>NC_137031.1:10816127-11396127 GCF_032717465.1 Coenobita brevimanus
AGCTGTTGCGCAGAAGAAGAAAGCACGTAGTGAGTGGATGGGAAGCAGAGGCATGGAGGAAGTTGAGAGAAGGAAGAGGGAGTTATATATTGAGAAGAAGAGAGAGATGAAAAGATTAGTAAGAGGGAGTAAGAAGAGAATGGCTGAGGAATTTGGAAGGAATTTGAGTGTAAAGTGGAGGGAATGTAAGAAACTGTTCTGTAAGAAGATCAGGAGAGTTAGACAGGGTAATAACAAATCTGGTAGGGGAGTGAAAGATAAAAATGGTAGATTGATAGTGAAGAAGGAAAAAAATGAGCAGATGGAGAGAATGATTTAAGGAACTGTTAAACATAGTGAATGAAGGTAATGCAAGTTTAAGTGGCTGGGGAATGGCTGGGAGAAGGAAGGAGGTGAGAAAGGAGGAAGAAATAAGAAAGATGGAAGTAGTGGAAGCAATGAAGAAAATCAAAATGGGGAAAGCCCCAGGAATTGATAGAGTATGCGGTGAAATGCTGAAGCACAGGGGAAAGTTAGTAGTAGAATGGATACTGAAGATGTGCAGATTTGCTTGGGAGGAGGGTAGAGTCCCTGAGGATTGGAAGTCAGGTATAATTATTTCCCTATACAAAGAAAAAGGGGAAAAAGAAGTGTGTGGTAATCATAGGGGCATTTGTCTTCCAGTGTAATAGGAAAAGTATATAGTAGGATACTTATTGACTGAGTTAGGGAAATAGCAGAGGAATTAGCTGGTGAAACACAGGGTGGTTTTAGGACGGGAAGAGGTTGTGTCGATCAGATATTCATCCTTAGGTCTTCAGTTGAAAAGTTTCTAGAGAAGGGAAAGAAGTTGTATGCGGCCTTCGTGGATTTGGAGAAAGCATTCGACTGAGTGGATAGACATGGAATGTGGAAAATATTAAGAATATGTGGTGTCAGTCTGTCTCTCCATGTAATTCCATTTCCTTCTCTTAGATAACTTATTTCCACTGCTCTGTCTTGACTTGTGTCCCTCCAACAAGGTCCAAGCTTCACTTCCATGCGTTAGAGTTGGTATGACAGTACCACCATGCGGCGTTCAACAACTTTCCAACTGGAAAGTTGTTGAACGCCGTGAAGAGTATGTATGAGGGTGCTAACGCTGAAGTGTCTGTGGATAGTGAACAAAGTGAACTTTTGTATATGAATGTTGTACTGAATCAGGGAGTGTCATGTCTCCATGGTTGTTCAGTCGGTACGTGGATGAGGGTTATGAAAGTGATACAAGGTAGGACAATGGATGTTAGAGCTGCACTAATGAGATAAGGCATCGTTTGGAAACATCCTGTACTGTTCTTTGCAGGTGTTATTGTATTGTTAAGTGATGACGAAGAGAAACTGCAAGGCGTAGTGAATGAGTTGGGAGAGTGTGTGAGAAACGGAATCTAAGGGTGAATGTAAGGAAGAGTAAAGTTAGGGTCTTCGAGAGAAATGGAGTCACGTAATGCATGGTGAGGCTGAAGACGAGGGAATGGAAAATGCGAATGCATTTATGTACGTGGGTAGTGTGATGAGTAAGGATGGAAGTCTGGAGGATGAAGTGCTTGGAAGGGTATATACAACGAGCAAGAAAGGTTGCTGGTACTTTGAAAGCAGTGATAAGAAAGACTGAAGTGATCATGGAAGTAAAAAAGTCGCTGCATGGTGGTACTGTGATACCAACTCTAACGCATGGAAGTGAAGCTTGGACCTTGTTGGAGGGACACAAGTCAAGACAGAGCAGTGGAAATAAGTTATCTAAGAGAAGGAAATGGAATTACATGGAGAGACAGACTGACAAATCAGGAAGTGAAGGAGAGTCGTGGTGTGGATGTGGATGTGATGAAAGTGTTAGGAGAAATAGACTGAGGTGGTTTGGCTATGTTGAGAGGATGGAGAGTGAGAGACTAACGAGGAGAGTGTATTTGAATGAGGTGGAGGGGGGAAGAGGGAGGGGGAGGCCAAGGATGAGACGGTGGGATGGAGTGGACAGATATATGAGAGAGGGGAGTGTGAGCTGGAAGGAGTGCAGTGAAATGGCGGGGGACAGGGCGATATAGAGACGATTTGTTTGTGGCCACCCCTAACGGGATTGAGGCTTCTGGGAATAGACAGACAGATAGATAGTACGATTCGTCTTGGTTACTGGTCAAATTCTGACTACGTTTGGCCATGACCTTCGCTGAAGGGGGTTTGAGATCCTGGTAGGCTTTAAACAAAAGTGCTATATCCGCCCAGCAGAACAGTGGAAAGCATTGTGGTTTATTATTAGCAGTTGTATGGAAGAACACTGAATTATCTGAGAAATACACCTTGGATAAGGCTCTTGCTGTTTATACATACATAGCTTTTTACCGACCCTCAGGGTCAGCCAGATAGAGTGCTTCTCCCCAAACCGTCACTCAGTCACTCACTCGCTGAGGTACTGTACTTTCTTGAATAATAGTGTCAAGGCCTTACTAGAGGAATATTAGGAAATCGGAATCTTGTGCAACGGTAGACTTATCTGAGGCCTGGTTTCAGGCAGAGTGGGACTGCTGAGGGCCATCCCACAGGGGGGGGGGGGAGGCAGACTGTGGGTTTCTGACCCAAAATTGTGAGGTATGGCTTTTTTTTTTTTTTAACCAAGGAATACGAACTTCTGGAAAATGGTAAACGGTAGAGCTTCACTTACACGAGGTTATAAGTATGGTAGGATCCGTGAGAGCCGCTCTCACTGCACGGCGGCCTCCCCTAGGTCTCAGGCAAAGTGTTTACCGAAGCTCATAAAACTTCGTGTATTGGTAGATGGTCACCCCGGCCACGTTTTAGGAAGTGTGTAACCACTGACTGTCGGCTGTGATGTGGGAGGGAACGGCCCTCGGGGATCCCAGGAAAGCCAGTAGCATTACCATTGGCTTTAACTTAGGAACATGATATTAATTAGTATTACTAGGTGTTCACCTCCCCTTTCCCCCCCCCCCCCAAAGTTTTAGGCAGGGTTGTACCCCTCGATGGCCAATCCTTTCGGTTGAGAGGGTGTCTCCGAAAGACGACAGTGTCATTGTTTTATACTTAACAGTATGAAATTTTGCTCAATGGTGGATCTTTACTAGGGTCACGTATTAGGCTTGATGAAACCCCCAGAGGCCAACCCCCCTGCCTAGATGCAAGGCTTCCCCCGTGTGTCCTGGTCAGACCCTTTATGCACGGTCCCTGTTAACACAACACAATGCATACTGGCAGACTTTCCCCAGGCCACGTATTAAGCAGGGTGAGAACAGCGATGTTCCCTCCCCACGGGGAGGGACTCCTCCCAGGGGGGGCTAGGCCATAGTTTTTACATATGCATATAAGATTTTGCATAATAGTAGACCTTCACCTGGACCAGAGCTTATAGAGGGTGGGGCCCACAGGGTTTGCCTCTCCACCTCCCTCGTAAATAATTATTTCTTTCCCCTTCCAGAATTGAAGGGTAGGTGCCGCTATCAGAGGTTTCCTTTGTCTTGTTAAATCGTTACAATAATCTCATTAGATATCAAAGGCACTCAAATGTTTAGATATAGAATTTATTTCAAAAGGCTTTCAAAATACTCGTCAAATGTCCGACGCCCTCAGCCTTCGAGGTAATCTAAAATATACAATGGTTTTCGTCAGTTTTGTCCCTAAACAGCAACAATCTGTTCCTTCACGTTTCCCCTTCGCATATTTTCAACAATAGTCTGCTATCGCGACCAACACTTAGCCAGTATTTCCCTGATAACTACATGTAATTGTTGCATGAAATATCGTTATCTGCAAATAAAATGATACACACAAGAAAAAGTATGAGAAGGAAGGATATTCTCTGACATTCGAGGAGGAAAAAAAAAAAAAAACTTGAGGAAGACAAAATACAGTGCTAGCTAAAGATTGTCGGCGAACTTTTGTTTGTCACAGTCATGGGTGCAGCCACAGAGGAAGAGTGGGTGGAGAGTCCCCCTCCCCCTTTTTTTTTCTTACAAAATAAATTAAGTGACAAGTTAGTCGCTTCGTCATTTATTTATTTATTTATTTTATTGATTCAGGCATTAATGATTATCTATGCTGTTTACTGTTTAACAGTAGATACATTTTTTGATAAGCTATGTAGTACTTTAATACACTGCAGGCAGCCCTGCTCTGTCTCAAGAATAAGGACAATAAAAGTAAGTAACAAAATCCTTTCTGCGTCACTGGTGAGAGTACAATACAAATGATGTATTCCCGTGCCTCTGTCCCTAGCTCGATTCTCGGGTGGGTCCAACTGTTGGAAGAAGTTTATGTCTCCCTTGTCCCCGTACACCCAGCAGCACAGTTAGGGACTTAGGTGTAATATCGGGATTTGCTGATCGTATTCCATGAGATGAGGAGTTAGCGAACATTTATTGCCTGCTTTAATGAATCATTGTTCAGTTACGAAGGTCTTATTCTCAGTGGCATAGAAGACTGTCCAGTGGCACCTCGTCTTAGCGAGTTACTTTGCATATTACACCTTGATATTCTCTTCTGGCTATTTACATCTTTTTTTATGGACACTTGGTTTGAGAAACACCATGAATAATTAACATACCTGTACTTTCTTTTAGGAACTGGTGACATTATATATATAAAGAGTCTCTTAAAACTCAATAAACGATATCTGTTTTACTGGTATCAGTCAGCTGCTATTTATCTCATTAAAAGAGTCAACAGAGTGCACGGCCACTCAGCAGAAAAGTACTGTTTGTACAACGCAGACTTCTTCCGCAGAAAACAGTTGCCCATTATCCACATTTGTTGTATCCAGTCCACCTTCATTCTTTCTTAATCACCGTATACAAGTTGACTGACAGGGAGATTACGAAATTCGGCTCATCAGATATTTCATATGGGCCTGAATATCCTGTTTCTTTACAGATAATTAGCTAAATATCATCATAATCTACGGGATGATGACTCACTCTCACTCATTCAGATCGGACCTCTGTATATTTTGTTACTTGTAGATTTGTTCATATAAGTACGAAATACTCTTCAAGGTAGTAGGGTGCTGAAATATATTCATCACTGGTCAGCCTAAAGAATACCCATTATTTTCGTGAAATATTACGCATTATGAGACTAATACTGCTCCAGTGCCAGTATCTCTGCGTGACTGTGAGTCCGCTGGGAAGAGTGAAATGTGACTTGTTCGTTCCACCATGTATGTAGCACAAATATCTGAACGGAGCTGTATCTCAGATGGTTGGTGGGTGTCACATAACAGATTTACATTTTTTTTTTTGGGGGGGGGATACAACACAATTTACACATGTCTTGGTGCCATACAATCCCCGTCATGCTCGATCTCTAAACTGCTTTGTGTACTTCTCTTTAGCAAAGAAATGTTCTGGCGAGAATTGAGAAATTAAAAAATGGTAACCAGGTGAAAATACGAGAATGGTGAGATAAATCACTCCGTCATATTTTGGGATCGTGTACAGGAAAGAAAACAACAAAGGACAAACTGAGATTCACACGGTCACATATGCTGCTGCTGATGTATAGGGGATAAGAAATCATTAGTGCAGTCAGGACATTAGTGCAATAAGAACATACTCTTCCTAACCACGTCTACCTGCTTATCTTGATTATTTCTCTATTCATCAGCGCGTCACTGAACAATAATATGTTGTTTGATATTTACTAATGATAAAAGATATCATTAGAACTCATCTTGATACAATGTATGAATACATAGGAAATGCACTGACTGATAAGGAACTTGATACATCATCAGAATACCAGCATACAGGAGATAATAAACGAGTCAACTAAGTATGCGTAAAATATCACATTCCAATTACTCACATCGCTTTCTGGGTCCCTCATCCCTCAGTAACATAATATAAAACACAAGGTAAACCAAACGAATAATAGGGGAGTAGGCTGCAGCACCAGTCAAACAGGGAGGTACTCCGGAGGTGGACGGCGAGCTGAAGGATGAGGACCTGTTCCTGGCCCTCTCCCATTGCTGAACATTTTCAGTTTATTCATTAGCACAGAGAACAGGGCAGCAATCTCTCATAATACCTCTACCTCCAACTGTTTACATCACACTATATACACATTAGATATCACACCTTCTATTTTCATCCCCTCATAACAATGGCCGCTATAGTATTATCAACGAATTCGGTGGTACCTCGAATTGTCACCACCGGCAGGGTAGGGATGGCGGCACAGGGCCCTCCTGGTTACAGTCAATTGTGCCGACTGCATTTATTGCAAACACTGTTCATGCTCGTCAGGGAAGAAGTTGGGGTTCGATCATATATTTTACTAACATCCATGGTCTTAGTACCAATATTAATTCTGTTCACTTTTTTCCCCAATCTGTATCCCCTCTTGTCCTGTTCCTAATCCCAACTCTTTCCCTCCACTGAAATATCCCTATTTAGTTTTCCTATTTACCATCTCCACACGAACTTCCGTAACATGGGTAGCATCTGTTGTTACATCAAATCAGAACGTGCAGTTGACACTATTTTGAACTTCACTTCAGCTAAATATGATTATTGAATATACAAACAAAATTACCTAAATATTACCAAACATATCTGTATAGTTTATTGCTCCCTAAGGCTTCTTCAGAATCCAGTTTATTTAATTCCATGGCCACACATTTGACCAACCTTAACCTCATCCTTACTACCGAAATTACCATTTTAAGTGATTTTAATATCCATAATGTAGAGTGGTTATTGCATTCTGCCAGGACTGACGATACTGGTCTAGATTATGAGCTGTTTACAGAATCGTTTAATCTCACACAATTGGTAAAAACACCAACCAGACTGCCAGATAATCCTGACTATAATGCCTATCCCTTGGACCTATTCCTGACAAACAACCCAGATCAATAACGAATAGAAGTACTGCCATCACTTGGAACCTTCGAGCACAATCTCATCAATGTCTCCTTAGTCAGTTTCCCCTAACCTCCCCTTTCTGAATCTGTCAGGGTGACCAGATGGCACTTTAACAGGGCAGACTGGGGTGGAATTAGAAATTATCTTTCTGATATTCCATGGCGGTCTTTCTTCTCCACTGACATCATTTCTACCCAGTCCCACATTATTGATTTAATACAAGCGGGAATGGAATTGTTCATACCCAGTCAATAATTTACTAAAAGATCGGACTTTCCAACATGGTTTGACATCAGTTGTGCCAGAGCAACGAACTTAGCATATACCTGTACTCATAACTTTTACTTACAAAAAAAAAAAAAAAAAAATCTGAATCCCTGAGTCAGTTAAAGATTAAGAGAATACATGCAAGAGCATTAATAAATCTCGCTAAATCAAACTTTCTTCACAACCAAGCATCCAAATAATTCAATAATCCTAATGACAATACAGTATAGTATTCTGACCAGCTCTCAATTGTTTCAGTGCGACTTTATCAAGTCATCACCCATCCCTCCACTAAAATCTTCAGATAGAAACATTATAAATGATCCGCGAGGAAAAGGGAACAACCTTGCTACTATATTTGCAACAATTTCTGCGTTAGAGGAAATTAGTCCGAACGTCCCTGTACTAGAACTCGATTCTCCCGACATTGCTAAACTTATGTAAAATCCATCATAAACAATATACCAACCAACAAAACTCCAGGTCCAGATGGAATTCCTCCAATTGTTTTGAAAGAGTGTTCCCCTGCACTTGCTCCTGTTCTAGCTAGGTAATTCAGATTATCCATCCGTACTTTTTCATTCCCCAGTTCTTGGAAAGAAGCCAATATCAACCCAATTCCGAAGAGAGGATGTTCCTCTGACCGCTCTGATTACAGACCAATAACTACGGTATCACATCTTCCGTTGGTAAAGTATTTGAGATTAGAATCAATAAGCATATTCTTAAACATCTTGAATCCAACAACTTTATTAGTGGCATACAGTATGGTTCTCCTCACGAAGAATCCACTGTTGATAAACTCAATCTCTTGGGTCATACCATCCATCAGTCAGTTAACCAACATGGAGAACCCCATGCAGTAGCCCTTTATATTTCTAAAGCTTTTGACACAGTGTGGCACTGTTCCCTGCTATCCAAATTCCCTTGCTATGGCCTATCATCTTTTGTTCAACTGATTTCTTTATATCTCAGCGACAGAAAAACAAAAGTAGATGATATATATTTCAATCTCCACACGATTAATGCCGGCGTGCCACAAGGATCAGTCCTGGCTTCATCCCTATTCCTAACTCATATTAATGATTTTATATCTACCACCCATCATCCCATTCATTCATATGCAAATGACTTAACACTTACAATTCCTTCACACTTAAATACCCGTTCACAAAGTTTAATATCTCCAACTCGCAACTCAGTAGAGCAGTATCCATAAATCAAGACTAATCTAAGCTCACTGAATGGAGACAAAATACTGTTGTCTCATTTAATGCTAGGAAAATCAAATATATACAGTTTACTACTGTAATAGATGTTGCCTGAGTCCTATATTACTTTCAATGCTACTAATGTCCCTAAATCTAAAAGCATTGAAATTCTCATTGTTTCACTCAACAATGACTTCAGCTGGACCTCTCATGTTAGATCACTTGCTAAAACCGCTTCACAGAAACTTGAATTATTATATAGAATCCGCAGCTAGAGACTGACGAGCATTTGGCTGTAATTTACAACAATAATGTGCGCTCTCAACTGGAATTTTTCTCAGATTGTGAAGTGGATGTTGAGAGGTTACACTAAAACAACTGGACAAAATTCCGAACAAAGCTGTAAGAATTATATAAAACCCTGCAATTACAAATGAACTATTTCCGCAGCAAGTAAGAAGGATTACTGCCTCCCTTGCATTATTTTGCAGATACCTTATGGCAAATGCTCAGATGAAGTTATGTCCATTGTGCCACCTCTCCACGCCTTCTCCTGTGCTACACCGGCATCTGGTAGCGCTAGTGACTGGACTGTCATTTTCAATATTGCAGAGCTTCTGTATATCATTCTTTTTTTTTTTTTTTTTTTTTCCCGAACTGCACCTCTTTGGAATTCGCTTGCCCAGAAGAGTTTCCCACCAAACTTCAGCCTACAGCAGTTCAAGTCCAACTGTTTACAGATTTTTTGTGAATGGGGGACACCTGTGATTTGGTTTATGGATTATATTTTTATTTAATTTCTTTCCTTCCTTTCTTCATCTTCTGGAAAATAAAAAAGTATATTTTCCAGAACGTGAAACGATTACGAAACGTGTACAAATGTAACTAAGACCAAGAGTGAACCCAAGGAATGAAAACCGGTATCTTATTAAGAAATCAGGACTGCTCTATTTTGAGTCATAAACCGTCTGCATCTTCTGCCCTCTTTGTTGTTCCAAAATATTTTCATTAACCCCGAGCCTTAATGACCTTATATCCACCAGCCACCCTGCCCCCCGTGGATGTTCTTCAGGAGCTGGCCGTGGAAGTGATCAACCAACAGGAGTGTGACCCTGTACAAGAAATGCCGGACCCTGACATCTTCGTCTGTTCATTTACCCCAGCCAAAGACTTCTGTCAGGTTAGAGACAGAAACAGAGAATGATATAATATTTTAAACACACACACACACACACACACACACACACACACACACACACACACACACACACACACACACACTCGGCAAAAGCAATCATGCAGTACTAAATTATAACTTCAGGATAGCATATGACATAGTAAACAGCAATGATATTTACAAAAAGAGCCTAAACTATAAAAAGGGAAATTATCAAGACCTAAAGAAGTATTTCTTAGAAGTTGATTGGGAAAATGAGCTTAGAAGACAAGATTTAAATGCTGTATATAAAAATTTTTGTGAATTTTATGAAATAGGAGTCCAGAAGTACATCCCACAGCACAAAGAAGCAGATAAGAAAATACAGAAATGGTTCAATACAGAATGTAAAAAATCAAAAGAAAGAAGAGATTTGTTGTGGAATAGATACAGAAGACACAATAGTGAAAGGGCATATAATAATTACAAACAGGCAAGAAACGATTATACAAGAATAAGGAGGGAAGCCCAAAAACAGTTTGAGGAGGATATCATAAATAAATGTAGTGATCAACCAAAGCTGTTTTACAGCTATATCAGAAGCAAAACTAAAGTAAAAGATATAATACAATCCATTACGGACGAGGGAATCACTTATACACAAGAGAAAGATATTTGTGAAGCCCTAAATAAGAATTTCCAATTAGTTTTTACAGAAAAAAAAAATTTTGAGAGGGACTATGTGGAACACGCATGTCCACACATACTGCCAGATATACAAATAGCAGAAAAAGTAATACAGGAGGAGTTAAGTAGATTAGACAGAAGAAAAGCAAGTGGTCCTGATGAAATTTCATGTTGGGTATTACGAGAATGTGCAAAGGAGTTAAGTAAACCATTATTTTTAATTTTCAAGAAATCCTTGAGTCAAGGTAAACTACCTGATATTTGGAAAAAAGCAAATATTTTCCCCTTATTCAAAAAAGGAAATAGACAAAATCCACTCAACTACCGACCAGTATCATTGACCAGTGTTGTAAGCAAGGTATTAGAAAAACTTATAAGAAAAGCTTGGGTAAATCATCTAGAAGATCACAGTATGATAACAGAAAAACAGTTTGGTTTCAGAAAAGGAAAATCGTGTGTTACTAATCTGTTGAGCTACTATGACAGAGTAACAAACACAATACAGGAAAGGGAAGGATGGGTGGACAGTATCTATTTAGATTTCAAGAAAGCTTTTGACACAGTACCACACCAAAGACTTTTATGGAAACTGTACCATCAAGGAGGAATTCGAGGCAAACTGTGTAAGACTTTCTCATAAAAAGAGAAATGAGGACAGTACTAAGAGGAAACTACTCATCATGGAAAGAAGTGACTAGTGGAGTACCACAGGGTTCAGTGCTGGCACCAATCATGTTTTTAGTGTACATAAATGATATAAACAGTAACACTGGAAATGAGAGCTATCTGAATATGTTTGCAGATGATGCAAAAATACAAAGGAGAATTACTAACACAGACTCTTATAGGGAGCTACAAGAAGAATTAAATAAACTTCATGAATGGAGTAGTACATGGCAAATGGAATTCAATGTGGACAAGTGTCATGTAATCAAGTTTGGTAAAAGTGGAAAAAGACCTGATTGGGATTATAAGTTAGGAAATAAAACCCTGTACACATCAGAAAGAGAGAAAGACCTAGGTGTGATTATCAATAACAGACTATCTCCGGCTGACCACATCAGCGAGAAGGTACGGAACATGTATACACTGCTTGCAAATATGAGAATAGCATTCACATACATAAATGAAGACATGCTAAGAAGGATAATAACATCATTCATTAGACCAACCCTGGAATATGCATCAGTAGTCTGGAGTCCTCATCTCAAAAAGCATATAGACAAGATTGAAAAAGTTCAAAGGGCCGCTACAAGATGGATACCAAGCTTAAGGGACCTAAGCTACGAAGAAAGACTAAATAAACTGAATCTACCAACACTACAGGAGAGAAGGAAAAGAGGTGGCATGATAATGCTATATAAGTGCATATCAGGAAAGGAGAAAATAGACATAAATGATTACTTAACATATGGAGAAGCATCAGCAAGAGGACACTGCAAAAAACTGCATAAGAAGAGAGGTGATAAAGACGTAAGGAAATTCAGTTTCCCAAACAGAGCAATTGATCAATGGAATGCACTACCGAATGAAATAGTGTGTGCCAAAAGAATTCACAAATTTAAGGATATGTATGATAAATATGGTTTAAGACACGGGACAGTACGAGCTTGACTCATTCCTGTAAAGATACAATTAGGTAAGAACAATTAGGTAGGTAAGAACACACACACACACACACACACACACACACACACACACACACACACACACACACACACACACACACACACACACACACACACACACACACACATACTGATCCAGCAGATGACCAGCCGACATGTCATAAAAGTACCACCGCTAATACCAGTACACCAGTCTCGCATGAGACAGCCCCAGCATGTATTCAATATGGCCTGTGGGTGTTAGCACCGAAGTGGTGGCATGTCGAGATGTAGGAGGACTACTGGCCCCAAGGAGGACTACTGGAACTTGGCAATAGGCCCTGAAGCCTTTGCCTAGAGTCTATATATCTATCTATACACCTAGGCTGCTTCCCCCAAGGAAAGGGAGGTAGCCGTGACAGGACGACACATTCCCAATTTACTCATCCACTCAAACACATTCATTCGCATCTTAGCCCCAAAGGGGAGAAGGGACAGATCCTCACCGCACCACACCGCACGAGGGTCAACTGTGCAGTGCAATCAGTGACATCCGCAGCAGGACCCGACAGCAGAGCTTGTTTACCCCTGCCACCTCATAATAGACCCATTCCCTTACCCGCACCTGACCTGATCAGCTGATCAGACAAATGTGGGAGAATATCCCCTCAGAGTTGCATCATCATTTATTCATTAACAATTTCTCTCCATTCATTTCTATCATGCACAGCCACTCTTCCTTGCTCAACAGACATTCCTCTCGCATCCAATGCTCTCTTCACACTGTCCATCCATCCTATTCGTGGTCTCCCTCTCAGCCTTATACCTCTCACATCAAACCTAGTTATCTTTTTCTCCAGTCGCTCATTATCCATTCTCTCCATATGCCCAAACCATGCAACACCCTCTGCTCAACTTGATCAGCCATCTCCCGCACAACTCCAGTTCTCCTTCGCACTTCATCATTTCTCACTCGATCCATACGCGTCACTCCACACATACTCCTCAGACACCTCATCTCCATTACATTCAAACTTTTCCTCCCTGCTACATCCATATTCCATGTTTCAGCCCCATATAACGCAGTCGGTACCACAAAACCCTCGCACAGCCTTCTCTTTACATCGATTCTAAGCGAACGACATCTACATACTTTTTTTATTCCTCCCAGCACCTTTCCTACTTCATTCATTTTAAACTTCACTTCTGCATCTATTCTTCCATCCACAGCAACATGTGACCCTAAATACTTAAAACATTCTACCTCCTCAAGCAACTCACCATTCAAAACTATATTCATCCTCCTACCGTCTACCAACTCGTACACTTCATCACTTTACTCATTGTCATTTACTTTCAATTTTCTCCTTTCACACATCCTTCGAAACTCCTCTATCAACTGTCTCAATCTCTCCTCTGAATCAGCCACCAGTGCCGTATCATCTGCAAACAGCAGCTGCTTCAGATTCCACTCTCCACCATCAACATTCACCAGACTCAGACCTCCACCTAACACTCTTGCATTCACCTCCCTTACAGCACCATCCATAAAAATATTAAACATCCAATGCAACATCACACATCCCTGCCGCAGCCCACTCACACGGGAAACCAATCACTCACAGTATTTCCCACTCTTACACATGCTCTACTATTTACATAAAAACTTTTCACTCCTTTTAGTAACCTACCATCAAGTCCATACAATCTTGAGACAGTCCACAAAGCCTCGCTATCAATTCCATCATACGGTTTCTCTAAATCCATGAATGCCCAAAACACATCCTTACCTTTCGCTAAATACTCTTCACACACTTGTCTCACAGCAAACACCTGATCCACGCATCCCCTCCCGCTCCTAAAGCCACACTGTTCATCACCAATCACTCCCTCTGTACCCTCTCCAACTCAATTAACACTCTATCATACACCTTACCTACAACACTCAACAGACTTATACCCCTAAAGCTAGTACATTCATACTTATCACCCTTACCTTTATACAATGGGACCACACAAGCACATTGCCCAGTCAATTGACACCATACCTTTCACAAAGCACACATTAAACAATCTTACTAAGCAGTCAACAATAGTCGCTCCACCGCCTTTCAGGCATTCCACAGCACATACATGCCTGCAGCTTCCCCTGTTTTCATCTTTACTGCCTCCTGCACCTCCTCCTTCATAATCAAAGAATCAATCAACTCTCCCAACACATTTATTCCTTGCATCCTTCCATCCACCACAATCTCAGCCTCCCTTTCCTCCTCTACATTTAACAGTCTTTCAAAATACTCCGCCCATCTCTTCCTTACTGCATCCATTTCAATTAACATCCTTCCATCCTCTGCTTTTACTCGCTCTTCCATTCCAAACTCTCCCTTTCACACCCTTTTCATCTCTTTCCAAAACATTTTATTCTCTGTTGAAAATTCTCCACCTCTCATCAGCTGCCACTTTGGCATCATGCACAGCTCTTCTCGCTCTATTCCTCCTTCCTTTATACCTCTCATATGACACATCATCCTTCCTCTGCAGTCACACTTCATATGCACGTCTCTTCTCAGCCATAGCCATACTTACTTCCTCACACCACCATTCACTTCTTTTTCTTACACCACCACCCACTCGTCTCACACCAAACACCTCTTCCGCATGCCCCACCACAGCACTCTTAAACAACTGCCGTTCCTCCTGCACACTGCCATTCCACTCATCTTTCAGTTTCTCCTGATACTCTATCATTTTCTCTCTTTTATCCAACTCACTTTCAAAACCTCCCTGCCACACCTAACTCTCCTAGCTGTCACCCATCTCTTACCTACTCTTAACTTTCTCTCCACCAGGTAGTGGTCAGACATACCTCCACCCTGCCCTCTCAGAACTATCACATCCAGCAATTTTCCTATTACATTCCTGGACACAACCACATAGTCCATCAATGCTTAATCCACAACCCTTCCACCCTCCTGTCTCACCCATGTATACTTATAAATGTCTTTCTTCTCAAACAAGGTATTTCCAATCACCATCTCTCGCTCAACGCACATCCCTATCATTCGTTCCCCATTTTCATTTCTTCCATGCACACCATGCATACCAACTACGCCTTCAACTGCTACATTTCCCACTCTAGAAGTCAGAGTCGGACGCGTGAGAGAGAGAGAGAGAGAGAGAGAGAGAGAGAGAGAGAGAGAGAGAGAGAGAGAGAGAGAGAGAGAGAGAGAGAGAGAGAGAGAGAGAGAGAGAGAGAGAGAAGCACGATGATGGAAGGGGAGAAGGTATATACATTTTTTTAGTTGAATCGCATGTTAAATTGACAAATGCAGTGACTTCGATCCAGTTTTCACGGTGGAACTAACATTATTCAACCTAATAATGGTTTTAGTTTATTTATAAACCTACTATTAAATGAACCTGTTGTTTCTCCATAATTATATGGGTTATTATAATGTTGTTGAGGTTATTTAACTTGAATTTAACTTGGTGATCGGCGTCTCTCGTTGAGATCTAATGATAGTCAGAGGACTGACAAATGTAAGACCTAAGGAGAGACTGGAGGAGTAGTTATCAACAAATAAAAGCCACCTTACGCCAATACCTAGCTAGCCCCAATCAGTCACTTTATTTCCCTTTGAAACTCATCCAGAACTCTATATGGCCATTCCCACATAACTTGTGAGTTTTCAGCGATATTATTGTCTGGCTGATTTGCAGTAATTAGCAGAGTGGGGTTGTGAGATGTGACTTTGTTTACTGCCCCTGGCATTGAGAATTGCTCCGGCTGACCTAAAATTATGCCTTTCATGCCTGTGTGCAGGGTGACAGCGGTGGCCCCCTGGTGGCGAAGCGGTGTGACGGACGTTGGACTCAGGTGGGCATCATCAGCTATGGGCCAACTTGCGCCACCTTTGAATTGCCCAGTGTGTACACCCGCGTCCCTCGCTTCATCGACTGGATCATAGGGAAAGTTGGAGAAAATGCATGCCAGTGAAATGACCAAAATGACCACTAGTTAATACCCTCAGTACGGTGACATCTTTTTCCTTTTATCCCACTGCCATCAGACAACTTTATTTATAGGTTTTATATCTACTATCGGGGAAATCAGGAAAGCTTACACCTAATCCTTCGAGTTCGAAAAGTATCTCCTCAGCTGAATATGACTGTACATGACAAGAGCAAATTACATATTACGTTTTCGGGTCGAAGAGGTTAAGAGTGAGAGAAGACTAAGAGATCCAGCTCAAGTTCACCGTAATTCATCTTACTTAAAGCGTTCTCTCAACGTACACCTCGCTATCGACGTCGAAGATATTCTGATTTTTGTGTGTAGCATCTATCCTCACTGATTTCACGCAAATTATATATATATATATATATATATATATATATATATATATATATATATATATATATAGAGAGAGAGAGAGAGAGAGAGAGAGAGAGAGAGAGAGAGAGAGAGAGAGAGAGAGAGAGAGACAGACAGTTTGACTGATATAGATAAACAGATACAGCTATATAGTTAGAAAGGTGATTACTTAAAGAATTCAAGCTTCCAGCTTTGTTTTCAAATGTCTTCACCTTCTTTATTCTTTTCTTCTGCATTTCTCTTACTGCCACATGTATTTAAGCTTCACTAGAGTCATTCAGTACGTGGTAAGTACAAATGTGGACATAAATTTTGCTTCTCTTTATTACGACGAATAACGTGACAGGATTATATGAATTTCAATACCATGCGATGCAAACTCCGGAGTTCAATACACTTTTCAGGACATAATTCAACTGTTTCATTACAACTGAATGAGAGGGGGAGGGGGTATAGTTCTCCGCAACTGCACTATTAGCCATAATGAGTGAAGTCACACCCGACTTTGTGTTCCTGTGCACCACAGTAATGGTATTCACGGAGGTAGATTATCTTGATGGTATGTTAACTCACCGTGATTACGATAAGCAGTCGGTGCTGTTAGTATCACAGCAACAGCAACAAAAATCCCCATAAGTAAAGCATTTTCTGTCGTGCTGTACAACTGTGATCATCGGCACTGACATACGAAAAAATTATAAGTTGTCTTTAAGAAAGCTGCAGGCTTTAACTCTTCCATTGCTGGTTTCTTCTTAGATATAAAGGTGACCAGACATGACTTTAGAATTATTACTAGGCTATTTGATTAACTCTCAGTCCAGCAAAACCTTTAGGGCCTAGAATGTAAATTTATCTTCTGTTTGTTCACTCTTTGAGCAATGTTCATTGTATAATTAAATATTTTTGTGGAAATACTGAACAAAAGAAGTATTTACTGTATGTGGGAAATAGGTTCAAGGATATCGTGAAAATGGAGGTGAAGGGTAGATACTGTATATGTAAAGCTTATTGTATAATTTTAGTGAAAAATCAAATAAATAATGTCTTGCGTAACTTCTGTTCATCTTAATTCTTCTCCCATGAGAATAGCTAAGTTTTAGTCCGACTAACTAATGACGATTATATGAACTGAAGAAGAGTCATTGTATGTCGTGCTCATGGATAACGACCTCTGACTTTACGTGTATCTTACAACCTGTACTATAAAATGTATAACCTGACTAGTGAGGTCAGTGTGTCAATATTATAATACTAGAATATATTTACACAGTCAGAGTAAAAATATAGGAGCTCCCACGGTCCTCAACACTCTTAGAAATACTCGTACCACCTGAGAGATAGTAGGGATGGTTACTTTGCCTTCCCTCAGCACCAGTTCAAGCAAAAACTCTCTTCAAAAGGTTGAAACAGACTATGTGTATCGGGGATACAGCACCAGGCACACTGGAGAGTCCAAAGGGAACCAGCCAAACCAGGAGTGGCTCGACGACAGAGATAGCACTTTACTCCTGCAGATGCAGTTCACCATACCCTGACGCACCGTCCCGAGAGCACTTGGTAATTGGTCCATCTACCTGATCTCCTTGATGTGGCCTTTCCGAAATTTACCGTAAGTCCATGGACACTCCCAAACTCCCAAACCATCCTAAAGCTGTTTCACCTTTGTACTGTACAGTCGCCCCAGGAAGAGAGGGCAGAGATTCAGACTGCTTCGAACGCACTGCATTGTCATGCGTTCAGTGAAAACCTAGTGAATAAAAGGTAATAATTATGCTCCTTCATCACGTCATATCAACTAAAATACATATTATAACAAGCTAAGAATTATGTGAAATGAATTAGTTGAGGCAATATTATATCAAAAGCTAACATCGTAAGATACAATTTCCCGATCTGAATGTGTAATGTATTACTCCGAGAGCAGTGTGTCTCGTGTTCCTGAAGCATTTCCATTCCAGGATTTCAAATACAGATGGCCTAATTTTGATGGCTTGTTGAGGAAAATTCTTGTTAATGCAATACGCTACATGGTTTTCAAATGCTATGGTGGTGATACAGCAAGAATATCGATACCACGACAGTACAATTATTCTTAGTAATGATACCCTACCTTTGGGAGCAGCTACACCTTTCTGCCTTTTATTCGCTGTTTTCCCATCGTTTATAACAACTGTAATTAGCTACTTTATTCCCTGTTGATGCAAACTTATTTTCAGCTGTAAGGAGATGTGGCAGATTTTACCCTTTTCTCTGCTCCATGGTGGCTCTAAATTGAATGAAAAGCAAAATCATTTCCTGTCAGCCAGAAAATCACTTAACACGTTGGATGGTAAACACATAACCAACCAATACGTGTTCCCTACGTGTCAACCACTGAGCTCAATAATATGGAGAGGTTTTCTCATGGGTAGCACCGCGTAATTTATGTAGACGCCGCCAGGGCGGCACTGGTGTAGTGGACGCCACCAGGGCGGCACTGGTGTAGCGGACGCCACCAGGGCGGCACTGGCGTAGCGGACGCCACCAGGGCGGCACTGGCGTAGCGGACGCCGCCAGGGCGGCACTGGTGTAGCGGACGCCACCAGGGCGGCACTGGTGTAGCGGACGCCACCAGGGCGGCACTGGCGTAGCGGACGCCGCCAGGGCGGCACTGGTGTAGCGGCAGCCATGTTACACCACGCCTGATGCTCGCGTTTTTGTACTGAGCTGCTCTGCGGGTTTTTGAAAGCAGCTGATGATTCCGGAAAATATAGTACCGTGGTCCACTGTGCAGCTTACGGATATAAAAATGGGCACAGGAATTCATCGAAGAGATATGGTGTTGCATTTTACAAGTAAGAAATATATCTTGTTGCTAATTCTATATCATTACTGCCTCCTGGGGTGGGGTGGGAAGATTCTTTCCCAATACCCCTGCATGAATGAGGCCACTAAAAGGGGCCCATTATCTCGCCTTTCTCTCTCTGTCCTCTTCTCTTCTGTTTACACTCTCTTGTATATATTTCCATGTTTCTTGCGGCCTTTATCAGTCTGGACGTTCGGTTTCATGACATGGATAGTCTAAGGACTTCCTACACCATTTCAACACCATTACATCGACGTAAAACAACTTCAGCATCACTATCATTTCAAGTTAATACTACACTATGTTCCTTTTCTGCCATTACCTTTCTCTGCTTTTGTGCCGTAAAGGGTAAAGTCTGCACTGCGGCAACCTATGGCGTTGTTTTATACTCATTGGCTAAATGTACCCCATATATTTCGAAAAAAAAAGTTACAATCCATACATGTTTTTGTACTATAAGCGACGAGTTTAGGTGTTTCAATATGGTGGCCAAACTCACACGCTCGTGGCGGAGATAGCCTTTCCATCCTATAGAGCTCAGTGGTATCA
Source organism: Coenobita brevimanus (assembly GCF_032717465.1). Taxonomy (NCBI): domain Eukaryota; kingdom Metazoa; phylum Arthropoda; class Malacostraca; order Decapoda; family Coenobitidae; genus Coenobita; species Coenobita brevimanus. The sequence continues at coordinate 10,835,712 of NC_137031.1, forward strand.
ACAAGTGGGTTGGCGGAGGGTTAGTGCCACTCCCTGGAAAACTACAAACTAAAAGGAGACACAAAATGCCACGGACCAGGACTGATCAACAGTTGAAGACCGAGGACAGTGTAAGGGCCGTACAATAAAAAGCAAATGCCAGTATTGCCGAACGTGAGTGTCTGACGTTCCCGTTTTTTGTACCTTAAATAAATTTTCTGCTCACGCCTGGCGTTCGTCACCTGGTTGTGGTGTAAAATAGTAATGGAATGCGACAGGAGGGTAAACGTCACCAGAGAACCCCCTTTCGTATAACAAACTTACATATCCATCAATAAAAAGACAAGTTTTTCCATTTATAAACACTGAATAAGTACGGAATAAAATTTTTCTTGGCAGGCTGTGAATATGAGAAGTGCAGGGCTGTTCAGAATATTTTACAAGACAAAACGTTTCTGTAACGAATACGAACAGACAAAACTTCCGTGGTGTGAGATGGCGATGGGGTGCATAAGATTTGGAGTTATGATGATAAAATCTGTTCCCAAGTTACTTTCAGACTACCTGTGTAAATTCTCAAATGATCTTCGAAACCGCAACAGTATCAGAGTTTGTAATTTCGCCAGGTCAGTGCTGTAGATATCACATTTAAGGGGAGGCCTATAAGCCTCTGACCCTAATCCAATAATATCCGTGTGTGACAATCTTTACAGTGGAAAACCATGAAATACATGAGTTTTGTTTTTGTTTAATGGGGTTCTTCTTGAAGTTTATCACATACAGTTCAAGTGTAGAGTTGATTCATACGGCAGCCGAAGTGGTTGCTAACACAGTGAAAGTCACAGTACTTGGCTAGGTTTAGTGCTACCTTCCCATATCTGAGGCTAAATAAGTACTGTATATATATACGTGTGAGAATATATATATATATATATATATATATATATATATATATATATATATATATATATATATATATATATATATATATGGCAGTAATTACAGGTATTAATGTTAGGTCAGTGTTGGAAATGGTTAATTAGGTTTGTATTTTTCACTAACTTTTATGTTCCTTTGTACTGTTACGATACAGATGGGTACAAATATACAGAACAAATTTTTCATCAATACCAAAAAGTACTGTACATGCAATCAGCTAAGTTCTTCACTGAAATCTTTAATTCGTTTTTGCACCAAAAAAAAAAAATAATAATAATAATAAGCTGATTTAGATAAGGTAAACTTAGGTACAGCTACAACATGAGCGAATTGGCTAGTTAGGATGATGGCTTAAATATTCACCTGTTTCAATCAAACACTCATCTCGTAGCTACCGCCAAGGTTTTCCCAAAAATGTTAGATTGTAGGGGTTGTAAAAGGAGAGAATTTTCAAGTTGGTCTTGTCGTGGATAGTAGGAAAAAGATAAAGATGAGTCTGGGGTTTGACTGCAGTTTCATTCTCAAGAGGAAGTTATCTTGACCAGAGCAGTATTAAGGTGAGAGCGGTTTGTGCTAGCTGAAGCCGTGCCCTCTCCTCCTGCCTTTTCCACCGTGCCTCTTCTCTCTTCTGTCGCATCCTAACCCCTTCCGCCCTGTCTGTCCAATTTCTCCTGTATATGACTCGTTGGGTCATGTGTGTGATGAACTGTCCATCAGGTGTGTGGTGTGGCTTTGCATGACGTCAGATGTGCTGTGTGCGAAAGTACAGCTCCGGACAGATGAAACGGCTACACCCCATCCACCAGCGACTTGGTTTGGGTCTCAGTGGTTCTGGTAACAGTTGCAGGTGGAGGGAGGGGGGATGTGGGAGGGTGAGGAGGGGAGAAATGTGGGCGGAGTTATATAGGGGGTAGTGTGGGAGGGTGAAGAAGCAGCACAGTCTGGCTGGTGGGAGGGGGAGACGAATGGTTGGGTAGCGGAGACGAGAGTCTGCTGGAGGGTAAGACAGGTGAGTGTGATTAGATGAAAAGAAATTACAAAAAATAAATTATTATAATATCTGCTGCATATATTGCATTTTATCTACTAAATAAAAACACTGTCTATTATTCACCACCGTATTTGGGTATCCTACTCATTATTATTATCCTTTGGATATTAGGCAATAAATAAAGATATTGGACGGTCTTTCGGACCCGAACCAATTTTTTCATAACTTTTTTCTTCACCTATTTCCGTATTCCTATTATCCCTCGTGCTTGAAGTCCCCCTTTTTATCACTTTCTCCTACGCCCTAAATTTTTTTTTAGGCATAAGGCAGTTTAACTTTCTCTTTAAATAACCATATTTGTCAACAAATATTCCTTTCATTAATCTATTTAATTACCTGTTTTCTTTCAATATGCATTTGTCTAATAATGGGCGTTACACCTTAATTGGCGCCTCTATTTGAAGTTTTGAATAAATTTGGTCTAAATTTACGCATATATTGCAGTCTCTCTCAAGTAGGCTGGCAACCTCACACATCCTCCCCCCTGCTTTCTCCTTCTCTCGCTACCCGTTCCCTCCTTTCCTTTTGTAGTACTGTTTATCTATTCTTTCTCATATTTTTAACCTCATTCCTTCTTACAAACTTTTAGTGCCATAGGAATTTCTTCCTTATCACCTACAGTCCTACTACATGAAAGTGGAAAAAACTGCCATCGGGAAAAGAATAACTGGAAATTTATGGCGAAGGTTACGATATTAGTTATTTAGAATGAAAGTGTTGGCAGATACGCATTCTTGACGTGATTATCGCAGCAACAGCATTTCGCCTTCATAAAACAGAAGGACTATAGGTTTCATGCATTACCTCCTTACGTCCAGCATTACTGTGCAGAACGCCATGTATAACACATGAAGGACCACAAGGACAGTACTGGTAGTCATCGTGATTCTCATGAATCTCTTCATAGGCTATTGAAAACAGTGCTTTATGCTCAACTTCAGAATTATGTTCTCATCATGGCAATGATAGGCAAAGATAATAAAAACAATATATACAACCAAATTATCATTTATTATACAACAAAGCTCAAACTGCCTCCGTGCTGCAGTCTCAACGGTGTAACCAGCTCACACAATCACATGTAACCTGAAGAAATTAAATACATGATCCTCTGTTCATGGCAGGAAACCAAACGACTTCGCATAGTGTCACGTGGCACAAGTTTGTCCTCTAACTACTATTTTATTTGTTTCTACAGGTAAACAAAAAATCATTATTTTTTTCTAATGTTTCTAAAGAATAACCAGACAAGACAATTAATTCACATGTCAGTATGCCACTGTCTCAGTTGACGGAGAGGATCTACCTGATTCGGTTAGAATCATTCATCTCAGTATATACTGACAAAACATGGAACTGGTGGTCTGCCCTGAGTAACGGTGTTTATTGCAGTCAATAGAAAATACAAGTGAACCACAGTCGTTTCTCGTTGATGTATAAATATCCATGTGTTTGTGGTGTATTAGTCATTATGGCGTTATTCTCACCCCGGTACTCCATGTCTGAGTTTCAGGAAGTGGGTGAAGAGGTGGCCAGTTTCGAGGATACTATCTGTTTGATAAATTTGAGCTCTATGCATCCTCCATACTATGCCACGAACCGGATCCCTCATAAGAAACACCAAGGTCACCTGCTTCCTGGCATACAGTCTAGAGTATTCATCGAGCTTCAATTTACGAAGAAGAAACACTTCTGATACAGTCTGTGGTATAAATTAGTTCGCTTTACAAATACCCTTCCGTCACAGCAAGATTTACTCTATCAGGACAGATTATCATTACTATATCATACTTATCACGTAATATAGACGATAAGGATATCTCTCTACCCATTTATCAATTTATATCAGTTATATCATCTACCGAAATGTTCCGAGACGCAATAACGGCGACATGCAGATCTATAAAAATTATTGTCAATAAACTGGGTCTCGAATTATTACTGTCCATTAGAATTTACTTCAGGTAGAGAAAATTTTCCTTTTATCTCGTTCCCTTGCGACAATTATCACCGTCGTCATCCCTGTTATTCCCTTAAGCGCTACGACATGGCATCATATATATATATATATATATATATATATATATATATATGATCAGGTATTTAATTTTTTTCAGGTAGCACGGAGGCAGTTTGAGCTTTGTTGTATAATAAATGATAATTTGGTTGTATATATTGTTTTTATTATCTTTGCCTATCATTGCCATGATGAGAACATAATTCTGAAGTTGAGCATAAAGCACTGTTTTCAATAGCCTATGAAGAGATTCATGAGAATCACGATGACTACCAGTACTGTCCTTGTGGTCCTTCTTGTGTTATACATGGCGTTCTGCACAGTAATGCTGGACGTAAGGAGGTAATGCATGAAACCTATAGTCCTTCTGTTTTATGAAGGCGAAATGCTGTTGCTGCGATAATCACGTCAAGAATGCGTATCTGCCAACACTTTCATTCTAAATAACTAATATCGTAACCTTCGCCATAAATTTCCAGTTATTCTTTTCCCGATGGCAGTTTTTTCCACTTTCATGTAGTAGGACTGTAGGTGATAAGGGAGAAATTCCTATGGCACTAAAAGTTTGTAAGAAGGAATGAGGTTAAAAATATGAGAAAGAATAGATAAACAGTACTACAAAAGGAAAGGAGGGAACGGGTAGCGAGAGAAGGAGAAAGCAGGGGGGAGGATGTGTGAGGTTGCCAGCCTACTTGAGAGAGACTGCAATATATGCGTAAATTTAGACCAAATTTATTCAAAACTTCAAATAGAGGCGCCAATTAAGGTGTAACACCCATTATTAGACAAATGCATATTGAAAGAAAACAGGTAATTAAATAGATTAATGAAAGGAATATTTGTTGACAAATATGGTTATTTAAAGAGAAAGTTAAACTGCCTTATGCCTAAAAAAAAATTTAGGGCGTAGGAGAAAGTGATAAAAAGGGGGACTTCAAGCACGAGGGATAATAGGAATACGGAAATAGGTGAAGAAAAAAGTTATGAAAAAATTGGTTCGGGTCCGAAAGACCGTCCAATATCTTTATTTATTGCCTAATATCCAAAGGATAATAATAATGAGTAGGATACCCAAATACGGTGGTGAATAATAGACAGTGTTTTTATTTAGTAGATAAAATGCAATATATGCAGCAGATATTATAATAATTTATTTTTTGTAATTTCTTTTCATCTAATCACACTCACCTGTCTTACCCTCCAGCAGACTCTCGTCTCCGCTACCCAACCATTCGTCTCCCCCTCCCACCAGCCAGACTGTGCTGCTTCTTCACCCTCCCACACTACCCCCTATATAACTCCGCCCACATTTCTCCCCTCTTCACCCTCCCACATCCCCCCTCCCTCCACCTGCAACTGTTACCAGAACCACTGAGACCCAAACCAAGTCGCTGGTGGATGGGGTGTAGCCGTTTCATCTGTCCGGAGCTGTACCTAGCTAGAATCTGCACTGCTGCTTCCTCCAGCTCCCTCAAGCTTAGGCACGACTTTCCTCAAACCTCTATATTATATATTAACAGCATATGCCACTAGCTATTATGTAGTGTGTTTTGATATTTTAGTGTCCTCATATCGCTCGGTCACACCAAGTTGTTGTACCTACAACAGCATGTAGTAACAAATTACACACTCTGTCGTGACTGATTAATACATGGTATTCATCACAATATAGTATAGACAATAATACTGTAGAACTATAACATATTGTATAGAGAAAATACATGGTAGTAAAAACTGAACATTGAAAGTTGCACTGTAGTGATCTATCTATCTATTGCCAGATGCCTTAATCTCTTATACGAGATGACCACAAACAAATCGCCTCCACGTCACCCTGTCCCCCGCCATTTCACTGCCCTGCTCCCAGTTCACACCCCCCTCTCTCATACCTCTCCACTCCATCTCTCCATCTCATCCTTGGCCTTCCCCGCCCTCTCTCCCCCTCCACCTCACTCACATACACTTTTCTCGTCAGTCTCTCACTCTCTATCCTCTCCGCATGGCCAAACCACCTCAGTGTGTTTCTCCTAATGCTTCCTATCACATCCACATCCACACCACAACGCTCCTTCACCTCCTCATTTGTCAGTCTGTCTCTCCACATGACTCCACAGTGTCCTTACAAATAGGCTAACTCATTTCCACTGCTCTCACTCTTGACTTGTGTCCCTCCAACAACGTCCAAGCTTCACTTCCATACGTCAGAGGGGGTATCATAATACTGTCGTGTAATAACTTTTTCACTTCCATGCTCACTTCCCTGTTTCTTATCACTGACTTCAAGGAGCCAGCAACCTTTCTTCCTTGTTGTTCCCTTTCAAGCATTTCACCCTCCAAACTTCCATCCTCACTTATCACAGTACCCAAGCATTTAAACGTACTCACATTTTCCATTCCCTCATCATCCAATCTCACTGTACATTCACTGGTTTCACCTCTCCCGAAGATCATTACTTTACTCTTCCCTACATTCACCTTTAAATTCCGTTTCTTACACACTCCCCCAAACTCATCCACCAAGCCTTGCAACTCCCTTTCATCTTCACTTAACAACACAGTATCATCTGCAAACAACAGTACGGGGAGTTTCCAAACACTGCCCTCTCTCATTAGGGCCACTCCAACATCCATTGCCCTACCTTGTATCTCTTTTATAACCCCATCCATATACAGATTGAACAACCATGGAGGCATGACACATCTCTGTTTCAGTCCAACTTTCAAATAGGAAAACTCACTCAGTTCACTATCCACACGCACTGCAGTCTTAGCACGTTCATACATACTCTTCACAGCATTCAGCAACTTCCCATCTACTCCATATATTCTTAATACTTTCCACAATCCTTGTCTATCCACCCTGTCATATGCTTTCTCCAAATCCATGAAGGCCGCATACAACTTCTTTCCCTTCTCTAGACACTTTTCCATTAAAGATCTAAGAATGAATAGCTGATCTACACAACCTCTTCCCTCCCTAAAGCCTCCCTGTTCTCCAACTAATTCCTCTGTTATTTACTAACTCTATCAATAAGTATCCTACCGTATACTTTTCCTATTACACTGAGAAGACATATGCCCCTATAATTACCACACACTTCTTTTCCCCTTTTACCTTTGTACAAGGGAATTATTATAACTGACTTCCATTCATCCGGGACTTTACCTTCCTCCCAGGCCTATCTGTACATCTTCCACATCCATTCTACTACTATCTCTCCCCCATGCTTCAGCATTTCACCACACACTCCATCAATTCCTGGGGTTTCCCCATTTTGACTTTCTTCATTGCTTCCACAACTTCCATCCTACTGATTTCTTCCTGTCTTCTCACCTCCCTCCTTCTCCCAGCCATTCCCCAGCCACTTATACTCGCATTACTTTCATTCTCTGTGTTCAACAATTCATTAAAGTGTTCTCTCCATCTGCTCACTTTTTCTCCCTCCTCCACTAGTAATCTACCATTTTTATCTTTCACTCCCCTACTAACTTCATTGCCACCCTGTCTGACTCTCTTTACCTCTTTCCAGAACATTTTCTTACATTCTCTCCACTTGACACTCAGATTCCTTCCAAATTCCTCATCCACTCTCTTCTTACTGTATCATACTAATCTTTTCACCTCTCTCTTCCTTTCTACATATAACTCTCTCTTCTGTCTCTCAAAGTCTTCCACGCCCCTATTTCTCATCCATTCATTATATGCTTCCTTCTTTTGTGCCACAGCTTGTCTCACCTCTTCATTCTACCATGCAGTTCCTTGCACCCCCATTCGTCTTCTCTTCACCCCACACACCACATCACATGCTGCACAGATTTCCTTTGCGAATATCATGCACACACCTTCCACGTCCCCCATCTGCTCCAATTCGTATTTACCCAATCGTTCCTCCACTTCTCTCTTATATTCTGCCTTTTTCTCATCCTCTTGTAACCTTTCCACTTTCCTTACATCTACTCCTTCGTCCCGTCCTTCCCATCTTCTATTTCTCCATTTTACTTGGACATTGATTCTGGTCCCCCAACCTCTATATGCTCTTGCATCCATTACACATCTTCGTATCCTTTCATCCACACACACATAATCAGTCATTGCCTTCCTTTCATTTAGTTCATCATCCACCCTTCTCATTACTCGCCATGTATACCTGTGGATCATTTTGTGCCTGAAGAGGGTATTGGCTATCACCAACCTCCCCCCCCCCTCCCCGTCACAAATGTCCACTAAAGCACTGCCATTCTAATCTACCTCAACAGGCACACCCCACTCACCAACTACTCCATCCACCTTCACATTCCGTACTTTACCATTCATATCACCAATCAAAAACACTCTCTCATTCCTTTCAAATTTTTCCATGGACACTTCCACGTTTGTTCAGAACTCTTCTGTCAGTCTGCTTGCACGATCTTTCGTTGGCGCATACACGCACACAATTGCCCACATCTGTAGTCCAACATTCAGTCTTACACACACATTCCTTGAACGAACTGATCCATACTCTCTTATATTCTCCTTCCATCTGTTACTCACAACAATGCTCACTCCTTCTTTTGCATATATACATTATATCGCTGCAGTGATATAATGTAAATATGCATTTATACACTGATAATATAATGGCAGTACAGTGCCAAGACTGTAATAGTCAACTGTGTCGAGAATCAGCCACATGTAATTTACCTATTATCTATCTGTCTGTCTGTCTGTCTATCTACCTATCTATCTATATATGAGATATACTGATATTGTTATATAAAATGGATACATGTATAATCAGTTTTATCATTTATGCATAGTTAGATTATATAATACAGTATGTTACCCCATACTTCTCCTTCATTTTTTGTTCTTTTTTTTTTCCTTTTTTATATATAATTTACAGTATTTACATAACATACACATTTACCTTAGAGGGTCTCACTTGAATGTTTACTCTTCCTCGCGTAAATACTGATTCCAAGTTTGCAATCCTTGCGTGCATTCTGTGCATAGCCAATAGTAATATACTAAATATAATGGAGAAGATTATAAAGACAACTGGAGCTGGGCTATACACATAATATGGATGGAACATACTCTTACTCAATTCTTTGCAGGGCTTCATTGTTTAATTGAATAATTGCATAGTTTCAAACTTAGGTGAAGTCAACTTGGTGTTTGTCTATCTATCTATCTATTGCCAGACGCCTCAATCCCGTTTGGGGTGGCCACAAACAAATCGCCTCCAAGTCGCCCTGTCCCCCGCCATTTCACTGCCCTGCTCCCAACTCACACCCCCCTCTCTCATATACCCCTCCACCCCATCCCTCCATCTCATCCTCGGCCTCCCCCTCCCTCTTCCCCCCTCCACCTCACTCACATACATTCTCTTCGTCAGTCTTTCACCCTCCATCCTCTCCACATGGCCAAACCACCTCAGTGTGTTCCTCATAGCGCTTCCTATCACATCCACATCCACACCACAACGCTCCTTTATATCCTCATTCGTCAGCCTGTCTCTCCATGTGACTCCACAGGCTCCTCTTAAATAACTCATTTCCACTGCTCTCACTCTTGACTTGTGTCCTTCCAACAATGTCCAAGCTTCACTTCCGTACGTTAGAGTTGGTATCACAATACTGTCATGTAGTAACTTTTTCACTTCCATGCTCACTTCCATGTTTCTTATCACTGCTTTCAAAGAACCAGCAACCTTTCTTCCCTGCTGTACCCTTTCATGCACTTCACCCTCCAAACCTCCATCCTTACTCATCACACTACCCAAGTACTTAAACGTACTCACATTTTCCAATTCCTCACCATCCAACCTCGCTGTACATTCACTAACTTCACCTCTCTCAAAGACCATCACTTTACTCTTCCCTACATTCACCTTTAGATTCCGTTTCTTACACACTCTCTCAAACTCATCCACCAAGCCTTGCAGCTCCCCTTCGTCTTCACTCAACAACACAGTATCATCTGCAAACAACAGTACAGGGAGTTTCCAAACACTATCCTCTCTCACCAGGGCCACTCCAACATCCACTACCCTACCTTGTACCTCTTTTATTACCCCATCCATGTACAGATTGAACAACCATTGAGACATGACACATCCCTGTTTCAAACCAACTTTCAAAGAGAAAAATTCACTTAGTTCACCATCCACACGCACCGCAGCCTTCGCACCATCGTACATACTCTTCACAGCATTCAACAACTTCCCATCTACTCCATATATTCTTAACACTTTCCACAATCCTTGTCTATCCACCCTGTCATATGCTTTCTCCAAATCCATGAAAGCCGCATACAACTTCTTTCCCTTCTCTAGAAACTTTTCCACTAAAGATCTAAGAATGGCGTTTGTGCCTATGTTTAAATCCATCTTAGGCAGTGGTTGGAAGTGCTTATGTGTGTGATTATGGATGGCGTAGTGACTGTTTGTAACTAAGGTGGAAAAAGATAGTGTAAGTACAGCACAATAGTCAAGTGGTATGTATAGTCCTGATGCTGAAGTATGAGATGGTGGTGTACCTGGAAAAATTACGAAAACTGATGTGTTACGACTGCAGTAGAGAAAATGTGAATGCCCGATACGCTGATGATGAGTGAGTTTATCTGGAGCAAATGTACTATAAAGTTGTAGTGCTGATGTATGTCATGATTTCTTATGATAGCCATTTCACAATGGACTGTTCCAGTTGGCTAAAACATAAAGATGTACGCAGGACAAAGGTGAACAGCACGTGAGGATGCACGACACTTGACTTCAATCGTTGATTCATAAGCGAAAGTGAAGTGTCCTGTCTCATGATGAGTTCTGTGTTGGTGCTGATGTTGATGGTGACCAAGGTGTCATTATTCTTAGAAGGAAAATGGTATATTTAATAGACTGTGAACAGATTATCTATTATGAATAGCACATGAACTATTATTGATGTTGATGTTAGAGTTGCTTCTAAGTAAAGCATGAGATTCCTGTCCTGAAACACAGGCTTTGAACCATGTTTATGTTTGCCTTGACTGATTACTTGAGGTAGATCGAGAACTGAAAGTAAGTTAATGGTGATCTTGCCATTACCAGCATTTGCATTCCCTTTCAGCAAAGCTTGTTAACGAGCCCTGGTGTTGTCTGACTGAAGTTTTATGTCAGTATGTACCATGACTACTGAGAGGTGTTGAAAAAGTGTCATGTTCCCTTCCATTGCATTTATTTTGTCCACACTTTCATGCATTATCCTTTCTGCTTTTCTGAGATTTTTCACAATCGTCATCATTGCCGTGTTTTGATTGTCAATTAGCTTCTGTTGATATATTAACCTCTGAGCTATCTTATTAAATTTGTTGTTTATTTCTTGAAGATCTTTTTCCGTAGCTAATTCAAAAATATTCCTTAGACTTGCACCACCTAGGTCGAACAAACAGCGCCTCTCACGTGTATGTACGATGTTGTTCATGTCTCCAAGTGCCTCAGTTCCATGAGATGGGATTATTAGATCCTGACGTGCATGGTTGTCTTCGCTTGTTCTACTGCAATTTCTATTATGCTAACTTCATGAATTCAGTCACTTCCTTTGCGTTACGAGCTTCTGAAGCAGAACTTATCATTGCTTCGAATGTCCTCAGTGGCTTAGTAACGTTCTCCAACAATACCGGTATTTCATATAAGATATCCAAACAAATTTCAGTACTCAAGATATCTTTCACAACTGTTGTCGTGGCCACTGGGGCTATAAGGCATCCTTCCCTAATTATATGTTGATGATCTAAGTGAGCTGATCCTCTTGCTATATAGATGGTAATCCGTGGTATAAGCCCCCTCATTGTCACCTACCGAAAAATAAAATCTATTAATTAGCTAATCCAGTCATGTTGAGGTCGATGAAAATGATGATGCGCATTATAACCTTGCTCTTGAAGAACAATAACTTTGCTCTTTGTGTCACTTATTGAAGGAGTTTAAATCGATCCGAAGATCATGTAAATACTGTGTTGTGTCGTTTGCAGCAACAGTTGCACCTATTTTTGTGTGTCTGTCACGCGATCTTAATGTATTTCTGTATGCATCAATTTCTTCTAGTTTACTGTCATCGTTTGTGTTCAGTTTTTCGGTTGTCCGAAGTTATATAATTGCTGGCTAAATTCCTTGAGACTCTTTTGAAAGGATCAACATGAATTTGCTTTTCTTCGCCAGTAGACAGTGACTTACTTACTACCTTATTGGCTGTTCTCTTAATTACTCAATATGGGCCTGCAAATTCCAGTGATAGTTTATCGTCTAGTGTGAATGATGCCATAGACAATGTCTCCTATGCTGATATTTGATTCTTTTGCCTTTTTATTAATTGACTCCGTTATTCTTCCTTGGACATCAATATTTGTTTCGTCACCAATTTGTGTATTACTTGGAATTCACGCAAACAGAGTTTAAGATAATAGTCATAAGTGTATACAGGCAAATTTTCACCTTCCAGAATCTCGTACGGTAACTTTTTGTCTGTCCCGTAGATAATTAAATGGGCTGTGTCTCCTATAGACTTGTTCATTGCACAATTAATTGATGCTTCCACTATGGGAATCCAATCATCCCAGCTTGCATAATTTTTACTGAGAATGTGTCGTAGCACATCCAACACTTTTTAGTTTTGTGGACTTTTTTTATATTGTATTGTTTACATATTTCTTGTAAGATTTCAGAATTAAATTCATCTCCATTATTACTATTAATACCTTTGTAAATGATTTCATGTAAACTAGGAAATCATTTACAACTCTGGGTGGTAACCTTATAACCAACCGACACGTGTTCCCTACGTAACAGCAGGTGGGTTTGCGGAGGGTTAGTGCCCCTCCCCGGAAAACAACTAACTAAAAATATGAACAAGAAGCCTCGGACCTGTTTGACAAGATGACGACTAAGGACCGTACAAAGAACATGATCCGGATGGCGACCTAGAATGTAAGAGGTGCAAATGATGAGGTGAAAGAGAGAGAGACTGTCCAGGTGCTTGAGGGTGCGAAAGTGCATGTTTGTGGATTAACTGAAACTAAATGGAGAGGTGAGAATGTGAGAGAATGGGAGTATGGATGAGGTATATGTGCAGGAGTAGGTGAGAATGAGGGGGCACAAGAAGGAGTATGTATTGTTCCGAGTAACAGATGAAAGGAGAATATGAGAGTTTGGATCAGTTGGGTCAAGGATTGCGTGGGTAAGACTGAAAGTTGGACTACAAATGTGGGCAATTGTGTGCGTGTATGCACCAATGCAAGATCGTGCAAGCAGAGTGAGAGGAGAGTTCAGGACAAATGTGGAAGTGTGCATGGAAAAGTTTGAAAGGAATGATTGAGTGTTTTTGATTGATGATATGAATGGTAAAGTAGGGAACGTGAAGGTGGATGGTGTAGTTGGAGAGTTGGGTGTACCTGCTGAGGTAGATGAGAATGGCAGTGCTTTAGTGGACATTTCTGACGGGGAGGGGGGGGGGAGGTGATAGTCAATACCCTCTTCGGGCACAAAATCATCCACAGGTATATATGGCGAGTGATGAGAAGGGTGGATGGTGAACTGAATGAAAGGAATGCAATGATTGATTATGTGTGTGTGGATGAAAGGATGCGAAGATGTGCAATGGATGCAAGAGTATATAAAGGTTGGGGGAGTGGACTTTTTGACCACCACATGGTGGTGGTCAGAATCAAGGTCCAAGTAAAATGGAGAAATAGAAGAAGGGAAGGACGGGACGAAGGAGTAGATGTATGGAGAGTGTAAAGTTTACAAGAGGATGAGAAAAAGGCAGAATATAAAAGAGAAGTGGAGGAACGATTGGGTAAATACGAATTGGAGCAGCTATTGGACGTGGAAGGTGTGTGCAAGATATTCACAGAGGAAATATGTGCAGCATGTGAGGTGGTGTGTGGGGTGAAGAGAAGACGAAAGGGGGTGCAAGGTACAGCATGGTGGAGTGAAGAGGTGGGACAAGCTGTGGCACAAAAGAAGGAAGCATATAATGAATGGATGAGAAATAGGGGCGTGGAAGACCTTGAGAGACGGAAGAGAGAGTTATATGTAGAAAGGAAAAGAGAAGTGAAAAGATTAGCAAGAGAGAGTAAGAAGAGAGTGGATGAGGAATTTGGAAGGAATCTGAGTGTCAAGTGGAGAGAATATAAGAAAATGTTCTGGAAAGAGGTAAAGAGAGTCAGACAGGGTGGCAATGAAGTTAGTAGGAGAGTGAAAGATAAAAATGGTAGATTACTAGTTGAGAAGGGAGAAAAAGTGAGCAGATGGAGAGAACACTTTAAGGAATTGTTGAACATAGAGAATGAAAGTAATGCGAGTATAAGTGGCTGGGTAATGGCTGGGAGAAGGAGGGAGGTGAGAAGACAGGAAGAAATCAGTAGGATGAAAGTTGTGGAAGCAATGAAGATAGTCAAAATGGGGAAACCCCAGGAACTGATGAAATGTGTGGTGAAATGCTGAAGCATGGGGTAGAGATAGTAGTAGAATGGATGTGGAAGATGTGTAGATTGGCCTGGGAGGAAGGTAAAGTCCTGGATGATTGGAAGTCGGGTATAATTATTCCCTTGTACAAAGGGAAAAGTGGAAAAAGAAGTGTGTGGTAATCACAGGGGCATTTGTCTTCTCAGTGTAATAGGAAAAGTGTACGGTAGGATACTTATTGATAGAGTTAGGGAAAGAACAGAGGAATTAGTTGAAGAAGAACAGGGAGGCTTTAGGGTGGGAAGAGGTTGTGTAGATCAGATATTCATTCTTAGATCTTTAGTGGAAAAGTGTCTAGAGAAGGGAAAGAAGTTGTATGCGGCCTTCATGGATTTGGAGAAAGCATATGCCAGAGTGGATAGAGAATGATTGTGGAAAGTAATAAGAATATTGTATATAGAGTAGATGGGAAGTTGTTGAATGCTGTGAAGAGTATGTATGAGGGTGCTAAGGCTGCAGTGCGTGTGCATAGTGAACTGAGTGAGTTTTTTTATTTGAAGGTTGGGCTGAAACAGGGATGTGTCATGCCGCCATGGTTGTTCAATCTTTATATAGATGGGGTTATAAAAGAGATACAAGGTAGGGCAGTGGATGTTGGAGTGGCCCTAATGAGAGAGGGCAATGTTTGGAGACTCTCTGTACTGTTGTTTGCAGATGATACTGTGTTGTTAAGTTAAGACGAAGAGGAGCTGCAAGGCTTGGTGGGTGAGTTTGGGAGGGTGTATAAGAAACGGTATTTAAAGGTGAATGTAGGGAAGAGTAGATTTATGATCTCCGAGAGAGGTGAAGCCAGTGAATGTACAGTGAAATTGGATGATGAGGAAATGGAAAATGTGAGTACGTTTAAGTACTTGGGTAGTGTGATGAGTAAGGATGGAAGTTTGGAGGGTGAAGTGCTTGAAAGGGTACAACAAGGAAGAAAGGTTGCTAGTTTCTTGAGATCAATGATAAGAAACAGGGAAGTGAGCATGGAAGTGAAAACGTTATTACATGACAGTATTGTGATAGCACCTCTGACATATGGAAGTGAAGCTTGGACGTTGCTGGAGGGACACAAGTCAAGAATGAGAGCAGTTGATATGAATTATTTGCGAGGAGCCTGTGGAGTTACATGGAGAAATAGACTGACAGATGAGGAGGTGAGGGAACGTTGTGGTGTGGATGTGGATGTGATAGGAAGCATTAGGAGAAACATACTGAGGTGGTTTGGCCATGTGGAGAGGATGGAAAGTGAGAGACCGACGAGAAGAGTGTATGTGAGTGAGGTGGAGGGGGAGTGAGGGAGGGGGAGAGAAGGAGGGGGAGAGAATGAGGGGGAGAGAGGGAGGTGAAAGCCAAGGATGAGATGGAGGGATGGAGTGGAGAGGTATATGAGAGAGGGGGGTGTGAATTGGGAGCAAGGCAGTGAAATGGCGGGGGACAGGGTGACGTGGAGGCGATTCGTTTGTGGCCACCCCGTATAAGGGATTGAGGCGTCTGGCAATAGAATGATAGAATACCTCTGGTGTGGTAAATCTACAGAAAATATGTCAATGATTACCCTTGCCTCTGTTTCTGCTCTTATCCTTAATTGAGACCAAAATCACATATCTTGAGAAATGATCTGTAGCAATCAAGAGATACTGATATTACTGTAAGATAAGCGTAACTTAAGTCAACCGTGACAACGTCTCACGGTTGGTTAGGCACAGGATATTTGCATGTAGGTGCAGGGGTTAACGTGTAGCCTTTGTGTCTCGTGCTTGACTCGCATCTGTCTATGTGATTGTGTACGTCTTTGTGAAACGATGACCAGTAGTATAACATCCGGGCTTGTCTGACTGTCCTATCTTTGCCAGGATGTCTTGCATGTGGGCTATAGTGTAGTGTCCTTAAAATGTGAGGTATATCATATCAATAGGTACCACTACTTGTGTGTTATTTCTTCTATGAATTGGTTGTCCAGGGTTGCTCCTATATTAGGTGTTGTTGACTATTGTGAATTGTTCGAGTGGTATATGAAGCTTGGGTAATTGTATGTCCTCGCCACTCTCTAACTTGTATATAACTTTAGACCACGTTGGATCAAGTCTCTGTGCTTTCGAGATTTCGTCATGGTTGGGGATTTTTTCCTTTAGACTTAATGTTACGACATGAGCTGTCGTCGTGGGCCTCGATAATGCATCCGCAGCAAAATTTATTTTTGCTTTGTATGTAGTGAATATGTACATTATAATTTTCAACCGCACATTTCCATCTTGCTCTCCTCCCAGAGAGGAGTTTTTCTTGGAACATGCCCACGAGTGGTTTATGGTCAGTGAAAAGGTGAATTTCGTAACCATAAACCAAATCTCGAAAGTTTTGTAATGCAAAGACCACTGCAAGTGCCTCTAGGTCTGTAGTGCAATAATTTATCTCTGCATCTTTTAATTGTCTGCTAGCGAATGCAACTGGTTTATTTTTTCTATGCTTATCTTCCTGCATCAATACGGCCCCTAATCCTTTAGGACATGCATCTGTGGAAATTATAAATGGTTTTCTGAAAGTAGGATAGGCCAAGCAAGGTGCACATGTACGTTTATCTCTTAATTCATTAAAAGCTAGTTTTTGTTTCTCTCCCCACTGAAATACAGCTTGTGTTTTTCAGTAGGTGGAATAATGGTTCTGCAATGTGAGAGAATTGCTGTATTGAATGTTCTGTAATATCCTGCTAGTCCTAAAAATTGTCTTACTTCATTCACACTTGTGGGTTCAGGGAAATCCCTTACTGCTTGTATTTTCTTGTCTGAGATGTGTATGCCTTCTGCATCAAGCCTATGACCTAAGAATTTTATTTCCTTAAAGCAAAATTTGCATTTAGACAGCTTAATTTTCAAACCAGCATTGGCTAACTTGTGTAGGAGCTGGTCTAATTTCTGTAAATGTTCATCTATTGTGTGTGTTGCAATTATGATGTCATCCAAGTACACAAAGATACCATTTCCTAACATTCCTGATAGTACACTATTCATTAATCGTTGGAATGTGCCTGGAACTGTCCTTAACCCTATCACCATTCTTTTATACAGATAATGCCCTGTATTTTTAGAGAAAGTACTGTATTTGTGTGAATTGTCATCTAACTCAGTTTGATAATATCGATTAAGCAATTTGATTGTGGAAAATACATTATTTTCTGGCAGTGGTGGGCATTAACGCATTAATCGTTAATCCGTTATTAACGTAGTTAATGTTTTTGTTAACGAGTTAAAGCGTTAATTTGTTTTTGAACTTAATGGATTAGCTGTAACTTCCGTTAACATTTCCATTGATCCGTTACTCCGTTAATTATGTCCTACAACAGATCACTTTAGGTCAGAAATGTTTCGAATCGACATTTAAATCGTCAAATTGATAGTGTCAGAGATAGTGGTGAGTGATACCGTGATTCAGAAATCGATATGAATTTTGTGCGTGTGTGTCAGATCTAAGTTCACATAAGTTACATGAACTTAGATCTGAAATTGTGAACCATCCGTTATACGATATAGCCTAACAGATGGTTCACAACTTCACACAGGTTTCATAACGGCATACTTCGACCATGTCGCTGGAGAAAAATAAAAATAGCATCTCATAAAATGGTGAAAAATCAAATAAATTTCCATTAAGAATATTTCTACTACTGTACTGTCATATCACTCACTATCCGAAAATTCCATGCATACCATACAGTACATGTAGACACTGTAGTCATACTCGATACTCGAACGTGGTATCAATACTGCGGGGTTTAAGCGTTGTGTTGATAGTTGAAGAAGTGGAACTCAGCTGCATTTTCTATATATTTTGGGGTGTTAATAAAACTTTTCTAGCAGCAAGAGTGTCTTTAGTTATGGAAAATCGAGTTTCATACGTAAAACTAGCGGATTAACGGATTAACAGTTAACTTCCGTTAATTTTTGGCAGAATTAACTGATTACCTTTAACGAAGCTAATTATCTGATTATTGGATTAACGGTTAACGAAACTAACGTTTTTCATTAACTTGCCCACCACTGTTTTCTGGTCCCACATTTTGCAAAAAGTCACTTAAGATTGGCACAGAAAACCGGTTTGGGACTGTGTGTTGGTTTTATTTCCAGTAATCAACGACTGCATGCATTTCACCATTTCATTTGGGCACGAAAAATAATGGGGCATCCATGGGGAGACTGATGGCTCAATAAGACCCAATTTTATCATTTCATTGACATACTGATTTGTAAGGGTACGTTGTGAGTGTGCTACCCTACATGCTGTTAATCTTGTGTATAATCAGGTTAGTACAACCTAATTTTTCTCTAGGTAATGCGACTGTTTGTCAGTGTTTTTGTAATAAATCCAGTAGCTCATTCTCCACATCAAAATTTCCTGAATGTTTTTGTAATAAGTCAAGTAGATCATTTGCCACGTCAAAATTTCCTGAGTGAATCAAATTCTCTTTTATGTACTCTGTGTCCATCGATTTTATCCTACTTGATGTTCCACCTATTGTTACTTCACGTATAGATGCCGGACAAGTCTCAAAATTTCCTATACAAGTTCCTTTTTTGATCTGCACTTCTCCATTCATCTGATTAATTAAAAAAGTATGAGTTTCCCCATCGTTATTAGGCATTTTCCACCGTGAGTTCTTTCACTTTACATGATTCTTCTAAGACAATAACTACCATTCTTCAGTGTACTCTTTATGGTGACTTTCATATATGATTTAGGTGGAATAACTACATCATTGGTGAGATGTGCAGGAATTAATGTTGGAGTTTACTGTCACCTCGGTCCCTGGGTAAAGGGGATGGTAGGGATGGGAGGGAAGGCTGAGTCGTCTTATTGAGTGCATGTGTATTCTCG
Organism: Coenobita brevimanus; assembly: GCF_032717465.1. Taxonomy (NCBI): domain Eukaryota; kingdom Metazoa; phylum Arthropoda; class Malacostraca; order Decapoda; family Coenobitidae; genus Coenobita; species Coenobita brevimanus. The sequence continues at coordinate 10,855,036 of NC_137031.1, forward strand.
CTTTCTTTGAGGTCAGACGGAATCGTTCCGCTAAGGTGTTTGATCATTCCAACTCCCTCCGATTTTCTACAAGTGTTGGACGACATTTCTGGTGAAATTTCCTCCATGAATTCGTTGTCATATTCTATTCTGTCCACGTGTGAGAGTAATACGATATTCTCTTTCCTCATGGTTCTTAAACCCAATAACATGTTAGCTCTTATTGCTAAGTTCTTTACTATGTAGAATTTAGTGGTAATTGTTTTCGTAGTTTCTGTAAAATTGATGTCTAACTGTATCAAACCCTTTACGGTTATTTGTTTGCCATATACAGCACGAGTCTAAATTAAATTCCTCCATGAGGGTTACTTTCTTCTTACAGAATTTCTAAAAAGCCTTTCTAATTCCTCTTGTGTTATTAAATTCACTGGTGAGCCTGAATCCAAAGAAAATGAAATATTTTGATCTTCACAGGAAGCAGACACCAAAATACACTCATTTCCGTGTATTCTTCCTGTATGCATTTTACGACTGTTTTTCTTTATGTATGGTCGTTTTTTTGTGGTGGCATGCCCTTCCCCCGACTTAAAAACTTATATTATTCTTTCAATGTCTTGCAATGTGACGTCCAAAGCCTGTGCCTTTATGCTTTCTGCAGTATGGCTGCACCCCTTTCTCTATATCTTCCTTGTCTTTGATATAACACTCAGCTTTCATGTGACCAGGGTTAGGACAGTAATAACATACTGAAGAGTAGGCCAATCTTCCGAATGTGACACACGAGATGACATTCCATATTTTGGTTTTTCTGTGGCACGGTTTCTGCTTGGACTACATGCAAATTTTTGAGGCTGCCTGTGGCCTGGTGTTGCGACTGCTGCCTTGATGTCAGATGTTTTATTTGTCTGTTGTCAGGTCGCGATCTTTTTTTCTTCCGTACTTGTGGTAGATGTATTCATGGCTGCCACTGTGTCTGTAATTCTCATCCTTGTTGTATTGGATTGTGATATTTCACTCGCTCCTGCTTTGCTGCAGTTCATCTCTACCCCGTTCATAAAATCTGATAAACACATTCCTGTGGTATAAACAAACGTTTTTGCTGTCTTAGGGACCCTATCAGGTAATTAACACAATGCAGCTGCATAACTAAGGATGTCAACGACATGCATTGGTGACATCTTCCCATCAGCTGTTACGCAAGTTGAGTTCTCTGTACTGGCTAACAGCGTTCTCTTAACTGTGGACACATCTACCGTTATTTTACCTAAGACAGGGTTTGTGGTATGTTGTCTCATAAGATCCACGATCTTACGTAATTCTGGAGTTATACCAGGCAAAAAATTTACACCAAGAAAATTTCTTTAGGAATTCTGCTTTAAACTCTTCATATTTCTGAGCTTGCAGGAGCTTATCAGGTCTAAGCAAATCGCCAGCTGGGCACCTTTCTTGGTTAATCCTTGATGAAAAAACAGCTATCTTTTCATTCTCGTCTGTTATATGCCTTTCAGCAAAAACTTGTTCACCCTCACTTAAAAGTGACTGGACATCGATGCGGTCTTTGTCAGTGCCTAAGAATTTTCTGAGATTTTGTCTTCATTGTACACAGATCCTTGATGTGGGGAAGTTGATGCTGTGGTGTTAGGTCTGCTCACCATTGCGTTTGTTTGTTTGGTCAATTTCACTTGAAGTCCCTTGTCATTATGAGAAGGAACTGCTGCTTATGTATTTCCTGAACTATGTATCCTATTGAATAAATTTTTATAAGTATGTGGGGCTGATCTATAATCGTCGCTTTCTACGTCAGATTAATATGTCCAAGAAGCGTCATTATCCTCAACACCTCTCACATGTAAAGTGTTTGTCTCTTGATCTCATGTTCGTGGAGAACTATGTGTGTCGGTTACTTTTTCCTCTCGTTCTTCTAACTGTGAATCATCACTGGGTAATTCTAATGCTGTCTCCTCTGGCACTAAAGTTTTTTTTTTTTCTTTCTTTTTTTAACATCCCGTAATAACACTAATCACTAATTAGCAGACACATATTGCTAAGGAATGTTGCCTAGTTGTACTCATGAAACACTTACTTTGTGTATGAATTATATATATATATATATATATATATATATATATATATATATATATATATATATATATATATATATATATATATATATATATATATATATATATATATATATATATATATATATATATATATATATATATATATGTATATATATATATATATATATATATATATATATATATATATATATATATATATATATATATATATATATATATATATAATTATAACTGTTACTGTTGTTACTAGTACTTTGTAACGGACTGAATATAGATAACTGAGAAAGGTATGTGCACGTTAAGTTTGTATGTAAATGAAGTGGTATTAACTACTACAAAGAGTAAAGTGTGGTAAAAAGTAAAGATTAAAATGGCTTGTGGAGGGTGGTCGGAGTCAGTTGTGTTAGCAAACTCAGGTCGTAACGTTAGCGCACTGCCTGTTTTTTTTTTTTTTTTTCTTTTCCTAAACCCTATCTTAATTGTTACCTAGTTTGATTGTTGAAAACATGATAATTGTAGTTGTTATCATAAAGTACGTTTTATATCTTTGTGCAAAGTGTTTGTTTATCACTTTTGAATTAGCAATATATCACCATAGGATAGTGATGATATTCATTTTTGAAGTTATAAGCAGAAAAGGATTGTATGCTTAAGCTCTCTGGGAGAAATAGAGTAAAAGTATTTTCACTCACTAGATAGAAGATGCAGGATGATGTGCAGGGTATGCAGGTGGGTGATGGTTGCTGTGCTGGCGTCACCATGTCCCGTCACCCTCGGAGAATCAGGGTCGTGGTGATGGAATACTGGTGAGTAATGGTGAGTACTGGTGAGTGAGATGAGTTAGGGCTGGTGAATGCAGGCTTAGGTGTTGCTACGTTGTCTTTTCCATCCCCACTAAATCAGTGCCTCTTCACTCTCTGCTGTGTTGCTTGTTTGTGCCCCTTCCCCCTCTTGTTGTGATTAACTTGTAGACATATGATTACTTATCCAGCATTTAATTGTAGTTTCTTGCTGTATGGTGTGAACTTGTAGCTGATCTTGGTTACCGTCTCACCTGCTTGTAGTTCACTTGTAGAACTGCAGTCTACTGTGAACTGTAGTTCACTTGTAGAATCGTTGTATCTTGTTTTGATTGTAGAGTTGATTCTTAAGTTTTTGTTGATTGTTAATAGAGATGTTAATTAGCATTGTTTATCGTTGTAGCGGTTCAGGGTTGTCGGCTGGTGCATATTAAGTCGTAAGACGTCGTATGGCGGAAACTTTTAGCAGTTCTTGTTTTCTGTCTTGTTAATGTAGACTCAACTGTAGAACTGTAGTCGTGGTTCATAGGATTCCTGCCACCATAATCTCTTAGCCATTGCCGAGGCATTTCCAAAAATGTTAGATTGTAGGGATTGTAAAAGGAGGGAATTTTGAAGTTGGTCTTGTCGTGGATGGCAGGAGAAAGATAAAGATTAGTTTGAGGTTTAATTGCAGTTTTATTCTCAAGAGGAAGTTATCTTGACAAGAGCAGTACTAAAGTGAAAGCAGTTTGTCTTAGCTAAAGCCGTGCCCTCTCCTCCTGCCTTTTGCACCGTGCCTCTTCTTTCTCCTATCGCGTCCTAACCCCTTCTGTCCTTTCTCTCCAATTTTTCCTGTATATGACTGGTTGGGTCATGTGTGTGGGCACGTGTGTGAGGAACTTTCCATCAGGTGTGTGGTGTGGCTTTGCATGATGTCAGATGTGACATTCCCTGACTAGAATCTGCACCGCTGTTTCCTTCAGCTCTCTCAAGCTTTGGCACGACTTTCCCCAAACCTCTGTACCACATATTAACAGCATATATGACACTACAGTCGCAGCGCACGACTCGGAGGGTGCCATTATCGTACCCTGGCAACCTACCATTCAAATGTGCGTCCGATTTCGTATCATGTTATACACGAATCATATTATTATGCACTAAGATATTATACACGAATATTATTATACACGAACATATTATACACGAATCACATGCGTCTCATATTATACACGAAATCAGACGCACTGCCAGGGAACAATAATAACAACCTCAGAGTCGCGCGCCGTGACTATAGCTATTATGTAGCGTGTTGTGATATTTTAGTGTCCTGACACTCATACCTGAGCATAGGTTTGCTGGTTTTTATGCAAAATTGGTTGTAAAATAATGTAGATTGTTTTTTTGAGATTCTCCAAATAGAAAAAGCCACAGCATCTTTATGCATCTCTCTATCCCAAGACATTTTCTTACCTATAAATAGTTGCCGGCTGAAGGAAATGACCTGTACCATGAATTTGGCTCTCTATTGTATTTTGTTTTTCTCTTGGAGGGAACTGTTACTGCGGGCTCTTGGCCTTTGGTTCCTTCTTCCTCGCATAAAAAAAAAAAAAAAAATGTAATAAAAAAATGGTTAATTTAGATGGAAATGACAGTTACTGTAATGGAATAGGTGGGTGTAGGAAAGGCAGGGAATAATGGTTTGGGTGGATGGGTTATAAAAAAATGAAAGGAGCAGTTAAGCAGTGACTGTGACAAACAGGAAATAATGAGATAATTTTTTAGTAAAGGAGACCAACATCAAGCATATGAACGTTTAACCTCTTTGCTCCCCGTGTCCTTATTATGGGACGGGAATGGGCGTTTTCAAAATTTAATAAAGAAGGGAACTCCCCGGTAGGGACCTATGAGCTTCATGACTAAGATCCAACACGTGGAGGGTGGTGCACCTAGCACCCTTCCAGCAAAATCCCTCCCCCAGCAACTCTTGGAACTAGGGGGTTAAACACCGACAAATCTCTCAGTTTCTTTAACCTCTTTGTGTCCCGCATCCTCAATATGGGACGGAACTGAGCATTTTCAAAATTTATTGAAGAAGGGAACCCCCGGGTAGGGACCTATAAGCTTTGCGACTATGAGCCGACAGGCGGAGGGTGGTGCGCCTAGCACCCTTCCAGCAAAATCCCTCACATAGGAACTCTGGGAACTAAGAGGGTAAGAGAAAACTAGGAAAAAAGAACAGCATGCAGTCTGAAAATGTATAAAACAGAATTGGATGAAAGTACTATAGAGGAGGAATCATTCCTAGCAGAGGAGGTTTGACTTGTCAAGCAGTCTAGGATAGAAAAAGAATACTGTACTGTACCAAGTAGCTTTACAAATCTATGCACACTGTTTGATGGGAAAGGTAATAATCAAGAATGTGAATACCAGAGGAGTATAATCACTGACCTAAACTGGAAATTTACTAGTAATAACTAAGACACAGAAGGAGGAAATAGTATAGGGAAAAATTATTATCCAGATATATAAACTGAATGAACAACAGTGACAGTACACACATCTGATAACCTGTATTTTCCAACAGGGTCTGCTGGTCGTGGCTGGATGATAGATGTGGAAAAAACTGGTAAAAAAAAAAAAATGGAGGAGTGTTGGTGCATTCCTCATGAGTTGGTGCTGCAATGAATGTCGCTATTCAACCAGCTTGTAAAGAAGCAAAGTAGCCTGCTTGGTAAAAAAAAAAAAAAAAAAATCAGCAATAACTATGTACTGTATTTACATGATGTATTGGTACATTAGCAGTAAAAACGAAAGTAAGCAGAAGCAAGACTCAGTACGTGTGTGTAAATGAGAGAGATGACAGGGGAACCGTGAGGCTGCAAGGTGTAGAGGTGGCAAAGGTAGATGAATTCAAATACTTGGGGTCAACTGTACAAAGTAACGGAGAGTGTGGTTGAGAAGTAAAAAAGAGAGTGCAGGCGGGATGGAGTGGGTGGAGAAAGGTGACAGGAGTGATCTGTGACAGAAGGGTCTCTGCAGAAATGAAAGGGAAAGTTTATAAGACTGTAGTAAGGCCAGCCATGTTGTACAGAATGGAGACAGTACCACAGACAAAAAGACAGGAGGCACAGTTGGAGGTAGCAGAATTGAAGATGTTGCGTTTTTCACTAGGAGTGACGAGGTTGGACAAAATTAGAAATGAACATATTAGAGGGACAGCACACGTAAGTCAGTTTGGGGACAAAGCTAGAGAGGCGAGACTGAGATGGTTTGGACATTTGCGGAGGAGGGATGAGGAGTATGTCGGGAGGAGGATGCTGGAAATGGAGTTACCAGGCAGGAGAAAGAGAGGAAGGGCAAAGAGAAGGTTTATGGATGTAGTGAAGGAGGACATGCGGGTGATAGGTGTAAGAGAAGAAGATGCAGAAGACAGAGTAAGATGGAGACAGGTGATCCGCTGTGGCGACCCCTAAGGGGAAAGCCGAAAGGAGAAGAAGAAGATTGGTACATTAGCAGAAGTCAATGAAGTATGGAATAATACATTCACTTTAATCATACAAATTTAGATCTAGATGTCTTTAATAACAGTTTCATGCATTTTTTTTTTTTTATGTAAGGAAGAAGGAACCAGAGGCTGAGCTCACAAAACAGTTCCTTCCAAGAAAAAAATATAAAAAGAATACAAAAATGAGCCAATTCAAGATCCGTTCATTTCGAGATGCCTGGACACACTGCGTTTGAAAGACTGGAAATCATAGGAAGCAGGAAATACAGACAGAGGGAGACAGTTCCAGAGATGACCTGTTGCTTAAATGAAGGACTGGGAGTAACGGTTAACTCTTGCATTGGAGAGTTGGACAGAAAAGGAATGAGACTTTGTTGCTAGACGGGTGCGACGCACTCATTGTAGACGTGGAGGGATGCAAGCAGACAGTTCAGAGGAGCAGTGACCATTAAAGTTGAGACAGAAAAGGGATAAAGAGGCAACACTGCTGAGAAGAGGCAGAGGTTGAAGGGAGCCAGTAACAGGAGGAGAGTTGATGAGACGAAAACCCTTTGACTCCATCCTATTGAGAAGAGCTGTATGTGGGGAGCCTAGCCACACATGAGAGTTGTACTCTAAACAGGGGCAAAAAAAAAAACATGTTTAGAGTCAACAACTGTGCAGGGGTAAAGAAGGCATGGAGTCGGCTTAGCACACTCAATCTCTTAGAAGCAGATTTTACAAGAGATGCAATTTGATCTTTCCGAGGTAAGTCCCGTGTGAATGAAACCCCAAGCATGTTCAGCAATGATGCAGCATCGAGGTGGATATTATTAAACACTAGTGGGTACTCCTGAGGAAGATTTTGATGAGATGATAGGTGTCAAAACTGAGTCTTTGATGGATTAAAAACAACAAGATTATTTTTACCCCAGTCAGAGATACGAGCCAAGTCAGATAATTAAGTGTGCCATAGCCTCATCCCTTGTTTGTTGAAGTAACTGCTGAGATGGACATTGCAGAAACTGAATGGAAAGGTGAAGGGTGGAGTCATCAGCATATGAGTGGATAGGGTTTGATGTACAGCTTAGAAGATCATTGATGATTAAAAGAAAGAGAGTTGGTGATAGGACAGAGCCCTGAGGAACACCACTGGTGATAGAACTAGGAGAAGAATGATGACCGTCTACAACAGCAGCCATAGAACGACCAGATAGGAAGCTATAGATGCAGGCACAGATAGAAAGATCAAACCGTAAGAGGGCAATTTGGAAGTTAAAGATTATGCAAGACTCGATCGAAAGCCTTTAAGATGTCAAGTGCAATGGCAAAGCTTTCGCCAAAGTCCCGAAAGGAGGATGACCAGGAGTCTGAAATGTAGGTGAGAAGATCGACAGTGGAGAGTCCCTGATGGAACCCACACTGACGATCAGAAAGAAGGTTGTGATAGGAAAGATGCTTTAAATTTTTCTGTTAAGAATAGACTAAAAAACTACTGAATCACAGGATGTTAAAGCAATTGGACGATATTTAGAGGGCTGGGAATGGTCCCTTCTATGGGACTGGCTGAATGATAGCAAACTTCCAGCAAGAAGGAAAGGTATAAGTTGAAGGGCAAAGGCGAAAGAGTTTACCTAGGCAAAGTGTAAGCACAGAAGCACAGTTCTTGAGGACAACAGGAGGGCCTCCTTCAGGCCCATATGCCTTGTTATTAAGGAGGCCAGTGAAATACATCAGCTGAAGAAGTTTTAATGTCAGCCATGAGGAAGTTGAGGGGGGAAGTGATGGAGGAACAGCACCAGAATCATCTAAGGTGGAATTGGGGGAGAAAGTTTGAGCGGAGACATATGCTTTATCAGTAGAAGAAATAGCTACAGAGCCATCAGAGTAGAAATGAGGAGGAAAGGATGATGAGGTAAAGTAGTTAGAAAGGATTTTGGCGAGGTGTCAGAAGGAGCCGGAGGAATTCGAGTTGGAGAGTTGAGAGCATTTAGTACGGATGAAATCATTTTTAGCAGAGCGAAGAACAGACTTAGCACAATTCCGGGCAGAAACAAAAAAAATATGTGATTCAGGGTTGGGTTGGTTCTGGTACTTTTTATAGGCCCTTTCCTTGTTACGGACAGCATTAGAAGAAGCGTGATTAAAGCAAGGCTTTCTTGCATTAGTCAAAGGATATGAGAAATGAATGTATGCTTCCATGCCTGAGAGAATAACCTCTGTAATGCGCAAGGCACAATCAGATGGCTCCTGGCCATAGAAGCAGTAATCATTCCAGGGAAAATCAAAGAAGTACTGCCTGAGGGCCTCCCAATCCGCGGCTCCAAAGTGCCATAGACGACATTTCTTTGGAGGGTCCACAGGCCGTACCGGAGCGATAGGACAGGTTAAGGTAATAAGGTTATGATCGGAGGAGCCCAACGGAGAGAAAAAATTAACAGTGTAAGCAGAAGGATTAGTTGTAGGGAAGAGGTCAAGTATGTTGGAGCTTTCTCCAAGGCGGTCAGGGATATGGGTAGGGTGCTGTACAAGCTGCTCTAGGTCATTAAGGATAGAGAAGATGAAGGCTTGTTCACCAGGTGGATCAGTGAAAGAAGAGGAGAGCCAAAGGTGGTGGTGAACATTGAATTCTCCTAGAATGGAGATTTCAGACAAAGGAGAAATGGATAGAATGTCTTCCATCGTAGAAGTAAGATAGTTGAAGAATTTTTGATAGTAAATTTAGGAGATAAGTAAACAGCGCAGACATATTTAGTCAGAGAATGACAGGAGAGCCGAAGCCAGAGAGTAGAGAATTCAGAAGAATCAAGTTCAAGAACACAAGAGCAGGATAGGTCGTTGTGTACATATACACAACAGCCACCTTTGGCTTTGAAATGAATATAGAGAAAGTAGGAGGATACAGAAAAGGGTTTGCTGTCAGTTGCTTCAGACAGCTGAGTCTATGTTAAGAAGAGAAGGTAAGGTTTAGTGGAGGGGAGGTGGTGTTCAACAGAGAGAAAGTTAGAGGAATGGCCGCAAATGTTGCAGAAATGAAGAAGAAGTGAGTCAGACAGTGGTTCCGGGCATGCAGAGTCATCACCGGGAGAGGGGCAGATGGTGGGGGCATTTATGGTCCCTCCCCCCCTGGAGGATTCTGAGGCGTAGTTATTGTTCGCCATTTTTCTTTAGTTCTGAAAAGGCAGTGTACTGTGCGTGTAATGGGACAAGGAGGATAAATTATTATTCATTCTTAGCCTACAGTGTATACTGTATCTTGCTCGTAAATGGATCCTTTTTATGCATTCTACCGTAACTTTACCCTCCACCTGACAAAATCAGGGGAGGGTATTGTTATCACTGTTGTCCGTCCGTAGAGTTTGGAGGCTGGGCAGCTTGCCAGGCTTAGAGATTTAGTTTCTGGAGCAAATCTCAGAAAGTATTAACTACAGAGTCAAACCTCGCAAACGTATGTTTCTTATAGTGAACTGGTATCGTTTGATAGATAGTATGCTGTGTCTTAAGTAGTTTTTTGAAAAAAAATGAAAAAGTAAAAAGGCATAGAGATTTTGTTTCCGGAGCAAAACTCGGAGAGTAATAACTATAGAGTCATGAAATATTCACATAGTTATGTGACTTATGGTGAACTGGTGTCATTTGATAGGTAGAATGCTGTGTTTTAGGTAATTTGTTTTTTAACAATAAAAAAAGTAAAAAAGAAAAATTATCAGATCTCAATCCGCCCTGCCCAAGTAATCTTAACCCGTAGGTGGTTTAGTAGATATATCTACTAACTTTGATGCACATTACTTGTGGTTTAGTACCTATATATATATATATATATATATATATATATATATATATATATATATATATATATATATATATATATATATATATATATATATATATATATATATATATATATATATATATATATATATATATATATATATATATATATATATATATACCATTGGGTATTTAAAAATCCTGCTTGGTCAGGGGGGGGAGGAGCGGACGACTTGGTGCGTCAGGAACATTATAATGGTATATTTGTACTCCATTATTATTATTATTATTATTATTATTATTATTTTTTTTGTTTCTGAGAAAAAAAATATTTTCCACATCCCTAATTAAGCAATCTACAGGTTAGGGGACCAGGTTATGTTTACTGTGGATAAACTATGGAAAGTTTTAAGTTTTAATGTCTCTGTTATACTGAGGGGGAGAGAGACGGAAGGGCCGTCATGCGCTTGGTTAGGTGTGCTGGGAGGTGGGAGGTATGTCCTTGGTCAGATGGAGAGTTGCAACTGTGTAGCGGTGATGATGATAATGGTGGCGTAGTGATGATGGTGGTGGTGGTGATGATGACGATGATGATGATGATGATGATAATGATGATGGTGGTGGCAGTGATGGTGGTAGTGGTGGTTGTGGTGATGATGATGATGATGGTGGTTGTGGTGATGATGATGATGGTGGTTGTGGTGATGATGATGATGATGGTAGTTGTGGTGATGATGATGATGATGGTGGTTGTGGTGATGATGATGATGATGGTGGTTGTGGTGAGACGATGATGGTGGTGGTTGTGGTGATGATGATGATGGTGGTGGTTGTGGTGATGATGATGATGATGGTGGTTGCGGTGATGATGATGTTGATGATGGTTGTTGTGGTGATGATGGTGGTGGTTGTGGTGATGATGATGATGTTGGTGGTTGTGATGATGATGATGATGGTGGTTATGGTGAAGACGATGTTGGTGGTGGTTGTGGTGATGATGATGATGGTGGTGGTGGTAGTGGTGATGGTGGTGGTTTTTTACTTCCTGTCACACCTTCCTATTGCATATCACTGATTTTATTAAGTTTTAATTACTTAGTTATACAAAGGGGGGGGGTGAGGGCCGTTATGCCTTTGGTAAGGTGTGCAGGAAGGTGGGGGGTATGTGCTTGGTCAAGTCGACAGTTTTACCAATTCTAGCACATATATACATATTTCCTATATAAAAGGAGCAGCTTAGAATGGGTTGGCGTTATGTTTAGTATATTAAACAGAAGAAACATTTAAAATTCGCGCGCTGTTTGCGCTCATGCAGTGCATTCTCGCCCAATCTAGCGATTGTCCCGGCATTCAAACTCCTGAACTGGGTTTCGCCGAGACTGACGGTCCAGATTTTCTATAGTAAGGATGACTGACGCTCAATAATGTCTGACGACTGAACGTCGCCGTTTAATCGCCTGAACTCTTGGTTTTTACAGTGCTGCCCTAAAGGACAAGGTGCGAATTTCACTCTGGAATGTGGGGGGTGCGAATGATGAGACGAAAGACAGAGAGAGATTGTCCAGGTGCTTGAGGATGCAATAGTGGATATATATGGACTGACTGTGACTAAATGAAGAGGTGACAGTGTGAGAGAGTGGGAGTAGGGATTGGGTATATGTGCAGGAGAAGGTGAGAATGAGAGGGCATAGGAAGGTGTATGTATTATTGTGTGCATGAGATGGAAACAGGGTAAAAGAAAGTATGGATAATTTGATTCGAGGATTGTGTGGGTAAGATTGAAAGTTGGAATACAAGCGTGGGCGATTGTGTGTGTATATGCATCAAAAGAAAACCATCCAATTTTAGTGAAAAAAGAGTTTTTGGAAAATGTGGAAGTCTGCCTGGAAAAGTTTAAGAGGTGTGAGTGTTTTTGACTGTACATATAAATGAAAAAATAGGGAAAAGGAAGGTGGATGGAGTAGTTGGTGAGTTGGATGTGCCTGCAAAAGTAGATGAATATGGTAGCGCTTTAGTGGACATTTGTGTGGGGAAGGGGTTGGTAATAGCCAATACCCTCTTTAGGCACAAGATGATTCACAGGTATACGTGGCTAGAGATGAGAAGGGCGGGTGGTGAACTGAATGAATGGAAGGCAATGATTTATTATGTCTGTGTGGATGAGAGAATGAAAAGTTATGTATTGGATGCAAGAGCATAATTATAGAGGTTGGATAAGTGAACTTTCTGACGAGTACGTGGTGGTTGTGAAAGTCAAAAGTACAAATGCAATTGATGAAGAGAAGGAGAGTAGGGCAGGAGGAAGTAGTCCATACAAGAAGGGTGAAAGGTTGTAAGAGGATGAAAAAAGGACGAATATAGGGAAGAAGTGGAGGAGCGACTGGACAAATAAAATTTGGAGCGGACGGTGGAAGTGGAAGATGTGTGTAAGTTATTCACAGAAGAAATTTGTTCAGCATGTGAGTTGGTGCGTGAGGTGAAAAGGTTAGTAAGTGAAAGTAAGAAGAGAGTGGATGGGTAATTTTGAAGGAATTTGAATGAAGTGGGGGTATTGTAAGAAAATGTTGTGGAAGGAGGTAAAGAGAGTTAGACAGGGTGATAAAGAAGGTGGAAAAGAGTGATAAATAAAAATGGTAGATTGACTGTGGAAAAGGAAGAAGAAGTAAATAGATGGAGAGAAGACTTTAAGGAATTGTTAATCATAGTGAATGAAAGTAATGCGAGTATATGCGGACGGGGAATGGCTGGGAGAAGAGATGAGAAGGGAGGAAGAGGTCAATAGGATGGAAGTAGTCGAAGTCAAGAAAGTCAAAATGGGGAAAGCCCCAGGAATTGATGAAGTGTGTGGTGAAATACTGAAGTACAGGGTACAGGTAGTAGTAGAGTGGTTGTGGAATATGGGCAGATTGGCCCGGGAGGAAGCTTGAGTCCCTGAGAATTGGAAGTCAAGTATAATTGTTCCCCTGCACAAAGGAAAAGAGGGAAACCGGGAAAAGAATTGCGTGGTAGCCTAAGCATAGGGCCATTTGTGTTCTTGTGTAATAGGAAAAGTATATGGTAGGATACTTACTGACAGAGTTAGGCAATTAACAGAGGAATTAGTTGAAGAACAGAAAGGATTTAGGAAGGGCAGAGGTTGTGTATGTCAGATGTCCATCCTAAGGTGTTTTGTGGAAAACTTTCTAGATTACAGAAGGAAGTTGCATGCGGCATTCATGGAATTGGAGAAAGTATATGACAGAGTGGATACACAAGAAACATGGGAAATATTAAGAAACGTCGTATGTGGCATTTGGAGCTGCGGATTGGGAGGCCTTCAGGCAGTACTTCTTTGATATTCCCTGGAACGATAATTGCTTCCATGGCCGGGAGCCATCTGGGTGTGCCTTGCGCATTACGGAGGTTATTCTCTCGGGCATGGAAGCATACATTCCTTTCTCATATCCTTTGACTAATGCAAGAAAGCCTTGGTTTAATCACGCTTCTAATGCTGTCCGTAACAAGGAGAGGGCCTATAAAAGGTACCGGAGCCAACCCACCCCTGAATCATATCTTTTATACATTTCTCCCCGGAATCGTCCTAAGTCTGTTCTTCGCTCTGCTAGAAATAATTTCATCCGTACTAAATGCTTTCAACTCTCTAACTCGAATTCTTCCTGCTCCTTCTGGCACCTTGCCAAAAACCTTTCTAACAACTGTACCTCATCATCCTTCCCTCCTCTTTTCTACTCTGATGGCTCTGTAGCTATTTCTTCTACTGATAAAGCAGATCTCTTCGCTCAGACTTTCTCCTCCAATTCCACCTTGGACGATTCTGGTGCTGTTCCTCCATCACTTTTCCCCTCTGATTTCCTCATGGCTGACATTAAAATTTCTTCAGCTGATGTATTTTCTGCCATCACAGGCCTCAATACTAATTAGGCATATGGGCCTGATGGAATCCCTCCTGTTGTTCTCAAGAACTGTGCTTCTGTGCTTACACCCTGCCTAGGCAAACTCTTTCGCCTTTGTCTATCAACTTGTACGTACCTTTCCTTCTTGCTGGAAGTTTGCTCTCATTCAGCCAGCCCCAAAGATGGGTGACCATTCCCAACCCTCTGACTATCGTCCAATTGCTTTAACATCCTTAATCTCAAAAGTTTTCGAGTCTATTCTCAATAGAAAAATTTTAAAGCATCTTTCCTATCACAACCTTCTTTCTGATCGTCAGTATGGGTTCCGTTAGGGACGCTCCACAGGCGATCTTCTCACCTACATTTCAGACTCCTTTCGGGACTTTGGCGAAAGCTTTGCCATTGCACTCGACATCTCAAAGGCTTTCGATCGAGTCTGGCATACATCTTTAATTTCCAAACTGCCCTCTTACGGTTTCTATCCTTCCATCTGTGCCTTCATCGCTAGCTTCCTTTCTGGTCGTTCTATAGCCGCTGCTGTAGACAGCCATCGTTCTTCTCCAAGATCTATTAACAGTGGTGTTCCTCAGGGCTCTGTCCTATCACCAACTCTCTTCCTTTTATTCATCAATGACCTGAGCCGTACATCTAACCCTATCCACTCATACGCTGATGATTCAACCATTCACCTTTCCATTCGATTCCCGCAACGTCCATCTCAGCAGTTACTTCAACAAACAAGGGATGAGGCTATGGCACACCTAATGTCTGACTTGGCTCGTATCTCTGACTGGGGTAAAAATAATCTGGCTGTTTTTAATGCATCAAAGACTCAGTTTTTGCACCAATCAACCTGACAAAATCTTCAATAGGTATACCCACTAATGTTTAATAATATTCAGCTTAATCCTGCATCATCCTTGAACATGCTTGGGGTTTCATTTACTCGGGACTTATCTTGGAAAGATCCTATTACATCTCTTGTAAAATCTGCTTCCAAGAGATTGGGTGTGCTAAGCTGACTCCGTTCCTTCTTTACCCCTGCACAATTGTTGACTTTATTCAGGGGTTGTATCCGCCCCTGCGTGGAGTACAACTCTCATGTGTGGGGAGGCTCCCCACATACAGCTCTTCTCAATAGGGTGGAATCAAAGGCTTTTCGCTTCATTAACTCTCCTCCTCTTACTGACTCCCTTCAACCTGTGTCTCTTCGCCGCACTGTTGAACCTTTATCTCCTTTCTATCGCTTCTTCAGTGGTCACTGCTCCTCTGAACTGTCTACATGCATTCCTCCACCTCTACGACGGGCGCGTAGCACCCGTCTAGCAGCAAACTCTCATCCTTTTTCTGTCCAACTCTTTAATGCAAGAGTTAACCGTTACTCTCAGTCCTTTATTTATGCAACAGGTCAACTATGGAACTGCCTCCCTCTGTCTGTATTTCCTGCTTCCTATGATCTCCAGTCTTTCAAACGCAGAGTGTCCAGGCATCTCGAAATGATCGGATCTTGAATTTGGCTGGCTCTTGTATTTTGTTTTTCTCTTGGAAGGAACAGTTTTGCGGGCGCGTTGCCTTTGGTTCCTTCTTCCTCACATTTAAAAAAAATGGGAAACTTTTGAATGCCGTGAAGAGAAAGCATGAGGACGCTAAGGCTGCAGTGCGTGTGGATGATGAATTGAGTGAATTATTCTCTCTGAGTGGTGGATTGAAACAGGGATGTGTCTTGTCTCCATGGTTGTTCAGTCTGTATATGGATGGGGTTATAAAAAAGGTATAAGGTAGGGCAGTGGATGTTGGAGCAACCCTAATGAGCGAGAGCAGCGTTTGGAAACTTCCTATTCTGTTGTTTTCAGACGATACTGTGTTGTTAAGTAAAGACGAAGGGGAACTGCAAGGCTTAGTGAATGAGTTTCAGAGAGTGTGTAAGAAAAGAAATTTACAGGTGAATGTCGGGAAGAGTGCAGATGTGGCCTTTAAGAGAAATTAAGTCATTGACAGCACCTTGAGGTTGGATGAAGAAGAAATGGAAAATGTGAGTGCACTCAAGTACTGTACTCGTCTAATGTGATGAGTAAGGATGAAAGTTTAGAGGATGAAATGCTTGAAAAGGCAAACCACGGAAGAAAGGTTGCTGGTTCTTTGAAAGCAGCGTTAAGAAATAAATTAGTGAGCTTGGACGTAAAGAAGTCACTGCACGATAGTAATGTGATACCAACTCTAACGTATGGAAGCGAAGCTTGGACCTTGTTGGAAGGACACGTCAAGAATGAGAGCAGTGAAAATGAGATATTTGAGAAGAGCATATGGAGTTACAAGGAGACAGACTGAAAAATCAGGAAGTGAAGGAGCGTTGTGATGTGGATGAGGACATGATACAAAGTGACAGGAGAAATATAATGGGGTAGCTTGGACATGTGGAAAGGATGGAGAGCGAGAGATCAACTAGGAGAGTGTTTGTGAGTGAGGTGGAGGGGGGAGAGGGAAGGGGGGACCAAGGATGAACTGGAGGGTTGGAGTGGAGAGGTATATGAGAGCGGACGGTGTGAGCTGGGGGAAGGGCAGCGAAATGGCTGGTGACAGGGCGACATGGAGGCGATTTGTTTGTGGCCACCCCTTGCGGGATTAAGGTTATTGATAGACTGATAGATAGACAGAAGTATGTTAAATGGACTCCCATCCGTTAACAACTACATAGTAGTAGTAGTAGTAGTAGTTGTTGTTGTAGTAGTACCACTACAATTACCATTACTACTGCTGCTGCTACTTCTATCTTGTAATTCTTCCAAATCGGCATGTATTTATATCACAGGAGTGGTATGCAGTGTCCATGATTTCACTGAATGCACAGAAAGACCTGTTACCCTTGGAAAAGTTTGTTTTGAAAGTAGCAGTATGTTGTCGAAATGTACCGAAGTGAAAAGCAATAAAATATAACTCATCACACATCAGTGCTTCCGTCGCAAGACGCTAGGTAGGTCAGAGCAATTATTCGAGTTAATCTAGCTTGTCGCTGAGGAAAGATTTGAAATATACCTTCACTTGTCTGAAACTATTAAACCTAAGGTAGCCATTTTTCGAAAGTAAACTCACATGATTTCACCACCCCTTACAATAAAATCAATTCGAAATCCTCCAACCCTTCTCCCTGTCTCTCAAGTTTATTTCTTTATCACCCCTGACACTCTCATTCTTTTACATTATATATATATATATATATATATATATATATATATATATATATATATATATATATATATATATATATATATATATATATATATATATATATATATATATATAAATCCTGTCCTCAACACTGTAGCACCAGTCGAACAGGGCAGTACTCCCGAGGTTGATGGCAAGCTGGTGATAGGGAGAGCTGGAGCTCCCGTTTCACCAGCCCTCAGGACTTGATCCTGACCATCTTCCTTTTCTGAACATTTTCAGTGCATTCATTTACACAGAGAGTAGGCCAGCATGCTCTCATAATACCTCTACCTTCAACTGTCTACACCACACTACATTCGCATAACATATCACACCTTCTATTCACATCTTTAGTAATGGCCGCTACAATCTTACAATCAAATGAGGTGGTACCTCGGATTGCCACAACCGGCAGGGTAGGGCTGGAGGCACAGGGTCCTCCCCGTCGCCATCAAACGACTGTGCCGGCAGCGACTGTTGCTATTTCCAGGAATGCTCGTCGGCGAAGAGGTGACGGTGCGGCCTTATTCTTTACCAACATCCACGGCCTTACCACAAATTTAAACTCAGTTCATTTTTTTCCTTCAGTCCATATCCCCTTTGGCCCTTTTCCTCACAGAACCACAAATCTCACCTTCTACCGATATATCTCCATTTTGTTTTCCCGGTTACCATCTCCTTACAAACTTTCGAAACAAGGGCGGCACCTGTTGTTATATCAAATCCTATTATGCAGTTGATACTATTTTAAACTTCACTTCATCCAGTTTTGATTACTCATTATATAAATTAAATTGCCAAAACATTACCAAATATATCTGTGTAGTTTATCGTTCCCCCAATGCTTCTTCGGAACCCAGTGTATTTGATCCCATATCCACTCAGTTGAGTAACCTTGACCTTGCCCTTGGCAATGAAATTACCATTTTGGATGATTTTAACATACACAATGTTGAATGGTTATTGCATTCTGCCCAGACTGATGACGCTGGTCTAGAATGCGAGCTGTTTGCGGAATCGTTTAATCTCACCCAGTTGGTAAAGCAACCAACCAGAATACCTGATAATCCTGACCATAATGCCCATCTCTTGGATTTATTCTTGACAAATAATCCAGATCAATACAGGATAGAGGTACTGTCACCACTTGGATCCTCTGACCACAATCTCATCAAAGCCTCATTAGTTAACCCTCCTACACCTCCCCATTCCGAACCTGTCAGGGTGACCCGATGGCACTTTGACAGGGCAGACTGGGATGGATTTAGAAATTATCTTGCTGATGTTCCATGGCAGTCTTTCTTCTCTAGTGATCCCAATTCTACCCAGTCCCACATTTGCGACTTAATACTAGCTGGTATGGATTTATTCATACCAAGTCAACAATTCACTAAAAGATCAAACTCTCCAAAATGGTTTGATGGCAATTGTGCCAGAGCAACAGCCCAAAAGTCATTAGCATATAACTCTTACTTAAAATCAAAAACATCTGAATCACTCTCCCAATTTAAAATTGCTAGAAATCATGCAAAAGCTGTATTAAATCTATCTAAATCAAACTTTCTTCAAAAGCAAGCATCAGAACTACTTAACAACCCTAATGACAATAGAATATTCTGGTCAACTCTTAATTCTTTCAATAATAACTCTAACAAGTCATCTTCCATTCCCCCACTAAAATCTTCAGATGGCAATATTACAAAT
Organism: Coenobita brevimanus; assembly: GCF_032717465.1. Lineage (NCBI taxonomy): Eukaryota > Metazoa > Arthropoda > Malacostraca > Decapoda > Coenobitidae > Coenobita > Coenobita brevimanus. The sequence goes on from NC_137031.1 coordinate 10,873,943, forward strand.
GACCCACGTGAGAAAGCAGATATCTTTGCTAGTACCTTTGCAAGAAACGCTACCATAGATGATACCAGCCAGAATGTCTCAGTACTGGAACTTGATTCTCCCGAAATTGACCCACCTAAAATATAGACAAGATTCGTAAAATCCATCCTAGACAATTTACCTACCAACAAAGCTCCAGGCCCAAATGGAATTCCGCCAATTGTTTGAAAAAGTGTTCCCCTGAACTTGCCTCTGTCCTAGCCAAATTATTCAGACTATGCATACGTACTTCTTTATTCCCAAATTCATGGAAAGAAGCCAATATCCACCCAGTTCCGAAGAAAGGAAGTTCGTCTGACCCCTCCAATTACAGACCAATAGCTGTCACATCTTCTCTTGGTAAGGTATTTGAAACTTTAATTAATAAGCATATTGTTAAACATCTTGAATCCAACAACTTAATTAGTGATAGACAATACGGTTTTCGCCATGAAAGATCCACCATTGACATACTCAATCTCTTAACTCATACCATCCATCAATCAATTGATCTTTTTGGAGAAACTCATGCAGTAGCTCTTGATATCTCTAAAGCTTTCGACAGAGTATGACACCATTCCCTGCTGTCCAAACTCCTTTGCTATGGACTAATGTCTTTTGTTCCTTTGATTTCTTCTTATCTTAATGACAGGAAAATAAGAGTAAAAGTAGATGATCTATATTCGAATTTCCACTCAATTAACGCCGGCGTGCCGCAGGGATCAGTTCTGGCGCCAACCCTATTTCTGGTTCATATTAAGGATCTCTTATCTGTCACTCACAATCCCGTTCACTCATATGCAGATGACTCAACACTACATAGTTCATTCACACTCAGACATCCATTTACAAAGTCTAATATCTCTACCTCTCAACTCAGTACAGCCATCTCCATAAATCAAGATCTAGCTACAATCAGTGAATGGGGGCAAAACAACCTTGTCTCTTTTAATGCTAGTAAAACTAAATATATACAGTTTACTAATAGACAGATATTGCCAGATTCGTACATTACCTTCAGTGCTACTAATATTCCCATCTCCAAAAGTATTGAAATTCTTGGTGTCTCACTTAACAGTGCCCTCAGCTGGACCTCTGATGTCAGATCACTTGCTAAAACCGCCTCAAAGAAACTTGGATTATTGTACAGAGTCCGTAACTTCTTCGCCGATGAGCAGTTAGCTATAATTTATAAGAGTCATGTGCGCTCTCAGCTTGAGTATTGCTCACCCTTGTGGAATGGTTGTGGAGAGGTTGCATTAAGACAACTAGACAAAATTCAGAATAAAGCTGTTAGAATCATTAACAACCCTGCCATTACATATAAACTACCTCCCCTGCAAGGAAGAAGGAATGTTGCCTCCCTTGCATTATTTTACAGATATTTTTTTTGGCAAATGCTCATGTAGTGCCACACATTTGATATTCATGTATGTACTTAGTAGTACTGTAATTTTAAGTTAGATAGAGTGTAACCTGAATATTAGTTTATAAGTTCCTACCCTAAGTAGTAATTCATATATTAATAATTACTGTAGGGTTAACTATTTTTACATGTATGTATCTCTGTATCTATGCAGTGGGTGATGTAATTGTGGATGTTGAGCTATGGGAATTCCTTAGTCAAGCCGAGTAATGAAAGACACATGCGAGCAGCTTATCCTCTCCCTTTGTGCGTCATTGCCGGGCGCCGAGTTTAAACCTTAAACAGAGTAATGATGAATATACAATTCCTTCCGTAACCTAGTTGTGAAATGTTTGCTAATGAAGCTGCTAGAACACACATATGTAAGATTAGCAGTCCAAAAGGGCCTAAATAATGTCATTTGTGAGGATTTAAAGTCCCGTTTATCTTGGCCGTCACTAGATGGCATGAGCAGCTTTCAGATTCAAATTGAAATAGTAATAGAATCAGTATCTAAATTAAGTAAGGAATAAATCCCAAATTTTCCCCAATTCAATCAAAAGTCTTGTCGTCATGGGTACACTGCTAAATAAATTGTAAAGAGAATTGAAACCCCCCATATTTCAAAAATACCACCTCATTTGACTTGAGCAGTGGCGTCCTTAGTGCCCGACAGGCCCCACTTGCTGCCCAGACATCGTGTGTAACAGACGTTCGTTTAGGTGAGTCGTCTACATTTCTTCTTCCTCCCCCTCTTTTTCTTTGTTTAATCCTTACTCATTATGAACTATGAGAAGTAATATTGTTGAGAGTTTAACGTAGAGTGACTTGCTGCCCAGACATCGTGTGTAACAGACGTTCGTTTAGGTGAGTCGTCCACATTTCTTCTTCCTCCCCCTCTTTTTCTTTGTTTAATCCTTACTTACTATGAACTATGAGAAGTAATATTGTTGAGAGTTTAACGTAGAGTGACTTGCTGCCCAGACATCGTGTGTAACAGACGTTCGTTTAGGTGAGTCGTCCACATTTCTTCTTCCTCCCCCTCTTTTTCTTTGTTTAATCCTTACTTATTATGGACTATGAGAAGTAATATTGTTGAGAGTTTAACGTAGAGTGACTTGCTGCCCAGACATCGTGTGTAACAGACGTTCGTTTAGTTCCCCAGACACCGGCGACGTCCGTGGGAGCACGCCATTATTCCCAAGTATTGCCCATAGACTTTTACACTTACACTTGCACCACTCACGAGTTATTATTACAAACCGAAGGTATTTGATGTGTTATTAATGATTCTATCAAGTGAATTCTTTTTTTTGTAGATAAGGAATAGAAGTATAGAAGTGATATGTTCTGTAACGGAAAGGAGAATTCAAATTCATCAACTGTTCTCTTTCTTTAAAATTAGTTTATTAGAAAAAAATTATAATCAGGAGTGTGGAAGGGAACTTACTGATTGTGAGCAATAATGTGTTATTTGAGTTGTACCTTGAGGCTAAACAAGCCCGAGTGATTGAAGTGTTCCTAGTGATTGTATTTCTTTTTTAATTATTCCTCGAGGCTAGACAGGCCCGAGAGATTATGTATTTCTAGTGATTATATAACATTGTCGATGGTGAAACGTGAAAAACAATACTGATTTGATGTGAGAACCGAGAAAACTATATGAGGAGAATACCTTATATGGGTGAAAGATGAATACAAATAATCATTCATATTGATTCGAGGCTATGCCAGCCCGAACAGACAATTCATACCCGTAAAAGTGTCCCTGTCTTGAGGCCATTGTTGAGCCCAAGAGTAACGGCCAAAAAAGAAAGTAAAGTACAACAACTCCATATCTCGCGTGTATCAAATTGTTTCGTCTGGTAATAATGTTAGAGGAATGATCACCCAAAAGCCTTAGTAACATTTACAATCTCCTCTCATACTAAAAAGGGTCATGTAATAAAGAAATGTTTTTTTGTGGAAATTAACAGAATTATTAAAGTAGAGTAAAGTATATAGCATTTTCTTTTCTTTATTAGTATACCTAATCAAGGAAATTATGTCCTCAAGCCAAATTCACTCCCCTTCCAATTCAAGATTCCTTCGCTGAGGGAACGACAACCACCTGAGGTACCGACTAAATCTAAACTCGGCCAAAAACTACAAACGCTACCACAATTCATTCTTTTCATAAATATCATCCACTATATTAAGTCGAGTACCACTTGTATATCCATGGGTGAGTTGATCAATACCCACAACAGGTAAGAAAATATACCCCCTTATCATCATTACACTGGTGTTAGCCAGTGGCATAAAAATTCTTAGCATCACACTGGTGAATACCGGTGGGACAACATTCATAGCTTTACACTGGTGTCAACTGGTGGGATAAAGTTTCAGGTTTTACACTCAGACGAAGTTGCGTCCATGGTGCCACCTCTCCATGCCTTCCCTCGTGCTACACTGGCATCTGGTAGCGCTCATGACTGGAATGTCACTCAGCCATATTGCAGAACTTCTGCCTATCAGAATTCTTTCATTCCCCGAACTGCATCTCTCTGGAACTCGCTTCCCCAGAGTTGTTTTCCTCCAAATTTCAACCCACAACTGTTCAAGTCTAACTGTTACAGATATTTTATGAATAGAGGACACCAGTAATCTGGTGTATGGATTATTTTTTTTTTTCCCCATTTGTTTTTCCTTCCTCCGTTCTGTTATTTAAAAAAAAAAAAAAAACATCGCACAGCACGTATCTCCAGAGCATATTTTCCTGCCCCCAGATCCCATAGTCCATCAGATTTCTACCTCATTCCACCCATTCCATTTCTTACCGTGCCCATTTCATGACGTGATACAGAACAACCGGTCAGTGAACGCGCTTACTTTGCTATTTAATTTGTAGTGATGATACGGAGGGCTCAAACAAAAGTAATAGTGGCGTCATTATCAACTTGACCCAGTGTCCAAGACTCACATGGTGCGCGGTGCTATGCATTATGGTTCTTTGATCTCTTTGGTAACATGATTTTGAGGAAACAAAGCCGTAGAATACAACTGTTGACAAATACTGATTCACATAATTACTGTCTATACCGAATTAGTGAGCAATGACTATCAAAACTCTGTGGGAGATATGCGGAAATAATCTAACTTTGCAGAGTCACTTGGCAAAGGTGTGATTTTGTCCCAGTATAAAGTGAATGGATATTTTGGTCCTCAGCCGTACAATCCCACTACCAAGAACGCGTTACGAATAAAACTAAATATTCCAAACTCTTGACAAATCTCTTCTAGTGACCCGAATGAAAGATGAAGCCCTACTCACCCGGGTATGTTTTAACATTTACATGGAACTCAGGCCGGGGAAAAAACAGTAGATCTGAAGTATAGGAATATAATTTTAAGCATTTTTTTCCTATAAACTTCCCGTGGTGAGCAATTAAAGTTTCTATGAATATTAAGATTTGTTTACACTGGACATGACACCATCGTTCATGCAGACCATCATTTTGTTGTGTTACTTTCAGAAAAAAATAGACCATTATGGCCGAAGATTAGGTAACGTTACGATAGGCTGGCTGAATGCCAAAACAATGCATATGAAATAATTTCCAGTAAATTAGTTTTAAACGATTGCCGTTAAAAATAAACGTTGCCACACATATCCTCTGCAAATACGCTCGTTTACGCAATATCTCAGAAAGTGTTGATTTCCACCGAATGGTTATTGAAGAAATTTTGCTCAGATTTATGGGTAGTATAATGCAGGGAGCTAGGGCTACGGTGCGAGTGGATGGTGAGCTGAGTGAGTTCTTTGATCTCAATGTGGGACTGAAACAGGGGTGTGTAATGTCTCCATGGCTGTTTAATATATATATGGATGGGGTCGTAAAGGAGGTACAAGGTAGGGCAGTGGATGTGGGGGTGGCCCTAATGAATGAGGGTGAGATTTGGAAGCTTCCGGTGTTGCTGTTTGCTGATGATACAGTATTGTTGGGTGAAGATGAATGGGAGTTGCAAGGTTTGGTGAATGAATCTGGGACAGTGTGTAGGAGGAGGAAGCTGAAAGTTAATGTAAACAAAAGTAAAGTTATGGTGTTTGAGAGGAATGAAGTCACAGAGTGTGCAGTGAGGTTGGATGGTGAGGATATGGAGAATGTGAGTGCATTCAAGTACTTGGGTAGTGTGATGAGTAAGGATGGAACTTTGGGGGATGAAGTACGTGAAAGGGTACAGCAGGGAAGGATTGTTGGCACACTGAAAGCAGTGATGAGAAATAGGGAGGTGAGTATGGAAGTTAAGAAGTCTCTGCATGATGGTATTGTGATCCCTACCCTGACGTATGGAAGCGAGGCGTGGACTTTGCAAGAGGGGAACAAGTCAAGAGTGAGCGCAGTGGAAATGAGTTACTTGAGAGGAGCATGTAGAGTGACATGGAGGGACAGGTTGACGAATGAAAAAGTGAAGGAACGTTGTGGGGTAGATGTGGATGTGGTTGAAAAGATTAGGAGAAATACACTGAGGTGGTTTGGACATGTGGAGAGGATGGAGAGTGAAAGACTGACTAAGAGGGTGTATGTGGGTGAGGTGGAGGGAGGGAGAGGGAGGGGTAGACCGAGGATGAGGTGGAGGGATGGAGTTGAGAGGTATATGAGAGAGGGGGGGGGTGAGTTGGGGGAAGAGGAGTCAAATGGTGGGTGACAGAGTGACTTGGAGGCGTTTTGTCTGCGGCCACCCTTTGCGGGATTAGGGCGTCGGGCTATAGATAGATAGATAATGCAGGGGTATTGGTTTTTCCCTGCATAAGTTTGGTGTAACGATAAAAATATACAACCCCGTGCAGCTTTGCTTATAGTTAGACAATAGCAAACCGTAACAGCTTTCCCCCACCTCTTTCATCAAATTAGAAAGAATTTCCCTTCTTTCCTAACTATTCTCTTCTAAGCTCTTAAGGGTCTTTAGCCCCGTAAGTCCAAAGATTTATTTTCTATTTGTTCTTGCTATATCAAACATTATTATTAGCCCGAAGATAGGTTTATCGGACTGCAGGGGTTAGACATGGCCTTCATTAACCTATTTTCTAGCAAGTAACTAAAAATAATAATATAGTGACAGAAGGAAGAGTAAAATACAAATGGAATACTGTAACTGAAGGGGTTAATATCAACACAGGATAAATGAAGATCATACCCAAGATTATTATTGACCTTAAAAAAAAAAAAAAAAGGTATGGGAGAGATGAACGAAAACGCGGTCTTTGTCCATTGATCTAAGAAGACCCACACAGTGACGCTCTAAAGGATTCATCAAGTCAGTAACCGATAATTTCACAGTTATGATTCGACCAAGTGTTAACGCGGTGGCTTCCATCTCGTGAGTGCAGAGTTAGGAAGTAATTATCGATAACCAACGCCACGTCCCCGCATCATACACCACATCACAGAGAGAGAGAGAGAGAGAGAGAGAGAGAGAGAGAGAGAGAGAGAGAGAGAGAGAGAGAGAGAGAGAGAGAGAGAGAGAGAGAGAGAGAGAGAGAGAGAGAGAGAATTTGGGTGTAAGTGTGAGTGTGTGTGTGTGTGTGTGTGTGTGTTAAGGTATGCTTGGGCTGTGACACCCTTCCAGCTTTGTTGTGGCACTGTGATCCGCTGCTAACAATGGGCACTGGAAATAATGGCATCTGTGTCAGCCAGGGCTGGGTCCACTGCTGAATCGGATCATCTCTTTGTAGCGAGACTAATGGCCAGAATTAACCCTTGTGTCTGCTGGCGAATTAATAATGAGGAATGGGTGTCTGCGGGAAGACTGATATATGTGATAGTGGAATTGTTGTATATATAATGTTTATGTTTGTCAGCGTCGGTATATGACATTGCTACACCAAGAGTGACGAAATATGCATGTATGTTCTAGGATATAATGCTAACATCCACTTCAATTAACTGAACCCAGAGACGTAATTTTGCATATTATTAGTGCCATCTCATGAAGATTATTTTCAGATCTGGAATGATCTTTTGAAATGAGTAATTTACAGCAGATATACTCGTTGTCTCAATAAATCCCCTCAGTACAGGACGCCTTTCCCAAACTGAAAGTCTCATTTGAATGAAATTGTCTGGAGTTTCTAAAATAATATACTAGAGTTACTACGACCATGAGCGGTTAGACTGTGAATACTAACACTCTTTTGTTCCTGTGACTCACGTAGCTAAATTAATTCGTCAGGCATTACCTGGATCATGAAAATGCTAATGCCATCCGTATTAACACACTCGAGGTACTCCAATTCACTTTCAGGCAAACAAAAACCTAACTTTCGGTGGAATAGAACTGCCCCCGCGAGAGTTAATGCCATTATTAACATTCACATTCGTATGACGCACTTTCAGCTCAGCAGTTTGCTCGATGTGAATACCAGAGACTTCGCGCACATGAGGGAGTTAATGGATAAAGTATTAGCTGATTTAGGTTCATTTGAATTTGTTTCATGTATATAAATTCGTCTGACGTTGGCAAGAATAGAACACTGGAGTTTTTTCCGACCAGATGACGGTTATGCAGCTAGTCACCTGAGTTGTTTCGAGATATCTCTAATTAACACTCCTCCAAAATTCCTAGTAAATTCTGGGATGTTTGAATCCGTATTGTGTGGTCATACATACATTGTTTTTCTTTTTCCTTTTATATGGTAGATGTAACTTAGTAGTGCATCAAGGATGTAACATAGTAGTATATCAAGCAGACCAACTGTCATAACCCTGGCACATCCAGAGCGGAACAGAATCATATAAGGGTAGCAATGGTCACAATAATATATATATATATATATATATATATATATATATATATATGTATATATATATATATATATATATATATATATATATATATATATATATATATATATATATGTATATATATCATTTAAGTATCGACACAGTTTGTAACAATAACATAAAAGTGGATTTTCAAGCGTCAACGTTCAAAATAAACCTTTATTGGAGTCTACAAAGCCAATTACAGTATGGTTCAAAGTCTTCCTAAACTCTGCATAAAGTTTATATTTTGATGAATTTACCTACTTTTGCAGTTCTTTGCACATTTTCTTGTATGGACATCCATCGCAAAAACATTTAAGTTCTTGGGAAATCAGGTGGGGTGGATTTTCTCAACCTCTTATCTTCGTTTTTTAATGCATGTGTATTAAAATTAATTGAACTAACCTAATTTAGCCTAGTTTAACCTGACCTAACCTAAATTAGAGTAACTGAGACGAGCCAATAATAATCAACTTTCAACGCAGATGAGACAACGGACAGAGCTAAGAGCAGGATACTCCCCCCTCCACTGCTTATTTGCTAAGTGCTAAAAAGAGCATTTGTGACAGATGTGTATAAAAAAGAAATTTTATAATCATAATGGTGAACTTTTTAGTGTTTGTTCATTTGGTGAATTCCGAAAACATGCCCATAATTTACCTCTATAATCGTAGGCTTCGTTATTGTGAACTAAGCCTCTTAATGTAAATAATGATTTACAGAAAATCCATTGCTTGATCTGTTTATTTACAGATCATGATTATTTCCATTGCAACTGCGGTGATTCAGTTGTCATCGCATTTCTGTTGTGATGAGTGTGTCACAAGCCTGTGGTTCGGGTACAAGCAGTGAAACATTTTAACCTCTTGAATTCGGGTGACCTAATTGCCAATATATTCGTCACTATAGTAGGACTCGCCTAAGTTTGCGGCTGTGGTGTGGCCGGCACCTGTGTACAGTGTTGCCACGTTTTCTATACCGTTATCTCTCTCTCTCTCTCTCTCCTGGCGGGAGATGTGAGCCACCCTGAGTACTTTTGATTCTTTAATGTTATTTATAATTGTGCTTTCATTTGTTAATTTGGTTTTGTTATATTTAGTGATATCATTTTTTGTATACGGCGACAGATGACCCGTTATTGCAGTACCATGATTGATTTTCATTCATTCATTCTCTTTCCCCTTCCTCCATCTCTCTCTCAGCCTGACAATGCCTCCACCACCACCACCACCCCCCGTCATGCCGACAATGCATTCAACCTTGCCCCTCTCCTGCCTGCCTCTCTCTCTCTCTCTCTCTCTCTCTCTCTCTTTTATTGCAAGAGACTTTTTGGATATTTTCTTTTACATAATATTGCATATATTGTAAATTTGACATCATTTCCACACCACCCCTGAGATCAAGGCCACCGACTGGGTGTGGAAGTGTTGCCGCTCGCAAGTGAATAATGTTTCTTTTTTTTACTTCAGTATTGGCATATGCCTACTATTTTGTTCTACATATTAGCTTATGATTATAAATGTGATTATTCCTCGCCCTTAAAATTACGGTAAAAGCCAGTAAATGTGAGCATTTTTCCCTAGCAACACCTGTACAAGCTATGCTTGGGTCTACAGAGGGGTACGTACTTTATCTTAAGCCAGACTGGGTGTGTCAGTGTTGCCACTCACAAGAATTATATGAATTATTTCTTTTACTTTGGATATTGGCATATTTCTTCTTTTTTCAGGCTCATTCTCTTATATCCATAACTGTAATATTATTACCCACCCTAAAACTACGCTAAAAAACATTAAAAGTGACTACAATTTCTTTCAGCAACACTGTACAATATGTATGCCATGTTTCTGTGTTACCGTATAAATATTTTATGCATAATAAGATTACTGTTGATTCATCCATCAAAATACACAAGTGTAAGTTTTATTCATCTGAATTTATCGTATTTGTGTTGCCTTGTACATAAATAGCTTCCGTTTCACATCGCAAGTTGGGGAAACGTGGCACCAGTGTACACAGGTCCGGGCCACACCACAGCCGCAAACTTAGGCGAGTCCTACTTTAACAGATGATTTTCTTCAACACTGCTATGGCGTCTTATACTGAAGGGTTTATAAAGGCTATACCAAAACACTTCAGTTTGAAAAGTGAATCCATAGTTCAATGTCATGGTATTTATACGGCAAGATTAATATAGAAAATCATGTGTTTGGTCTCACTGGAATAAAGTGGATGCTGGCAATGATTACTATATTCTTGCTAATTTTCTCATCCTGTCGGTTTAGCAGTGATGTATACCAAACGTCACACACATAAACATAGTCAATATTACACTTCCACTCTTACATTCATCACTTCCTTCAGACTTTTTTTCACAATAATACTTCGCCACCTTGGAGATCGAATATTCGTAGCTGTCACACTCCCGAGAGGGAGATGATCCAGTCTACAATGAACGTGATTTTGACATAGAAAGATGCTGTTAATAACAATGTCCATTGCTAAGACTGAGTCGCACTGACGCCACAAAATCGGAAGGGCATCACAACCCAGTTGCATCTTCTGACATACACGTATATAATATATCGTATTTGTAAGCATAATACATCGTAGTCGTCGCCAAGCTATTGTAACAGTGTGTTGATTTGTAGGGATTTTACGAAAGGAGAGAATGTTCGTTGTACTTGTCGTAGATGGCAGAAGAAAAATAAAGATGAGTCTGGGGATAGACTACAGTTTAGTTTCTTCAAAGGGAATATCTCAAGAGCAATACTGAGGTGAGTAATAGTGAGGGCGCGTCCACACGTGTGCTCGAACAAGTCCTGGCAACATGTAAGCAACACAGTAACGAACACGCTGCAAACAAGTTGGTAACAGCAGCGTCCAGACCATGTTGGCAACATCATGATGAAGTCTCAGCTTCCTCGTATGGACACACTTATCCCATCACCTCAACTGCCGGTGTTCGAAACTGCACTAAAACATGTTCGCAAACATCTGTCCAAATACTGCTGCAAACATGTTCCCGAACATGTTCCCAGCTGTGTTTGCCGACAGATGTGTGAGTACACGTGTGGACGCGCCCCGAGTCCCACGAGAGCATACTGAGGTGCGAGCGATTACTGGTTAACCAGCGCACTCCTTCCTCCTCTCCTCGCCGTCATTGTTCCCTCCTAAACCCCTTGTGCTCTGTCGCTCCCATTCCTTCTGTATATGACTAGTTGCGTCACGTGTAAGGGCACGGGTGTGCTGAACCTTCCCGAGCCTGGGGACTTTCCGATCAGGCATCACACTTTGCTGTGTTTCGAAATTCCTAAGAATGTGCGAGCGTTATTTCCTCTAGCCCTCTCTCTCAGGCATGACTTTCATCTAACCTCTATATTGCATATATACGGTACTAGCCATTATGTAATGTGTTATGATATTTTAGAGCCCTGACACACACACACACACACACACACACACACACACACACACACACACACACACACACACACACACCGCTCGCTGGTGCAGTGGTAACGCTCTTGCATGCCAACTGGTGGACGGGAGTTCGCGCCTCGCTCAGGTTGCGAAAAGTTTCACTGACGAAGTGGGTGGTTACTGTCCCCCTTGAGCAAGGGGACGGGTGTGTGCGTGTGTGAAGGTCACAGCCTTGCCCTTAGATCGGACTATATGAGCTCTCAGCTCCCTTCCGGGAGGGTAAAAGCTGACGATCACGACCATCAAGTGATCCTGACCGACCCGGTGAATTACACACACACACACACACACACACACACACACACAGGAGAGAGAGAGAGAGAGAGAGAGAGAGAATCACTGCTTTCATCCAATGACGCATTTTACATCTAATACTTGCAACTTAGGGCAATGTAATTCAGCCGAGGAAAGCCTCTTGCCGGTGCACCAATAAATAAAGGCTGCATCTAGTCTGTTCAGTTTGGTAATCTCTCTCAGGCTGAATAACACAACCTCAAACAAAAGGAATTGATGACGTCTGCTGGAGTATGTGTGGAGAGGTATGTTTTTTTGATGTGATGTAGTGTGGTTTGTGATGTGGTGTGGTGTGGTTCGTGATGTGGTGTGGTGTGGTTTGTGATGTGATGTGGTGTGGTGTAGTTTGTGATGCGGTATGGTGTAGTTTGTGATGTGGTGTGGTTTGGCTTGTGATGTGGTGTGGTATGGTGTAGTTTGTGATGTGGTATGGTATGGTGTGCTTTGTGATGTGGTGTGGTATGGTGTGGTTTGTGATGTGGTGTGGTATGGTTCGTGATATGGTGTGGTGTGATGTGGTTTGTGATGTGATGTGGTGTGGTTTGTGATGTAATGTGGTGTGGTTTGTGATGTGATGTGGTGTGGTTTGTCATGTGGTGTGATGTGGTTTGTGATGTGGTGTGATGTGGTTTGTGATGTAATGTGGTGTGGTGTGGCCTGTGATGTGTGTGTGTTTTTTTTTATGCGAGGAAGAAGGAACCAAAGGTCATGAGCCCGCAGTAACAGTTCCCTCCAAGAGAAAAACAAAATACAATATAGAGCCAAATTCAAGATCCGATCATTTTGAGATGCCTGGACACACTGCGTTTGAAAGACTGGAGATCATAGGCAGCAGGAAATACAGACAGAGGGAGACAGTTCCAGAGCTGACCTGTTGCACAAATGAAAGACTGGGAGTAACGGTTAACTCTTGCATTAGAGAGTTGGACAGAAAAAGGATGAGAGTTTGCTGCCAGACGGGTGCTACGCGTCCGTCGTAGAGGTGGAGGAATGCAAGCAGACAGTTCAGAGGAGCAGTGACCATTAAAGTAGCGATAGAAAAGAGATAAAGATGCAACAGTGCGGCGAAGAGACAGAGGTTGAAGGGAGTCAGTAAGAGGAGGAGAGTTAATGAGACGAGAAGCCTTTGACTCCACCCTATTGAGAAGAGCTGTATGTGGGGAGCCTCCCCACACATGAGAGTTGTACTCCACACAGGGGCGGATAAAACCCCTGTATAGAGTCAACAATTGCGCAGGGGTAAAGAAAGAGCGGAGTCGGCTTAGCACACTCAATCTCTTGGAAGCAGATTTTACAAGAGATGTAATATGATCTTTCCAAGATAAGTCCCGAGTAAATGAAACCCCAAGCATGTTCAAGGATGATGCAGGATTAAGCTGAATATTATTAAACATTAGTGGGTATACCTGTGGAAGATTTTGTCGGGTTGTGGTGTGATGTGGTTTGTGATGTGTGGTGTGGTTTGTGATGTGATGTGGTGTGATTTGTGATGTGATGTGGTATGGTTCGTGATATGGTGTGGTGTGATGTGGTTTGTGATGTGGTGTGGTTTGTAATTTGGTGCGGTGTGGTTTGTGCGTTGGTGCGGTGTGGTTTGTGATGTGGTGCGGTGTGGTTTGTGATATGGTGTCGTGTCGTTTTGTCATGTTGAGTGGTATGTTTTTGTGTTGTCGTGTAGTTTTTGGTGTGGTGTGTTGTGGTTTGTGATGTAATGTGGTGTGGTGTGGCCTGTGATGCGGGTAGGGTGCTGTACAAGCTGCTCTAGGTCATTAAGGATAGAAAAGATGTAGGCTTGTTCACCAGGTGGATCCGTGAAAGGAGAGGAGAGCCAAAGGTGGTGGTGAACATTGAAATCTCCAAGAATGGAGATTTCAGAGAAAGGAGAAATGGATAGAATGTGTTCCATCATAGAAGTAAGATAGTCGAAGAATTTTTGATGGTCAGTAGAATTAGGGGATAAGTAAACAGCACAGATATATTTAGTCAGAGAATGACAGGAAAGCCGAAGCCAGAGTGTGGAGAATTCAGAAGAATCAAGTTCAGGAACACGAGAGCAAGATAAGTCGTTGCGTATATATACACAACAGCCACCTTTGGCTTTGAAATGAGTATAGAGAAAGTAGGAGGATACAGAAAAGGGTTTGCTGTCAGTTGCCTCAGACAGCTGAGTCTCCGTTAGAAAAAGAAGGTGAGGTTTAGAGGAGGAGAGGTGGTGCTCAACAGAGCGAAAGTTAGAGGAAAGGCCGCGAATGTTGCAGAAATGAAGAAGAAGAGAGTCAGATAGTGGTTCCAGGCACCTTGAGTCGTCACCGGGAGAGGGGCAGATGGTGGGGGCATTTATGGTCCCCCCCCGTGGGGACTCCGAGGCTTGATAAAACGACGCCATTTTTGGTAAATTTTGAATAGGAAGTGTAGTGTGTACTGTGCATGTAGTTGATGAAGATAGTTAGAGAAATTTGTACTGGAGAGTATGCTGGCCTACTCTCTGTATAACTGAGACACTGAAAAAGTTCAGCAAAGGGGGATGGTCAGGAACTAGTCCTGAGGGCTGATGAAACGGGAGCTCCAGCACTCCCTGTCATCAGCTTTCCATCCACCTCGGGAGTACTGGCCTGCTCGACTGGTCTGTGATGTGGTTTGGTTTGTGATGTGGTGTGGTGTGGTTTGTAATGTTGTGTGGTGCGGTTTGTGAGGTGTGGTGTGGTTTGTGATGAGGTTTTGTGTGGTTTGTAATGGTGTGTGGTGTAGTTTGTGATGTGGTGTGGTCTGGTTTGTGATGTGATGTGGTGTGGTTTGTGATGGGTGTGGTTACTTTGTGACATACTGTGATGTATTTCATGATGTGGTGTGGTATGCTTTTGTGATGTGGTGTGGCTTTTGATGTAGTGTGGTGAGATGTGGTGTGTGATGTGGTGTGGTGTGCTCTGTGATGTGATGTGGTGTGTGATGTCGTGTGGTGTGGTCTGTGATGTGATGTGGTGTGGTCTGTGATGTGGTGTGGTGTGGTTTGTGATGTGGTGTGGTCTGTGATGTGCTGTGGTGTGGTTTTTGATGTGGTGTGATGTGGTTTGTGATGTGCTGTGGTTTGGTATGTGATGTAGTGTAGTTTTTGACGTATTGTAGTTTGTGAGGTGGTGTGTGGTGGTTTGTGACGCGGTGTGGTGTGGTGTGGTTTGTGATGTGGTGGGTCTGTGATGTGCTGTGGTGTGGTTTTTGATGTGGTGTGATGTGGTTTGTGAAGTGCTGTGGTTTGGTATGCGATGTGGTGTAGTTTTTGACGTATTGTAGTTTGTGACGTGGTGTGTGGTGGTTTGTGACGCGGTGTGGTGTGGTGTGGTTTGTGACGCAGTGTGGTGTGGTGTGGTTTGTGATGTGGTGTGTGGTGTGCAATGTGGTGTGTGGTGAGTGGATGGCGTTGGCTGCCATTAATTACCTCATATGCACTCACGAGATGGAAGCCACCACGCCAGCAAATGGTCGATATCAACACTGTAGAATTAATGTTCACTGACTTGAATGTTTTTGAGCGTCAAATCTGAGGATCTTAAAGCATAACCACGTAGACTGTGTTATCGTCAGCTCTGGAAACTTTCTGTGTTTCGTACTTTTTAAAATACATCGTTGATACTCTCATATATGATATTTTTGCTTCCTATGTCCATATGTGTCTCTTCTGTTCCAACACTCCAATTGTGCTTTACTGTACTTCTTGTCAGCCTTTTTTTTTTTTTTTTTTTTTTTTTTTTATGAGGTCCCCGGTTTTTAAGAATTTAATAATGGTCATCTCAAACCTTCAAGTCCAAGATACTTATTCTAAGATGAGAAATCACATCTGGATACACCAAGAACCAATAGAAAATACATAATTGGATTTAAAAGGTTAAAAGACTTAATATCCTATGAGAGAATTATTTAGGCGTAATGTGAAAAATAAAAAAAAACTCGCTTAGGAAGAATTAATACAAAAACTTACCCTGACGAAAAGATGCTTTCTTATCTGGTAGGAGAGGTGAGGGGAAAGATGTTACTGTTTGGTACAGTGGATGAATTAATTATGGACAATGCTGCACGTGACTAGGGCTTTATCTTCCCTTTTGGCCATTAATATAGGTCTGTCAGTATATAAAGATATTTTGTTTTACTTGTACGGCATAGTAGGGAGAGGGAATGCACAGTAGGGTACAAAGCTATTGTTGCACTTTATATTCCAACTAATATGACACTCTTGCCTAAAAATTTTGAAAAGCGCGTGCGCGGTAGCATGTGTGTGTGTGTGTGTGTGTGTGTGTGTGTGTGTGTGTGTGTGTGTGTGTGTGTGTGTGTGTGTGTGTGTGTGTGTGTGTGTTTCGAGAACATTAATGTAGCTCTCCGCACTTCATGTGACCCACAGAAGCTAGGTTAAGATGAAGTTGGTGATGCAATATTTAATTACTCTTGTGTTCTATGGGTAGCCTCAGCATTATGAGCATAAGCTCTATAGTTAAAAAAGCACGTTCACTGACCGGGTGACCTGCCTCGGGTCATGAAAATGGGGCATGGTAAGGAAAGGGAGGGATGGCATGGAGTAGAAATATGATGGGCATTGGAGCTGGGGCTGGGAAATATATTTTGGAAATAGGCACTGTACGATGGGTGGTTTGAGTACAAGAAAAGTTTATATTTTAAAATCAGGTACAAGAGCAAAAGTGTCCAAAAAAAAAAAAAAAAGCACGAGGGACAAAGAAATGGGTTGCACGAGCTGGAATTGTGGTGTTGTGGTGACAGATTGGGTGGGAACATGAGCCTTTCCCATGTGAAAATAACTAATGTGGGATTAATGGTTTCAATAAAAGGAAGGTATATTTAAAAATTTTTCAGCAACAAGAAAAAAAATCTGTGGCGGAAGAACTCGTGGGTCATGAGTTTTGCTTAATTAATTTTCTCGTCAGTGAAATATACATTATCTTGCCACTTCAAAAATGAGAGTATACTGTTGTTGCAAAGCTCTCAATGCATCAAGCTGTTGAGTGTTCTTAGGGAATCTCAACCTGAGCATGACAACGAGCGTAGAAACGAACAGCATCTTTCTTTCAGACATTTAGACATTGTCATCATCAGCTATCTAAAACGAATACAATAAAATAGTAAGATTAGGCACTGTAGCATATTTCACAGGAAATTTTTAAGTAAAAAAATTATTCTTGAAATGCCAAAAAAAAGAAAGTGAGAGATCAAAGCAGAGTTACATAACAAAGAGGTACTGCAAATATAAGGTTATTAACCCATCCCATTCGGGTGACATGTTTATATGTCCTTCCAGGGCTGTCCGGGGTGCATGTATACATGATCTAGTGTTTTGCGGCATTGTTTGAATATTCCATGGGTTATTTCCATCACACGCAGCCACTGGCAACCCTCTAGCATGCATCTGAGTCATGCTCCAGTCACCTGCATACCTCCGTAATGGATAGACCTATACAAAAAGTTTTCCCTGTGTCTGGATCCTTGGCTGAGTACCAGCAGCCGCCAACTTCAACACCAATAAAGTCCAAATGCCAGAAAGGAAAAGGCCTTAGTGACAGAGCGATAAGGAGAGAACTCGAGGTTACAATATCGCCAATTGTGAATGGAGAAAATGACTTCCTCTTAAGCAAGCGACAGCCATAATGAGTGTCGATATTTATGCATTGTGTGAGGAGGGTGGAGGACGTGACTCCACTGCACGCCCATCGTTTCCCCCTGTACGTTCATCTGCTATTTCCGATGATGGGAATGGTTTAGAGGGTATTACCGTTCCTGGAGAGGGGGATATTGGCAAGGATAAGGAGATGGAAGAGGAGGTAGAGAGTGGAGAAAGGGAGGAGGTGGAGGAGGGAGGGAGAAGGGAGGAGGAAATTATTTTTTTTTATGTGACTGACTCTGGGCATAAGCTTCACAGCCTGCTCCCAAGGCCCAGCAGTCCTGCATGCCACACACCTCTACATGTCACCACTTCAGTGCTAGCACCCGCCATCCATATTGAATACATGCTAGGGCTGTTGCATGCAGGACTGGTGTACTGGTATTAGCGGAGGTATTTTTATAACATGTTGGCAGGTCTTGTGGTAGATCGGTAAAGTCTGATTTAATGAAATTCAGATCCTTAAACTGTGCCTTGCCCCAGCATGGATTTGAACTTGGGTCCAGTAGGACTGCAGGCCACCTATCTACCGATTGAGCCACCCCTCTCTATTTACGTGAATGATGGAAGCAGAACGTTTGTTTCATGATGAAATCAGTGCCTTATTTTTTATTGAAAGTTTCCGTGTGTGTATGTTATGATGAAAAAAAATATATATATAGTGGAAAACGTAGTGGAGAAAGGGAGGAGGGAGGGAGGAGGAAACTCGTGCCACCGCTCTGTCTATTTACGTGAATAATGGAAGCAGAAAGTTTTTCATGATGAAATCAGTGCCTTATATCTTGTTGATTTTTTGTGTGTGTATATTTATTATGACGAAGTCTAAATTTATCTATCTATCTATCTATAGCCCGACGCCCTAATCCCGCAAAGGGTGGCCACAGACAAAACGCCTCCAAGTCACTCTGTCACCCACCATTTGACTACCCCCCCAAATCACCCCCCCTCCCTCATATACCTCTCAACTCCATCCCTCCACCTCATTCTCGGTCTACTCCTCCCTCCACCTCATCTACATACACCCTCTTAGTCAGTCTTTCACTCTCCATTCTCTCCACATGTCCAAACCACCTCAGTGTATTTCTCCTAATCTTCTCAACCACATCCACATCTACCCCACAACGTTCCTTCACTTCTTCATTCGTCAACCTGTCCCTCCATGTCACTCCACATGCTCCTCTCAAGTAACTCATTTCCACTGGTCTCACTCTTGACTTGTTCCCCTCTTGCAAGGTCCACGCCTCGCTTCCATACATCAGGGTAAGGATCACAATACTATCATGCAGTGACTTCTTAACTTCCATACTCACCTCCCTATTTCTCATCACTGCTTTCAGTGAACCAACAACCTTCCTTCCCTGCTGTACCCTTTCACGCACTTCATCCCCCAAAGTTCCATCCTTACTCATCACACTACCCAAGTACAGTAGGCTCACCCAGTGCGCGTTATCACAGTACACGAATTGCATTGTGCGCGAGTGACCAAAAATCATAACGAAAAACCTTGAATGCGCGAGTTTACCCCACAAAACACGAGGTAGAGGCAAGAAGTGGCTTAGAAATGCCAGTTTCCATCAGTACGCGACCCCCCCCCCACACACAACGCGCCAATAGTGACCTAGAGGCTCATGGGGAAGGTGCTCAAGAGGAGTCTACAATAAGATATCGCCAATAACAGCTTCAATAATAACGTTTTCGGCAATAACAGTAACTTAGAATAGATACCCAGTTTTTATAATAATGATGTTTATTTCGTGAATATCAAGTTGTTATACTGCCAGTACGTTCATAACAAGATAAGGAATGAAACAAACAAGCAAGAAGAGATGAAGGAAATTGCCGAAAATGTGAGCAGTAGCGAGGAGGAGAGGGAGGATCCTCCCCTCACCACCTCCCCTGACTTGCCCACCGCCGTCCTCCACTGCCCCACCTGACTCACCAGCCGCCTCCCTCTCCACCTTCACAGCCCCACCTGACTCACCTGCTTCACCTGGCATACCTGCAACCCCCACCATAATGACTGTTGCTGCATTCTGGAAGAAATGTAACATTCAACAGGCCGTAAATTTCTTCATCAAAGCCTGGAATAATACAACATTGGCAACCTTTAAACAAGCGTGGTGCGGCCGGGGTGGTGGCGGGGGCACTGTAAGTGCGTTAACGCGCCTCAGAACCCCTGTTGTTTAAATCCATCAGGCTTGTTGTCTACTGTTGTTAAGGTGACTGCCCATATTTTTGTTATTGCAGCTATATCTGTAGTACAATGTCTGAAAAATTTGACCTTTTTTTATGTCTCTAAGGGTATTAGGGGGTACCGCCCATATGTAATTTTTCCCATAAGATTTTGTATTCCCAGTACGCAAATTCCCAGTGCACGAGGTCGTGGACCGCCCAATCTCTCGCGCACTGTGCGAGCCTACTGTACTTGAATGCACTCATATTCTCCATATCCTCACCATCCAACCTCACTGTACACTCTGTGACTTCATTCCTCTCAAACACCATAACTTTACTTTTGTTTACATTAACTTTCAGCTTCCTCCTCCTACACACTGTCCCAAATTCATTCACCAAACCTTGCAACTCCCATTCATCTTCACTCAGCAATACTGTATCATCAGCAAACAGTAGCATCGGAATCTTCCATATCTCATCCTCATTCATTAGAGCCAGCCCCACGTCCACTGCCCTACCTTGCACCTCCTTTACAACCCCATCCATGTATATATTAAACAGCCATGGAGACATCACACAACTCTGTTTCAGTCCCACACTGAGATCAAAGAACTCATTCAGCTCACCATCCATTCGCACCGTAGCCCTAGCTCCCTCGTACATACTCTTCACAGCACTCAACAATTTCCCCTCCACTCCATATATTCTTAATACCTTCCATATACCTTGCCTATCTATTCTGTCATAAGCTTTCTCCAAGTCCATGAAGGCAGCATACACTTTCCATCCCTTCTCTAGATACTTCTCCACTAAACGTCTTAGAACAAATATCTGATCTACACATACTTTTCCCTTCCTAAATCCCCCTTGTTCTTCTCCAACTAGCTCCTCTGTCATATGCCTAACCCTATAAATGAGTATTCTACCATATATTTTATCAGTCACACTAAGAAGGCAAATACCCCTATGGTTACCACATACTTCTCTCTCCCCTTTTCCTTTGTATAAAGGAACAATTATACCAGATTTCCAGTCCTCTGGAACCCTTCCCTCTTCCCAAGCCAATCTACACAACTTCCATATCCACTCCACAACAATCTCACCCCCATACCTAAGCATTTCATTACACACTCCATCAATTCCAGGGGCCTTCCCCAACTTGATCTTCTTCATTGCTTTCACTACTCCCACCCTGCTGATCTCTTCCTCCTTCCTCTCATTTCTTCTTCTCCCAGCCATTCCCCAACCACTTGTGCTCGTACTGCTCTCACTCTCTACATTCAACAAATCCTCAAAGTGCTCCTTCCATCTCCTCAATTTCTCTCTCTTCTCCACCAACAATCTATTATTCCTCTCTTTCACTCCCCTACTATTTCCCCTTTCACACTGCCTTACTTTCTTTACCTCCTTCCAAAACAATTTCTTACTCAACCTCCATTTCACACTCAGATTCCTCCCAAACTCTTCATCCACTTTCTTCTTACTCTCCTTCACCAGTCTCTTCACCTCCCTTCTCCTGCTCACATATGCCTCTCTCTTCTCCCTCTCATCTTCTCCCCTTCCTCTACTCGCTTACCATTCACTATATGCTTTCTTCTTTTGTTCCACAGCTCGTTTCACCTCATCATTCCACCATGCTGTCCCTTGCACACCCTTGTACCCTAA
Organism: Coenobita brevimanus; assembly: GCF_032717465.1. NCBI lineage: Eukaryota > Metazoa > Arthropoda > Malacostraca > Decapoda > Coenobitidae > Coenobita > Coenobita brevimanus. The sequence goes on from NC_137031.1 coordinate 10,895,448, forward strand.
ATCACAGGAAAAAAAAAGTTTTTATAGTGGAAAATACAGTATTTTCGATAATGGACTACGTGTATAACTATTTTGTTCACAATATTTTTCTTTAGGTTTTATGTTGTAGTAGTAATTGTAGTAGTAGTGGTATTATATGTAGTAGTAGTGGTAGTAGTTGTAGCAGTGGTAGTTGTAGTAGCAGTAGCTGTAGTAGTTGTGTGTGTGTGTGTGTGTGTGTGTGTGTGAGAGAGAGAGAGAGAGAGAGAGAGAGAGAGAGAGAGTGTGTCTGTCTGTCTGTAAGGCATCTGGTTATTATGTATAAGTCAGTGTTACTTTTGTACATACTGGTATGTTGTTTTGTGTGTAATTAGAAAAAATGATTTTACTGCTCAGTGTATATTAATGTGAATAATGGAAGCAGAAAGTATGTTTCATGATAATGTCGTTGCCTTATTTCATATTGAAAATATTTGTTTATACATATTTCTTATAATGAAAGAGTACAAATCACAGGAAAGAGAAAGTCATAGCGGTAAGTATTTCCGATTATGGGCATACGTAAATACCTAGGCTACCGGTACTTTGGTCACATTTTTTTTTTTTTTTTTTTATAGTTGTACTTGTAGTGGCAGTAGTAGTGGTAGTATGTTTAGTAGGTGTGGTAGTAATTGTAGTAGTTAGTTGTGGTAATTGTATTAATAGTTGTATTGGTAGTAGTGGTAGTTGTAGTATTAGTAGTAATTGCAGTAGCGATAGTTGTAGTTGTAGTAGCAGTAATAACAGTATTATTTCCGGTAGTTGTAATACCCAGGCTTCTACTCACTCAGCGGTGCCAGAATGGAGCGACAATGCAAACCAAATATACATCTCCGTCTGTGAGAGAGAGAGAGAGAGAGAGAGAGAGAGAGAGAGAGAGAGAGAGAGAGAGAGAGAGAGAGAGTGTGTCTGTCTGCCTGTCTTTAAGGAAAGGTGGTACAGGCAAGCAGGCAGCCTGCCTTCAAGGTCGTTGCTATGGTTACCGGCCTACCCGCACCAAGTACGATCGATTATGGAAAATTATTCACGCAAAAAGTGTTTGTAGTGGATTTTGGTCTTCTGGAAGTGTTATTGAAGTGTTGTTATTGTGGAGGGCTAGTGTAAGCCTTAGTTGTCACCGAACCTCCGCCACACATAGGGACACCGGCAAAAAAACAATAAAAATTGCCCTCATTCCCCACTCACTCACTCTCCCTACATGCACTTCACGGACCATCTGATACCATCAGCTTGAAGCCGAAGGACTGATGAGTAATATGACACCTTGTTTGTTTTATTTGGTACAGTATTAAGTGAGATATGAAGGTTTAAAAATAGACGATTTTCCCGATTTTTATCGGGAATGCCTGGCTGGGGGGAGCGCTCGCGACATCTGCCGGATGGGAGGGGTTAAGAGATATGGGTCATATACAATGATTCAAGGAATCTTTAGTTACTGTTGTGATGTACAAGATAATATCTTAAAATGCCCCTTTAAAAGTATGATGTCAGAAGATACACAATGATCACTTACTGCTGGGTGAAGAGGCGACTGAGTCTTGGGTCTTTCCTATTTGACTGACCTACATGCTTGCCTGTTCTAACTTTGAAAGCGAGGATTGTGCTGTCAATGTACCCGTCCTGGCAATCTAGACAATTGAAACAATAGACGGGAGATGAGCTTAGGCTGGTCCGAACAAGGTCTTTAATGTGGGTGAAAGTGCCAATTTCGAATGAATTACTTAATGTAATCTTAAAGTCAATTTGGGGATAAAATTAGCAAAACTCCGTAGTAAACAGTCTTTCATCTGAACGAAAATATCTACCAAGCAGGGCAAACAGCTATACAACATCTTATTAGCAGTAAGGATTGCATCATTAGGAACGTAATGGTTGTTTAGAAAATATAAGACGACAGAACAGGTATTCACTATAGCCATTATTTACAGAATATTATTTTAGAAAAGGAATCTAATCATGTAACAGAGAATATGTGAATGAAAGAATAAGACCCCAATGTAACAAGGTCATAATACCGATGATTTTAAACATTTTGCAGCAATAACTTAAAATTATGCAACCCAAACCAGAGAAAGTAGACTTACGAAACACTGAACACCAGACTTTACCATTACCTTTCTTAATCATGATATCTAAAAATGGTAGACAGCCGTTGGACTGATTCAGTCGTGAACTGTATCTTATTATGACAATTGTTAATACAGTGCATAAAATTTGAAACTGCCCTATGCAGATACTCAACTTATCAAGGGAAAGGCAAAAGGTGTTTTAAAAAAACTATTGTCCCTTTGTGTGAATGATGATTTGTTCATATTTGATAAAGAAGTCTGTAAACAGATCAATGGTGTTGCTATGGAATCATCCCTTTGACCTACTTTTGCCAACATCTGTTTAAGCTATTATGAGCAATTATAACTATGCGATGCTTCAGGTAATATTAAATCACGAATGCACCAAATCTATGCCGATTGTACATTTGTTGTAATTAGAGTTAAACGCCATGCTTATGAGTTTTTGCACTTATATTACAACTGGGCATAATAATATAAAGTTCACTACTGAAACAGAGTCCGACTGTTGTCTCCCATTTTAGTTATCATGATTAAAAAAGATAACAGAAATTCTTGTGTTTGGTTTTCCGTAAGTCTAATTTCTCAGGTTTGGGAACCATTTTTTCCTGTTACTTATGTAATATGTTTAATATCAATGCTGTTAAGACATTTTTATGTAGGGCTGTTTTTCTCTGTCATCTACATAATGAGATTCATGATGAGATACATGATGGGATTCAAAGAAAATATTTTGTAAATAATCTTTATAATGAAACCCTGTTCTATCTTCTTGTACGAAATTTTCTAAACAATCATTATGTGCCCAACAACCAACCCATGCTGCTAGTAAGGAGGTATTTTATCTTAGTTTAGTCTATTTGGGTGACATTTTCGTTCAGATGAAAGGCTGTTAACTTTAGTCTTCCTCAGGGTTATTCCCAAATTGACTTTGATATCACATTCCTGCCCGTTTCTTTGCTTATTGTCATCATGGGAGGACTTCGGAGACAACGACTGAGACTCTGTGTATAGGGTAGCTATAGTAGCATACCATGCTGGACTCCACAGTGTGTGGAGGTTGGGTTGCTGGGTTGACGCCGCATTTGCGTCTCCACTCTGTTCTGCCCTCTCCTCTCTCTTTACGTCCCAGTCACTGACTCATCTAATTTTACATGGCCCTTTTGTTCTGGAGTTCCTTCTTCCTTCCCTTTCTCCCATACTCTCCATTCTATCTTTGTCTTTAAACTGAGTGGATTTTTAAAAATTTATCACAATTTTTGTCAATTACCCTTAGCATATTGCAACTGGAGGGATTAGGATGTACAATACCTGTGGACTCTTCATCTAAGCAATTGTGGGGACCATGGAGGCCCAGCACCACCCCAGAGGTGGACCTCTGCTTAGGCAGAACTGCTGCTAGGCTACTGCTGTGGATCTGGGTGTGCTGTTGCTTTGTAGTAAGACTCTCGGCCATAGGCCAGTGGCCCAAAACTGTGCTGGGAGAAGTTGCTCTCATACATTTCCTTGTTGGGTATGGTAGGGAGTGCATGCTTGGGGCTTGGTCCCAGCCTGGGTAGTTGGTCAGGCCTATAAACCCCGAGTTCTGCTCACATGATCCTTTCTTTTTCAGCGGTCATGTTGAACCTAATCTTTTTCATGTATAATAACGGATATTGCCTCCAGTTCTTCCTCCCCTAGTTCTGTTGATATTTTGATCCTGACAACAACCCCGGCTTCCCTTCCTGATACTTCTTTTCAGAATTTTATCATCACCTTACAAACGGATGATCTCTCACATCACCTCTGTCTGTTACGCCAAGTAAGCACTGATATTACATTCTCTGTGCAGCCCATTGGCTCTCACCATTTTAGATTGCAAAATGCAACCCAAGCAGAAAAAATCAAAATCTTTAGATGATTTGTCAAGTAATCCTATCTCATTCTCTCCAGATGCACAGTTAAATACCTCGACTGACACTGTCTCTCTCCCTCCTTTCTTGCCTTTCGATAATAAAAATTTTGCTGACTATTCTGAGGATAGTTGACTCATTCTTTCTTAACAACGCTATCCAGTTCCTTGCATTCATTGCTACACTATCCCACCCCGTGGAGCTACAAGGAGCCAGTTAACACTGCCAACACTGTATCTAAATCTTGCTATCAACCCCCCTTAGTGATCATCAGGGGTACATTCCTCCCGGTTAGAGAATATATTCCCCCCCTCGTCAGCGCACTTCCTGCTGGCACTTTGGTCATCTGGCAACTACTGCAAGTCACAGGCTGTCTGTCACAACTGTTCATTGGCTGGACACTGTGTTAACATGTACACCCAACAGCATTAATTCCTCCCCCCTCCCCCCAGTTGGTGAAGACACAGACAGTGACGACCGTGCGATCGAACACCCCACACCCACTGCCCTTACATCAACCCCAGTGTAGACATTGTTGGAAAGATGTGGAACAGCCAAGGCTGGTGATGTTACAGTGTGTCAAGACTGTTTTAGTAGGAGTAAGTATATAAAGGCATTTATTGAGTAATACTGTGCTGTTATCCACAATACAATTGTATGGATATGAGAAAGGTATGAAAGTGAATGAAGTCTTAAATTGGATTGTGCTAATTATATTATAATGATACAAATAAATATAATATATATATATTCTTTTTATGTGTCCGACTCTGGGCAAAGGCTTCACGGCCTGCTCCCAAGGCCCAGTAGTCCTCCTACATACCATACACCTCTACATATCACCACTTTGGCGCTAACACCCACCTTCCATACTGAATACAGTAATCCCCCCACTATCCGTTGTAATAGAGCCAAAGGCATGTACGGAAAATGGTCCCTTCCGGATAGTGGGCAATAGCCTCCTGGACTTGTACTTATGGACCCTAACCTACCCTGACTCAGAAAAACACCTATACAACTCCCTCTGGACAAGCATAGCACCCATTTAACCCGCGCCGTCCCGAGGACGTACTTCCACGTCCTCACGTTTTGTCACAGCCAGTCCCGAGGACGTACTTCAACGTCCTGCAATTGCAAGGTTCATAATTTCCACAAATTTCAAAATTCGCGGGAGATTTTCATTTCGCCCGGGTACCCAAGCCTCCCCTACCTGCCGCCAGGCGGGCAGCGTCCTAGACCCCGCGTGACCCGCACTCGCCCTTGTCTCGGTCACTCACCTGCCAGCAGTGACCCAGGTCAGACATGGCGCGGAAAGGTCTCTCAGATGAGCAAATTGCATCCGTCCTGGAAGCCTTCACTGGAGACAGTGATTCTCCACTCGATGATGATGTGGTGGATCGCGATTACGTCCAGCCAGAGGAAGAAATAAGTAGCAGTGATGAGGAGGTCCCTTCGCCCCGAAAATCGCGGTATGTGACATACCGTAAGGCAAGGGAAGGCCAGGCTGCTCCCCAACCACGTGCACAGCTATCTCTCCATCACGATTCTGATCAGGACGAGGATGAGGACGATGAGGATGACGGAGGGCTAGGACGTGATATCGCCGAGTGGTTGGGAAAGGAAAAAATATCACCACGTGGATCAGAAGGTGGGGCGAGACGACACCTAAGGTATGGTTCAAGTACTTTGTCTGGGGAAGTAGCAAGTGGTGTGGTGGGATTGCTGGGAGAAAGGGAAAGTGTTGTGGTGGCAGAGCGGGGTGAAAGTGAGAGTGGTGTGGGGGTAGTGCGGGGTGAAGGGGCCATTGGTGGGAGGGAGGCAGCACGAGCACGTGGTGCTCGTAGGCCTAGGGGAGAGGAGGTTGAGTCACTCCCCAGCACTTCTTTCGCCCCTGAATATGCCCAAACTTCCTCCCCACAGCCCCAGGATGTGGGGAAAGGAAAGAAAGGGAAGGGAAAGGGTAAAGGAAAAGGGAGAGGGAAGAGAAGTGCGAGTGATGAGAGGCGCCGCTCTCCACCTCCCCCAACAACCCCACCACCCACACCACCCCACCCAGACGAAGGGGACGATGGTGACGTGGCTGGAGACGGTGGTGTCACGTGGAACTGGGAGGATGGGAGTAATTTTACTCCCATCATTCACCAGTTCACTGAGGAGTGGCGGTCAGGTTGCACGGCTCCAGGTGTAAATGCTGGGTCGTCACGTTTAGATTTTTTCAATTTGTTTTTTGATGAGGCGTTTGTTGGGCGCATAGTAGAAGAGACGAATATATTTTCACAATCCCAGCGCCTTGAAAGTGAACGCCTAGGAACCACTAGCAAGCATGCAGAACAGTATGACTTTCCCGTGACTATATCAGAGATGTTCCTATTTTTGGCCCTGGTAATCTTGATGGGTGTGGTGAAGAAAAATCAAATTCCTGCCTATTGGACAACTGACCCAATCATCCTAACACCTTTCTTTGGAAAGGTGATGGGTCGTAATAGATTTCAGTTTATTCTCGGCCGCCTCCACTTTTTTGATGCAGATGATCCAGCCAATGCAAATAACACCGATAAAATGAGGAGAATTAGGCTGGTATTTGATCATTTACGGGAAATGTTCCGCTCCTCATTTTATCCCTACAGAGACCTCGTCATAGACGAGAGTCTTGTGTTGTGGAGAGGCAATATTTCCTTTAGGCAGTATATACCCAGCAAGAGACACCATTTCGGGTTCAAGATCTTTGTTATGTGTGACTGTAAGACTGGTTATGTGCAAGACATAGTCTTGTACACGGGCGCACAGAACAGATATAATAGAAGATCGGAGTATAGGACTCTCTGGGGCCGTGGTGAAGACAATGATAGAAGAGTACCTTCATCGTGGTCATGTTTTGTACCTGGACAACTGGTACACTAGCCCTCTTCTCGCTAGGTTCCTCCACCAACACGACACCGGAGTCTGTGGTACAGTCAAGAGAAACCGTCGCCATATGGTCAAGATAGGGAGGAAACTTGACAAGAATGAGGTGGTTTTCTTCCAGGCCAATAACATCCTGGCAACCCTGTGGAACCACAACAGGGAAGTTTGCCTCCTATCAACTGTTCACAGCCCCCGATGCACCGCACAGACTCCGTGGATCACCGTAGCGAGAGGAGGCGCAACGTATGGAAACCAGAGTCTGTACTTGCCTATAATCTGAACATGAGGCAAGTTGATCAGTCAGACTCGATGATTTCAAGTGTTGACTGTGCCAGGACAACGATGAAGTGGTACAAGAAACTCTTTTTCCACTTGCTCGACATCACGGTCCTGAACGCCCACTACCTGCACGCAATGACCACCGGAGTATCCGAGACCTTTGAGGGGTTTGTGAGGGAGCTGGCACGTGAAATAATCGCCAAGCATGCCCAGGAAAGACCCCCACACCGCCCCCGCGCCCCCCGTGCTGCTCAGACTCCCCTACGTCTTGCAGCCTGCCACTACCCCAGCGCAATCCCTTCCGAACCAAACCGTCGTAAACCCCAGCGTCGCTGCCATGTATGTAAGCACTCGACAGTCAGACCATCAACGCAGAGAAAAGACACAAGATACGAGTGTGTCGAGTGCAATGTTGCGTTGTGCCTTCAGCCTTGTTTCAAGGAATATCATAATCTCGTACACTTCTGAAACTGTGTGGGAAGGCGAAATGACGCTCATGATAATGGTAAGGCCAGTCAGTAGGTGCTAAGTCAAATATAAAGTTGAAACGGGTGTTATTTTTTCAGAAAAGTAATGTATAAGATGAGAATTAGTGTAAGTGGAAAGAATTGTTATCAAAACTACACCCACTGTGTAAATCTGGTCAGTAAATATGTGATAGCAAGGAAATAAAGTGGAAACGGGTGTAATGTTAGCATGAATAAAACGTATAAGTTGAACATTACTGTAAGTTGTCATAATTGATGTCCCGAGTACACCCACATTCTGGTCAGTAAGTATGTGATAGGAATTATATACAGTGGATGATGTTGTAATGTTAGTAGTAAGGTATTTTATAAGTTGATTACTTGTGTAAGATGAAACAAATGATATCGCGATAACACTCCCTGTGTAAGTACGCGCAAATATGACGCTAAGTTCCATCGTACGTTCAGAAATGATGTAATATCAATTATATCAAGTGTTTACATGTGCAATGTTAGTGTAGAATAATTATATAAGTAAAAAAATAGGTTGTAAGTTGAAATAGTTGTCATAGCGACTTCACCGTGTGTGTTATTATGCGCTATTATTACGCTATATATTTACGTAAGGCCTGAAATAATCTCAAAACAGTTATATAAAGTTGAAAAGTGTATAATAATATTAGAAAGGTATTATGTTAGTAGAAAAAGCACAATACGAGTTGAAACATCAGTCACAGCGAGTTCACTCACTACGCAATTTAGCGCTAGCATTACGCTAAATGTTATCAAAAGGCCTGTGAATACGTAAAAACAGTTCAATATATTGTAAAATGGTATAATGTTATTGTAGAAGTATTATGTAAGTAAAAAAAATTATATGTATCATGATTTTAGAATGTTAGCGATTCATCGGAACCAAGTTGGCCGATTTTGCTCGTTTCTCACGATGGTACAATGGTTATTTCTGCTCTATTTTTGTATAAAATCCAATATACTCTTTTATCACATGTTTTTATGTTTGTAATAAATTCATTTCTACTTACTTTCATTGGTTTCCCAAACTTATAATACCATAGAAAACGTTTGATGCTCACACCGCATAGGGAGAACACGGGGCCAGGTAGGACGAACGCATACCTGGTTAAGCTAATTAGGGACCCCAGGGACCACTTTCTTTGCCACCGGCCATTGTTTCTGACCAAAAGCGAAAGTTTAAGCAAAAAAAAAAAAAGGTCGAAAATTGCCCGGGATTGGGGGGTACCAGTGGTCGAAAAGTTGCCGGGACGGGGCGGGGTAACCCACCCCGTCCCGTTGACGTATGCGTACGTTGCAACATTTTGCATTTGCCAGTCCTGGCGACGTACTGGTACGTCGTGCAATTGCAAGGTCCCTAATTTGCACAATTTTCAATTTTCGCGGGTGATTTTTCGTATGTATACACGGGACACCTTCCTCTATTCCTCTACAAGGTGCCAAGCAGGGACAATGTCTTACACCGCATAACCTCCCCCCTCCCCCCCTCACACCATTGTCTCGGCAATTCACCTGTTACCAGTGACCTGGCCAGTAAAGATATTCAGGGCCAGAGTGATTCCCCAATTGATGACAATGTGGAGGACAAAGTTTACATAGCATTAGAAGAAGAAACAGTCAGAAATAATGATCAGGTAACGTGGCAAAAGAAGGTCAGGTATGGTGATTAGTTAGTGAGTGGAACAATGCTTATAATGCCTATATTACTCTTGAAAACCAATATACTCTCATACTACATATAAATTCGTACCAAGTAAATAAATAAATACCATTTATGAGTGGTGTGAAATAGTTACCCTCCCATAGAACTCGTTTTCTTTGCAGCCAGCCTGATAGAAAACCCAGTCAGGTAAGGAGGTACTCCTACCTGCATCGAGTATTTTAAACCTCAGGTGAGCAATTTCTCTATGAATTTTCGATGTTTCTCACCAAAAGCGGAGGTTTTAGCCAAAAAAAATTTTTCCGAAAATACCTTGGGATTGGGGGATGTCGGAGGTGCGGAAAACCTTGGGACGTGACGGGTTAAGACTCCAATCACACCAATAAGGACATAAAAGACTGAAATAAATGCAAAAGAACTAGAGAATGAGGTTTTAGAGGTAAGTTTATACAATATTAAACATTCTGGGTACTTACAACAAGTCCCTGGCTCCTGGACTGGTACTTATGGACCCTAACCTAGCCTAACTCAGAAAAACACTCCCTACTGGACAAACATAGCACCTAAGACCCTATTCACACCAATAAGGGACATAAAAGAGTGAAATGAGGTTTTAGAGGTAAGTATGGAAAATACAGGACAATATGAAACATTCTGGGTACTTACAACAAGTCCCTGGCTATCTCGATGAATAACCCGCCTCCTCTCAGACTCTGAGGGAAAAAAGGAGTACCTGAAGCACCTGCAGTACACTGTACATGAAGTCTTGCACTGAACTTAGTCATTTGCTCTCAGAATTCCATTCTCTTAACATTGCGCACTCTAGTCTTACTTGCGCTTCATTGCACCTTAATGAAATAAGTGTTGCACTCTGCACTTAAGTCTTTGCACTCATAAATCCATTTTCTTAACATTATACACTCTAGTATAATTTGCGCTCAATTGAACATCAATAAAATCAGCGTTGCACTCTGCACTTTAGTCATTGCACTCACAATGCTAATTTCTTAACACTATGCACTATTTTCTTCACTGCACAACACTGTAAATTCCCGTGTGGTCTAGTGGAGAGTTCTTGCCGTTTAATCACTGTCAGAGTCTGAGAGTAGCTGATGCAGGTGGCCTAGGGGTGCGTTGCTGGTTCATGGTGATGGACTACCCACTGCAGACGACTCTGAAGACAGGCGCAAACTCACGTCCAGTGGTGACTCCACCGTGCCTGATGTGCTGGGCTGTGGCTCGGAGGATGAAGGCCTGTCTTAGGGAAGCAATGGAGTGGAGCCAGGGCTGGGCACAGCAGGGGTCATGGGTCTGAAAAAGCTGCCTATGGTTGATTGATGCAAGGAACGACGATTTTGGCGATTAATGATGCGCTGCCTGAAAGCGCGCACTTCCTCCACAAGTCCCAAGGGCCTCATCTCCCTGTCACAGTCCGGGTGTTCCAGGTAGTCGAGAATGAACTCTACATGTTCCTGGAGTGTGCTCAGCTTGGGGATGGCTGGAGTTGTGGCATGCTCAGAGGAGTCTGCATCATTGTCGCCGTCCTCGTCGGAATCTTCGAGCTGTGTATTGACACCTGTAACTGAAGATGCGATCTCGATATCAGACACGGTCTGATACCCAGGATTGCCCTCGTCATCATCCAACCACTCACGCACTTCGTCCACATCAACATCGTTGCCATGCGCACATAGAAGTGCATGGAAGTCATCCACGTCAAAACCTAGGAAATCATGTTCCACATCCGTTCAGAGAAGTAGACGAGACCAACCATTTTCTAGAGTCTTGATAGGGACTTCCATGCACTGGCCCAGTTGTAGATGGCAGACTTGATGTTGTAGCAGCAAAGGTTTTCCGCGTGTCCCGTCCCTCCCTGTGCTCGTCCTCGTCCTCAAGAACAACCATCACCTCGTCCAGGAACTTCCTTCGGTTCAGCCTCTTCGTTGCCACGATCACTCCTTGGTCCATTGGTTGGATGAGAGCAGTCGTATTAGGTGGCAGAAACATGCACCTAATATGCCCACTCTCAGCCACCAAGTCCTTGTCACATAGGTGAGCAGGTGCATTGTCGAGGAGAAGGAGGGCCTTTACCTGGTCACGCGGGATTCCCAGTTTCTCCGTCTGGTAATGGAATACCTCCTTAACGGAATGGCGGTGGAACCAGTCTTTGAAGATGTGGGCAGTGAACCATGCCTTCAAAGAATGGTATCAGATGACAGGAAGGACATCCATCACCCCACGAAGACACCGAGACTGCTTTGCACGGCCAACAGTAACGGGCTTAAGCCGGTGCATGCCGTTAGCAGTGGCACAACACAAAGCAGATATCCGTTGCTTGGAGAGCTTGCAGCCAGGTACATGCTTCTCTGTCTCCTCGGCGAGCGTGTTCACTGGCAAAGAGCGATAGAATAAACCAGTTTCGTTAGCGTTGTAGACTTGACCGAGAGTGAGGCCCTAATTTTTTTTTTTTTTTATGTAAGGAAGAAGGAACCAAAGGCAACGAGCCCACAAAACTGTTCCTTCCAAGAGAAAAACAAAATACAAGAGAGAGCCAAATTCAAGATCTGATCATTTCCAGATGCCTGGACACATTGCGTTTGAAAGACTGGAGATCATAGGAAGCAGGAAATACAGACAGAGGGAGACAGTCCCAGAGTTGACCTGTTGCATAAATGAAGGACTGGGAGTAATGGTTAACTCTTGCATTAGAGAGTTGGAGAGAAAAGGGATGAGAGTTTGCTGCCAGACGGGTGCTACGCGCCCGTCGTAGGGGTGGAGGAATGCATGCAGACAGTTCAGAGGAGCAGTGACCATTGAAGTAGCGATAGAAAAGAGAAAGATGCAACAGTGCGGTGAAGAAACAAAGGTTGAAGGGAGTCAGTAGCAGGAGAGTTAATGAGGCAAAAAGCCTTTGACTCCACCCTATTGAGAAGTGCTGTATGTGGGGAGCCTCCCCACACATGAGAGTTGTACTCTACACAGGGGTGGAGAAAACCCCTGTATAGAGTCAACAATTGTGCAGGGGTAAAGAAGGAACGGAGTTGGCTTAGCACACCTAATCTCTTGGAAGCAGATTTTACTAGAGATGTAATATGATCTTTCCAAGATAAGTCCCGAGTAAATGAAACCCCAAGCATGTTCAAGGATGATGCAGGATTAAGCTGAATATTATTAAACATTAGTGAGTATACCTGTGGAAGATTTTGTCGGGTTGACAGGTGCAAAAACTGAGTCTGTGATGCATAAAAAACAACAAGATTATTTGTACCCCAATTAGAGATACGAGCCAAGTCAGACATTAGATGTGCCATAGCCTCATCCCTTGTTTGTTGAAGTAACTGCAGAGATGGACGTTGCGGGAATCGAATGGAAAGGTGAAGGGTGGAGTCATCAGCATATGAGTGGATAGGGTTAGATGTACAGCTTAGAAGGTCATTGATGAATAAAAGGAAGAGAGTTGGTGATAGGACAGAGCCCTGAAGAACACCACTGTTAATAGATCTAGGAGAAGAACGATGGCTGTCTACAACAACGGCTATAGAACAACCAGAAAGGAAGCTAGAGATGAAGGCACAGATAGAAAGATAGAAACCGTAAGAGGGCAGTTTGGAAATTAAAGATTTATGCCAGACTCGATCAAAAGCCTTAGAGATGTCAAGTGCAATGGCAAAGCTTTCGCCAAAGTCCCGAAAGGAGGATGACCAGGAGTCTGAAAGGTAGGTGAGAAGATCGCCAGTGGAGTGTCCCTAACGGAACCCATACTGACGATCAGAAAGAAGGTTATGATAGGAAAGATGCTTTAAAATTTTTCTATTAAGAACAGACTCGAAAACTTTTGAGATACAAGATGTTATAGCAATTGGACGATAGTTAGAGGGTTGGGAATGGTCACCCTTCTTTGGGACTGGCTGAATTAGAGCAAACTTCCAGCAAGAAGGAAAGGTACAAGTTGACAGAGAAAGGTGAAAGAGTTTGCCTAGGCAGGGTGTAAGCACAGAAACACAGTTCTTGAGAACAACAGGAGGGACTCCATCAGGCCCAGATGCCTTATTAGTATTGAGGCCTGTGACAGCAGAAAATACATCAGCTGAAGAAATTTTAATGTCAGCCATGAAGAAGTCAGAGGGGGGAAGTGATGGAGGAACAGCACTGGAATCGTCTAAGGTAGAATTGGAGGAGAAAGTCTGAGCGAAGAGATCTGCTTTATCAGTAGAAGAAATAGCTACAGAGCTATCAGAGTAGAAAAGAGGAGGGAAGGATGATGAGGTAAAGTTGTTAGAAAGGTTTTTGGCAAGGTGCCAGAAGGAGCGGGAAGAATTCGAGTTAGAAAGTTGAGAGCACTTAGTACGGATGAAATTATTTTTAGCAGAGCGAAGAACAGACTTAGCACGATTCCGGGCAGAAACGTATAAAAGATGTGATTCAGGGGTGGGTTGGCTCTGGTACCTTTTATAGGCCCTCTCCTTGTTGCAGACAGCATTAGAACAAGCATGATTAAATTAAGGCTTTCGTGCATTAGGCACAGGATATGAGAAAGGAATGTGTGCTTCCATGCCCGAGAGAATAACCTCTGTAATGCGCAAGGCACACCCAGATGGCTCCCAGCCATGGAAGCAATAATCATTCCAGGGAAAATCAAAGAAGTACTGCCTGAGTGCCTCCCAATCCGCAGCTCCAAAGTGCCACAGACGACGTTTTTTCGGAGGGTCTGCAGGCCGTACCGGAGCGATAGGACAGGTTAAGGTGATAAGGTTGTGATCGGAGGAGCCCAACGGAGAGAAAAGATTAACAGTGTAAGCAGAAGGATTAGTTGTAAGGAAGAGGTGAGGTATGTTGGACCTCTCTCCAAGGCAGTTAGGGATACGGGTAGGGTGCTGTACAAGCTGCTCTAGGTCATTAAGGATAGAAAAGGTGTAGGCTTGTTCACCAGGTGGATCAGTGAAAGGAGAGGAGAGCCAAAGGTGGTGGTGAACATTGAAATCTCCTAGAATGGAGATTTCAGAGAAAGGAGAAATGGATAGAATGTGTTCCATCGTAGAAGTAAGATAGTCAAAGAATTTTTGATAGTCAGTAGAATTAGGAGATAAGTAAACAGCACAGATATATTTAGTCAGAGAATGACAGGAAAGCCGAAGCCAGAGTGTAGAGAATTCGGAAGAATCAAGTTCAGGAACACGAGAGCAAGATAAGGTGTTGCGTATATATACACAACAGCCACCTTTGGCTTTGAAATGAGTATAGATAAAGTAGGAGGATACAGAAAAGGGTCTACTGTCAGTTGCCTGAGACATCTGAGTCTCAGTTAGAAAACGAAGGTGAGGTTTAGAGAAGGAGAGGTGGTGCTCAACAGAGCGAAAGTTAGAGGAAATGCCACGAATGTTGCAGAAATGAAGAAGAAGAGTCAGACAATGATTCCAGGCATCTTGAGTCATCACCGGGAGAGGGGCAGAAGGTGGGGGCATTTATCGTCCCCCCCCTGGGGACTCTGAGGCTATGTTATTCGATGCCATTTTTTCTTTTTAAATTTTGAAAAGGAAGTGTGGTGTGTACTGTGCATGTAGTTTGGTGTTGATAGTTAGAGAAACTTGTACTGGAGAGCATGCTGGCCTACTCTGTGTTACTGAGACACTGAAAAAGTTCAGCAAAGGGGGATGGTCGGGACCTAGTCCTGAGGGCTGATGAAATGGGAGCTCCAGCTCTCCCTGTCATCAGCTTTCAATCCACCTTGGGAGTACTGCCCTGCTCGACTGGTGCTACAGTCTACTCCTGTCGATCAAGCGCTTCACCTTGTACCGAAACTCATCTACTCCATCCTCGTTGGCGTCCAAAACTTCGCCATGGGCCTAACGGTTGGTAAGGCCATGTCGTTACTTGAACACAAATAGCCAACCCTTGGATGCCTTGAAGTCTGGGGCATCGTGAAGTCCTGCAAACTTCTCAGCAGCAGCCTTCAGCTCCATGCCACGCACCAGCACACCAGCAGCACGATGCTGTTGATACCAAATCAACGTGGAGTGGTCGACTTCTGCATACCGGGGAGTAAATATCATCTTCCTCTCCACGTTGCATTTGCTCTTCGACGAGAAGTCAGCTGTGTACTGCATGAGTTTGTCGTGAGATCTCTTGATATCAAAGTAGACCAGGCCAGGTTGAATTCACAGAGGATGCGTGAGGTTGACCATCCCGCGTCCACCTTGTCCAATATCTCCCTCTTCTTCTCCAGAGTCAAAACCACTCTCTTCCTCTTCTCAGGCGGCGGGGCCATCATCACACGCACTAACAAGAGGCAGGAGAGTAGCAGGAGAGCCTACAGCAGGTAGGGCACCACCAGAAAAGCGAGCACGTGGGCGGCCATGATCACAAGCGTGCACTCACAGCAAGAGACGGGCAGTAAGTGGGGAGGATGCAGGGGCTCTCTGGCGGATGGTGGCAGAACTACGCACCAAAACACAGCTGGTCCACGATGCGAGCGCCAAATTCAAATTATGGGGGGAAAAATGTCAGATTTTTTTTCGAATTTTTTGCAATTTTTGGCCCATTTTGGGAATATTGGATCCCGGGACCAAAATATCCGGTAAGTGACGATGTCCGGAAAGTGGGCATCCGGATAGTGCGGGGATTACTGTACATGCTAGGGCTGTCTCATTCAGGACTGGTGTATTGGTATTAGCAGGGGTATTTTTACTACATGTTGGCAGGTCTTCTAGTAGATAAGTAAAGTCTGATTTAATGAAATTCAAATCCTTAAACTGTTCCCTGCCCCAGCGGGGATTTGAACCTGGGTCTAGTGGGACTGCAGGCCAACTCTCTACCGACTGAACTACCGCGACCCCGAAACACAACAGCTGTTGCAAGATATGATGTGTTTTCATACCCAGTCTCACTCACACCTCTGCCACCCTTCTCTCTGGGTTCCTATCTCCACCACATGCCTCTCTAACCCTCCCGTCCCCCATTCCCACCCTTTATTAACATAAACTGAGATAGTGGTGAAATGATCCATCATATATTGCTCATATTATATCATACACCTCTGTATTAAGCACCATTAAATCAGTAACATACAATACTTACTATACCTGCCAACTATTTCATCCTGTTGAAAGCTGCTATGCGACATATGCACAGCAAGTTGGACCTTGTGTTACAAGGACATACAGTTGTTTATCCTTAACATGGGTTAAGTGTCGTTTTGGACGTACATTAATTCACGATAGTGACATAATGTCATTATGTATACGATTGAAGTGGGTCGATCGTATACAGAGAGTTTGTGGTTCGTCAGAGCCGATACCTGATCCATTTAGTTAATACGACAATGACAGGAACATAAACCTTATGTGTTTATAATGTAAGGCTTAAATTGCTACGTTAATATGAATTAATGGACGTCCAAAACCACACATAACCTATGTTTAACTGTATGTCCTTGTAACACAAGGTCCAGCTTGCAGTGCATATGTCATGTAACAGCTTATGTATTGTATGTTATTGATTTGATGGTGCTTAATACAGAGGTGTAAGAAAATATATATGATAAATCCCTAATGGATCATTTCATCATTATCTTAGTTTATGTTGGCTAACAAATGATGGGAATGGTGGACAAGAGTGCAAGAGAGGCGCGTGGTGGAGACAGGAACCCACAGAGAATGGTGGTGGAGGTGGGAGTGAGAGTGGCTGTGAAAAGACATCGTATCTTTCAACAGATGTTGTTTACTATAATATACTTATTTGTAACATTATAATATAGGATGAAAGTATAATTTGCACATGATACTTTGTAGGTCTTTGTCAGAATGATTCATGACTATAAGGGTTCAATATTGGATCTTTGTTCTAAAAGGGTATAATTTAGTTTCTCTGGTTTGTTTCATTAAAACTTGGGTTAGTTTTAGTTCTCTGGTAATGAGGCTGTTCGGAGCACGGAAGTAAATTATACTTTATTGTGGATCTTTCAAATGTAGTATGTTTATGTATACTTAATTTGTAATTTTCGGAGTGTGATTAATTATTATGAATTGTATGATACTGCTTCAATTTCTCCATTGTACGAATCAAGGGAAGTGAGGTGGTGACTGTGAGCTGGGGTTTGGGCAGTTGATCAGCAGCACTGGTATGGAAAGGATATAGCAGCTCTTCACGTGAAGTGTGCCCTCGACTCTCGACTTTCCCTCCCCGCTGTGACACTTGTGAGCCTATGAAGGGTGAGGATGGAAACTCCTGCATACTGAAGAAGCTCTAAACTCTGCCCACACTGCCCTCTTGGTCTACAGCAGGTGTTAGCATAGAAACACCTGCGGACATGCTACCTGCTTCTCAGTCACCACCCTCTTGATGGTCTGTTCTCAGTAAGGTTGTTATGTCACCAGTAATGTGAAGCAGTGTTCCTAAGGTTACTTCTCTTGTAGTTTACTTTCTTATGCTTAGGATTAAGTTAGGATTAAGTTATAATTTTGTGAATAAATTATATTCTCCAATTTACATTTTCCTAGCCCCAGTGTACAAATGAATGATGGGTCATTTCCAACTATGTGAGTAGTAGTAATAGTGCAACTCTGGAATCATGGTAGTCTTCTTTCACATATGAGACTGTTTCCGTAACTTGGCCATGACATCTGGCGCCCGAACAGGGACCCATTAATTCGTTGTGCACGCGGGTTGGCAGTATAGAGGGAAGTTTATAATCTTTAGATTTTCACCATGAGTTCAGACACTATAAAGAGGTTAACTGAAGAGGGAAAACAAATGGGATTAGAGGGTGACAAGCTTATTACCTGGGTAAGAGAAGAGAGAGTGATAGAGCAAAATCGGCAGAGAGAGGAGCGGGCTCAAGAGAGGAAGCTAAAGATTTTAGAATTAGAGGCACAGATTGAAGCTTCGAGGGCTGCTGCTGCTGCTAGTGCTGCTGCTGCTGGTCAGAACGTTCGACCAGTTGCAACCGTAATTAATCCCCCTAAGCTGCCAATTTTCGATGAGGCCAAAGATGATATAGATTCTTATGTGGCTCGCTTTGAGAGGGTAGCTCAAGCTGCAAGATGGGAGAGGTCGGTGTGGCCAGCTGCCTTAGCATCTCTACTAACGGGTCGAGCTCTCGAGATGTATCACCAGTTCACTGACGACATCATTGCAGATTTTGATGATCTGAAGTCCGCACTTTTGAGAGGTTACGATGTGACAGCAGAGGGTTGTAGGAAACGGTTTCGCGACACAAAGTTTCGTGATGGCGAGTCTGCAGTGCAACTAGCTTGTCGAATCAAAAGGACTCTTGTTAAGTGGTTGGAAGCGGATGGATCCAGTCAGACCTTTGAGAATTTAGCAGATCTCTTTGCAAGGGAGCAATTTTTAAGGCAGTGTCCTCCAGCTCTAATGATGTTTTTAAAGGAGAAAGAAGTTAAGAGTTTGCAGGTTTGTGGGGAGGAGGCAGATCGTTGGATTGATGCCCATGGTCACCCTTCCCAGATTAACAAGAAGGTCAACAAACCCGTGGCTGAAGGGCAAGAGAAACCTTCAGAACGCTCTACAACGCAGATCAAGACAAAGACCTCAGGGAGTGACAGTAAGTTTGGTAGTAAAGGATGTTGGGAGTGTGGTAAACTAGACCATAGAAAAGCTCAGTGTACTTTTAATAAATCAAAACAGACCAGTGCCGCTGCATCAGGAAAAGCATCTGTGAAAGCTAAAAGTAGGACAGTTAGTGGTTCAGCTACCAAATTTAATGGGAATGGGCAAAGTTATAAGAACTTAATATTGAACAATGGCTTGGTAGAAGGGCAAGCTGTTACAGCAATGCTAGATAGTGGGTCAACTACTTGTGTTGTAGCAGAGAAGCTAGTTTCATTGAGACACTATACTGGGAGAACAGTTTCACTGAAATTGGTGAATGGGGCAGTGATAGTGTTGCCAGAGGTAGAAGTTGAAATTTCTACACCTTGGTTAATAGGGAAAGTTTATGCTGCTGTGTGTAAGACCCCAGTTTACGATTTAGTTGTTGGTGGTGTAACTGACAATCCATATTCCCTCACAAGTATACAGTCTACCAGTGATCAAAGCTTGGCTGAACAAGACAACGCAGAGGACTTGAACCTAACCAGGAACAGAGTCCCGAGTGGAAGATCTGACACTGAAGCAACGGACGAAGTAACCACAGAGTTGGAACGAACTTCGAGGAGTACTGCTGGTGGATCATCAGACGCTGGACTCGTTGCTGCAGTTACTAGAGCACAAAGTCGCAAGGACGGTAAAGTTAAACAACCCCTGAAGGTGAGCAATGTTGATACTTTCGTGTCTACATCAGAATTTGTGAAAAATCAAGAGGATGATAGAACTTTGAACTCTATAAGAAGTCATGTTCAAAGTAAGAAAGTGTTTCAGGCAAGAGGAAGAGTGTCAACCTTTATTCTTAAAGGGGGTAGATTATACAGAGAGATGACAGTTAGAGGAGTGACAAAACAACAGTTGATTGTGCCAAAGAACTATCGTAAGGAAGTGTTCAAATTAGGTCATGAGGGAATCATGAGTGGCCATATGGGGTACAAAAAGACTCTGGACGGGATTCAAGGAACTTTCTTTTGGCCAGGTATGGTGGCTGATGTCAGCCGCTGGTGTAGGTCATGTGATGTGTGTCAGAGAACCGTGGATAAAGGTAGCATAAAACCAGGAAAGCTTAGGTCTATGCCAGTAATAGACGAGCCATTTGCTAGGGTGGGTATAGACATAGTTGGGCCTATTACACCTAGGGCAGATAGTGGAGACAGGTATATACTCACTCTCGTAGACTTTGCTACTCGGTATCCAGAAGCAGTTGCCTTGCCTAATATAGAGACTACTACAGTGGCGGATGCGTTGATGGAGATCTATTCTAGAATTGGTATTCCAAAGGAGGTTTTGACTGACAGAGGGAGCCAATTTACTTCAGCAATGATGAGGGAAGTTGAACGGCTATTGTCAATAAAATCTCTTAAAACCACTCCATTTCATCCCATGTGTAATGGCTTAGTAGAAAGATTTAACGGTACACTTAAGAAAATGCTGAAACGAATGTGTGATGAGGCACCTAAGGATTGGCCAAGATACATAGCACCATTGCTCTTTGCATATAGAGAAGCACCCCAGTCGAGTACTAGATTCTCCCCTTTTGAGTTAGTTTATGGAAGAACAGTGAGGGGTCCTTTGGATGTACTAAGAGAGATTTGGGATGGATCGGTCAGCACACCCGAGACTGTTAGTACCTACAGCTATGTTCTAGATCTCGGTGAGAGATTGGAAAACACATGTAAGCTAGCAAGGGAAGAATTAGATAAGGCACAGGAGTTGGATAAGAGCTACTATAATCGTAGGGCTAGTGACAGAACTTTCAAGGTGGGTGATCAAGTTTTGCTGCTTTTACCAACTGACCATAATAAATTACTCATGAACTGGAGAGGTCCATATAAGATTGTAGAGTGTCCTTCTGCTTTGAATTATGTAATAGATATAAGGGGGAAGAAGAAAAGATTTCATGTGAATATGCTGAAGAAATATGAAGTAGACTACGATCCAGATGATTGTGATGTAGCCGAATCAGATGTAAGTGCTGCTACAGTTATTGAGTACTCTGACGAGGTTGAAAATCTTTTGCTACCTATACCAACCACTGAGAAGTCTTGGAAAGATGTAGAGTTGTCAGTAACTTTGTCTCCATTAGAGAGAGGTAAGATATGTGATTTGTTGAGTATGTACTCAGAAGTGTTCTCTAGTACACCAAAGCTAGCAAATGTTCCTCCCCATGAAATTGTTTTGACTGACAAAACCCCTGTTCGAAGTAAGCCTTATGCTATACCATATAGTTTGCAAGCTGAGGTAGAGAAAGAACTTAATGCAATGGAAGAAGCAGGGATAATTGAAAAATCTAATGCTCCCTATAATAGTCCTGTAGTGGTTGTACGTAAAAAGGATAAAGGAGTGAGACTCTGTGGAGACTTTAGGAAATTAAATGGTGTAACTGGGTTTGATGCAAAGCCTATGTTTGACCAGGGGAATATCTTTTCAAAATTATCAGGGTCCCGATATTTTTCAAAACTAGATCTTTCTAAAGGATTCTGGCAGATTCCATTACATGTGGATAGTAGGAAGTACACTGCATTTAGTACTCCCAAGGGTTTATATCAGTTCAAAGTCCTTCCTTTTGGCTTGTGCAATTCACCTGCAGTGTTTAACAGGACAATGAGGAGTGTGTTGGGAGGTATGTCTGGCATAGAAATATTTGTTGATGACATTTTGGTACATTCCTCGACTTTTCATGAGCATTTGAAATTGTTGGATCAGGTATTTTTCAGACTTAAGGAAGCAGGCTTAGTAGTAAATCCATCCAAATGTGTAGTGGGTCAAGCTGAAGTGGATTTCTTTGGTCATAGAATAGGAAATGGGATATGCCAGCCCCAGAAAGATAAGGTTGGGAAAATAGTTGAAGCTTCTGCCCCCAGAACTAAAAAACAAGTTCGTTCGTTCTTGGGACTAACAGGCTATTACAGAGCATTCATACCAAACTACTCTACAATTGCAGAACCATTAACCAATCTAACAAAGAAGAGCAGTCCAAATAAGGTAGTGTGGACAGATTTAGAGCAAAGAGCATTTGATACTCTAAAGAACAAAATGACTAATAAGCCTATTCTCCATTTGCCAGATTTATCTAAAGACTTTGTTTTAAGAACAGACGCGTCAGGTGTGGGTATTGGTGCTGTGCTGATGCAGTCCCATGGAAATGAACTGTGGCCTATATCATACCATAGCAGGAAGCTGGGACAAGCGGAGAGGAACTACAGTGTTGTTGAAAGAGAGTTATTAGCAATCATTGAGGGTGTAAGAAAGTTTCGCCAGTTTTTGTATGGACGAAGGTTTGTTGTTCAGACAGATCATCTGCCTCTGCATTACCTCAAGACTGCTAAGAATTCCAATGCAAGGATTATGCGGTGGGCATTATACATGCAGCAATTTGAGTACAGTGCAGAGTACATTAAAGGAGCTGAGAATGTAGGGGCAGATTATCTTAGTCGTTTGAATGAAGGATATAACACATGCTGTTCAAGTTTGGGAATTCGTTCAGATTCTGTGACAGATGTTGGCTCAGGTTGTTTGGGCTTGCATGTACTTGGTATTGATGAAGATGTAATTCTGGAGAAGTATAATGTTAAAATTAACTGGAATTTAGCTGGCCATGATGTGTGATATAATTTTCTAGAACGTAATATTAGTTGTTAGAACTTGGGTACAAGTTCTTTTGTTCAGGGGGTAATGTCAGAATGATTCATGACTATAAGGGTTCAATATTGGATCTTTGTTCTAAAAGGGTATAATTTAGTTTCTCTGGTTTGTTTCATTAAAACTTGGGTTAGTTTTAGTTCTCTGGTAATGAGGCTGTTCGGAGCACGGAAGTAAATTATACTTTATTGTGGATCTTTCAAATGTAGTATGTTTATGTATACTTATTTTGTAATTTTCGGAGTGTGATTAATTATTATGAATTGTATGATACTGCTTCAATTTCTCCATTGTACGAATCAAGGGAAGTGAGGTGGTGACTGTGAGCTGGGGTTTGGGCAGTTGATCAGCAGCACTGGTATGGAAAGGATATAGCAGCTCTTCACGTGAAGTGTGCCCTCGACTCTCGACTTTCCCTCCCCGCTGTGACACTTGTGAGCCTATGAAGGGTGAGGATGGAAACTCCTGCATACTGAAGAAGCTCTAAACTCTGCCCACACTGCCCTCTTGGTCTACAGCAGGTGTTAGCATAGAAACACCTGCGGACATGCTACCTGCTTCTCAGTCACCACCCTCTTGATGGTCTGTTCTCAGTAAGGTTGTTATGTCACCAGTAATGTGAAGCAGTGTTCCTAAGGTTACTTCTCTTGTAGTTTACTTTCTTATGCTTAGGATTAAGTTAGGATTAAGTTATAATTTTGTGAATAAATTATATTCTCCAATTTACATTTTCCTAGCCCCAGTGTACAAATGAATGATGGGTCATTTCCAACTATGTGAGTAGTAGTAATAGTGCAACTCTGGAATCATGGTAGTCTTCTTTCACATATGAGACTGTTTCCGTAACTTGGCCATGACAGTCTTCTTTCACTTTCGTGCCTTTCTCATATCCATACAGTTATGTTGTTGATAATAGTGCAGTGTTACACATTAAGTGCCTATAAAAAAAAAACCCTACTGGTTCTAATTATCCATAAAAACAATACTGACACACTGTAACATCACAAGCTTTTGCAGTTCCACATCTGTCCAACAACGTTTACACTGGAGTTGGGCCACAGGCGGTGGGAGTGGGGTGCTTAATCACACGGGGTTCACTAGCTTCAACTCCGGGTACTTGGAGGTCAGAAATGTGTGCTTTCGGGTGTACCTTCCGGTCCCTCCCGAACTGCGGGGGATTTCGTACAACCTCCTACAGGATGTGCAATGTTTACAATTTCAAGGTCGAAGTGTCCCACACCCGTTGGAAAACCAGTATCGTATGCACGGAGTGACTTATGCTGAAAGTTACCGTTCTGCTCAGTGCGCATGCGCCGAGCGGCCGTTTAGCTTCTATTTTGAAAGTATCTGCATGTTATCTCAAATTTTGTGCCATTTATCAACAACATTGTATGAAATACATGTGCCAGGAAGATAGTTCGATGTCTTATCGACCTGTAGGTAACTATAGGTCGATATATGGATATATATAAATAAAGATATATATGTATGTTACAGGCTGATTGTGAAATTAGTCATTTCGTGAATTAAAATTAGTTTAATTTAGGTTTATATGATATAGGATAAGGTTAGGTTAAGGTTAGGTTAGGTTAGGTTAATTTAGGCTTGATAGAGAAGGGAACGGTAACTTCCAGCATAAAGTCACTCCGTCCATATGACACCGGGCTTTTCCCTTAGAGATGCCTGCCAATAAGTGCATCGCTTACGTCACTCCCCTGGCATCTCATATGGCTCCGTGGCCCAACCTACCCTATGCCACAGATAGCCAGCTTTTCCAGTATCTCCACTTCTATACCTGTCACCAGTTCTACTGCTCAGCCTATCCAGTGCTCCCCCTACTCCAAACAACAGTGCTTTAATGCTCTATTGCCGGCTCCCACTCAGCCTTTGTCATGTCCAATTGAAATAAATTCCCTGCAAAGTATCCTCAATTACCTTCACCGTACTCCCTCCTGGCCTATCCTTGTCACTGTAGAAATACATTCCCCTCTTTCCTCATTCCTTTCTTCTTCCATCTCTTCTACCTCTCCTGAGCCACCCCCTCCCATTCCTCCAAACCCACCTGAGCCTTCTCCTCCCATTCTCTTCTATTTCACTCTCTTCCTCTGTCCAGTCACCTTCCTCTTCTGTGATAACTACGCTCTACCTCTCTTCCCCAGTCTCTTCCGATATCTTGATTTACCTATGCCAATGCCATAAACAGTCTCTGTGCTCCTCCAAAACCTGATTCTTACCTTTGTCATGGCAGTTCCTCAGTAGAATGCTAGAGACCTCTGTACCCATCATATGGACCTTATTTAGTTCCTCCTGTAATCCTCTTCCCTCCCTTCAAGAAACTTTTCTCTATACTTCCCAGGTTCCTATTTCGGGTTATACTTTTTCTTGGATCCCCTCCTTCATAAGATACTGCCTTCCTTTTCTGCAATGATGTTCCCATTGAACCTCTCTCACTTTCTTCTATCCCTCATACTTCTGCCCGTGTCTTTCTCCGTCAATGGATCACTGTTAGAGCTTATCTTCTTTGGTCCCTCTTGATTTTCCAAACTCTGCCTTGCTCCTTCATTCCTTTCCTCCTCCAATTCTTCTTGGTGTTTTCAGTTGCCGACACTTCCTATGCAATGCCTCTGTGATCACAACTACAAGGTGCTTATTAGAAGAGTTTCTTTCTTAAGACCTCTTCACCCTTAACACTGGCACCCTTACCCACTTTGGCCTCCGTACTTAGTCCCCCTCTTCCCTGGATCTGTCTCTTTGCTCACGTTCGATTTCTCTCAGTTTTTCAGTGGTAAGTATTAGAAGACAATCATTTTTTAGTGACCATCTCTCTGTCAAACTCTCCTGTCTATTGTTGTTGTCTTCCTCGTCCCCCCCACTCCCCGCCGTTGGCAGTTCCATGCTCCTGACTGGGAGATATTCTCTTCTCTTACAGTGCCCTCTCTTCCTTCTTCCTCCTCTTCGTCTCAACAAGATATGTTGTCCTTCTTTGTTCTGGTTTTAAGTGCCGCTTTCATCGCTATTTCTCATGATATCCAACCTTCAACTGCCTGGCCAGTGACGTCACTAGAGATGGTGTCACCCAGTGCGGTAACTCGTGGCGTCACCCACCCATGAATCTCCTCCTGTACCAGACTGTACAGAATCCTTAGTAGCGCGTACAGACGAAACCACGTGATTCGAGGCGTCATTGAAACTGGAGCACATTAAACCGTTCAAAAAGTAAATTAGCATAGCTTCATAGGTATATTGGTACATATAAGCTGGGCTTATTAAAAATGTTTTTGTTGTTATAACTAACTACAGGGATATTTTTGTTTAAAGCAAATTCTGCTGAAACACTGTATAATAATTTATAAGCAGTCATTTTGGCATCAGCCCCTCTGATGATGTCACCCAGTGCTGTCCGCACCCCCATACCCCACAAATGACGCCACTGTGCCAAACGTATTCCAAGGTGTTCTAGTTCTTGTTTACAATCCCTCTTTGTGAAACGTGCCACCTGAAAAGTTTCCGTCGCAAACAGTCCACACCTGATCAGATTTATAGTCTCCACATATTTCGCAGAGCTTCTGCTGCTTTCCGTCGTACAATCCGTCCGGCTAAATATTCTAGTTGGAGGGACCACAGTATGTCTCTTCTATTTTGGAATATATGCCTGTTGCGGCAGTTTAGTCCCGACTTCGGAGGACATCAGGCAAACATATCCCACCCTAGGCTCCGGTTCCTCATATCGGTGGTCAGTCCGTGGTTGATTCTTCCTTAATTGCCGATGCTTTGGGTAATTATTTTAGTCTTATTAGTAGCGGGTCTCAACTCTCTCCAGATTATCATCGCCTTAAACCTGATTTTGAATCTGTACTAATCTCATTTTCTTTGTCAACTGAAGGAATTCTTAATGCTCCCTCTTCTCTTTGTAACTGTCGTCTTCACTTAAATCCTGTAAAAATGCAAGTGAACGACATGATGGTGTTCATCATACAATACTATGTTAACACATCTCTCCCCACAAGCCATGTCTTTCTCTGTAAAACAAAATATTTTGGACTAAAGTTTTCTTTCATTCTCAAAGGTGAATAGCAATCAGCTTCCCATTTCTCAGGCCTGGTAAACTTGGTCACCATTCTCAAGATTACCATTCCATAGCCCTGACTAGTTATTGTCCGACTTTAGCAAGGCGGAGCGATAATTTTTTGCCAGCATCTGTGTGTGTGTGTGTGTGTGTGTGTGTGTGTGTGTGTTCCCTGCATATCTTGAGAAGTTGTGGACGAATTTTCACCAAATTTTCAGGAAATTGCGATTATGTGGATGTGCAAAAGCCTAATACTTTTGGTGAGGATTTGATCAAAGGCAACTGAATGCCCGCCCTTTGTTTCATTTTTATATGGATTGTTTTTTTTTGTTTTTTTTTTGCAAAATGCGGTGACTCGATTCTGTAGAGTTTGGCTAATATTCTGCATATTGGGTTTGTAGGTATCTTGCACCTTATCCAACAAAATGTTTTGGTGAGCGATTAGCAGTCAACCCCCGAATGCTTTTGTTTAATTGTTTATGTAAACGTCTTGAACGGATGGTCAATACTTAACTTATGTGGCAACTTGAATCGCGCTGTCTTCTTTCCTCCTTACAATTTTGGTATCGCATTACGCACAGCACCTTAGATCCTTTTTTTAGACTTAAATATTTCACCTGCTCGGCTTTTCCAAGCAACCAGTTGGAAATTGCTTTTTTTTTTTTTTTTTAAATTTAGAAAAGACATGTCACAGCATGGAGGTATTATATTCTTCATTGTCTTCGTCTTCTTGGTCTGCATGGTAACGTAAGTGTTCTTCAGAATTTTCTTTCCCTCCGAATCCTTCATGTCCGTCTATGAGGCCACCTACACCCTGACTTTCTCTAACATGGGGTCCCCCAGGGCTGCATCATTAATGATATCCTTTTTCTCACAGGTATAAATGGCACTGTCTCTTCTCAACCCCTTCTGTTTTGGCCTTTCTGTATGTTGATGATTTTGCTGTTTACGCTGCAGATTCACACCTGCCTCGTCTCCAATTCCTTCTTCAGTCCGCCACTGATACTGCCACCACTTGGACTACTACTCATGGTTATCGTTTTTTCACCTTAATGTCCTTAGCCGGAAAGTTTACTCGTTCGTGAACCATACCACATAATTCTCTTTACTTATATAATATCCATCTTCTCTACCACTCCTCAGTCGCATTTCTTAGCCTTACATTTGACTCTTGGTTAAATTAGAGTGCACATATTTCTTCCCTCATCTCTCATACTCTCCATCATCCTCATTTGCTGCAAATACTGTCTCGTCTTTGGCGGGGTGCTGATCCCGTAACACTTCTTTGTCTTCACTCTGTCCTTATTCTTCTCCGGTCGGTTATTGTTACCATGGCTATTCATCTGCCTCCATTTGCTGACTCTCAAACAGTGGTGTACATAGGACCGTGGAAAGTGGCGGGCCCCACAGAGGTGAATCCAAGATTTTTTTTAGTGGGGGGGGGGGAGGCGAGTGAAGCGAGCCTCTACAGCGGGGGGTCTGTGGGGAAGCCGCAAGCCCCCCCCCCCAGGAAATTTTTTGAAAATCAAGCATTTTTAGAGGCATTTTGAGGCCTCAGGAGGGATATGTTGCACTAATTTGATATTCAGTGGCAAAATAATATAAAGAAGCTTATGTATCTTGGCTAAAACAAAAATGAGCTGTTTGAATAATATTTAATTAGGGAATTCTGCAGTACCCAGTATGTATAAGAAAAAACTGCTAGATCATAACATACAACTGTTGATTCCTTCATTCCTGGAAGCTGCAATGTTCATATTTATATTAAACATCTAAAAAATTAAACCAAACTCGCATTAATGACTAAGAGAGAGCGAGAGAGAGAGAGAGAGAGAGAGAGAGAGAGAGAGAGAGAGAGAGAGAGAGAGTACTGTACTATGACAAGTAAAAACCTCTTTCTTCTCTTCAAAAATGCAGGCTGTTAGTTACAATCATCATTGTATAACAATCCATAAGGGAAGTTTATAGTTTCTATAGCCACCAATTCATGGGGGCCTATGCCATCTTGGCAAATGTTTTGTATACGTATTTAGATCTGCAGATATTTAGGCCTACTGGGACAAAAGGGGGGGGGGCATGGCCGAGTGCCCCCACCCCCTATACGCCTCTGCTCTCAAACCTAGATTCCATTCATCATACTGGCCTTCATCAACTACTGGTGCTTTACGGTCAACTCCCACTGCAAGTCTTTGTGCTGAATCAGACAGTTCCACCAATCTTATCGTCATTCTCTTCTCACTATTAGGTCCTATGCACATCTTCAGTTTCTTACAGATAAGCTACTCCCTCTCAGCCTTCTCCAGTGCTCTTTGCACTCGGTCTCCCATCTCCTTCCGTTCCTCCTTCAGGTTCCCACTCTTCTATCTATTTATTTCGCCTTTCCTCCCGTTCCTCTACTTCCCCTGCTGTGGTCTGCCATTCTTTTCTTCCTTGCTCCAAGTCTCTTTTCCCCTCAGCTACTCTTTGCTCCTCTCTTCTCGAACATATGTCCTGTCACTCTTCTGCCTTGAGTATCTTTACTGACGGCTTCAAATTTTGCCGCGGTATCGAGTTTGCTGTTGTATTCCCTGACTCCTTCCAAAGCACATTTCATTCCGTTGCAAGTATTTTCACTGCAGAACTGATGCCATTTTTTTTTTCCTCTGAAGTTTGATGCTAGGTTCTCTTCTCATGTTATCTTCTATGGAACGATTCTCTCAGTGCTCTCGCTTCCTTACACACCGCTCCTTCTCATCCTCGAATCATCCAGATTCAGGAGCAGCTGTTCCACCTTTGTTCGCAGTGTGCTTCTGCTGGGTTCCTAGCCATATTAGGATTACAGGTAATGAACAAGCTGAGTCGATGGCGCGCTCTACAACCCTCTCCTCTAGGCCCTCTTTCCTCCCCATTCCTGCTCTTGATTGTTTCCCTCTTCTGACCCGTCTCTTCCGTGAACGTTTGGCAGCCCTCGTGTAACCTGCAGATTCAGTTCTTCCCTGGCATACATCAACCCACCCCAGTCGTCGACTGGAAGATGCTTATCCTTGTTTGTCTTTGCTTGGGCCATACCCGATTCATTCATGGTCATTTAATGAGTCATGACCCTTGGCCTGTCTGTTTAAAATGTAACTGCCCTATGACTATCCATCACCTTTTCTTGATTGCTCAGTTACACTCCAACATCGTCTGTCAGCTTTCCCCTTCCATTCCTCACTACGTCGGCCACTACAGCTTCCTGATTTCCTATGTGACTCTTTCATTGTTTGTATTTCGAATATTATCACTTTTCCTACTGCTCTTCACATCATATATTTAATATTATTTCCCTTACTCCTTTCTGCCTGTAACATATAGCCATATTATTGATTAGTGCTACATTATTCCTTCCTTCCTTTAAGATTATATTAGGTATTTCATTCAAAATTATATCTTTCTTTCACGTTAAGGACCATGTTCCAACCTTCCTTCGTTCGTCTGCCGTCATTTGTTTCACTTGCCCAGATAGCCAGGCAAGGTATCAGCGTTAATTGTATCGTCCCGGAAGCACCAATATATTAACCTTGTACTGCGCATGCCCCTTCTATGCATGGATATCAGCCCTCCCTAACGTAAGCGTCTGAGCCCGGGGAAGGGCTGACAGCCAATTAGAATGCTTCCTGCTGAAAGAAGTGAGTATAGGATATCAGACATGAGACCGAGCAAGGAGTATATTTCAAATAAATATGGAGCTATGAACGGATTTTCGATTATAAAGGAAACACAAGATGAGAATATTTATATTATTGCCTGCAGCACCATCTTGTTACAAGAGGCTAGAGTCCGCAGTGCAAAAGGACCCGTAATATGTTTAATTGGTACTTGTTTTGTCTCTGCCGGTTCAGTGGGTTGTGTTGAATTCTTTTCCGTTGCTTTTGACGTTGGCACGGTGACATTTACCAAAATCCATTATTCATTAAGTTTTTAGAGACACTCAGTGTATAACCTAACAATTATTAGAAAGCATCATTATATCCCCCTGGGGGTAGGGGGGTTTTCAAGAATACTCCCCCAGTATCCCTGCTTGTCGTAAAAGGCGACTAAAAGGGTTGGCGGAGGGTTAGTGCCCCTCCCCGGAAAACAACTAACTAAAAAAACAAACAAGAAGCCTCGGACAAGGACTGACCAAACGATGACGACCCAGGACCGGACAAAGGACTTGGTAATGAGTACATGGAATGTAAGAGGAGCAAATGATGAGGTGAAAGAGAGAGATTGTCCAGGTGCTTGAGGGTGCGAAAGTGGATGTATGTGGAATAACTGAAACAAAATGGAGAGGAGAAAGTGTGAGAGAATGGGAGTATGGATGGGGTATATGTGCAGGAGTAGATGAGAATGACAGGGCAAAGGAAGGAGTGTGTATAGTTGTGAGTAAAAGATGGAAGAAGAGCATAAGACAGTATGGATCAGTTGGGTCAAGGATTGTGTGGGTAAAGCTGAAAGTTGGAATACAAATGTGGGCGATTGTGTGTGTGTATGCGCCAACGCAAGATCGTGCTAGAAGAGTGAGAGAAGAGTTCTGGACAAATGTGGAAGTGTGCATGGAAAAGTTTGGAAGGAATGAGAGAGTGTTTTTGACTGGTGATATGAATGGTAAAGTTGGTAATGTGAAGGTGGATGGAATAGTTGGTGAGTGGGGTGTGCCTGCCGAGATAGATGAGAATGGGAGTGCGTTAGTGGACATTTGTGCTGGGAGGGGGTTGGTGATAGCCAATACCCTCTTCAGGCATAAAATGATCCACAGGTATACATGGCGAGTGATGAAAAGGGTGGGTGGTGAACTGAATGAAAGGAAGGCAATGATTGATTATGTGTGTGTGGATGAAAGGATGCGAAGATGTGTAAAGGATGCAAGAGTGTATAGAGGTTGGCGGAGTGGACTTTCTGACCACTACTTGGTGGTGGCCAGAATTAGGATGCAAGTGAGATGGAGGAATAGAAGAAGGGAAAGACGAGAGGAAGGAGTAGTTGCAAGGAGAGTGGAAAGGTTACAAGAGGATGAGAAAAAGGCAGAGTATAAGAGAGAAGTGGAGGAACGATTGGGCAAATATGAATTGGAGCAGATGGGAGACGTGGAAGGTGTGTGTAAGATATTTACAGAAGAAATATGTGCAGCATGTGATGTGGTGTGTGGAAGGAAGAGAAGACGGAGGGGGGTGCAAGGAACAGCGTGGTGGACTGAAGAGGTGAAACAGGCTGTGGCACAAAAGAAGAAAGCATACAATGAATGGATGAGAAATAGGGGCATGGAAGAAGTTGAGAGGTGGAAGAGAGAGTTATATGTGGAAAGGAAGAGAGAGGTGAAAAGATTAGTAAGAGAGAGTAAGAAGAGAGCGGATGAGGAATTTGGAAGGAATTTGAGTGTAAAGTGGAGGGACTGTAAGAAAATGTTCTGGAGAGAAGTGAAAAGAGTAAGACAGGGTGGAAGTGAAGTTAGCAGGGGAGTGAAAGATAAAAATGGTAGATTACTAGTGGAGAATGGAGAAAAAGTGAGCAGATGGAGAGAACACTTTAAGGAATTGTTGAACGTAGAGGATGGATGTAATGCGGGTATAAGTGGCTGGGGAATGGCTAGGAGAAGGAGGGAGGTGAGAAGACAGGAAGAAATCAGTAGGATAGAAGTTGTGGAAGCAATGAAGAAAGTTAAATCGGGGAAAGCCCCAGGAATTGATGGAGTGTGTGGTGAAATGCTGAAGCATGGGGGAGAGATAGTAGTAGAATGGATGTGGAAGATGTGCAAATTGGCCTGGGAGGAAGGTAGAGTCCCGGAGGATTGGAAGTCAGGTATAATTATTCCCTTGTACAAAGGAAAAGGGGAAAAAGAAGTGTGTGGTAATCATAGGGGCATTTGTCTTCTTAGTATAATAGGAAAAGTGTATGGTAGGATACTTATAGACAGAGTTAGAGAAAGAACAGAGAAATTAGTTGGAGAAGAACAGGGAGGCTTTAGGAAGGGAAGAGGTTGTGTAGATCAGATATTCATTCTTAGATCTCTAGTGGAAAAGTTTCTAGAGAAGGGAAAGAAGTTGTATGCGGCTTTCATGGATTTGGAGAAAGCATATGACAGGGTGGATAGAGAAGGATTGTGGAAAGTATTAAGAATATATGGAGTAGATGGGAAGTTGTTGAATGCTGTGAAGAGTATGTACGATGGTGCGAAGGCTGCAGTGCGTGTGGATGGTGAACTAAGTGAATTTTTCTCTTTGAAAGTTGGGTTGAAACAGGGATGTGTCATGTCTCCATGGTTGTTCAATCTGTACATGGATGGGGTAATAAAAGAGGTACAAGGAAGGGTAGTGGATGTTGGAGTGGCCCTGGTGAGAGAGGATAGTGTTTGGAAACTCCCTGTACTGTTGTTTGCAGATGATACTGTGTTGTTGAGTGAAGACGAAGGGGAGTTGCAAGGCTTGGTGGATGAGTTTGAGAGAGTGTGTAAGAAACGGAACCTAAAGGTGAATGTAGGGAAGAGTAAAGTGATGGTTTTTGAGAGAGGTGAAGTTAGTGAATGTAAAGCGAGGTTAGATGGTGAGGAATTGGAAAATGTGAGTACGTTTAAGTACTTGGGTAGTGTGATGAGTAAGGATGGAGGTTTGGAGGGTGAAGTGCTTGAAAGGGTACAGCAGGGAAGAAAGGTTGCTGGTTCCTTGAAAGCAGTGATAAGAAACAGGGAAGTGAGCATGGAAGTGAAAAAGTTACTACATGACAGTATTGTGATACCAACTCTAACGTACGGAAGTGAAGCTTGGACATTGTTGGAAGGACACAAGTCAAGAGTGAGAGCAGTGGAAATGAGTTATTTAAGAGGAGCCTGTGGAGTCACGTGGAGAGACAGGCTGACGAATGAGGATATAAAGGAGCGTTGTGGTGTGGATTTGGATGTGATAGGAAGCGTTATGAGGAACACACTGAGGTGGTTTGGCCATGTGGAGAGGATGGAGGGTGAAAGACTGACGAAGAGAGTGTATGTGAGTGAGGTGGAGGGGGGAAGAGGGAGGGGGAGGCCGAGGATGAGATGAAGGGATGGGGTGGAGAGGTGTATGAGAAAGGGGGGTGTGAGTTGGGAGCAGGGCAGTGAAATGGCTGGGGACAGGGCGACTTGGAGGCGATTTGTTTGTGGCCACCCCAAACGGGATTGAGGCGTCTGGCAATAGATAGATAGATAGATCATTATATTAGAAGCATTGACAAATACCGTTTAGAATCAAGAATTTTTGGGTTTATATTAAACCGTAAAAAAAAAAAAAAAAAAAAAAATAGTCCCCATACCGGACAGACTCTGGAGAAGGAACAGTAGCACAGTAGTAGTTGAGACGATCGGTGCAAGGTATACACTGGTGAAGAATGGATGTTATGTTTAGCACTACCCACATTTTTATCGTAACTTTAGGATGAAAAAACTGAAATCAGTGTGTAGCTCATGCTCTAGCAAGAATAGCCTACTCTGTACCACTCAGTTTCATAGCGTTGCAGTTATTTGTATTTCCTGCAGGCTCTTCACTAAACACTTCATTCAGTGTCTCAAGCATTATGGTGAAGGAAGCATACATAGGACCAGTGGAGTAGTGGGAGACAGCCGAGGTGACCCTGGCCACCCATAAAATATGTCTGGCAACTCCTTTAGTAGCCTAGTAAGGGCGAGGGTGGGGGGTGCACCCCCCAAATCGCTAACTCCCCCCCCCCACCTTAGGTGTCCACATTCAGCCCAAGACCTAGGGACCTCCCTGCGCTGGAGATTGAACAAGAAAGATCTTAGGATACCAATATGGATTAGCTTGTAAACATGTTTTCCTTCAAACAAGACTGTTCTTAATTCTCAGATAATCCGTAAAAGTTATGTTGGTGATACGGTGAGGCTAGAGTCTTATCCTGATCCTCAGCACAACCAAACGCTAACATTCCGCATGCACCGTAAATCAACATCATCCAGTAAAGTGCACTTTGTAAGCGCGTGGCGAGCAAGTGAGCGTTTGTACATAATCCTATCATCATAATTTTATCTTGGTGTAAACTTTCAACATTTATGGTGAGGTAGGTGAACAATTACAGGAGAATAATTGAGCTAAAATATTTACTTTCTCACGTTTTTCACGTTTTCTCTCTGGATGTGCATATAGCTAGGCGCCGTAGCATTTATCATATACGCAATATTCAATTCCCTGCTCCCGACTATATAGCCGTGTCAACGAACTGCGTCAGTAAACGCTTGGCTATTGATCGAAAGACGAAACTCAGAAATGGGTCGATTACTCCTGCTGTTTTCACCCCTTAAACACAGAAGAAAAAAAAAGTTTATGTAAAACTTATGAGGGAAATATATATCCGATACTTAATTGTTAGAATTCATGGAAAGACATCGTAGTGTTATAGCAGGAAATCTTTTTAAATTCTTTTTCATAGTGGAGTATGTCAGTTGAAGGCCCCGGTACATTTCCTTGGAAAGATGGTTTGTTTGGTCTCATAAGTAAATATATACCCACATACAAAATTAATTGAATGTATCTACTACCTGCGAAAAAAAAAAAAAAAATACTAATCTGTTTATCAGTCACACATAAATTTTTTCAGTTTTCTCTAAAGTTAACTTATAGAAAATGGATAACATTTACCATAAACTATAAAATGTAAATTTTTAAGGACCTGCGACTCCTGCAACAACGCTACAATTAACTACTCAGTCTCCTGCATGTACTCTCTCACCTCAGTATTGCTTCTCAGCCTACCTACCAGTTCCCACTAACCAACTCCCATGTAACTACCCCCCCCCGCTGCTATCCCTATTCCGTCCCCCCCCTCCCTCCCGTCTCACCACCAAACAGCCTTATCCCTGCACCTGTGCTCCAGGCTCTCTCTCTCACACAAGACTAGAAAAAAGTCCCCCTCTCCTTTCCCCCATACATTCTGGCCTCTCTTCCATCCCCTTCCCTCGCCCCATCCTCCCTCTACTTCCTTCTCTCAAGGCAACCGCACAAATGGGACTCCCGCTCTCTACTATCTCCTCAACCATCATTCTCTCCCTTTCCCCCACTTTCCCAACCATCCGTTCCCCCAACCCTCTCATGACAAATCTCCGTTTCCTCCCTTGTCCCAATGGCCCCAAACCCATACAACATAAAATGTCAGCCGCCTGGCTGACTTTTCTTATTGTTAAACTGCCACAGGCTCCAATAGCAGTAGTTCATTATAGGAAGGTCGTTGCCCAGTGAGTTGTTCTTCCTAGAGGCAGCCTTTCAGTATACAACAACACAGCAGCACAGGCAGTGAATGTAAACAAGCTTCTCACGGTCGTTGTCTTTATTTACCAATTGATTACATGGTATGCTTGCCAACTTCACTGTTTTCACAAGTACCGGAGCTATACAATCTTCACTAACTGCACTGACACTGAACTGAAACGAAACTGACTTTCTAGACCCTTCCAGCTCCTCATATAGCTTTGATTTACACTCGAAGCATTTAGTGTACTCTAGCACCCACCATATCACAGATATCCAAAATATCCAGAGTTTTATTACATTGCATAACACTGTACATAATTTTGTATACAACTGAGATAAAATTCACATAATTTAACAAACAATCACATAAATAAAACAATATACAGTAGAGAAAAAGAGCACAATAATTGTACAATTTTCACTAACAGCACTGACATTGAACTGAAACGAAACTGACCCCCTAGGCTCTTCCACCTCCTTATACAGCCTTGCATTACACTCGAAGCTTCTCGTGTGCTCTAGCACCTACAGTTACCAAATCAGAGACATCCAAAATATCCAAAGTTTTCTTACACTGCATAACACTCTAAATAATATGGCATACAAACTGAGATAAAATTACATAATTGAACAATCACATAAATAAAACACTATGGAGGAAAAGAGCACAATAATTAGTACATAACTTTACAAAATAACTTCGATCACAAATAGCAGGCTAAGTGGCAGCTCTGCCCCGAAGTGGAAAAAATTGAGAATCGTCGGGAATATTCCAGCACCAGCTATAACTGGCGAATTCCGCTTCTCAACACTACCCCCTCCATATTCCTTTGTCGTCCCGACAAAACTATACAGACCTTACAAACATAATTAATTCTAATGAAACATCTAATTATACACAAAATAATCCTTCAACTAATAGATAAGCTCCTTTCCTATGCCACTTCTGATGATGTCCCTGCTTCCACACAGTTCACTTCTCCTGAAATGTCTTGGTCCTCTTCGTGATTCACTTCTTCTCTTGAGAAACTGTCACCATCCTCTTGTACTTCAGCCCCTTGGTCCTACTTAACATCTTCGACTGCGGGAGAGCACGATTCCTCGGAGACGTCCGAGCTGTACTGTCCTGGTCCATAGTACTGCCACAGACGGTTAACGTGTACCACATCTGGGCGAAACTTCCTGCTTCCCCGAATCTGGTACGTTACGTCCGATAGTTGGTCCTTCACTGTGTAAGGCCCGTCCCAAGGGTTCTTCAGCTTCGATGATTGTCCCTTCTTCCGCTGAGGATTGCATAACCAAACCTTGTCACCATCCTTGAAGCTCACTTCACTTGCCTTGGCATCATATTTGCACTTCATTACTTCTCCTGAAAACTTAAGGGCTCATCACGCTTTATGATGAACCTCAGCCAGCCTTTCCGGAAGATGCTTCTCATATCTGGAGGTGTCTGTAGGCAGCTCCTCACCAGGTGGTCTTCCCATGAACAAGTCAAAGGGTAAATGTAATTTGTGGCCTAGCATGAGTTTTGCAGGGGTGTAGTCAGTAGACTTGTGCGATGCAGATAGATATGCCATCAGCAACGCAGGTAATTTCTGGTCTCATTCCGTTTGTCCCTCTACGAAGTACTTCGATCGCTAGTTCTTGTCCCAGGGTCCAGTTGAATTTCTCCACCATCCCATCTGACTGTGGTCATAGTGGAGTCTTCCTGGTCTTGATCTCCAGCAACTTGCAGCACTCATGGAACACAGCAGACTCGAAGATTCTACCCTGGTCTGAATGTAGCTCTTGTGGCTTTCCAAAACGACAGAAAAACCGGTCAACCAGCACCTGAGCAACAGTCACAGCCTCTTGATCAGGGATGGCATAGGCTTCTGGCCACTTTGTGAAGTAGCCCATGGTGACACATATATACTGGTTTCCTCTTTCACTGAGCAGCAGAGGTCCAGCAATGTCCACCACGTCTCCTTCCATTGGTGCACCCACTTGGTACAACTGAAGAGGGGCGCAACCACGTTTCTTGGGTCCCTTCTTGGCACAGCATACATCACAGGCCCGACACCACTCTTCAACGTCTTCACGCATACCAGTCAAGTAGAACCTCTGTCACGGCTGACTTCAGAATTTTTTTCACCCCTGGGTGCCCACTAGTGATCTGGTCAAGGGACTCATTCAAGATTTCAGACCTTATTTTCTTTGGAACCACCAGATGCCAACACTTGCTAAGGCCATCAGGTGTCTCCTACTGATGGTCCAGTAGTCTGTTGTCCAAACGAAGAAGGTCCCACTGACTCCAGTAGGTCTTGGTCGCAGGGTTAAACCTGAAAACCTCTTCCCAAGATGGTCACACTGTACTCCACTACAGCCACTCTAGCACAGGTTGTAAATCTACAGCCTTTTCAGGTCTTCTCCATCTGATGCTGACCATGTCACTGCAGTATGGTGACATTTCTTGCTACGATTTCATTCCTACTACACTGCTTGCCGTCTGTTCTTCCGTCTTCTCGCACAGTATCAAAGTTCTCTTCCATTTCCTCAGTGGTGAGGTTTCTTGGGAAAAACTGGGTGGTTGGCGCCTCTTGAAATCAGTCTTTACTAATTTACTCTTATCCTTCTCGTCTTCTGCAGCCTTTTTCTTGCCTTCCTTCTTGCTTGGAGAGTCATAGCTGAGGTGTCCCACCTCACCACATGTCCAACACCCGTTTCTTGCAATCATCGAATTCCTTGCACTGTTCCGTCCTTGTTCCTTCTTCCATTTGTAACAATCCAGCTTCCTGTGTCCTGGTTTCTCGCAGAACCAGCAACCTCCTTTGATGATCTGTTTTCTCTTCCACTTGTAGTGGTCCTCTTTCCTGTGTCCTGGCTTTTCACAGTACTAGCAACTTTCGTCAAATTTTTCTGACTAACGTACCGGTCCCTTCCTTGCCTTAAATTCAACACTATGACCTGCATGAAAAGAGGATGCACTGGACCTGACATTAGACTCAAATTCTAAAGCCCTGGCTAGTGCTTCTTGCATGCATCTGAGTTGTGCCTACTTCACTTGCACTTTCAACTCTGCACTGTCAGGAGCATCGATGAACTGATCCCTCAGAAGAATAGCCAACAGGTTAGGTGCTGTTCCAGAGTATGCCTTGTATGCCATAAACTCCAGGACATGAGGAAGCTGCTGTAGGGATTAGCCTTGAGTCCGTGCACGGGTCCGAATTCATGCTCTGTAAGCTTCAGTCTGGTATGTTGTCCCATATCTGCGCTCCAGTACTTTTACTAAGGACTTATAACTATTCCTCTCCTCTACTGACATCTGGCCTAGAATTCCCAATGTGGCACCCTTGAGGCTGGTAGCCAGCTGCACTGTCGTCTGCCTATCATCCCAACCAATCTGATCAGCAAGTAGCTCAAAATGCACACTGTAAGTTTTCCAAGGTATTCTACTGTCTAGTTCCTGACGTTTCTTTTTAACTGAATCCCCATTATAGCCATGCACTTCATTGGTTTGGGGCATACAAACTGGAACATCATAATTAAGTCCAGGACTTAAAACTTTTTCATTCTGATTATTCAGCCCTGTAATGCTATTTTTAAATGTTTGAGATTCATCAAGATCCACCATACACTGTCTATTTTTTTTTCATATGCTCCTTGTACACTAACCTAAGGCTCAGCAGTGCAATATTTCTTGTATCCTCAGGTGTAACTCACTCTGTTGCTTCTGTAATGCCACTAGCTGTTTTTGTGCTTGTAATAGCTTCATGATTGCTGCCAGTCATGCCTCCTCTTGCTTAGCTTGGCCTCTCGACTGTACACCTTCCGCCTCCGTATCGAAGGTTTGACTCACTGCAGCACTTTTCTAATGATCCACACTCACGACTCCACTGTTATGTCTCCGTCCCACACTACCACAGGCTCCAACGGCAGTAGTTCAGTATAGGTAGGCTCCAACAGCAGTAGTTGCCCAGTGTGTTGTTCTTCCTAGATTTAGCCTTTCAGTGTACAGCAACACAGAGCAGCGCAGGCATTGAATGTATACAAGCTTTTCACGTTCGTTGTCTTTATATACCAGGTGATATATGCTTGCCAACCTCACTTCGTTCTCTTCAAAGTACCGGAGCTGTACAGTGGTCACCAAATGCACTAGCACAGAACTGACAATGAACTGAAACGAAACTGACTTCTTAGGATCTTCCACCTCTTTATCTAGCCTCGCATTACACTAGAAACTTCTAGCGTACTCAAGTACCTACAGTTACCAAATCGGAGAAATCCATAATATCCAGAGTTTTCTTACACTGCATAACACTCTACATTGCTTAGCAAACAGAGATGAAATTACATAATTTAACAAACATTCACTTAAGTAAAACATAGAAAAAAAAGAGCACAATAATTAATGTATAACTTTACAAAATATCTATGCTCACAAATAGCAGGCTAACTGGCAACTCTGACACGAAGCAGAAAAATTCAAGAATCGTCGGGAATACCCCATCACTACCTAACTAGCAAATTCCACTTCTCATCATTATCATGCTTTGTCTCATCACCCTGCCGTTATCTACGTTCATGAAGCTTTCCCTTGCTCTCGTCAACCCAGACCCACACTGAGACTTCGAGGATACCGCTGTTATCTTACCCATTCTGGCCAAGGCCTGGTTATATACATTCGTCACTCTATTCCTCACACTCTCATTGCCTAATCACCTGCCTTTTCTCACTCCTCCCTCTTTCACTTACTGTCCAAGAAGCCTCCTTCTATAAATGTAACGTCTATCTCAGTCCAACTGGGAGTGACCCCACCACTTTACCCATTCACTGCTCCTCACCTACCTTTTACCTCGGTGATTTTAATGCCTCTTATCCGCCATTTGGCGGTTCCCATGTTTCTCCTGCTGATCATCATCTCCATGACTTTGCCAGTACCCTTCGTCTGCATCCTGTCCCCACTCCTCATCCCACTTATGTTGGGGGAGACTATCTCGATCTCGTCCTAGGTAGCAGCGTGGCACAACATGCTGTCACTGTTGATATTGTCCATCCTCTTATCTCTGACCACACTGCCATCCTTGCCACGTATCCCATTCCCATCCTACACTCTCAGGACCACCATGTTAGGAAAAAAGATTAATATCCCTATTCTGCTGCAAACCACATTCAGGGACATTGTAGAAGTTGAAAATAAATGCCAATAATATATTTGCATCTTGCACTGAAATATCCTATGGTTTCTATACCTTTTTGTTGTGATGTTATATATTCTTTACATCAATTGAGTATTTATATTTTTCAGTTGAACGATGACACTTAAGGCTAATATATTATCAGTGAGTTCCAATATAGTTTGTGCTATTATCCACATTACTAAAACAAAATATCACAGGTAGTTTAAAAGTCTTATTACAAGGGTCTCTAAGGGGAAGTGGAGCACTAAGCAAGAGGAGATGCTCGGTCTCTTTCTAGGTTTTGATCACGGCCTCCTGCCTGGAGCTTTCCTTCTGCTAGCCCCATTACAAGTTAGTGCATCGACTTCTAATCCCCTAAAAGGTTTTAATTGTACTGTGCCTATGTTAGTAATGTTTTGAAAGTAATATCTGCTCTGGAAATTGTGATATATGAGAAGAGTACAGAGCAGCTGTGTGTGAGAAGAGACAGAAATAGCTTTTGCCAGCAGTTTGACACCCTAGGATAAGGCCAGCCAATCACATACATAACCATGATACTAAAAATTGTTTTGTAATTATGAAATAAGGTGATGAATTCTTATCCCATATAGTATCACCACAACAACTAAGAATTAGGGTGGTCAAAGGGCTTATCTAATTCCTTGAAATATTCCTATGAAAAGTTTTATTTTTTCACATTGAAGTATAATCAATCAATCAATCAATCATTTCCTGTGGCACCCTCGGGGATGCATAGGGCCTCGATGAACTCACACCACCACATCCTATCTTGTGCTAACTCCTCAAGATCTCCCCAACACTCATCTCCAGCTTCCCGTCTCATTGTCCTCACCCACGTCTCTTTTGGCCTTCCTCTAACTCTCCTACCAAGTGCCACCCACCCTGGTGTACCTCGTACTATTCCCTGTCTTCTATACACATGTCCTAGCCACATCCATCGTGAGAATCTAACAAATTCATAGATCGGCTGCACTCTCGTTATTTCTCTAATTCTACTATTTGGTATCCTTTCCCACCACTTAACTCCTAATATTCTTCTAAGTGCTTTATTTTCAAACACCAAGAATTTATTTTCCATAGTCACTGTGCTGTACCAAGACTTGTGTCCATAAATTAAGATACTCCTAACCATTACTTTATAAAGTTTGATTTTTGTATGCACAGAGAAATTATTATTCCAAATATTTTTAAGCATTCCCATTGCCTGATTAGCCTTCTTTAACCTTTCCTCGAATTCAAAGTTCAAAGTACCATCCTTGGCTAAATAAGTACCTAAATATTTAAACCTATCAACTTGCTTTACAACCATACCTCCAATTACACATTCCTGCGCATTTTCCATATTCATATTGATTATTTCAGTTTTTCCACAATTAATAACCAAACCCACCTTGCGACCTTCACTCACCAAACAGTCCAACACTCTCTGCATCTCTTCTGGCCCATCACAAATCAAAACTATATCATCTGCATAATCTAAATCCAAAAGTTTCCTGTTCTCTTCCCAAAGTATACCTGCACCGGTTTCTGTTCCAACGCGTTTCATAATGTAATCAATGACCAATATAAATAGTAAAGGCGATAGAACACCACCTTGAATTACTCCAGACTTGACTTCAAACGAATCACTCAGACAACCATCAACCATCACTTTACAAAATGTGTCCTCATGCATGTTCATAATGACCCTCACAAACTCCTCTGGTATTCCATAATGTCTCATGATCTTCCCCATAGTCTCTCTTGAAACACTATCAAAAGCCTTTTCAAAATCAACAAAACAAAGAGTTAACGGTACTCTCATTTCATTAACTTGCTGCATCAAATGCCTAACTATAAAGATCTGATCATTGCAACCACGTCCCTTTCTAAAACCAGCCTGTTCATCCCTCAGAATACCCTCAACCACCGGCTCCAACCTATTTAACAACACTACTGAAAACTTTCAAAGCTATCGGTGACAAAGAGATTCCCCTCCAATTACCACATTCACTCAGGTCTCCCTTCTTCGGAACTTTAACAATTACACCATTCTTCCAAACTGATGGTAGTAACCCCGTCACCCATATCTTATTGAATAGCTTGGTCAAAATCATTATTAATCTATCCCCCTCCACTTTAAACATTTCCGGAAATAAACCATCCTCCCCTGGTGCCTTATTATTCTTTAACTGTTTTACTGCTTTCTCCACTTCTGCAAGCCTCAACTCTCCTGTTTCTATATTTAAATCTTCCTGAGCAGACGGTATATCCTCTTCTGGTGGTATTAGTCTATTAAGAACTGTCTCAAAATGCTCTTTCCATCTATTTTTAATATCTCCATCTTTGGTCAATAAATTTCCTTCCCTGTCTCTAACTGGTATTTCCTTGCGTTTACCTGCATTACCACTCAGTTCTCTAATCGATTCATATGCTATTCTTTGACTCTGTCCATCATTTTTGTTTATTAAGATTTCAGTCTCTGCAACCTTTTCATCCACACATCTTCTTTTATCTCTCCTAGCTAACCTTCTTACTTCTGAATTCAAACTCCAGTACGCAGCTCTTGCTAATTCAATCTCTCGTTCATCAACGCATTGCATCTCACTCCTCAATTTAGCCTCACCTCTCTTTTTTATCATATCCCACGTTTCCTCTGATATCCATTTCTTTCTCCTGAATCTATGTCTCCTTCCAATCGTACATTCAGCAGTCTCATGCAAAACTTTGTTCACATCCTCCCACATCTCATCTACACTTCTCTCCCCCTCTTCCAACGTTTCCAACACCAAAAACCTATTTCTGCATTCTAATCTGAATTCCTCCTTTTCTTCTCCTTCCCTTCTAAGCTTAACAATATCGTATCTACCAACACCAGATTTTTCCTTCTTCTGATCTTTAAGTTTAAACCTTATTTTTGCAATGCTGAGTTGATGGTCACTACCAATATCCGCTCCCCGTTTAACATGAACATCTAGCATAGAACTTCTATGCCTCCTACTGATAGCAATGTGATCAATCTGATTTTTATATTTTCCACACGGCGACACCCAAGTTGTCTTGTGTATATTGCAATGCTGAAAGAGTGTGCCCCCGATGACTAAGTCATTTGCTAGACAGAAGCTTCCAAACCTCACTCCGTTTTCACTCATCCTACTACCAACTCCCATCTTACCCATACATGCCTCAAATCCCTCATTTGAACAGCCCATTACTGCATTAAAGTCTCCAACGCAGATCAAAACATCATGTCTAGGTACCCTTCCTACTCCTTCTTGAAACTTTTCATAAAATGTGTCTTTCCTTTCATCGAGAGCATCATTAGTAGGTGCATAACACACAAACAGACTGATGTTGCCATGATTTGATTTAAACCGTGCGTATAACAATCGCTCATCTATAGGATCCCACTCACATAAAG
Source organism: Coenobita brevimanus (assembly GCF_032717465.1). Lineage (NCBI taxonomy): Eukaryota > Metazoa > Arthropoda > Malacostraca > Decapoda > Coenobitidae > Coenobita > Coenobita brevimanus. The sequence continues at coordinate 10,939,888 of NC_137031.1, forward strand.
CCTTATTTGCCTTACAACCCAGCAACAATCCTACTCCTTGATAATGCATTCCATCCTGTCGACCAGATATCAATAAACGTATACCATCCTCCAAATCCAACTTATCGACTCCAGTTAATCTAGTTTCTGTCGGAGCACAAATATCAAGTCCGTAATTTTGAAAAACCTTCACTAACTCATCGATTTTACCGTCATGATTTAGCGTTCTCACATTCCAGTTACCAATTTTAATTGTATTTTTTGCATTGGCAAAGGAATTAGATTGTAATTGAGGCAACCGTGAGATTCTTAGCACCCCCTGCCCATTTAAGGGCTGCACGGGACTGGGGGCCATTATTGTTCTTTCAGAGTCCATCAAGGTTTCTTTGGCTAACTTCCTGAACACCTCGCCAATGTGTTGCAGTCGCAGTAGGCAGCTAACTTGCCTGATTGCCCACACCCGAAAGACCCAGCTATGCTGTAGCCAGTCACGTGCCGGCATGCTTCCCAGCCATTTCACTCTCAAGGAGTTCCTCTGCCTGAGAAAGCAACCACCCCCCTGCTCCCGAGGGCTTTTGATCAGTGTAGGTAGAGGGCGATCACTCCCTCACTAGCCATAAGTATAATACTTTTATCTTATTATTTTGCTTGAAACTACCTGAATTTTCTACAATTTTCAGGGGAGCAAGTTTTATTGAAAGTCTTTGTGTAAGACTTCGTGCAAGTCTGAAATATTCCTATGAAAAGTTTTATTTTTTCACATTAAAGTATAATACTTTTATCTTATTACTTTGCTTGAAACTACCTGAAAGTTCTAAAATTTTCAGGGGAGCAAGTTTTATTAAAAGTCTTTGTGCAAGACTTGGTGCAAGTCTGAGTACAAGTCTGGGAGTGGACTTCAACCAAGTTCTGGCGGAGTTTTACTTCTGACACAGGGTCCAGCAAGGCTATTGTCTGGTTTTCCAGTGTTTTTCAAGTCTTGCCTAGATCTGGAACATGTCCAATCTCCCTTTTGTCATTTACCATGTATGGAGAAGCAGTACATGAATAAAGGACCATCATCTATTGTCACGTGTTTCGTCGACCTCCCGCACGACCCAACTCTCCTCCCCAGAAAATACAATAGAAAATTCTTCGAAACCAAGAATTTGGATGCCTCATAAATTGAAGGGTCAGTGCTTCCATGTATATCTTGTACCCTTCATCAAGTTATAGTGTAGACAACCCTTTTTATTAGGTCCATTTAGTATTCTGTTTTAAAATATATTACTAAAAACAGTTCCTCAAATATTTCGTAGAGTCATAACCATCTTGAATTTAAATGTACTGGTCACTTATTGTTTGTAAGTGGTTGTTTTTTATCAGTACAGTGGTGAAGATTAGGTGTCTAGAGCACATCACGCCTGTAGCATGATTAATTTCGGATGTCAAATGTTTATCTTTGCGCGAAATGATATATTATCTAAAAAGTAATAATTAAAGAATTTTGAGTCGAATAATTGACATCATTACGCTTTGACCCAAGGATAATGTTAGCTTATTTTTAAATAATACATGCCAACCAGCATAATTACCTTAGATGACCGGAATGAAGCTTAAACTCGGATAGAACATTTGCTAAGAAACTGTATCGATTTTCCCTGGACGTGATATGAAATATTCGGGTAGCCATAAAGGGTGAATTTTATAGCTGTGGTGCATGTTAGATGGCATGTTCAGTAGCACAAGTATAAAACGAAACAAACTGAAGTAAAACAAAACATTATCTGAAAAATAATTCCATTTTCATCTAAGAAATCAATTTCTTTTCTCAGGCTAAGTAAACATTCACCTATTTTCACAAGGTAAGGACAGGAATGGTCAATAACATACCGGATACAAAAATGAACCATTACATTTTTAAAAAGGCTGTTCCCGGTCCTTGCTCTCAGGAGCAAACCTTGGTGCCAGCATAACATTCTCGTAGTTGTACACTTTTGCACCAGGGCTGAGTATACTGGGAGTCAAGAGCAAGCGCTGATTCCTGGGTTTCACATACTTTGTGTCAAGGATGCGCACTTGGTAAAATATTAGGACTAATATCAAAGTTTAATGTCGAAGAAACTAAAGTTCTACAAACTGGCTGCAGAGTGTCTCTTTATCGGGAAATACGAGTACAGTATATTATACGCTTTATATAAAAACTTGAGCCGAGCTTCTTTCCAAAGCACATCATTCCGCTAGATACTGGGTTCTTTGTGTCAGTAGTGCGTCTTTCCACCATGACGACACACACACACACACACACACACACACACACAAACTATTTGAAGAAGTTGAAGCCGAATTGTTGTCACGACTGCTCTTTGGTCTAAGGACTGTGATATAATATTCTTAAAAAACGAACGCCTGACTGCAAAACTAAAACCAATAAACGCTTCTGCTTAAAGACGGTGGTTGAGAAACATGTCATAACTCGATTGCAACATTCCCTACGAAATGATTTTGTTTCTTCACAAAGAATATTAAAAACTGTCTTGATCATAATCGATGAATGGTGTACATGTGGTGCATCCAGCATGGCGTACAAAGCGCCACATGCATAAGAAATAAAATAAATTAAAGCAAATCACAAGACTGTCATTTCGCTTTCGTCTACGAAGCCGTCCGGTTCTAGGTTGGCCATATATATAAGTTAAGGCGGGTTATCAAACTAAGTATATAAACAATATTAAATATATATATATATATATATATATATATATATATATATATATATATATATATATATATATATATATATATATATTGTTACGGAACAGAGAGAGATAATGAACACTTCAAGTGAGAATACTAAAATCACTACTGTCCCGCAAAGTTCCAGGTTCAAAACAAAAGACTTAGGTAAAATTACAAGTTAAAGTTTAATGCTCAAACTAACAACTAAACATTCAGGACTCATAAGGATAATGTAATGGCAAAAAAGGTTACATATATGGTTAACTGCAATAGCCTTTATTAACACGAAATTAGCAAGAGCAAATTTATCTAAGTCAGCCCTGATAAATGAGAGAACCGGATAATGCTCAGTTAAAGCAAGATATAATATTATTACAGATACAAAATATTACTAATATTGGCTGACAGCGTGGAACCAATATGAATCACAAAAACTTTACCAGGCTTACGAATTAACGCCTTAGGCTATACAGTACGAGAAAAATGGTAATAACGCTTATACTCAAATTATACAGCAGCTAGATGGCTGGAGACTTCCTGAGCACTCACAAAAATAATAATATACTGTACAGGGGAGGACAGAGATGTGAACAGAATGAGGGGTAGATCTAAGTGGCAACTAATGCAGAGACTGAGCTCATTATAGAGGGGGCCGGCAGAGCTTGATTCAACTTGTAAGAAGGACGCGGAAATGAAGGCATAGGGGAGGAAGAGTTGACAGTCCTGCTCTGAACAACAGAAAGAACGACTTACTCTACTATAAGGGGGAGAAAGGGGGAGTGAGGTAGAACACGCAAACCTGGTCTCTATGGAAGCCACATGGCGAATCGTGAACAAACATGCAGCATACTGTACATTAGGATCATACAAAGGATGATGCAATTATGAACACAACCGTATCATAAGTTAGAATTATACAAGGGATGATGAAATCATAGGCTATGTAACAGCTCCCCACAAAGAAAAAGAAATTTACAAAGGAAATTTCTTTTTACTCTAAAACAATCTGTCTAAAGTCTAGAGAAGCAATCTGCAATAACATTTTCTTTCCCCTTGACATGTTGTATGTCTAATGAATACTCCTGAAGAAGTAGACTCCATCTTGTCAATCTCTGATTTTTATCTTTAAACTTACTAAGGAATTTCAGTGGGTTATGATCGGTATAAATGACTATGGGGTCAAAACCAGAACACAAATAAAATGAAAAATGCTGTAAACCCAAAATCAAGCCCAAAAGCTCTTTCTCAATAGTTGAGTAGTTCTTTTGAGGTGGAGTGAACTTCTTACTGTAATAAGATACAGGGTGTTCAATACCCTGATCATCCTCTTGCAGCAAAACAGTCCCAGCTCCTGTATCACTTGCATCAACAACCATCTTAAAAGGCTTAGCAAAATTTGGAGTAGCGAGCACTGGCTGACTTAATAGGATAGCTTTAAGTTTGCTGAAAGAGGATTCGCAGTTGTCGGTCCAGACAAATTTAACTCCCTTTTTCAGTAGGTCTGTAAGTGGTGATACAAGAATTGAAAAGTTAAGAACTAATCTCCTGTAATAACCTACCATTCCCAAAACTCTTTGTAGCTCTTTCCTACTTTTAGGTCTGGGAAGATCACTTATAACCTGAACCTTAGCTGCTGGTGGTGCAACATGTCCATCACCAATTACGTACCCAAGGTACTGAACTTTAGCTTGACCAAACTCACACTTTGATAAATTAGCTACAAGATTAGCCTGAACCAAATGCTCAAGAAATTTACTGACATGGCATAGGTGATCTTTCCAGTTGTCACTGAAGATTAATAATCATCAATATAAACAACACACCCTGCCAAACCTTCTGTTAAACATTCATGAGCTTCTGAAAAGTGGCTGGTGCATTCTTCATACCATATGGCATTACAAAACATTCAAAAGTCTTTCCTAGTGTTACAAAACATGAGATCTCCCTAGCACGTTCAGTCATATGTACTTGCCAGTATCCCTTTAACAAATCAAACTTACTTATGTACCTAGCCTTTCCGATCTTGTCTATGCAATCTTCTACGCATGAGAGAGGGTGTCTGTTTTGGTTATCTGATTAACCTGTCACGTCCCGAGGTTTTCTGCACCTATGACATCCCCCAGTCCCGAGCCTTTTTGGAATTTTTTTTTTTTTTTGCTAAAACTTCCGCTTAGGTCGAGAAACGAAGGAAAATCACAAAGAGAGTGGTTCCCGCAGTCTATAAGTGGTCCATACAGGTGCGGTTCCCCCCCGCAGGTATGGTGTTCTCTAATGGGCTGGATATGCGTTTACGTTTTCTATGGTAAGGAATAATGGGAGAAACAACACACAACACCTCTATATTTATTGAATTTGAACTAATAAACAATAACAGTAACAATATAATGGATTTCAGACACATATATATGAAAAATAAGCATTGTACCATCGCGCGAGCATAGCGAGTTTGGTCCGAGTCGTAACTTGCTATATGCTAAGTGTCTGGTATGAGTCAACCTATCATTTTTTCTACTTGTATACTTCTGTTTCAATGACATTTTACCAATTACAACTGTTTGTAAGTGTTTTCAGATGTTTTCATTCATTATGATGACATGCAGCATAAGTATAGCGCACATCAGCTTAGTAAGCGCACTCGCTATGACTCGTATTTCAACATACCAAATTGTTTTATCACTTTCCAATTATTTTCCCCTTTACATAGAACCTTTCCTCCACCACTGTAAAGGTTTTCAATTATTTTAATTCATTACGAGGGCATTTAGTGATATGCTAGCGCATATTCACGTAGCAACCACGATCTCAAACACTCGTGTTTCATCATCTACTTTATTTATTCACTCCACTTATAATTTCCCACTTACATTACACACGTTTACACCCCTATAATGCACTGTACATACTTACTGCCATCATTTGTTCAAGTGAGCGTGAGAATATCGCCTGAAAATACCCTCGCAAGGAATGTTTCGACAAACATAATACTCACACACTTATATACTAATTCACTCACACACTTATATACTAATTATTCACTTTATCACTTGCTGACTTTTATTTTGACTAATACGTGCCTTATTCATTCAACTGAGCGTCAGGAAATCGTATCTTTATACACACGCTATGAATATTTGACTTAGAATATAATTATATCATCACCTACAATGATTTGAACTTATATTATACCCGTAAGAATTTCCCATAATAATAATTATATAATTACGGGCCGTATTTATTGCACTGAGCGACAGAATATCGCATCATAAAACCCTCGCTATGTAAGTTTCAACTTAGGGCAGATTTATATACTTACATACAATGTTTTCACTTATGTTCTACCCGTATGCACTTTATACTACTATTTGGAGATCAACATGACTGATAATTTCACTGAGCGTCTGTCTGTCGCATTTACCTCATAATTTCAGCGTCCTTTCGCATTCACACCATACTAAAATTGCATCAACGTGTGATATTCACTAAAGCATGGGTGAATACAAAGACCCACGTCACACTGCACGCACTCATAGCGGGTGTCCTTCCTCTGTGTCGTGAGTCTCACCTGGGAATTACTGCACACGTGACACCTGCGTTGGGGCCTAGGTCTGTTTGGCTGGGGAGGGATAGGAGTGGGGAAATGGCGGCCGGATATTCTCTGGGGAGTTTGGGCATTATGGGCAGTGCGGGTGCGATGTTGGGGCCTTTCAACAGCATACTTTGCAAAGATTTCTCTTGTGAGCTCCCTCACAAACCCTTCAAATGTTTCCTGAACTCCTGTTGTCATGGCATGAAGGTGGTGGCAATTCAGAGCAGTGATATCTAGCAAGTGAAAGAACAGTTTTTTTATACCACTTCATGGTGGTCCTGGCACACTCTGCCGTCGATATCATGGAGTCTGACTGGTCCACGAGGCACATGTTTATATTGTAATCCATAACACACTCAGGTTTCCAAACAAGACGCCTGCTCTCGCTACGGTAATCTACTGAATCAGTACGGTGCATCAAGGGGCGGTGAACAGTGGACAAGAGGCTTACTTCTCTGTTGTGGTTCCACATTGTTGCAAGGATGTTGTTGGCTTTGAAGAAGACAACCTCATTGCTTGCAAGTTTCCGCCCTACCTTGGCCATGTGACGCCGGTTCACCTTTACGGTTCCACAGACTCCCGTTTCATGTGTGTGAAGATAACGAGCGAGAAGAGGGCTAGTGTACCAATTGTCGAGGTAGAGAACGTGACCAAGATGAAGGTAGTCTTCTATCATCGTCTTTACCACTGCTCCCGACAGTCCAATACTTCGATCTTCTATTATGTCTGTCTGTGCACCGGTGTACAAGACTATGTCTTGCACGTATCCAGTCCTACAGTCACACATAACAAAGATCTTGAACCCAAAACCGTGCCTTTTGCTGGGTATATACTGTCTTAATGAAATATTGCCTCTCCACAACACGAGACTCTCGTCTATGACGAGGTCTCTATAGGGATAGAATGAGGAACGAAAGATTTGCCTGAGGTGATCAAAGACCAACCGAATTCGCCTCATTTTATCAGTGTTGTTTGCATTTGCAGGGTCATGAGCATCATAGAAATGGAGGCGACTTAGAATTTGTTGAAACCGATTACGGCTCATCACTTGGCCAAATATGGGGGTAAACATAACAGGGTCCCTAGTCCAGTAAGCAGGAATTCTATTCTTTCTTATAAAACCCATCGAAAGGACCAGGGCAAAAAATAAGAACATTTCTGGAAGGGAGACAGGGTAATCATAGATCATAGAATGCCTACTACTTGTTCCCAATCTTTCACTCTCTAGGCTCTGGGCGCTTGCAAACAGGTTTGTTTGGTATACAATCTGATCAACAAATGCCTCACTGAAAAACAGGTGGAAAAAATCCAACCTAGTGGAATTATGGTGAATTCCTGGTGCAATGCAGCCAGATCGCCCCTGCTCAGTGAAGGGGTGAATGAGGGGAGAAAAATCACTCCCATTCTCCCAATCCCATGACACAAATCCCTTGCCCCCATCAGCCCCATCACCGCCTTCGTCTGGGTGGGGAGGAGATCCTGGTTGGGGAGGTGGGGGAGGAGTGCGGAGGGCTTCCCCACTGTCACTCCTCTTCCCTCTGCCTTTACCCTTTCCCTTTCCCTTACCCTTACGGCCTTGAGGAACATTAGGGGGCTGTGGGGATGAAATAGGGGAATATTGGGGAGCAGAAGACGTGCTGGGGAGTGGTTCCTCCCCACCTTCCCCCTCCATTACAACACCACGTGCTCTCTCACGCAACCTAGCTCAACCACGTGTTAGGGGATATTGGGGAGCATAGGACGTGCTTTGGAGTGGTTCCTCCCCACCTTCCCCCTCCCTTACAACCCCACGTGATAAGGAACGCACCCGCACTGGCCCACGTGATCCACTACGCCGCCTCACACTACGTAGGGAGAGCAATGACTCACTCACATCACTCTCACTTTCCTTAATCCTCCCTGGACTTTCCCTTTCACTCCCCACTCCCTCCACTTGACTTCCTAGCTCCCCAAACAGAATGCTAGGCCCATACCTGCTCATACGACGTGGTGTGCGATCTGGGCCACGATGTGTAATCACCTCCCGTCCATACCACGTGGCAGCACGTCCCATGGCTCCGTCCTTGTCCTCGTCCTCGTCCTCGAATTCTGGTTCCAAATCACGCTGGGGATAGGGATAGGATATAGCACGTGCCTTCTTTGCCTCCTGCCCCTCTCTAGCAGCACGGTAAGTCACGTACTGCCGCTCCCTGGGAGACGGAACTTCCTCGGCACTGCTGGTGGTTTCTTCCTCCTCTGGCTGCACATAATCCTTGTCCATATCCTCGTCGTCCGGTGGGGAATCACTGTCGCCGGTAAAGGTGTCCAGGGCGACTTGAATTTCGCTGTCTGAGAGACCTCTCTTAGCCATGTCTGAGCAGGACCGTGGCTACCAGGTGAGTGGACGAGTGGTGGGCTAGCGTAGGTCGCACGGGGTTGCCGAGTGTCCCTGCCTGGTGGCAGGTAGGGGAAGGTCATGCGAGGGTACATACCGCAAATCAAGCGCGAAATTTGAAAATTGTCGAAATTATGCAAATTGCAATTGCACGACGTACTGGTACGTCGCCGGGACTGGCAAATGCAAATCGTTGCAACGTACCCATACGTCGACGGGACGGGGCGGGTTAACATGTCTGTAGTCAATGCAAAGCCGCTGTGACCCACCTGGCTTAGGGACTAGAGTGACAGGAGAACTCCAGTCGCTCTGACAGGGCTCAATCATCTTGTGGTCCAACAGGTAGCCAAGCTCCTTCTGGATGAGAGGAACTTTCACTGGGTTCACACGGTAAGGAGGCAGTTTAATTGGCTTTGCGTCTCCAACATTGACATCATGCATCAACACAGTGGTTCTTCCTGGAGTGTCACGGAACACTTGCGGGTACTCCTGCAGTAATGCCGAGAACTCCTGCCTTTCCTTGGGAGGTAGATGAGAAAGCTTAGTCTGGAGATCATTCATGATATCAGGATTCTTTCCCAAACTATCACTCAGGCACATACTGCATGGGAGAGCTTCACTTGCAGACTCGGGTGGAACAGCTACAGTGCAGACTGGGTTATTTTCGTCCTGCCTGTGATATAACTTTAGCATGTTGATGTGACAAAGTTGCTTGTTCTCTCTACGATCTGGTGTGGCGATGACATAGTTGACATCACTGAGTTTCTTCTCCACAAAATAAGAACCACTAAACTTGGCTTGAAGAGGTTGCCCATGCACTGGTAGCAGAATCAAAACCTGATCTCCTGGCTGAAAGTGGCATAACCTGGACTTCTTATCATACCAAGTCTTCATCTTCTCCTGAGCAGCTCCTAAATTCTCTCTCGCCAGCTGTAAAGCAGTGGACAGCCGTTCTTTGAACTTCATCACATACTCCAGCAGGTTGATGTCATCTTCCTCCGACAGCCAGCATTCCTTGAGTAGCTTAAGGGGTCCTTTTACTTCATGGCCAAACAGTAGTTCAAAGGGTGAGAAGCCCAGTGATTCATTTGGAGATTCTCTTGCAGCAAATACAACGAAAGGAAGACCTTTATCCCAATCTTTCTGATGTTCCAAACAGTATTTCCTGAGCATCGATTTGAGTGTTTGATGATATCTCTCCAACGCTCCTTGGGTCTGGGGATGGTAAGCTGAAGATGTGATCTGGGTGATGCCCAAATCTTTCAGAGACTGCTTGAAAACATTTGACATGAAATTACTTCCCCGGTCTGACTGTACCTCCTTGGGCAGAGCAAACTTGGTAAAGAACCCTAGCATTTCCTTAACCACGTTCTTTGCTGAGATATTTCTAAGTGGAATGGCTTCATGATAACGAGTAGCCATATCAATCAGGGTCAACACATAAGAAAATCCTGAAGAATTCTTAGGAAGAGGGCCCACAATATCCACCAACACACGGGTGAATGGCGCCTCAAAAGGAGGAATGGGAACTAGAGGTGCAACCTTTTCGGTCTGATTACACTTCCCCACAACTTGACAGGTGTGACAAGACTTACAATACCAGGAAACATCTCTGAAGATACCTGGCCAGTAGAAGCGTTTCAAAATGCGTGCCACAGTCTTCCTCACTCCAAGGTGTCCTGCCAAACTGGAATCATGAGCCACTCTAATGATATCCTGCCTACAAACACGAGGGATGACAACTTGATGTACAACCTCCCATTCACAGTCGGCTGATGCTGTTGGGGGTCTCCACTTCCTCAGAAGTACTCCTGACTTTATATAATAACAAGTAGAAGCACCAGCTGACTCTTCCTCACTGCAAGCAGAGTTAGCTAGACCTTTCAACTCAGGGTCAGCAACCTGCAACTCAACTAACTCTTGACGAGACAAATTATCAACACTACGGGATACTGCCTAATCTGGTGAGTGGTCCAAATTAGCAAGAAAAGTGTCAGCTAGGATAACATCCTCATCATCATTTTCCTCTAAGTCACCAGTAACTTTAGACTTAGCCCTAGTGACAGCACATGCAGAGAACACATCAGGGACATCACAATCTTGGGTCGCAGTCACTGGTTCACTAGACAACTGAGGAGCTGGACACACTTGACTTCCACCAATATCATTTCCAAGTAAGAAAGTTACACCTGACACTGGGAGTGTCTCAACCAACCCAACCATAACGGAACCATTAACAAAACCAGACTCTAAATTCACTCTGCACAGAGGGACAGAGAAGTAATTATTCCCTACACCTTGTAAGATTACAGTTTCATCAGAGGAATTAACATTAGAGCCTAGAACACTGGTCAGCATAAGGGATTGGCAAGCACCTGTATCACGATATATTTTAACTGATTTCTTGTCATTACTGTCCAGAGGACTGACAAAACCATCAGACAGGAAATTAGCACATGAACTCTTGAGAGTGTCACCCACGTTACTGCTCAAAAGAGGCGCTTCATCATGAGAATTTAATTTACCCCTCAAAGCAGGTTCAGTTAACTCGGTTAAAGAATTCTGGGAACTCTCAAGGGTGGACACTAGACCAATTGACTGAATATTTAAAGACTCCTTTTTGTTCACATCACGCTGTCTCCTGAAACATTTCTCCCTAGTATGACCAAGCTTACTACAACACGTACATTTACTTTTCTGAAATCTAGAGGTGGAGCTGGTATTTACTTCCTGAGAAACATCATCTTTATTCTCTTTCCTGTTACCTGTACTCTGAGTAGAGGCAACGTACTTACTCTCAGCTTTCCTTTTTTCTTTAGAATATCTCTTGTGAGTGAGAACATATTCATCAGCTAAAACTGCAGCATCAGACAAATTATCTATTCTTTTCTCATCAAGATATAGGTTTACTTCTTTATTAATACACCTTTTGAAGTCCTCCAGCAAAATCATCTGCTTAAATTTATCAAAATCAGAATTTACATTCTTAGAATTTAACTACTGCTCTGACAGAACTTATTTGATTTTTGCATTCTCAACATGGGATTACTTATCTTGCTTATAAATTGTCCTAAATTTTACTCTATAGGCTTCAGGAACAAGCTCATAGGCCTTAAGAATCAAGCTCTTAACTACATCATAATTATCAGATTGATCCTGAGGCAAAGCTGCATAAGTTACTTGAGCTTTACCGGTGAGAACACTCTGAAGGAGTACTGGCCAATACTTTTTGGGCCAATTAAAACCTGTAGCTACCCTCTCAAACAACTGAAAATACTTTGTTAAATCAGATTTATTAAAAGGAGGGACAAGTTTAACATATTTAGCCACATCAAAATCATCAGATCTAGATGATACAGTTCCACCTTGTTTCATGCGATACTCATGGTCTGCCTGAATCCTAGCAAGTTCAATTTGTGCCTCCTGAATACGAGCCTGAGACTCAGCCTCCATAGCACGTGCCTGAAACTCAGCCTCCTTAGCACGAGCCTCCTGCAGGGCTAGGTGAAACTTAGCTATTTCAATCTGTTTGCTCATCTGGAGGAGTTACATTAAACAAGCTTTTATTAATCATGCCAACAATTTGATCTTTAGAATGATGAGAGTGAACAGCAATTCCCAATTGTTGAGCAACAAGCTTAAGTTCATTCTTTGTTCTGTTTTCTACATCACACACTGTTTGCACATTTGACAAAAAATCTTTGGCTTCATCAAGAGTAGTAATAGTAGACATCATGAATAAATCACAGTCACAAAATATCAAGCAATATCCTTATGATAATATCATGAATATCCTGATAAGAGGTCGCCAAATTAATGTTACGGAACAGAGAGAGATAATGAACACTTCAAGTGAGAATACTAAAATCACTACTGTCCCGCAATGTTCCAGGTTCAAAACAAGACTTAGGTAAAATTACAAGTTAAAGTTTAATGCTCAAACTAACAACTAAACATTCAGGACTCATAAGGATAATGTAATGGCAAAAAAGGTTACATATATGGTTAACTGCAATAGCCTTTATTAACACGAAATTAGCAAGAGCAAATTTATCTAAGTCAGCCCTGATAAATGAGAGAACCGGATAGTGCTCAGTTAAAGCAAGATACAATATTATTACAGATACAGAATATTACTAATACTGGCTGACAACATGGAACCAACACGAATCACAAAAACTTCACCAGGCTTACGAATTAACGCCTTAGGCTATACAGTACAAGAAAAATGGTAATAACGCTTATACTCAAATTATACAGCAGCTAGATGGCTGGAGACTTCCTGAGCACTCACAAAAATAATAATATACTGTACAGGGGAGGACAGAGATGTGAACAGAATGAGGAGTAGATCTAAGTGGCAACTAATGCAGAGACTGAGCTCATTATATAGGGGGCCGGCAGAGCTTGATTGAACTTGTAAGAAGGATGCGGAAATGAAGGCATAGGGGAGGAAGAGTTGACAGTCCTGCTTTGAACAACAGAAAGAACGACTTACTCTGCTATAAGGGGGAGAAAGGGGGAGTGAGGTAGAACACGCAAACCTGGTCTCTATGGAAGCCACGTGGCGAATCGTGAACAAACATGCAGCATACTGTACATTAGGATCATACAAAGGATGATGCAATTATGAACAAAACTGTATCATAAGTTAGAATTATACAAGGGATGATGAAATCATAGGCTATGTATCAATATATATATATATATATATATATATATATATATATATATGACGAGAGAAACCTGTTTTGTACACAGGAAAAAAATCCAATATATTGCAAATATGCCGTGAATCGAACCCGGGACTCTCAGGTGAGGGCCAGGCAGCATACCACTATACCACGACCAGGTAAAAGTGGTCTCACACTGTCACAATCTTGCAACCAATGTCCCTCCGCCTCGAACTGTGGGCCTGAAGAGGATGAGATAACCCCCTGGCACTCGGGCAAGTAGATGATTTGGATGATTTTTCCTGTGTACAAAACAGGTTTCTCTCTTCATTCAGACTTGCCGTAAGTGCTTGGGATAGATTAAAAGCATCTACTTGCCTGAGTGCCAGGGGGTTATCTCATCCTGTTCAGGCCCACAGTTGGGGGAGGAGGGACATTGGTTACAAGACTGTGACAATGTGAGATAACTTTTACCTGGTCGTGGTGTAGTGGTATGCTGCCTGGCTCTCACCTGAGAGTCCCGGGTTCGATTCCCGGCATATATATATATATATATATATATATATATATATATATATATTCAGGATATATATAACAGTACGTACTCTTTGGAAAGCTTATTTCCTGACCTCGGTGTCACGAGTAAACTTTGACGAATATACGGTTTCCTTTTGCATCCTGAAGCCAGGGGGGAGGCAGGATGGCTCAACGGTAGAGCGTCGGACTCAGAACCGGGGGTCGCGATTTAGAGGCACACCCGGTAACTGCAATGCCGCGAGGGGTACTGCCCTCCTTTCACTTAGCAGGGCTATATTATCTATTAAGGTCTAGCACAGGGGAAGATTTCCCATTTCCCTGATGTAAGAGACAGGCAATCCTGCTGCCAAGCGAACACCTTTGGGTCAGGATGATGCTTTCTCTATAAGTATGTAAGCTTACTGTCAAGCCTTGAGGGCGATGAAATCTCTGGACTATGCCTGGGCGGCAGCGTATGCTGCTCTCGAGAAATACATAAGCTTTATGTAAAATGCATGATGCCAATTAGGTTTCCAGAGAACATCGTGCCTGTAGCATGATGCGCCAAATGATTTATTATCTAAACAAATAATATCTGAAAAATATTGAGCCGAATAGCTGTCATCACTACGCTCTGACCCACAGATAATATTAGCTTATTTTCAAATAATATATGCCTAAACTGCATAATTACCCTGAATGACCTGAATGATGTTTAAACTCGGATAGAACATTAGCTAAGAAACTTATTCAGTTTTCCCCGGAGGCGACATTAAAAATAAAGGTAACATTAAAGGGTGAATAGTATTGTTGTCGTGCATGCTTGATGGCATATTAAGCTGTACAGGCATAAAACGAAACAAACAAAGGAAACAGCAAGATTATTCGAAGGTTAATTCCATTTTCTTCTACGAAATCACATTTTTTTTCACACTATACAAACATTAACCCGTTTGCGCAAGGTAAAAACTGGAAAAGTTAATAAAGATGCTGGATAGAAAAATGAGCCAATGCTCTTTTAAAATGGGTATTCCTGGTCCTCGCTCTCAGGAGAAAATCCACGTGCCAATGTTACATTCTCGTTGTCAAGTGTACACTTTTACACTAGGGCTGAGTATACTGGGAGTCAAGAGCAAATGTTGACTCCTGGGTTACGTATACTTTGTGTCAAGGATATGCCAAGGAGTCACATTCTCTTGGTAAAATAATAAGCCTAATACCATTGCTAAGTGTCGAAGGAATGAAAGTTCTACAAATTAGCTGGAGTGTGTGTCCTTTTTGGGAAATACGAGTACAGTATATATTCATTATGTTAAAACTTGAGCCGTGCCTTTTCCAAAATACATCATACCTCTAGGATAACGTTTTTTTGTGTGTGTCATTAGTGCGTCTTTCCACAATGACGACACATTCCCATAGAAAAAAAACAAAAAAACAAGCCTTTTTGAAGAAGCTGAATCCAAATAGTGTGCATGACTACTCCTTGGCCCAAGGACTGTGATATCATAGTCCTAAAAAATGAACGACTAACATCAAAACTAAAACCAACTAGATTGGCACTCACTAGTGCGCATACCTCCGCCAACGCCCTATCTCGCAGTGTTAAAGAAAGTGAAAAAAACAAAAAAAACAAATCCTGGCTCAGCACCTTTATCCGGATTCACACCAAAATTTATTGGAGGGTATTCTGGGCCAAGGCTCATTCTTCTACCAAGTTTCGTGGAAATCCGTCCAAAAGTTTGTGTGTAATCTTGCTCACAAACCAACCAACCAACCAACAAACAAACGGACAGGTGTGAAAACATAACCTTTTTGGCGGAGATAATAAACGGTTCTGCTGAATGACGTTTGTCGAGAAACATGCCAAAACTCGGCTGCAATTTTCCTACTAATATGAATTTGTTTCTTCGCGAAGTATATTAAAAGCTGTCTTCATCAAAATCGGGGAATGGTATTCATGTGGTGCATCCAGCATTGTGTACAAAGCATCACATGTATAAAAAATAAAAGCAATTAAAGGAAATCGCAAGGCTAACTCTCCGACTTAACATTTCACTATCGTCTACAAAGCCGCCCGGTTCTAGGTTGGTTATATATAGCTTACGGCAGGTTATGGAAGTAGGTACATAAAAACATTTAAAAATTAGAATGGCACTCATTAGAGCGCATACCTCTGCCAACGCCCTATCTCGCATTGTTAAAGAAAGTGAAAAAAAAAAAATCCTGGATCCGCACCTTTATCCGGATCTGAACCAAAATTTAAAGGAACGTATTCTGGGCCAAGGCCCATTCTTCTACCAAGTGTCTTGGAAATCCGTTCAGTAGTTTTTGTGTAATCTTGCTCACAAACCAACCAAGAAACAAACAAACGGACAGGGGTGAAAACATAACCTCCTTGGCGGAGGTAAATATGATACAAAAAAGGGAGGGTACTGTACTCTTTTGAAAGGTTTATTCCCTGACCTCGGTGTCACAAGTAAACCTTGGGGCCAGGAAAACGAATAGTTGGTGTCTTGCATACAACCTGATGCCAGGAGGGGGAGGGTTGCTGGATGGCTCAGTGGTAGAGCATCGAACTCGGGACCAGGGGATCGCATTCCACGCCTGGTAGCTGCAGTTCCAGTAGGGAGGGACAGCGCCCTCCTGTCACCTAGCAGGGCTACATGATCTGATAAGGTCTAACTCGGGGGAAGTCTCATTTCCCTGATGCTAGGGACAGGTATAGCTGCCAAGCTAACACGTTGGCGTCAGGATGGCGCTTTCTCGGTAAATATGTAAGTTTTATGTCTAGCGTTGAGGGCAAAAAAACTCACTGGACTATGCCTGGATGGCAGCCTATGCTGCCCTCGAGAAATACCTAAGCTTATGTAAAATACATGTTGCCAGAGCACATCGTGCCTGTAGCATGATGCATTCTGGATGTCAAATGTCTCTATTTGTGCCAAATTATATATTATCAAAAAAATAATATTTGAAGAATTGAGCCGAATAGTTATTATCAATACGGATTGACCCAAGGATAATGTTTGCTTATTTTTAAGTAATATACGCCTAAAGTGCATTATTACCCCAGATGACCGAAATGATGCCTAAACCCGGATAGAACGTTAGATAAGAAACTGATTCGGTTTTCTCCGGGCGCGATATTAAAAATCAGGGTAATTATAAAGGGTGAATATTATAGGTGGTGCATGCTTGATGTCACATTAAGCAATACGAGTATAAAACGAAACAAACTGAAGTAAAACAAAAGAGTATTCGAAGAATAATTCCATTTTCGTCTACGAAATCACAATTTTTTCTCAGGCTATATAAACATTAATCCAATTTTACAAGGTAAGGACAGGAACAGTCAATATCATATTGGATAGGAAAATGAAAAAGTTCATTTTCTAAAAGGGTATTTCCGGTCCTTGCTCTTAAGAGCAAACTTAGGTGCCAGAATAACATGCTCGTTGTCGTGTACACTTTTGCACCAGGGCTTAGTATACAGGGATTCAAGAGCAAATCTTGACTCCAGGGTTATGTATACTTTATGTCAAGGATGTGCCTTGGAGTTACGTTCTCTTGGTAAAAAAATAAGCCTGATATCAAAGCTTAGTATCGAAGAAATGAAAATTCTACTAATTAGCTGAAGTGTGTCTCCTTTTCGGGAAATAAAAGTATATTCACTTAATGTAAAAACGTGAGCTGAGCTTACTTCCAAAGTAGGTCATACTGCTTGGATAGCGGGTACTTTGTGTTAGTAGTTCTTCTTTCCACCATGACAACACTCTCCCCATCCCCCCCCCAAAAAAAAAAGTCTGTTTGAAGAAGTTGAAGCCAAGTAGTTGTCACTACTAACGTTGGCCGAAAGACTGTAATATCATAATCATAAAAAACGAACGTCTCAATGCAAAACTAAAACAAATCAACGCTTCCGTTGAATAGCGCTTGTAGAGAAACGTCATAAATCGGTTGCAACATTTATTATGAAAATGAGTTTGTTTCTTCGCGAAGAATAGTAAAAACTATCTTGACCATAATCGGTGCATGATATACATGTGGTGCATCCAGCATTGTGTACAAATCGTCACACGTATTAAAAAAAAAAAAAAGAATTTAAAGCAAATCACAAACTGAATGTCTGAAGTTCTTTACGCTTTTTTCTACGAAGCAGCCCAGTTATAGGTTGGCTATATATAGGTTAAGGTGGGTTATCAAACAAAGTATATAAAATACAATAAACCAAATTGAGATAGATAAAAGTATTCTTTTTTTTTTTTTTTTAAGTTTTATTCCCTAACCTCGTTGTCACAAGCAAACCTTGACGCCAGGTAAACGAATAATCGGTGTCCTGCGTACTTCATGAAGCCATAGGTTGGGGGCAGGTTAGCTCAATGGCAGAGCGTCGGACTTGGGACCAAGAGGTCGCGGTTTCTAGCCTCGCCTGGTAGCTGCAGTGCCGCGAGGGGTAGATTCCTCCTGTCACCTAGCAGAGCTATATGATCAAATAACGTCTAGCATACAGGAACATTCCCATTTCCCTGAAGCAAGCGACAGGTATCCCTGCTGCCAAGTGAACACCTTGGCGTCAAGATGACGCTTTCTCGGTAAACATGTAAGCTTAATGTCAGGCCTTGAGGGTGAAAAAGTCTGTGGACCATGCCTGGGCGGCAACGTAAGCTGCTCTCGAGAAATACGTAAGCTTAATGTAAAATACATGCTAGCGATTAGATGTCCAGAGTGCATCGTGCCATTAGCACGAATGCATTCTAGATGTTAAATGTCTATCTTTGCACCAAATGACATATCATTAAAAAAAAAAAAAATGTTTGAAAGGTTACAAGAGGACGGAAAAAAGGCAGCAAATTAGAGGGAAGTGGAGGAGCGATTGGGTAAATATGGATTGGAGCAGATGGGGGTCGTGAAAGGTGTGTGCCAGAGTGCAAGAGTGGATGGGAAACATGGGCGTGAAAAAAGTTGAGAGGTGGAAGAGAGAGCTGTATATGAACACTAGAGAGGAAAAAAGGTGATAAGATTAATAAGAAAGAGTAAGAAGACAATGGATGAGTAATTTGAAAGGAATTTGAGTGTAAAGTGGAGGGAATGTAGGAAAATGTTCTGGAAAGAGGTGAAAAGAGTTAGACAGGGTGCCAAAGAAGTTAGTTGGGAAGTGAAAGAAAAAAATGGTAGTGTAAAGTCGAGGGAATGTAAGAAAATGTTCTGGAAAGACGTAGAGTTAGACAGGGTGTTAAAGAAGTTAGTCAGGGAGTGAAAGATAAAAAATGATAGATTACTGGTAGAGAAGGAAGAATAAGTGAGCAGATGGATAGAACACTCTAAGGGATTGCTGAACATATAGAATGAAAGTAATACGAGTATAAGTGGCTGGGGAATGGCTGGGAGAAGGAAGGATGTGAGAAGAGAGGAAGAAATCAGTAGGAGGGAAGTTGTGGAAGCAATGAAGAAAGTTGAAATGGGGAAAGCCTCAGGAATTGATGGAGTGTTTGGTGAAATGCTGAAGCATGGGGGAGATGGTAGTAGAATGGACGTGCGGAATGTGCAGATTGGCTTGGGTGGAAGGTAGAGTCCCGGATGTTTGGAAGTCAGGTATAATTATTCCCCTGTACAAAGGAAAGAGGAAAAAGAAGTGTGTGGTAATCACAGGGGCATCTGTCTTCTTAGTGTAACAGGAAAAGTATATGGTAGGATGCTTATTGACAGAGGGAAATAACAGAGGAATTAGTTGGAGAAGAACAGGGAGGTTTTAGGAAGGGAAGAGGTTGTGTAGAACAGATATTCATTCTTAGATCTTTAGTGGAAAAGTTTCTAGAGAAGGGAAAGAAGGTGTATGCCGCTTCATGGATTTGGAGATGGCATATGACAGGGTGGATGGACAAGGATTGTGGAAAGTATCAAGACTATAAGGAGTATATGGGAAGTTGAAGGCCGTGAATGTACGAGGGTGCTAAGGCTACAGTGAGTGTGGATAGTGAACTGAGTGAATTTTTCTATTTGAAGGTTGGATTGAAACAAGGTTGTGTCATGTCTCCCTGGTTGTTCAATCTGGGTATGGACGTGGTTACAAACGAGATTCAAGGTAAGGCAATGAATGTTGAAGTGGCCCTAGTGAGAGAGGGCAATGTTTGGAAACTCCCTGTACTGATGTTTGCAGATGATAATGTGTTTTTAAGTGAAGACGAAGGGGAGCTGCAAGGCTTGGTGGATGAGTTTGGGAGAGTGTGTAAGAAACGGAATCTAAAGGTGAATGTAGGGAAGAGTAAAGTTTGGTTTTCGAGAGAAGTCAGTGATTGTACAGTACAATGAGGCTGGATGAGAAAGAAATGGAAAATGTGAGTGTGTTTAAGTACTTGGGTAGTGTGATGAGAAAGGATGGAAATTTAGAGGTTGAAGTGCTTGAAAGGGTGCAACAGGGAAGAAAGGTTGCTGGTTCCTTGAAAGCAGTGATAAGAAACAGGGAAGTGAGCATGTCAGTGAAAAAGCTGCTACATGACAGTATTGTGATACCAACTCTACTGTATGGAAGTGAAGCTTGGACCTTGTTGGTGGGACAGAAGTCAAGAGTCTGAGCAGTGAAAATGAGTTATTTGATAGGAACATGTGGAGTCACAAGGAGAGACAGATTGACAAATGACGATGTGAAGGAGCGTTGAGATGTGGATGTGAATGTGATAGGAAGCGTTAAGAGAAACACACTGAGCTAGTTTGGCCATGTGGAGAGGATGGAGAGTAAGAGACTGATGAGGAGAGTATATGTGAATGAAGTGTATGGGGGGGGGATGGAGAGGGAGCCCAAGGATGAGATGGAGGGATGGAGTGGAGAGGTATGTGAAAGAGGGGTGTGTGAGCTGGGAACAGGGCAAGGAAATGGCGGGGGAAAGGGCGACATGGAGGTCATTTGTTTGTGGCCACCCTTTGCAGGATTAAGGCGTCTGGCAGTAGATTTTTTTTTTTTTAGCCCAATAGTTGTCATCACTGTGCTTTAACCCAAGGATAATGTTTAGTGTATTTTTGATAATGTACGCCTAAATGGCATAATCACCCCAAATGACCAGAATGATGCCTAAACTCGGATAGAACATTAGCTGAGAAACTGATTCGGTTTTCCCCGGACGCGATATTAAAAACTAGGGTAAGGATAAAGGGTGAATATTACAGTTGTGGTGCATGCTAGATGGCATATGACGCAGTGAGAGAATAAAACTGAAGGAAATGACAAGATTATTGGAAGACATTTCCCATTGCTTCGACAAAATCACACAATTTTTTTTTTATGAGGCTATGTAAACATCAGCATGTTTTCACAAGGTCAAGACAGGAATAACCAATGACGTAAAGGATAGAAAAATGAGCCAGTGCTCTTTTAAACACTGTATTTCCTGTCCTCGTTCTCAGAAGCAAACCTAGGTGTCAGTATAACATGCTCATTGTCAAGTGTACACTTTTGCACCTGGACTATGTAAACTGGGAGTCAAGAGCAAATGTTGTCTCCAGGGTTACGTATTGTTAATTTCCCGTCCCACACTGCCACAGACTCCAACAGCAATAGTTCAATATCGGAAGGACGTTGTCCAGTGGGTTGTTCTTCTTATGGTCAGCCTTTCGGTGTGCAACAACGAGATGAGCTCAGGAGCCGTAAATAAACACTTTCTTAAGTTCACTGTATTTATTTTTCCAAATAATAATCCTTAATGCTTGCCAACATCACTTCACTGTTTTCACAAGTATCGAAGCTATACAATTTTCACTAAGTGCACTGATACTAAACTGACACTGAACTAAACTCAGACTGAAGCGAAAAGCAACTGACTCCCTTAGGCTCTTTCACCTCCTTATATAGCCTTGCAATACACTCGAAGCTTCTAGTTTACTCTGGCACCTACAGTTATCAAATCAGAGACATCCAAAACATGCCAGAGTTTTCTTACAGTGCATAACACACTACATAATTTAGCATACAGGCTGATATAAAAATACATAATTTGTCACATAAATAAAACATTATAGAGAAAAAGAGCACAATAATTAATGTATAAGTTTACGTAACAATTCCCTTCATAATAGCGGCTAGCTGGCAAATTTAACACGTAATGGGTAAATACGAGAAGTACTGAGAACCCTCCAGACTACCTAACTAGCAAATGCCACTTCTCAACACTATCCTATCCCTAGCCATACACAATGTATACCAACATAATCCTTAATCTAAATTAAACATTTAATTATACCCAAAATAATCCTTCAACTTATCAGGTCTTCTATGTGCTTCCGACGACTTCCATGCTCCTCCACACAGTCCACTCCTTCTGGGATGACTTTCTCCTGTTCCCTTGAGAAACTGTCACCATCCTCTTGTGCTTCAGCTCCTTGGTTCTTCTCAACATCCTTGGCTGGGGGTGAGCATGATTCCTCTGAGACATCCCAGCTGTACTGTCCTGGCCCATGGTACTGCCACAGACGGTTCATGTTTACCACATTTGGGCGAGAGTTCCTACCTCTCTGAATCAAGTACATTACTACTGATAGGTTGTCCAAAACAGTGTAAGGCCCATCCCACAGGTTCTGCAGCTTCAGTGACTGTCCCTTCTTCCGCTGACGATTGTATAACCAAACTTTGTTACCATCCTTGAAGTTCACCTCCCTTGCCTTGGTATCATATTTGCACATCATCACTCACCTGAAAACTTTACAGCTTCTTGCACTTGATAAAGTAACTCATCCATCCTTTCCTGAAGATGCTTCACATAGCTGAAGGTGTTTGTAGGCAGCTCTTCACCAAGTGGTCTTCCAATTAATAGGTCAACGGGTAAATGTAACTCGTGGCCCAACATCAGTTTTGCAGGGGTGTAGTCCATAGACTCATGGGATGTAGATCAATATGCCATTAGCAGTGTAAGTAATTTCTGGTACCATTCTGTTTGTCCCTTTATGCAGTACTTGGCCAGTTCTTGTTCCAGGGGCCAGTTGAATTTCTCCACCATCCCATCTGTCCCTCTGTGCAATACTTGGCCAGTTCTTGCCCCAGGGGTCAGTTGAATTTCTCCGCCATCACATCTGACTGTGGCATTAGTGGGTTTGTCCTGGTCTTCTTGATCCCAGGTAACTTCCAGCTCTCACGAAACACAGCAGGCTCGAAGTTCCTACCATGGTCTGATTGTAGCTGCTGTGGCATCCCAAAACGACAGAAAAACTGGTCAACCAACACCTGAGAAACAGTCCCAGCCTTTTGATTGGGCATGGCATAGTCTTCTGGCCACTTTGTGAAGTAGTCCATGGCGACAAATTTATACTGGTTTCCTCTTTCAATGAGCGGCAGAGGTCCAGCAATGTTCACTGCGACTCTCTCCATCAGTGCACCGACCTGGTACAACTGAAGAGGGGTGCAACCACGTTTTTTGGGTCCCTTCTTTGCACAGCATGCATCACAGGCCCAACATCACTCTTCAACATCCTGCTGCATGCCAGTCCAGTAGAATCTCTGTTGCAGCCGACTCAGAGTTTTCTTCACTCCCAGGTGCCCACTAGTGATCTGGTTATGTGACTCATTCAAGATCTCAGACCTCATTTTCTTCAGAACCACCAGTTGCCAATACTTGCTAAGGCCATCAGGTGTCTTCCACTGATGGTCTAGTAGTCCGTTACTCAAACGAAAAAGGTCCCAATGACTCTTGTAGCTCTTTGTCGCAGGGCTGAATCTGGAAACCTCTTCCCAAGATGGTTGCACTGTACTCTGCTGCAGCCATTCTAGCACTGATTGTAAATCTGCATCCTCTTCAGGTCTTTTTCGGCTGATACTGGCCCTGTCACTATAGTACGGTGGCATTTCTTGCTAAGATTCCTATTCCTAGTACCCTGCTTGCTTTATGTTTCTTCTTGCACACCGTCAATCAAGGTTCTCTTGCATTTCCTCAGTGGTGGGAATTTTGGAAAAAACTGGCTGGTTGTTGCCTTTTATCACCAGCCTTTACTATTTTACCCTCATCCTTCTTGTCTTCTGCAGCTTTCTTCTTGCCATCCTTCTCATTGGAACAATCATGGCTAAAGTGCCCCACCTCACTACATGTCCATCACCATTTATTGCAATCATGGGTTTCCTTGCACTGTTCCGTTCTTGCTCCTTCTTCCATTTGTTACAATCCACCTTCTTGTGTCCTGGCTTCTCGCAGAACCAGCATCCTTCTTCGGTTCATGTTCCCTCTTCCTCTTTCCTATGTCCTGGGTTTTCACTGTACCAGCAACTTCATTTAAATATTTCTGTTCCACGTACCTGCCCCTTTCTTGCCTTGAATCTCACACTACGATCTGCCTGAAAAGTGGATATACTGGACTTGACGTAGGACTGAAATTCTAGAGCCCTTGCTAGTGCTTCTTGCATGCTTCTGGGTTGTGCCTGCTTCACTTGCACTTTCAACTCTGCACTATCAAAAGCATCGATGAACTGGTCCATCAGAAGAATAGCCAAGAGGTTAGGTGCTGCTCCAGGGTATGCCTTGTGTGCCATAATCTCCAGGTCAAGAGCAAGCTGCTGTAGGGATTCTCCTAGGGCGTATGCCTTGTGCGCCATACTCTCCAGGTCAAGAGTACTGCTGTAAGGATTCTCCTCGGTCCTGCACACGGTTCCAGAATCTTGCTCTGGAAACCTCAGTCTGGTACATGGTCCCATATCTGCGCTCCAGCACTTCTGCTAAGGACTGATAACTGTTCCTCTCCTCTACTGACATCTGGCCCAGAATTTCCATTGCAGTACCCTTTAGGCTAGTAGCAAGCTGGACTGCCCTCTGCCTGTCATCCAACCATTCAGATAAGAAAGTAACTCTAACAGCACACGGTAAGCTTCCCAAGATAATTTGCCATCAAATTTCTAAGGTTTCTTTTTAATTGAATCCCATTATAGCCATGCACTTCACTGGTTTGGGGCCTAAAAATGTGGGCATCATACTTAAGTCTTGGACTTAAAACTCTTAAAATCTAATTATTCAACCCTGTAATGCTACCTTTAGATGCTTGGGATCCATCAGGATTCACCATACACTGTCCATTCTCTTCGCATTTTCCCTGTACACTAACCTGAGGCTCATCAATGCACCATTTCTTTACAGCCTCAATTTTCTCACTAATTATCTTCACATGGTCAACTACATGCTTCAGCTGGTTATCTATATGCTGTCTGCACTCCATCACTCTTCCCTAACTAATCTTTGGCTGGTTATCTACATGCTGTCTGCACTCTGTCACTATTCCCTCACTAATCTTCAGCTGGTTCTTTCCATGCTGGCTGCACTCCATCACATTGTTGCTAACTTCATACTTCTGCTGACGTACGTCATCATATATTCCTCCTTCAACTGTTGTTCTTCTTCTTTCATATCCCCTATGAAGACCTTTAGCTGTGCTTGCACCCTCAGTTGTGTCTCCCTCTGTTGCTCCTGTAATGTCTCTTGAAGTCGTTCATACCACCCTTTCTGTTCTTCACTTTGTGCTTCTAGTTGCTCACTTTGTGCTTGTAGTTGTTCACTTTGTGCTTGTAATTGTTCTTTGAGTTCTTTCTGTCCTTCATTCTGTGCCTGTAATTGTTCTTTAAGTTCTTTCTGTCCGTTGTTCTTTTCCTGTAATTGTTCTTTGAGTTCTTTCTGTCCTTCATTGTGTGTCTGTAATAGCATCATAATTGCAGCCAGCAATGCCTCCTCTTGCCTAACTTGGCCTCTTTGTTTGTACGCCTTCTGCCTCCATGGCGAAGGTTTGACTCACCGCAGCACTTTTCTAACCCCTTAACCGCGGGGTGTCACTTTTGTGACACTTGGGTGCAATGGATCATACCGCGGGGCGTCACTTTTGTGATTCTGTGTTATTTTGAATCCGCTCGGGCTTTGAAGTGGTTGTTTGTATCATCTGTCAGTACTGCCAGTGTCTAACAATAGTCAGTGCTGCTATTGTCATCTGTACTCTCATCCATTGTTGACAATTTAGCCATTTCTCCCCATTCTTGACTCCCCTCCCTACCTCCCCTCCATTACCCTCTCCTCCCGCCTGGCCCAGCTGCACTGTGCTAGGCAAATCTTGCCCAGAGTTTACCACTCATTTCATCCATTGGAATGAGCCCTATGCCTTCTTCTCATACAAAATAATATATATAAAAAAGAAAAAAGGTAATTGATAGTGCCATACACCTGGAATTGGCTAATAATCACCTGGCAACACCCCATGTGCACTCGTTTGCTAATTCTCCCTGCTTATTTCCCCTTGAAATATGCTGTATGACCTATTCTCATAATAAAAATATATATAAGAAAGGAAGCGAGAAGCCTAAGTGATAGTCACATTCCATTGGAACTACCTAATTTCCTGCCAATCATTTCGAGGCATATAAATTAGCAGCTGTAACCTCGCTGATGTTGTCAACCCTTGGCGGCCCTATATCCGCTTCGTCATTTAGTTCAGTGTTGTCTCTTGAGATGAAAGCACGTAGCACTCGCGCCCCTCCATTTCTGCTGCTTCTAGAGGGCCCTGTGACCTCTACCACTACTAAACCTCGTGTGGGAAGGGGTAAAGGACTAAGTGACTGCTGTGGAGCATGAACTGGCTAATTTATCCATGATAATGAAGGACAGCAACTACAATCTTTCTGGTGACTCGTGTGATTAGCCGGTGGAGGAAATGGTGATAAACTACAAGTGCTTCAGTGTCCCAGGTTCATCCTGGCTCCAGGGGAAAGGAACCCTTAGTTACTGGAAGTGACAGTGTATAAGATAGTGTAAATAAAATAGAAATGTAAATAATTACTAATATAAGAATATGAGTACAAATACTTGGAGTAATGATAGTGAAAGCTTTGCTCTCTAAGCTAGTTTACTGAACGACAAACTTAATGTCTCGAGTGAAAATCAACTACTAATACTGAAGGAAACTTATGGATAAATACTGAATATATATATATATATATATATATATATATATATATATATATATATAGATATATATATATATATATATATATATATATATATATACTGCATATATAAGTGTAATAAAGTAATAGGAATATAAAGTGTGAGTGTGTTTATAAATAATAAATGAAAGAATACCAGCGGGGAATGAGTGCAATTGGCAAGCTCGTACGCGCTCGTAATTTTCATTGCTTTCACAGTGTTTTTTTTTTTTGGTGTATGGATTCCAAACTTCTTGAAAATCATAGAATAATGTTTCTAGTGATAATATCAGGCTGTGGTAATCATATTATGGGGTGTCGGGAAGTGTAAAGTGGAGACTTCATTATCCAACTTCAGAAGTCTCCACAAGTCCTACGGTAGTCGACGAAGGCTCAACAATCATCCCAGGAGAAAGCTGAAGGTATGTGCCATATGCATATTTAATTATAATATTCTAGGGCTAATAACTGATTTTTGGCAAATATTTTTAAAAAGTCAGTCGGAGCGCGAATATCCCCTCGTGAGGTGCGCGGACCGCCTCCAACAAGCCCGCGCTTAAGGGGCTAATGAGCCACACTCCTCTCACCACTGTTACGTCCCCATTCCACACTACCACAGGCTCCATCAGAAGTAGTTCAGTATAGAAAAGACATTGCCAAATGAGTGTTCGTTTTATGGTCAGCCTTTCGGTATGCAACAACGAAATCAGTTCAGGCACTGTAAATTAACACTGGCTTCTTACGTTCGTTGTCATGATTTTTCCAAATAATTACACTTAATGTCTGGAAACTTCACTTTTCACAAGTACTGAAACCATACAATCTTTGCTAACTGCACTGACACTCAAGCAAACGCAAACCATCAAACCATAATGAAATAAAACTAACTACCCTAGGCTTTTCCACCTCCATATATAGCCTTGCATTAAACTTGAAGATTCTGTTTTACTGTAGCAGCTACAGTTACCAGATCAGAGACATCCAAAACATTTCAGAGTTTTCTTACACTGCATAACACCCTAAATTATTTAGCAGACAAACTGAGATGAAAATACATAATTTAACAATCACATAAATAAAGCATTATAGAAAAGAGCACAAAAAGTAATATTTAACATTAAAAAATAACTTCCCTCACAATAGCAGACTTGCAACTCGGACACGTAATGGAAAAATATGAGAAGTAGTGAGAACCGTCAAGACTACCTAACTAGTAAATCCCACTTCACAGCAGTATACTTTGTGTAAAGGATATGCCTTGAAGTCACGTTCTGTTGGTAAATAATTAAGCCTAATATCAAAGTTTAGTGTTGAAGAAATGAAAGTTCTACAAATTGACTAAAGTGTGTCTCCTTTTCAGGAAATATGACTATATACACTTTATGTAAAAACTTGAGCCAAGCTTATTTCCAAAGTACCGCTAGGAAAGCAGGTTCTTTGTGTCAGCTGTGCATCATTCCACCATGACGACACATTCCTAATAAAAAAAAAAAAACACAATATGAGAAGTTGAAACCGAACAGTTGTCATGAGAACACCTTGACCCAAGGACTGTAATGTCATAGTCTTAAAAACGAATGCCCAACTACAAAACTAAAGCCAATAAATGCTTCCACTGAACGACGTTTGTCGAGAAACATAAGTTGGTTGCAATAATTCCTATGAAAATTATTTTGTTTCTTTGCCACTAATATTAATAACTGTCTTGTATGACTGCGTCAACATTCGATGTCATCACTGTGGGGTCAACACTGCTCACCTGTTGTGGTGGTGAAGATGTTGAAGGTGGGGGTACAAATGGTGGAGAGAGAGAGACTGGTGGGTAGTGGTGGTGAACAGTGGTGGAGATAGTGGTGTCAGGAACGGGTTGATGTGTTATGCTGTTCTTAGCAAATGATAGCACTGCTGGTTGCCTTTTCCCCCTCATAGTTGTGGATTGCAGGTTTGGAGTGCTGGTGTGGAGTGCAGGTTTGGAGTGCAGGTGTGGAGTGGAAGTCGGAGAGTTGTGCAAACTCAGCTCGCCACAACACAGCTCAGAAGTTCTTCCACGTTCGTACTCACTATTTATTCTTGCTGGTTATCCTCCTTACTTTATTCTTGGTTCACTCTTGTTGTTGTTTAACTTGTAATCTTGTAGAAGATTGTTGAGTTGTCTTGTAGACTTGCTACTTGTAGTTGCTTGTAAATCATAGAGTTTAAATTGCAGAGGTGCATTGAAGATGAGTGGTTTGATGACTTGCCTGTAGATGTGGCATGTTTCATGGAATTCGTAGATACTTGCAGTAGGTTTCCTGTTTTCTTTTTACCGCTCTTGTCATCAAGTGTCGGTTGTGCTGCCCTCGTAGCGGTTTAGGAGAGTCGGCTGCTGCATATAAAGTCATTAGGCATAGAATTATTGTAGTTGGTTTGTTTTTGCCGATTGCCACCAAATTTCGATTGGACATAGTTTATCACTGTTATTGTGCTGTAAGTGTCGTCTTTTACCGTTGCCATCAAATGTCGATAGACATAATCAAGGGGTCTGATTCGATGGAGAGAGATATTGTAAGTGTATCGTAGATTAATGGCTGCCCTTCTATTACCAGTGGATTGGAACACAGGTGGCAGAAAGAAAAAGAAATTCTAAGGTCAAATTTGCCCCTGGAAAATGCTCATAATGTTATAAATTGTAGCCCATCATCTTTGCTGATGTTTATACTATAAGATAAGAAAAAAAAAAACATAAAACAGATGAATACATGTACAGAAATGAAGTGAGAATAAACCTTATTTATGTGAAAACTAGCTTCTAATAACTTCGTAACATCACTGCACAAAATTTTTCCTGGGATGTCCAGTAGCAAAGTACATGTCTATATGGATAATTTCACAAGCTATCTTATGAACACCAGGGCATTTTGATACACCCAATAGTTTTCGAGTAAATTGAAAAAACTAAAAAAAAAAAATGCTGAAAAAAGTCTGAATCGTTTATCATTTCATATGTTGTTATCGAGACTGTAACAAACATATATGCAAATTATTTTCAGTTTTGTAGCCCAAAGGTTAGAGAAACCCATAATATAATAGAAATTACAAGTGCTCGTGGGCCCTTCAGGCCCTCTCGCACTTGCTTCTGTGGAGGGCTCTTGCACTGCGCACTCATTTTCTCGTGCTTCGCACTCGTTTCCTTGTGCTTTGCACTTGTTTCCTCACACTTTGTGCGCGTGTTGCGAACATTTCAGGTAATCCAAGTCACGTTTATGTGCTGTTCTAGTCTAACGTTGTCACTATCGGCCGTCAAGGCAACATCGAAGGCCCCATGATAGTCCATTTATGTGGTGTTCTAGTCTAACATTGTCACTTGGATTTTTTGCAGCTAACCAATTAATCGTGTTATTTGCAGCTTCGGGAATGGAACCCAAGTTTTCCACATGCAAATCCGAAATATTAACCACTCGGCCACGGTAACCAATTGGGCGCCGGGAGCGGCGTTTTTTGGTCAAACTTTGATTGCTCATTAAATACAGTAAAAGTTTTTCAATCGTGATGGGACCAAGTTTTTTCTCATCAGCAAATTTTTTGCGATTTTTGTGCCAATTTTGGTGCGATTTGAAGGTGTAGTTTCGGCTGCCCAAAACACACACACACACACACACACACACACACACACACACACACACACACACACACACACACACACCCGGTTACTGCTATAGCATATTAGATTATAACCCTTATTGTTATTGGGAAAATGAATTTTGAAAAGTTAGGACATGTTGGGCAGGGTAACAGCACAGAAGCTCGTGCCTGTAAGCTGAGTATGTTTGCGTTTCCAAACTTTTCCCAAAATAATTTGCACACAGAGGTTATTTTGTTTCCAAAAGTACGCATAAAAAAATCATCAGCTTCCTCATGCTTTCTTTGGATTTTTGATGCGACCTATACTTTCCGAGTAGAATGCCTGAGAGGAAAAGAATGAAATGCATCACATTTACCCTGTGAGAATATATAGTAAACACATACATTTATACCTCATACATAGATAGTATACGGTAAAAACTAGAAAATTAAGCTGGTTATTCTCATCCTCTAGCAGTGTTGTAATGCTTCTGGAACATAGAGATGGAGTTGACAGAGAGGAGGAAAGGTATGATCACACCGATAAGAGGCAGATGTCTTCGTTGTGATGGTGGTAGTGGTGGCGATAGTGAAGGTGACCTTGACCGCGGAGGGAGGTTTATCACGTCGCCTGGGGGAAGGATTAGCTCTCTCTCTCTCTCTCTCTCTCTCTCTCTCTCTCTCTCTCTCTCTCTCTCTCTCTCCTCACCCCAGTCACTCTTAAAATATTCTCTTCCCGGAATCTTTGTCTGTGTCCTCTTCACTCTCAGTTTCACTGAATAAATATTTCAGGTACTCCTCCTTGGATAACCGTTTCCCTGCCATCATGGTTACTTCCAGTATGGAAAGGGAATGGTCACGAGTGGTTATAGATATGAAATTTGGATTTCTCTGAAAATATATAAAAAAACACTCATACACCTTCTTTACAGACACACTGCACTATATAACACACTATCACTATAATACGCATAAGGTATGGACGGGTGATGTAACAGAAAATGAGGAATAAAATGGCCAGCCACGCACTAACACATCCACCTTGCCTGACTGCCAAAAAGACTCTGAGTTAATAATAGACCGCTTGTCCTTGTGACATGATTGCCACTGTTGCCTTATGTTTGCCTCAGAGACGGCCACCCTATCTTATGACTCACCTATGACACACCAAAATTTGATGCACTTTCAGCCACAGAAAAAGTTTTGATGATAATTTATAGGAAAAGTGTGTCTTAGTGCATCATCGATTACTCTTCAGACTGAAAGCACTTTGACTTGTTTTGCATCATTGTGCACGAGGGGGTTATCGTAAGTGAGGTGAGTTATAGTCACTTCTTGGTTGAGTTTTACTGTACAAAGTTATACAGAGATGTGATTGGCAGTGTAACATAATGTGATGACGAACCTCCTAGCTGACCCTATCTCCTGCTTTCTGCCCTCGATCTGCCCTCTCTCTCTCTCTCTCTCTCTGTAAAACTCCTACACCTGGTTTTGAGACATATCCTCTTTTGACTTCCAGCTAAAATGTGTGGGTGTACGTGTGTGTGTGCATACTGTGCATGTTTGTGCATCGGCCACGTTTCCGGCACCTGATCAGAGGTGTTTGGCATATGAGATTCTTGGTTGTCGGGCTGGGGAAGTGTACTTAATCTCTTCCTGAAGAACCTAAACATATCTACCTGCCCATAACATATTGTACTAGAGCTACATATTAACAACTGCTGCATATGACATATTTAATGCCTATAAGTAAATATATAACTCAAAACAAAATTTATTGAATATATATACTACCTGGTGAAAGAGTTTCACCTCAGTCTCGTATATTAGAAACAATTATTAGCCTCTGAAAACTATCGTGGTCGGGACGTGTAGTGTCGGGACGGGACGGGTCGTGTCGGGCTGCACAATCCTCGGCTGAACATTGAGTAAACATCACTTCACCCGCTGCGCTCGCTTGCTTGTAACCAGAACACCATGTTTTGAATGTATTGTCCTTAATTCCCAGAAAATCAGTAAATGCAAGATAGCGATATACTGAGGCTAGAGTCTTCTCCTGACCCTCAGCGCAACCAAACACTAAGATAACGCATAAACCATATATCAACACCAAACCACCACACCGTATTTTGAAGATGCTGTCCCAGATAACCAGTAAAGGCAGGTTGGTGATATGGTGGAGGCTAGAGTCTTCTCCCGATCCTCAGTATAATCAAACACTGTTTCCACATGCACATATGTCAACACCATACCAGAACATCGTATTTTTAATATGTTGTCTTTAATTCCCAGATAAACGGTAAAGGTAAGTTGCTGACCCTCAGCACAACCAAACATTAATATTCTGGACTCTTCATATAGGCTATAGACACCATACCTGAACACCATTTTTGGTAAATAGTGTCATTCCAATAAAACCATTGTCAAGAAGCCACGAGAGAAAGGTAAGAGGAACAGAAAGAGGAAAAGAAAGAAGGGAGAGAGAAAGAAGAGAAAGAGAAAGAGAAACAGCAAGAGAAGAAGGAAGATGACAAGTGACTCAAGCTAATCTGCCAGAAGAGTTGTCGTAATTGCTTTTACGCAGGGGGCTGCATTTCATTTGGGCGCAAAATCCAATTTGCTGCAATTTCATTTGGGGGCAACATCCAATTTGCTGCAATTTCATTTGGGCGACATTATACCGCTTCATTTGGGCGCCAACATATCGTCTTTAACCAAACCAAACCTAAACTAATCTAATCTAACCCAACTTAACCTAAACTAACCTAACCGAACGTAACCCATCCTAACCCAACGTAGCCTAACCTGTTGTAACAACCTACCCTAACCTAACATAACCTATCCTAA
This sequence comes from Coenobita brevimanus, assembly GCF_032717465.1. Classification (NCBI taxonomy): domain Eukaryota; kingdom Metazoa; phylum Arthropoda; class Malacostraca; order Decapoda; family Coenobitidae; genus Coenobita; species Coenobita brevimanus. The sequence continues at coordinate 10,973,109 of NC_137031.1, forward strand.
CTTTTTTATGCAAGGAAAAAGGAACCAAAGGGTAGGGACCTGCAAATTGCTCCGTCCAAGAACAAAAAAAACAAGATAACAGAAAGCTAAATTCAAGATCCATTCATTTCGATATGCCTGGACACACTGCGTTTGAAAGACTGGAGATTGTACACAGTAGGAAACACAGACAGAGGGAGACAGTTCCAGAGTTGACCTACTACATACATGAAGGATTGAGAGTAGCCGTTAACTCTTGCATTAGAGAGCTGGACACAAAAAGGATGAGTTTGTATCTAGACGGGTGCTAATTGCCCGCAGTAGTGGTGGAGAATGCAAGCAGACAGTTCAGAGAAGCAATGACCATTGAAATAGCAATAGAAGAGAGAAAAAGATGCAACAGTGCAGTGAAGAGATAGAGACTGGAGGGAGCCAGTAAGAGGAGGAGAGTTAATAAAACGAAAAGCCTTTGACTCCATCCTGTTGAGAAGAGCTGTGTGTGGGGGAGGCGGTGGCTGAATCGGTAGAGAGGCGGCCTGCAGTCCTGATGGACGCAGGTTTGAATCCCGCCTGAGGCAGGGAACAGTTTAAGGATTTGAATTTCATAAAAAGCAGACTTTCCTGATCTACCAGATGACCCGCCGACATGTCGTAAAAATACCCCCGCTAATACCAATACACCAGTCCTGTATGAGACAGCCCTAACATGTATTCAATATGGACGGTGGGTGTTAGCGCCGAAGTGGTGACATGGGGAGGTGTAGGAGGACTACTGGGCCTTGGGATAGGTTACTGCCCCCGAGATATAGGCCCTGAAGCCTTTGCCCAGAGTCGGACACATAAAAAAAAAAAAAAAAAAAAAAAAAAAAACGAGAGGTGTACCCTACACAGGGGCGGAAAAAAAAAAAAAAAAAAACCGTGTATAAAGTCTACCATTGTGCAGGGGTAAAGAAGGTACGGAGTTGGCTTAGCACATCCAATCTCTCGGAAGCAGATTTCACAAGAGATATTATGCACTTTCCAAGATTAATCACGAAAGAATGAAACCACAAGTACGTTTAAAGATGATGCAGGACTGAGATGGATTTTGTAAAAAATTAGAGTGTACTCTTGCTAAATGTAAGACCTGAGTTTTAGATACATTAAAAACACAAGGTTGTTTTTACCCCAATCAGAGATATGAGCCAAGTCAAACATAAAGTGTGCCATAGCCATATTCCTTGTCTGATGAAACGACTGCTGAGATGGACGCTGCAAGAAGCAAATGGAAAAGTGAAGGGTGGAGTCATCAGCATATGAGTGGATTGGGTTAGATGTACAACTCAAGAGACCATTGATGAATTAAAGGAAGAGAGTGGTGATAGGACAGAGCCCTAAGGAACACCGTTATTGATAGCTCTAGGAGAAGGACGGTGGCCGTCTACTACAGCAGCCATAGAACGACCAGAAAGGAAGCTAGAGATGAAGGACAGATAGAAGGATAAAAACCGTAACAGGGTGCTGTGGAAATTAAAGATTTATATCAGACTCGATCGAAAGCCTTCGAGATGTCAAGTGCAATGACAAAGCTTTCGCCAAGGTCCCGAAAGGAGGATGACTAGAAGTCTGAAAGTTAGGTGAGAAAATCACCAGTGGAGAGTCCCTGACAAAACCCATACTGATGATCAGAAAGAAGGATGTGACAGGAAAGATACTTTAAACGTTTTGTGTTAAGAATAGACTCGAAAACTTTTGACATACAGGATGTTCAAACAATTGGGCGATAGTCAGAGGGATGGGAATGGGTACCTTTCTTTGGGACAGGCTGAATGAGACCAAACTTCCAGAAAGAAGGAAATGTGGAAGTTCATAGACAAAGATGAAAGAGTTTACCTGGGCAGAGTGTAAGCATAGGAGCACAGTTCTTGAGGACAAGAGGAGGGACCCCATCAGGCCCATATGCCTTGTTAGTACTGAGGCCAGTGATAGCAAAAAATATATCAATTGAAAATAATTAAATGTCAGCCATGAGGAAGCCAAAGAGGGGAAGTGATGGAGGGACAGCACTGGAATCGTCTAAGGTGGAACTGGAGGAGAAAGCCTGAGCGAAGAGTTCTACTTTATCAGTAGAAGGAATAGCTACACAGCCATCAGAGTGGAAAAGAGGAGGGAAGGATGATGAGGTAATGATGTTAGAAAGGTTTTTGACATAGTGCCAGAAGGAGTGGGAAGAATTCTAATTGGAGAGTTCAGAGCATAACTATAGTACGGATGAAATTATTTTTAATAAAAAGAAGAAGAGAATTAGCACGATTCGAGGCAGAAACACAAAAAAGTTGAGATTCAGGGGTTGGTTGGCTCTGGTTCCTTTTGTAGGCCTTTTTCTTGTTGTGGACAGCATTACAAGAAGCGTGACTAAACCAAATTATTTTTTGCATTAGTTAAAGGATATGAGAAATGAATGTATGCTTCCATGCCCGACAGAATAACTTCCGTAATGTGTATGGCACACTGAGATGGCTCTCAGCCATGGAAGCAATAATCATTCCAGGGAAAATGAAAGAAATATTGCCTGAGGGCCTCCCGGTCAGCAGCTCCAAAGTAACACGACCTACTTTTCTTTGGAGGGTCCACAGGCCATACTGGAGCAATAGGGCAGGTTAAGGTGATAAGGTTGTGATTGGAGGAGCCCAGCGGAGAGGAAAGATTTACATCATAAGCAGGATTAATTGTAAGGAGAAAGTCAAGCATGCTGGAAATCTCTCCAAGGATGACAGGAATACGGGTAGGGTGCTGTTCAAGCTGCTCTAGGTCATTAAGGGTAGAAAAGATATAGGTTTTTTCACCAAGTAGATCAGTGAAAGCATAGGGGAGCACAACACAAGGCATTGGTGAAAATTGAAATCTCCTAGAATGGAGATTTCAGAAAAAGAAGAAATGGATAGAATGTGTTTCATCATAGAAGTAAGATAGTCGAAGAATGTTTCATAGTCGGTAGAATTAGGGGATAAATAATCAGCACAGATATAATTAGTCAGAGAACGACAGGAAAGCCAAAGCCAGAGAGTAGAGAATTCAGAAGAATCAAGTTCAAGAGGACGAGAGCAAGCTAAGTTGTTGCATAGATATACGCAACAGCCACCGTTGGCTTTGAAATGGGTATAGAGAAAGTACAAGGATACAAAGAAGGGTTGCTACCATTTGCCTCAGACAGCTGAGTCTCAGTTAGGAAAAGAAGGTGAGGTTAAGAGGAGGGGAGGTGGTGCTCAACAGAGAAAGAATTAAAGGAAAGGCCGTGAATGTTGCAGAAACGAAGAAGTGAGTCAGACAGTGGTTCCAGGCATCATGCTGGGTCGTCACTGGAAAAGAAACGGATGATGGGGAAATTTGTGCCTCCTCCCCCATCTGGGGACTCCATGGCTTGGTTAAACGATGCCATTTTGGTTGAATTTTTAATAGGAAATGTTCTGTGTAATGTGCATGTAGTCTGGCATTCACAGTTAGAGAAACTTTTATTGGAGGGTATGCTGGACTACTCATTGTGTTATGGAAACACTGAAAAAGTTTGGTAAAGGGGAATGGTCAGGAACTAGTCCTGTCAGCTGATGAAATGGTATCTCCAGGTCTCCCTGTCATAAGCTTTTCATCCACCTTGGGAGTACTGCCCTGGTCGACTGGTGCTACAGTCTACTCCCGTAACCTAACCTAATCTAACCTATCCTATCCTTACCTAAATTAACCCTCCTCAGGAACACCATGGGTATGACAGACCCGGTCGATGTGTCTGTGCTCTAGTTCAGTAAGTTCTAGATGACTGGGATTCCCATCTCCTCAATAGCATCTTAACTTTTTGTACCCATACAATCTGTAGGGGGATTACTTTCGGCTTTCTCTCTGCTTTTGCTTTATATCACTCACAAGTTTCATTCGGGCCTATGAGACTCACATGCACCTGAGAAGGTAAAGTGTACAGGACTGGGACACCCATGTGTACCTGTGTAGGTAGGGTGTAGGGGTCTGGGAGACGTGCGTGTACCAGATCTCAACCTCCTCATTAGGTCTTCTCCTCCAGAAGCGACCACAAAGAAGAGGCGAGACATCTGTCCTGAGAAGAACGACAGAAGAACAAATTTTTTTTTGTGTGTGTGTCCGACTCTGGGCACAGGCTTCACAGCCTGCTCTCAAGACCCAGTAGTCCTCCTACATACCATACACCTCTCTACATGTCACCACTTCAGCGCTAACACTCACCGTTCAGATAGAATACATGCTAGGGTCGTCTCATACAGGACTGGTGTATTGGTATTAGCGGGGGTATTTTTACGACATGTTGGCGGGTCTTCTGGTAGATCAGTAAAGTCTGATTATATGAAATTCAAGTTCTTAACCTGTTTCCTGCCCCAGCGGGGATTTGAACCTGGGTCCGGTAGGACTGCAGGCCACCTCTCTACCGATTGAGCCACCGCCTTCCCCTGAAGTACCTATAATTTAGATGCAAAAAACCGTTTACTCTGCCTAAATTGCGATTAGACCAACGTCAGAAAACTTCACTGAATAATGCTAGGTTCTAACATGAAAAATGTTAGGTTACATTACGTTAGGTTATGTTAGGTGTTGCATTGCCATATAAACTTACTATCTATCTATCTATCTATTGCCAGACGCCTCAATCCCGTTTGGGGTGGCCACAAACAAATCGCCTCCAAGTCGCCCTGTCCCCTGCCATTTCACTGCCCTGCTCCCAACTCACACCCCCCTCTCTCATATACCTCTCCACCCCATCCCTCCATCTCATCCTCGGCCTCTCCCTCCCTCTTCCCCCTTCCACCTCACATACACTCTCTTCGTTAGTCTTACACCCTCCATCCTCTCTGCATGGCCAAACCATCTCAGTGTGTTCCTCATAACGCTTTCTATCACATCCACATCAACACCACAACGCTCCTTTATATCCTCATTAAACAGCCTGTCTCTCCATGTGACTCCACAGGCTCCTCTTAAATAACTCATTTCCACTGCTCTCACTCTTGACTTGTGTCCTTCCAACAACGTCCAAGCTTCACTTCCGTACGTTAGAGTTTGTATCACAATACTGTCAAGTAGTAACTTTTTCACTTCCATGCTCACTTCCATGTTTCTTATCACTGCTTTCAAAGAACCAGCAACCTTTTTTCCCTGCTGTACCCTTTCAAGCACTTCACCCTCCAAACCTCCATCCTTACTCATCACACTACCCAAGTACTTAAACGTACTCACATTTTCCAATTCCTCACCATCCAACCTCACTGTACATTCACTGACTTCACCTCTCTCAGAGACCATCACTTTACTCTTCCCTATATTCACCTTTAGATTCCGTTTCTTACACACTCTCTCAAACTCAGCCACCAAGCCTTGCAGCTCCCCTTCATCTTCACTCAACAACACAGTATCATCTGCAAACAACAGTACAGGGAGTTTCCAAACACTATCCTCTCTCACCAGGGCCACTCCAACATCCACTACCCTACCTTGTACCTCTTTTATTACCCCATCCATGTACAGATTGAACAACCATGGAGACATGACACATCCCTGTTTCAAACCAACTTTCAAAGAGAAAAATTCACTTAGTTCACCATCCACACGCACTGCAGCCTTCGCACCATCGTACATACTCTTCACAGCATTCAACAACGTCCCATCTACTCCATATATTCTTAACACTTTCCACAATCCTTGTCTATCCACCCTGTCATGTGCTTTCTCCAAATCCATGAAAGCCGCATACAACTTCTTTCCCTTCTCTAGAAACTTTTCCACTAAAGATCTAAGAATGAATATCTGATCTACACAACCTCTTCCCTTCATAAAGCCTCCCTGTTCTTCTCCAACTAATTTCTCTGTTCTTTCTCTTACTCTGTCAATAAGTATCTTACCATACACTTTTCCTATTATATTAAGAAGACAAATGCCCCTATGATTACCGCACACTTCTTTTTCCTCTTTTCCTTTGTACAAGGGAATAATTATACCTGACTTCCAATCCTCTGGGACTCTACCTTCCTCCCAGGCCAATCTGCACATCTTCCACATCCATTCTACTACTATCTCTTCCCCATGCTTCAGCATTTCACCACACACTCCATCAATTCCTGGGGCTTTCCCCGATTTAACTTTCTTCATTGCTTCCACAACTTCTATCCTACTGATTTCTTCCTGCCTTCTCACCTCCCTCCTTCTCCCAGCCATTCCCCAGCCACTTATACTCGCATTACTTCCATCCTCTACGTTCAAACTTACAGGATGTATAAAAACTCTGATGTAACATACCGGAACAAAAAATCTCATCACATTTGTTCTCGTTTCAAGGTTGTGGCCATGCTGTGTAGGATCCACTCTTCTCATCATGCTGGACCTTCATTCTTCAAGTTGTGACGCAAGTGCTAGGCTTATAGTGTTCTTTGTATTCTTGTATGGATGCTGCCCGAAAAACTTTTTTATTTTTTTTATTTTTTCATAATTAGGCTATATAGAGTTAAAATAATCAAAACTTATTTGCATAATCTTGTAATCGATAAGACCTTATGAACTGTAAGATAATGAGTTCATTATATGAAATATTTGGCCAAATCCTCCACTTTTCTATTCCTGGGTCAATCAGACCCAGGTGTTCCTGAGGTGTACACAACCGGTAGATGTTCTTCAGCAGGGTTAAGTTAGGTTAGGTTACTTTAGGGTAGGTTTGGCTACTAACAATATGTTGGCACCCAAATGAAGTGGTATACTGGTGCCTAAATGAAATACCAGCACATCGGATTTTGTGCCCAAATGAAATGCAGTGGGACAGGGTGAGAGGTGGTAATCTGATAATTGCACTGGGTCAGGCGAACCCATTCCCTTCCCAAGCATTTTCTGTAAATGAGGAGCTGCACCTAGTTACCGTGGGAGTGTCAGGAACTCCACATGGACTTGATTGTCCACCTAGCCAATCCCAGCCCTGCTGCACACAGATGACCAATCGGCAGGCATGCACCGCCTCTGTCCCTGGGTGATTGGAGGTCGCCTCGAGTCCTGCATGCCCATGAGTGAAAGGACCGCATTGTGGGTGCGACCTAGCTTTTAGAATGGGCAGACGTGGGATTGCCCAGCACTGTTTTCCTGCATCACCAGTACGTAGGTCTCCTCTATGACACCGCCTTCCTATCTGGTACATTTTTTGTAGATTTGGCACCAGTATGTCTGATTACATCGTAACTTCAAGGATATGGTTGGGCTGGCAAACTCTGTTGTTATGATCATGGCAAAATGTTTAAAATTTCCTGTCCTTATAGGCTTATATGGTTGATATATAATGTACTATATGTGTAAGCATATTACATCCATACTGATTATAGCTGCAGTATATGCAACATATTATATAATTTCTACTAATAATGTATAATATTTATCGGGGCACTTGTTTTGGATTTGGTTTAGGCTAGATGAAACTTGAATTCACTGAGTGGATGATATAAGATGTCTTTAATAAACTGGAAGGTAAGGTATGGTGTGCACTTACGAAAACTAACATAAAAATATAATATTACACACAAAGTTCCATGTTTTTTAGAATCAGAGTTATATTTATACATATATCCTGTAAATGTCGCGCATTAAAGCAGACGGAGTTCGAAGGCTTCAGACAAATCACCCTTCCCTTTTGGGGTTCAACTACCATATGATCGTGCAAGGAAATATACTTTTTTTTTTTTATATATGACTACTAATTTTATGGATGTGAAATGTTAATACACAATGAAATAACAGACAATTCAATCCTCATATTAATGAAGCCCCCTTTCCTTCACTCAGACACACACCCCATCCTTTCTCCTACCTCCTATGGATTTTATGTAATCAACACCCACATATCCACTCCCATTTAGCTCTGTCTGTCTGTCTGTCTGTCTCTGTCTCTCTGTCTGTCTATCTGTCTGTCTGTCTGTCTCTGTCTCTGTCTGTCTGTCTGTCTGTCTGTCTGTCTGTCTCTCTCTCTCTCTCTCTCTCTCTCTCTCTCTCTCTCTCTCTCTCTCTCTAAAATATAAAATTTACCTCCTCAGACTTGCATCCTCCCATACCCTATTCTTCCTTCATACACATTATACTGCTACCAATTACGACCCCTCCTTAAATTTTGTTTCCTTGCTCATTGTTTCCAAACAAGCTGTCCTTCCCTCCGATAGTATTTTTCCTCTTTACCGTTTCCTTCCTTCACACACAATTTTGCTATTCATGCCATCATTTCTGCTCACTCTTGCAGCAGACACTACCAGTACCTCTCTCATCTCACACACCTTTCCTAATACAATCATTTTTTTGAGAACTAATTATATGTGAGTGCGTTTAACCCCTATCTACCGGGTAACGTCTAAACACGTCACAATCTGGCTGCTATGGGGTGGGGGCCACCAAGTGACTTCTATACACGCAAGTGTCTACACGCCACTGACTGAATAGGCTGCCATTTCATCTCGCCACCAAAGGGTACGGAGGGAGTCCCTCCACAGCACACAGACGAGTGTCGGTCTGTCCGGTGCTTTTGCCACGTGTACAACAATGTCTTCAGGGACCTATTTGTCTGATTCTGTCCGTGCCACCTGTAACCAATTGCATCATCCACCCTTGCCAAGCCTTTTTCTAAGGATACTAGAAAAGGGCTCAGTGTTAGTTTCATAAGGCATGCCTTGGATGCAACAGTGTCTAGTTTATCTAGTAGTGGAGAAGTTATCACGTTGCGAGCAAAGCCATAGACTTAGCCACGGGCAGACGCAGGAACACGTCCTGCTCTCACGCCATTTTCGCGGCGAAATTTAGTTATCTTCCTCAAGGCATAACCATCAGCACAATGACCTAGAGACGTGAGGATGCTTACATTCTCAAGACGAAGAGTTGGAGAGTAAAATGGTCAATAATTCTCTTCCCTAAAGACTATACTTTACGAGATATTAAGGTTTGAAAACAAGTAATTTTTCAGTGGTTTCCGAGAAATCGCCCAAAGTGAGGTGACGACTGTCTTATAAAACAGCCTGGCGTGTGCAGTTAAGTACTTGGTAGTGTGATGAGTAAGGATGGAAGTTTGGAGGATGAAGTGATTTAAAGGGTACAACAAAGAAGAAAGGTTGCTGGTTCCTTAAATCCAGTGACAAAAAATAGGGAAGTGAGCATAGAAATAAAAAAGTCGCCGCATGATAGTATTGTGATACCAACTCTATGGAAGTGAAACTTGGACCTTGCTGGAAGGACACAAGCCAAGAGTGAGAGAAGTGGAAATGAGTTATTCGAGAGGAGCATGTGGAGTCACATGGAGAGACAGACTGACATATGAGGAAGTGAAGGAGCGTTGCGGTGTGGATGTGGATGTGATAGAAAGCGTTAGGAGAAAAACACTGAGGTGGTTTGGCCTTGTGCAGAGAATGGAGAGCGAGAGGCTAACGAGGTGAGTGTATGTGAGTGAGGTGTAGGAGGGAGAGGAAGGAGGAGGCCGAGGGTGAGAGGTATGAGAGAGGGGTGTGTGAGCTGGGGGAGGGTAGCAAATGGCAAGGGCACATGGAGGAGATTTGTTTGTGTCCACTTCTTACGGGATTAAGGCGTCTGGCATCTGAATAGAATAGAATAGAATAGAGGTAATTATCACAGGTTCATCCTATTTCACACTATTGCTTAACACGAGACTTCTTTTGTTAGGTTGTGTTGTAGTGCTGCATGAACTTATTACACCTGCGCTTGGGGCTGGAAAGTGATTTCTAGTTTCTGTTCGACGTAGTGTGTATATCTCTCTGTTTGTCTGCCTGTCTGTCTGTGAAGAAATCTAGAGTTTATCTGATTTTAACGGGACTTAGCTTAAGTGCTGATGGTGAGCCGAGGGGTTGACACTGTTTACTGAAAAATATATATAGGTTACTGGGTTAGATCAAAGTGCAAGAGTCAGACTAAATAGCTTTTATCTGATTAAAACCAAATTTGTAGAAAGACTGAATGAACGTCAAGAAGAAAGGCATTCGATCTGAGAACAATCTAAGGTCATGGTCTCACTGCAAGATCAAATTTCTTCTCGTATGTTTGTATGTGAAAAGAAAAAAAAAATTACCACAGGTTTAATCTAATTTGGACCAAACTTAATGGAATGGTTGAGGATCAGCCAAGGGCCTGACCTATCGCTTCTGAAGCCATTAGTTCATAGGTCACGATCAATGCGCATGATAACTATAAAAGTTTATATCTCCATTAAACAAAATGTGAATTTTGTGGAGTAAGACAGGGATATAGGGATTTCATTTCTAAGTCAACCACTTGAAGTTCAAGATCACAGCTAAGTGCCAAAGTTCAGATTAATAGGACAAGATCAACTAAAATACGTTAACCTAATCTGAACCAGATTTACTGGATGGGTTGAGGACCAACTAAGAATGACACCATTCGTTTTTTTAAGGTAGTTGATCAGAGAGCAAGGTCCCAAAGTAAAGTCAAATATTCGGCCCCTAGACCAATTGGCGGGTTCGGGTGTGAAACTCTCGGGGACTTGCTTCTTATTATAATACTTATTTGAATTATTTCATTAAGTGAATTTAAGTGAACAAGTGATAGTTTATAGCCGAAAATAATGAATACCTTTAGAAAGGTGAGATATTTTTCTTTTCAGAAAAATTACTACAGTACTCCACAGTAGGAGATAGTTTTAAATATTTCTCCCCCCCCTCATCAATTCAGTGTTCACCCCTGCGTTTTGTTGTTTATCCATGACAATATGATATAAATGTGTATGATTTTAGTAAAGGTTGTCTACGTATGCTGTCGTTTATCATTTGCACATTGACGCAATAACCGATAGAAAATGAGTAATTGCAGTAACAGTGTTAACGACCCAGTCGTCCATCCTTGCCTTACCCTCAGCTCCCCTTCCCTTTTCCCCATCTCCAGTACTTCATATTCTGTCCTCAGCACATCACTAACAGCTGGGTGGTGTAATAGGCTGTACCAGACCAAATGATATGCATATTCTTACCCTTATCCAGAGCTACGTAGCATGTGCGTTGATGCCTGCATGCAGCCACAAAGCTGACAATTTTCTGATGAGTAAGACAAATATAAATTTAGACTTGTTAATGAGTAATCATAGCATATCAGGTCACGGATGACAGTCATGCCTACGCCTTTGCACCATTAAATTAAATGGTACTTGCTATATAGAATAGTCCTTTAGCAATGATACTGCCTTACACACACACACACACACACACACACACACACTCTTTCTCATGCGCCTGATGGCCTGGTTTATAGAGCACTCGACATCCAGTCCAAATGACCCGGCTTCGAGCCCCGCTTAGGCAGTGTTGGATGCATGGGCGAGGTGAACTTACACCTGCCAAGTTTAGCTCAAGGTACACTGTGGTGGAAAGACCCGTGAGAGTCATTCAGCTGGGCCTGCCTCTGTCGCCACTCTTCAATTCCACACATTCTGTTGACAGGTGAACAGAAGCTGGGATAAGTCTAAGCAGGTATTGTACAGTTTGTAGATACATGCAGAGGAATAGAATAATGTGCTTGTTAGTTTAATGTATTTTCATTTGTGTAGTACAAACAGTACAATATAAGAAAAAATATAGAATACTGTATTCATTAAAGACCAGACGGTCACTCATACATAAAATTTTTCGCTTAGCCTATTTCCAATTGATATAGGGCATTCTTAAAATTCTTAACCCTCTTTACGGAAATGCCGTTATAGAAAAAGTAACACTGATTAGATTTTAAACTACTCTAACTGTTTATGCATATGATTAAAATACATTAGATATATAAAATCTAAATGTCATTAATCATACATCGCTAGTCAAATTTTTAATATTTTAAAGTCATATTTTTTCAAAATATAAATCCCATTACGAAACAAAGTAGAGAATCATTTAACTATATAGAAAATTCAAAAAATTATTATGTGGTAAACTATATTATATTAGTACAATCATTCTTTAGAATTATTATTAGGCCAGGTTAATACGATTTATACATATATTACCTGATAATAAGTAACATAGTTCTCTACCCTGTTTTAATAATCATTATTATTGAGAATATATATATATATATATATATATATATATATATATATATATATATATATATATATATATATATATATAAGTAATCCTTCTAATATCCGAACGCCCAATATCCGAACATCCCCACTAAACGGACATAATCATCCTGGGATCCAGTATTCCCAAAATGGGCCAAAAACCGCAAAAAATTCGAAAAAAATCTGACTTTTTTCCCACCCGTAATTTGAAATTGCCGCCTGGATCCGAAGAGCTGTTACACCATGGTCCCTTCATCCCTTCCTTCCTCCCCCCTCCCCCCTCCCCTGTTAGGGTTGCCATTTGGTATTTTTCATTACCAAGTGTGGGCCAATTTGGTAATGAAAAATTCATTTGGTAATGAATCAGAATAATGCATTACCAAATGGATTTTTCACATGTATGAGGATACACAGGATGGAGATGGTGGATTGTTTGCTCTCTCTGATTAATCTGCTACCCTATATAGCATGAAAATAATCAACATGGTGTTTATTATAAGGAGAGTGATTACATGTATTTCCACTTGTATATATAATTAATGAAGAATAAATGCTAGCTTTATGAATTTGGTAATGAAAATTTAAATTTGGTAATGAAAGTTGAGGAGATTCGTAATGTGGCTGTTGCGATCTGGCAACTCTGTTACCCCGCCATCATCAACAGTCACAGCTTAACTCCGATCGAGAGCAGATGCTCATAGCAGTGCAAGCCACAGGTGCTTGTTTTTTGTGAATAAATGGTGAATAAACTGCAATACCTCACCACTAGATCAAACAGGAATTTACAGTGTTGTGCAGTGTTAAGAAATTAGAATTTAGAGTGCAGAGGATTAACTGTGGACTGCAAACTGGCGGTTCAAACCAGTCCAGGAGACAGGGACTTGTAAGTACCCAGAATGTTTAATATTGTATAAACTCACCTTTAGAACCTCATTTTATGGTTCTTTTGCATTTATTTCAGTCTTTTATGTCACTTATTGATGTGATTTGGGTCTTAGCCCCATAACTGCAGGGCGTCACTTTCGTGACGCTTGGGAGCAAGGGATCATACCGCGGGGCGTCGCTTTTGTGATTCTGTGTTATTTTGAATTCACCCGGGCTTCCAAGTGGGGGCTTGTATCATCTATCAGTACTGCCAATGTCCAACACTAGTCAGCACTCCTAATCTCATCTGTACTCCCATCCATTGTTGACAATTTAGCCATTTCTCCCCGTTCTTGACTCCCCTCCCTATCCCCCCTCCATTACACTATCCTCTCACCTGCCCGGCCATGCTACGCTAAGTAAATCTTCCCTGGAATTTTTCACTGATTTCATCCATTGAAAGAAGCCCTATGCCCTATTCTTATACCAAATAATATATACAAGAAAGAAATAAGGTAAGTGAGAGTGCCATACACCTGGAATTGGCTAATTATCACCTGACAACACCTCACGTGCACTCGTTCGCTAATTTTCGCTGTTTTTTTCCCCTTGAAATATGCCATATAATCTATTTTCGTAATAAATATACATATAAGGAGGGAAGGGAGAAGCCTAAGTGATATTTACATTCACCTGGAACTACCTAATTTATAATGTATTGTCTGGAATTCCTGCCAATCATTTCAGTGAAATACATAGCTGTTTCAAGAGCTACGTTGGTAGTACTGAATAACCCCTAAGTAGGCCTCAACCTGGGCCGGCCCTCCTTTATCAGTTCTCTCTCATCTTCCGAAGAGGAGGTACGGCTCATCCTCTTGCTGACTTCAGGGCCTTTTTTCACCCCCATGCAAAGGGCCCTGTGACCTTTACCTCCTACTAAACCTCTTGTGGAAAGAGGTAAAGGGCTGACAATTGATAAAAGAGTGACTACGATCTTTCTATTGAGTAAAACAGTGCAAGTGGAATTGTAAATAATGTGTTAACAGCAAGTGAAAGTAATGAATGTAAATATACGTGAACAATGGAAAATAGTTTTATAAGTTACTTCAAGTGACAGTGCATAACACAGTGTAAATAAAATAGAAATGTAAATAACATAAATAAAATAGAGAACGTAAATAGAAATGTAAATGAGTATTATTATAAGAATACAAGTATATACCCTAGGAGTAATGAAAGTGAAAGTTTCACTATAGCATTTCTGAATACTATGAGTTATGAGAGTGAAGATGAAAGTGACATTCACTCTCAATGCCAGTATACAGGACGAGAAAGTGAATGCTATGTATTTTACTGAAAGAAATTGAATCCCTACAGTGACAATAAACTAATGCTACTGAAGGAAACTTATGGATAAAGACTGTAGATATATATAAGTGTTATATAGTAATAGAAATACAAAGTGTGAGGGGTTTTATGAATATTAAATGACAGAGTACCAAGAGCGAACTAGCGCAAGTGCGGAGGTCAGACGCGCTCATAATTTTCATTGCTTTCACAGTGTTTTTTTTTTTGGAGTATGGATCCCAAACTACTTGAAAATCATAGAGTAGTGTTTATAGTGTTAATATCTGGCTGTGGTAATCATATTATGGGTTGTCGGGAAGTGTAAAGTGGATACTTCGTTACCCAACTTCAGTGGTCTCCACAAGTCCTACGGTAACTGATGAAGGCTCAACAAACATCCCAGGAGAAAGCTGAAGGTATGTGCCATAAGCAAGTATAATTTTATTATTCTAGGACTAATAACTGATTTTTGGCAAATATTTTTTGAGAGTCTGTCGGAGCCCGAATAACCCCGCGGCACACGCAAAACATCGGTAAACATGCCCGCGGTGTAGGGGTTAAATAGGTGCTATGCATGACCAGAGGGAGTTGTATAGGTGTTTCTCTGAGTTAGGGTCCATAAGTACAAGTCCATAAGCTAGGGCCCAATATCCGGACAGGACCACTATCCGGACCTGCCTATGGCCCTATTACGTTGGATATTGGAGGGATTATATATATAATATATATATATACACAGTATGTATATATATATATACAGTATATATATATATATATATATATATATATATATATATATATATATATATATATATATATATATATATATATATCGAATCCCGGCTGGGGCAGGGAACGGTTTGAGGATTTGAATTTCCTAAAAGCAGACTTTCCTGATCTACCAGATGACCCGCCGACATGTCGTAAAGATACCCCCACTAATACCAATACACCAATCCTGTATGAGACAGCCCTAGCATGTATTCAATATGGATGGTGGGTGTTAGCGCCGAAGTGGTGACATGTGGAGGTGAAGGAGGACTACTGGACATACATCCACGCACATTCATAGACCCAATCTTCAGGGTACGGGGATAACTCCATCCCCCATCCCTTTCTCTGGCCTGTCTCTTTTTAGGAACTAAAAAACAGAGGAGGGGGTCCCTAGTCCCCTCACCCCACCCCTTTTAGTCGCCTTTTACGACACGCAGGGAATACGGTGGCAGTATTCTTCATAACACAACCTGGCCGCAGAGTAGTAGTACCACCCCAGAGTGCGGCCAGGTTGTGTCCCCCCCGCCACAGGGGGGAGATTGGGAGAATGTTTGTGAGAAGAAAGTTGGATGTGTTAGCTTTGAGTGAAACGAAGATGAAAGGGAAGGGGGAATCTATGTTTGGAAGTGTGAATGGAAGATTGTCAGGTGATGATAGAGGAAGGGCAAGAGAAGGTGTGGCCTTGTTAGTGAGTCCGGAAGTACAGCAATGTGTGATTGAATGGAAGGAGGTGTCATCGAGACTGATGTGGGTGAAAGCGAAATTTGAACGTGAGTTGTGGGTGTTTGTGAGTGCATATGGGCCTGGTAGTGAAAGGGATGAACAAGAGAGGGAGTCTTTCTGGAATGATGTTGATGAGTGTTTGCAGAGTTTTGGAGCGAATGTGAATGTGGTAATGATGGGAGATCTGAATGTAGAGTGGGAAATGTAGCAGTTGAAGGCGTAGTTGGTATG
This sequence comes from Coenobita brevimanus, assembly GCF_032717465.1. Lineage (NCBI taxonomy): Eukaryota > Metazoa > Arthropoda > Malacostraca > Decapoda > Coenobitidae > Coenobita > Coenobita brevimanus. The sequence continues at coordinate 10,989,106 of NC_137031.1, forward strand.
CACAGTGTGCCTGGAAGAAATGAAAATGGGGAACGAATGATAGCGATGTGTGTTGAGCGAGAGATGGTGATTGGGAATACGCTGTTTGAGAAGAAAGATATTTATAAGTATACATGGGTGAGACAGGAGGGTGGAAGGGTTGTTGATAGAGCCTTGATGGACTATGTGGTTGTGTCTAGGAATTTAATAGAAAGATTGTTGGATGTGAGAGTTCTGAGAGGGGAGGGTGGAGGTATGTCTGACCACTACCTGGTGGAGGGAAAGTTAAGAGTAGGTAAGAGATGGGTGAGAGCTAGGAGGGTTAGGTGTGGCAGGGAGGTTTTGAAAGTGAGTGAGCTGGATAAAAGAGAGAAAAAGATAGAGTATCAGGAGAATTTGAAAGATGAGTGGAACGCAGTGAAAGATCGGGAAAATGGCAGCGTGGAGGAGGAATGGCAGTTGTTTAAGAGTGCTGTGGTGGGGCATGCAGAAGAGGTGTGTGGTGTGAGACGTGTGGGTGGTGGTGTAAGAAAAGGAAGTGAATGGTTGTGCGAGGAAGTAAGTATGGCTGTGGCTGAGAAGAGACGTGCATATGAAGTGTGGCTGCAAAGGAAGGATGAGATGTCATATGAAAGGTATAAGGAAAAGAGGAATAGAGCGAGAAGGGCTGTGTGTGATGCTAAAATGGCAGCAGATGTGAGGTGGGGTATGCGGCTGACAGAGAATTTTCAACAGAATAAGAAAATGTTTTGGAAGGAGGTGAAAAGGGTGCGAAAGGGAGAGTCTGGGAAGGAAGAACGAGTAAAAGCAGAGGATGGAAGGATGTTAATTGAGATGGATGCAGTAAGGAAGAGATGGGCAGAGTATTTTGAAAGATTGTTAAATGTAGAGGAGGAAAGGGTGGCTGAGATTGTGGCGGATGGAAGGGTGCAAGGAATAAATGTGTTGGGAGAGTTGAATGATTCTTTGATCACGAAGGAGGAAGTGGAGAAGGCAATAAAGGAGATGAAAACAGGGAAAGCTGCAGGTATGGATGGGTGTGCTGTGGAATGCCTGAAGGGTGGTGGAGTGACTATTGTTGACTGGTTAGTAAGATTGTTGAATGTGTGCTTTGAGAAAGGTATGGTGCCAATTGATTGGGCAAGTGTTTGTGTGGTCCCGTTGTATAAAGGCAAGGGTGATAAGTATGAATGTACTAGCTTTAGGGGTATAAGTCTGTTGAGTGTTGTAGGTAAGGTGTATGGTAGAGTGTTAATTATGAGAGTTAGAGAGGGTACAGAGGGAGTGATTAGTGATGAGCAGTGTGGCTTTAGGAGAGGGAGGGGATGCGTTGATCAGGTGTTTGCTGTGAGACAAGTGGGTGTGAAAAGTATTTGGCGAAAGGCAAGGATGTATTTTGGGCATTTATGGATTTAGAGAAAGCGTATGATAGAATTGATAGGGAGGCTTTGTGGACTGTTTTAAAATTGTATGGACTTGATGGTAGGTTACTAAAAGGGGTGAAAAGTTTTTATGTAAATAGTAGAGCGTGTGTAAGAGTGGGAAATGCTGTGAGTGATTGGTTTCCCGTGAGAGTGGGGCTGCGACAGGGATGTGTGATGTCGCCTTGGTTGTTTAATATTTACATGGATGGTGTTGTAAGGGAGGTGAATGCAAGAGTTTTAGGTGGTCTGAATCTGGTAAATGTTGATGGAGGAGAGTGGAATCTGAAGCAGCTGCTGTTTGCAGATGATACTGCACTGGTGACTGATTCAGAGGAGAGACTGAGACAGTTGGTAGAGGAGTTTGGAAGGATGTGTGAAAGGAGGAAATTGAAAGTAAATGAGAATAAGAGTAAAGTGATGAAGTGTACGAGGTTGATAGATGGTAGGGGGATGAATATAGTTTTGAATGGTGAGTTGCTTGAGGAGGTAGAGTGTTTTAAATATCTAGGGTCACATGTTGCTGTGGATGGAAGAATAGATGCAGAAGTGAAGTTTAGAATAAATGAAGTAGGAAAGGTGCTGGGAGGAATGAAAAAAGTGTTTAAATGTCGTTCGCTTAGAATGGGTGTAAAGAGAAGGCTGTATGAGGGTGTTGTGGTACCGACTGCATTATATGGGGCTGAAACATGGAATATGGGTGTAGCAGAGAGGAAAAGTTTGAATGTAATGGAGATGAGATGTCTGAGGAGTATGTGTGGAATGACGCGTATGGATCGAGTGCGAAATGATGAAGTGCGAAGGAGAACTGGAGTTGTTCGGGAGATGGCTGGTAGAGTTGAGCAGAGGGTGTTGCAATGGTTTGGGGATATGGAGAGAATGGATAATGAGCGACTGGTGAAAAGATAACTAGATCTGATGTGAGAGGTGTAAGGCTGAGAGGAAGACCACGAATAGGATGGATAGACAGTGTGAAGAGAGCGCTGGATGCGAGAGGGATGTCTGTTGAGCAAGGAAGAGTGGCTGTGCATGACAGAAATAAATGGAGAGAAATTGTGAATGAATAAGTGATGCGCAGCCCTGAGGGGATATTCTCCCGCATTTGGCCTGATCAGCTAGTCAGGTCAGGTGCGGGTAAGGGGATGGGTCTATTATGATGTGGCAGGGGTAAACCAGTTCTGCTGTCGGGCCCTGCTGCGGATGTCACTGATTGCATTGCGCAGTTGACCCTTGTGCGGTGTGGTGCAGTGAGGATCTGTCCGTTCTCCCGTTTGGGGCTAAGATGCGAATGAATGTGTTTGAATGGATGAGTAAATGGAGAGTGAGTCGTCCTGTCTCGGCTACCTCCCTTTCCTTGGGGGAAGCAGCCTAGGTATATAGATAGATAGATAGATATATATATAATATACAATATATATATATATATATGTATTATATATATATGTAATATATTTATATAATATATATATACTATAATATATATATATATATATATATATATATATATATATATATATATATATATATATATATATATATATATATATATATATATATATATATATAAGAACATAAGAACATAAGAAGAGAGGATAACTGCAGTAGGCCGGTTGGCCCATGCTAGGCAGCTCCTAGAAGAGTAATGAACGACTAGAATGAGATAAGGATAGCAAAGAAGAAGGCTCTCCCTCGCCCTGAAACCCTCCAACCGAAGCCGGCAGGAAAAAGTAAGAAAGAACACCACGCCGTACAGAAAAACTGGCGTGGACATTTTACAGGAAAGTGTCAAAGGAGAATAGAGACTATCATAGTGTAACCTGAAAAGAAAAAAATTATGAATTTGTATTGGTTATAAGATTTTCTTTATTCTATATCCACCCCTTATTTGGCATATGCTTATCTAGCCTATGCTTGAAACTCTCAATGGAAGAGGCAGCAACTACTTTACTAGGTAGCTTATTCCATTCGTCTACTACTCTATTACCAAACCAATTTCTACCGATTTCCTTACTGAAACGGAATTTTTCTAGTTTGAAACCATTATTTCTAGTTCTATCCTGTATGATCACTTCAAGTACCTTGCTAATATCTCCCTTATTTATACCATTCATCCACTTAAACACCTCAGTTAAGTCTCCCCTTGCTCTACGCCTCTCAAGCGAATGCAGACTTAGTCTTTTCAGTCTGTCTTCATATGACAGGCTCCGGACGCCATGTATCATCCTAGTCATTCTTCTCTGTACATTTTCTAACGAATTAATATCCATTCTATAGTAAGGACACCAAAATTGTACTGCTTAGTCTAAATGTGGCCTTACTAATGCTAGATAAAGTTTTAGTATTACTTTAGATGATCTATTGCTCACGCTTCTCGAAATAAATCTTAGGATCCTATTTGCTTTATTTCTTGCATTAATACACTGTTGCCTTGGTTTAAGGTCGTTACTAATCATAACTCCTAGATCTCTCTCGCATTCCGATTTGCTAATTTCTTTGTTATCTAAGCTGTATTTAGTATCTCCAATGGTCTTGCCTACGTTAAGTACTTTACATTTTTCAACGTTAAATTCCATTTGCCAAGTTTTAGACCATTTGGACAATGTATCGAGGTCTTTTTGTAAGTTATGGCAATCGTCAGTCGAGTTAATGATACGCCCTATTTTTGTATCGTCGGCAAATTTGCTGATGCTGCTATTGACTCCTAAGTCTAGATCATTTATATATATGATAAATAATAAGGGACCGCGTACTGAACCCTGTGGTACACCGCTAGTTACTAATCCCCAGTCCGACTTAGTTCCATTTATTAATACTCTCTGCTTTCGTCCTTTCAGCCAGGATTCTATCCATTTTAAGATATCGCCGTCTATACCGTGTGCTCGAACCTTTCTAACTAACCTTTCGTGTGGGACCCTATCAAAAGCTTTACTAAAGTCCAGATAAATAACATCGTAAGCTTTATCGCTATCTACTGCCTCATAGACCTCCGAGTAGAATGACAACAAATTTGTGAGGCAGGATCATCCTTGCCTGAATCCGTGCTGACTTTCGTTTATAAGATTAAATCTTTCTAAGTGTTCTCTAATCTTATTTGCCAAAATTGACCAACATTTTTCCTACTATTGACGTTAGACTTATCGGACGATAATTCGACGCAGCTGATTTATCACCCTTTTTAAAGATGGGCACTACGTTTGCGGTTTTCCACGCCTCTGGAACTTCTCCTGAACTTAAAGAGTCATTAAATAACGTTAAAAGTGGCTGACATAATTCTTTTTTGGTTTCTTTTATAATTTTTGCATATATATCGTCCGGACCTGGCGATTTTTGAGGTTTTAACTTATTAGTTTCTTTCAATACGTCCTCCTTACTAATGGTTATTTTACTAAGAATATTTTCCGTATTCTCATGGTAAATATTTGCTGCTTGAGGGACCAGGCCTAGATTTTCCTTGGTGAATACTGATATGAAATAATTATTTAGGATGGAGCACATTTCTTTATCTTCACTGGTAATGTCACCTGATTCTGTTCTCAGTGGTCCTATCCTATCTTTATTTTTCGTTCGCTACATTTGATAAAAACCCTTGGGGTTTTCTTTTGATTCACTGGCAACCTTAATTTCATAATTTCTCTTTGCTTTTCTTATCTCCCTCTTTACTTCTCTATTTAAAATCGTGTATCGGTTACGTAAGTGTTCCTCTCCACGTTTTATTTTTCTAAATATTCCTTTCCTTTGGCCTATGAGAGATTTTAATCTGTTGTTTAACCATCTTGGTTCTGAATTATTAGTTCTAAACGGTTTTGAAGGAATATATCTATCTTGGCCTCCGTGTATTATATTTCTTAACTCGTTATACTTCTCACTGATTGAACGTCTGTTTGGTACTGGAGCTGAGTTAATTTCCGTCACCTGGACTACATTCCTATCTACCACCTCCCCCCTCACAGACACCTGACGGACATCCCCACGTGTTTCCTGTGCCTGACCTATGACCTGGGGTTCCCCACTGACCTGGCATTCCCTCAAATAGCTAATCTCCCTGTGGAATATCGTTCGAAAATAAGCTCTTAAGCCATCGAAATCTCCTAGACGAAAATTTGGAACGGTGGAGGTATTTTCAGTGGAACAGACATCCCAAATAAATTTGAACTTAATTTCTTCATGATCGCTATTACCAAGTCGTCCACCAACCTCTATATCGCTAATGATATTTTCTTTATTAGCTAAAACCAAATCTAGTATATTATTACCTCTGGTGGGCTCCCTGATATACTGATAAAGGAAATTATCCTGTACTACCTCTAGAAATTCCTCTGACTCTGCATCTCCTGTCTGATTTCTCCAATCTATCTTTGGCAGATTAAGGTCCCCTACAATTATTACTGAGCTGGACTGTGATGCTTTCCTTATTTCCTCCCAGAGGTATTTACTATCAGCTCTACTTAATTTAGGAGATCTGTAAATTGCTCCTAAGACTAATTTCTCCCTATTGTTACTAATTTCAACCCAGACACTTTCTGTATCCCTATTTACTTTAATGTCTGCTTTATTGTAACAGTTTAATGAATCCTTTACATAAATAGCTACCCCTCCCCCCTTTCTTCCCTGACGGTTTGACACAAAAATATTATAGCCTTTTATCTGATATTCTGCTAAAAATACTCGAGTGTCTGTATTCATCCAAGTTTCACTAATAACGGCAATGTCTATTTTCTCTGTACAAATTAAAGCCCTCAGTTCATCCATTTTATTACGTAAACTCCGGCTGTTTGTGTAGTACACTTTCAGATTATTACGAGTAGTTATGCCTCTACCTTGGCATTTACTGTTATTTATTTTATTACTAACTGGGAAACTCTTTACTTTACTAATATAACAATTTTTTGTACTATCGCTTATCGCCCTTCTATCATCGCTTGTTCTATCATCTATCATCGCCTGCTCAATTTGAGGTGCCTGAGTGGATGTATCTACACTATTGGTTGAACTTTTGTTCTTAATTTTGCAAGAATCGATGCATCTATCCAAACATGGTAATAATGATTTCTGAGTGTAGTTGCTGCATCTTCCTGTACACCTACTTCTCAATCTCGAAAAAATCCCTCCAACTCCCTATCTATCATTCCAGCTAAAACAGTAACTCCCTGCCTGCTAAGATGAGTCCCATCCCAACTATACAAGGCACTCCGTCCATAAAACAGGTCCGAGCTGTCTATGAAAGGTATTGCATTATCTTTGCAATACCTTTCAAGGCGGCAATTAAATCCTATTGCCCTGCTCAACCATTCCCTTCCAACCCGCCACCTTGGTAAAACACCAAGCACTACAGGGGTTCCTCCCCTCTCCCTAACCTTTTCTAACATCAACTTGTACCTTTTCCACAGTACCTCACTCTTACGGCTACTAATATCATTGCCTCCTACACTGAGGCACACAGTGGGTTTGTCACCACTTTCCTTTACGATATTTGAAATTTTTTCTACCACATTAGCCACGCTGGCCCCTGGAAGACACACATGTTTAGCGAGTGGAGTATACTTGGCCCTGTTCAGATATCTCACCTGGGAGTCTCCAACAACAGCAACATTTTTCTTACCTTTCTTGTTCTGATTATACTTACCTGTACTGGAAGTTCTCTCACCGTCCTTCTCCTCTACTTCCTTCTCTGCCTTCCCTTCACATTCGTCCCGTAGTGCGTCGAATGCATTAGTTGTCTTAACTTCCGTTTGCTTTTTAAGAGTGAACTTCGTTGCACCCTTGTTTACTAGTGTCCAACCTTCAGCCTTTTTCTCTTTCTCCTCCAACATCTCCTCCAACAATTCCCTCATCTGTGACTTCTCCTGCCTGAGAATTTGTACCTCCCGCTTCAGTTCGAGAAGTTCCTCCTTTAATTTAAGGTAGTCCTTTTCAATACCTGCAGTGGGGACACAGCTCTCTGCCGAGGAAGCCATTACCACAAATTCACACAAGGTAGCACACACTATCACGGGTCACTACGGGTCACCACAACACACACTCTCACGGATCACTAGCACAGCACTATCGCTGATCACTACAACACACTAACACAACCACTATCACAGATCACTAAAGCACACTACCATATATATATATATATATATATATATATATATATATATATATATATATATATATATATATATATATATATAGATAGATAGATAGATAGATAGATAGATAGATATAGATATCCATCTATCATCCAATTCTACGTTGCCCCATGAGAAGCGTAGAAGACCGGGGCTAGGCAATTCGGTCCTGACATTTAAGATGAGAGTGAATATATATATATATATATATATATATATATATATATATATATATATATATATATATTGCAGATACCCAGCCAAGCTCACCATGTCGTTTGTGTCGAAGTATTATACGGATGCTGACTAAGCTGATGAGATAGCAGTGTCAGCTGTGTCGCAAGGGCATTAAGAGGGGGCCTAGAGGTTCCCCAAAGTTTTTTAGTACTTCCCCATTACATAAGCACCTGCAAGCAAAGCATCCTAATGAATATAACCAGAAGGCAACAACAGATACAGCAAGCCAAGAGAGTACGTCATCTGATTCTCAACCACCACCCAAACAAAGAAAACTTGCAACTATGGAAAGCCAAATGTCTCTGGAAGAGAGTTTTAGTCATAAAAAAATATGGGATATCAATGACCACCGTGCCCTGCCTATTCATCGGAAAGTGATGACAGTGATTGCCACTGACAACCAGACATTCACCATAGTTGAAGATCAAGGTTTCATTGAGCTTCTTGCCCATCTTCAACCTAAATATATGATTCCCCGTCGAAGGTACTTTGCAGAGGTAATGCTTCCGAAAGCATATGAGGACATTAAATCACAAATTGCAGCTGAACTAGACCCAGAAAATGCTTCTCACCTATCATTCACATCTGATAATTGGACTTCACCTCACTCTGTGGAGTCACTCATATCACTAACATGTCACTGGATCACCACTGAATAAAACGAAAGAATGCTGTTCTTTTTGCTAAGCACTTTCCTGGCTCTCACACTGGAGAAAATATTGAACGTTATGATTCATTCAGTGATGACACAGTGTGGAATTAATGATGAGAAGCGACATATCTTACTTCGTGATCGAGCTGCAAATATGGCATTAGGTACAAGACTGGCAGCAATAGAAAGTGGACATTGTTTCTTCACCTTCTTAATCTTGTTGTGAAAGATGCAATTTTCAGCCAGAAAAGAGTCATTGATATCTGTGCAAAGGTGCGCCGCATCAGCACCCACTTCAGTCACTCAAGTGTAGCCCACAGTGAGCTTAAAAAACAGTCTGAGAGGGGAATCAAAATACCACTATTCCCTGTGCAGTATGTGAGTACACGCTGGAGCAGCACATACCTTATGCTTGAGCGAGCATTCACACTGGAGAGGGAAATTTTGCTGTACACATTAATAAGTGTTAATGAGTGGGATACTGTGGAGAAACTCATTCGCGTGCTTCAACCCATCTATGAAATTAAAAAGCAGGTTAGCTCTGAGTATTCAACCCTTGGTGATGTAATTCCCCATGTAATTGTCCTCAAAAGATACTTTTTGAAGACTGCAAGCGATGCAGGGATCATAACTCCTAAAAGGAAACTGCTTAGTGCTCTAGAGAATCGTCTGCTATCTACTTCAGATGGGTTAAACGTTCTGAATGAAAGAAACTATGATCTGACTACTTTCTTGGATCCCAGATACAAGCTGAAGCTCATGAAAGATAAGAAGGAGCAAGTAAAATCATGGCTGTTAGATGAAATTCGAAGCAGTCTGGAGAAATGTAGCAAGGATAGTGAGAGCAGTGAAGAGTCCAACATACAGTATCTATCAACATGCCTGGCGACACCTAGAATACTGATGATCACAAAAACAGTACTGAATCTCTACCAAGACCAATGTACAGTACACCTTACAAGAGGAAATTCACCGTGACTTCCGGTGCTGCTAGTGTGAAGATGAGGAGGACGATATGCAGGAAAATTGTACAGGTAGCAAAAATCGGTTGATGAAACGGCAACATAGTAAACAGACTGCGGAAAGTGTATCTGAAATAGCTGAGGAAATTGACAAGTATGTTACTATGGTCTGTCTATTTTATGAAGAGCGTTTGGGCGTTGTCCCTCTTGGGGAGTCCCCTTCCCACAGTGTTGCCATACTTTGTACTGGGCAACTTAATCGGATTAGAGACGAGGTGTAAATGACGACTCTCCCTCCCAGCACACCACTGTTTTTCCTCTCTCTCTCTCTCTCTCTGCATATAGAAATTGCATTTTTTGTAGATTTATTTCTATAGAAAGTCTATACGGTCTTATGAATCATTGGAATTTGAGGAAAAGCCTCCTGACTGACTGTCTGTCTGTCTTGTTGTGCTCTTATTCATTCCCTTTTTCCATGCCCTTTCCCCCTACTCCGTCTGTCTGTCTGTCTGTCTGTCTGTCTCTCTCTCTAACATTATTTTTTATTATGACTGTGATTTTCTCCTTAAGGTATGATGTTCTATTTGTGGCTTATAATTCAATTTCCACCACATTAACTCCCTCCCTCCCTCCGGCTTGCCTTTTTTCCTTTATCTCCTGCCTCTCCAACCTCCCTTCCTCGCTGTCTGCCTGTCCCATCCCCCTGATCTCCATTCACTTTCCCTCCTCTCTCTCTCTCTCTCTCTCTCTCTCTGTTACTGTCTGTCTGTCAACATTATGTTTTTCTTATGAATGTGATACTTTCCTTAAAGTATGATGTTTTATTTGTTCTTTATAATTTCGCCTTTCTTTCCACACCACCTTTGAGGTAAAAGTCAAGGCTAGTTTTTATTTATTTATTTTTTTTATTGTACAGGTTGCAGAGCGCTTCTTTGTTGGTGAGGAGAATACTGGCTGTTCTGGTGGCTGTTGTGTAATACAAGCTTGATTGAAGGAAGAGCAGATTCGTCTGACTGTTGCTTCGCTCATGGTCGTGGCTTTTGCTGTTCGAGCAACAGCTTTTGAGGGAACAATTATAGGTCCTCTGCCTTCTTTTCTAAAAAATATTTATTTACGTTGTAAATAAGTTTTTTTCTCTACTGTGGAGCACACGAGAGCGAGTAGCAGGAGTAAGAGCATCCATCTCAGGTGGCGGCCAGTGTGGAAATGACCAGGATTAACACGGTCACTCTACCCTTTCAAGCGTGGCAACATTGGAAAGCAACTTTGCCACGTGTTGTGGTATTTATAAAAGTCATTGTTATTATTAGAAAAAAAAGAAATTTATAACACTATATAGCCTTATTAGAGAATTAAATATATCTATCTATCTATATCTATATACCTACAGTAGGCTGCTTCCCCCAAGGAAAGGGAGGTATATATACTGTAAATAAACTTCATTTAGAAGTCGTAAATAGCTGACAGGAGACAGGGAGGTGTACACATTTGGCAGAGAGGCGGCTGAGGAAATTCCCAAGAAGGACAACGCCTAAACGCTCTTCGTAAAATAGACATACCATAGTACAACAGCCGAAAAGGATCAGGACCTAATGAAATTGTGGAAGTATTCTGCATTATTTTTTCCAATATTATCCAAAGTTGCCAGAAAATATTTGTCCTGTCCTGCTTCTTCAGTCTACTCTGAAAGGCTGTTATCGGAAGCTGGCAGTATATACGAGGAGAAACGTCCTTGCATACTACTTCGAACAGAACAACTATTTCTCCATCATAATCTTCCTCGCATTCAACTCACAGATCCTAGCAAAAGAATGCACACAGTTCAGTACAGTCACCGACTCACCTTTCAGTTTCAGCATATTAATGAAGAGAAGGAACATTTTATTGCACCTATATTACCTCTGGTTGATAAACTGAAGAATAAATCTTAATTCACATCAGTTATAATTTTGGTTAATGTTTGTCCTCCATGTTTTCCAATAAGTGTTCCAAAAATATAAGTATAGTATATTATTAACCACTGCATATTTTCTCAAAATAATATAAATGAAGAGTTAAGAAATATCAAGGTTAGAAAGGAATCCAAGAAGTTAGAGTTGAGAAATATAAGCAGTGTGATAACTGCTTAGATGTTAAATAAAAGTTCCGGTTCCGGCCGGTTACTTTATGATAGTTCCGGCTGGAACCGGAACTTCATAAAAATTGAGGTTCCGGCCGGAAGTAACTGGTCGGAACCAAATTCCACAGCACCTCTAATTATTACATGTCCATAACTATTTCAAATGACATAATAATGTCCATATATTAATGCCTCTAGAGACAGCGATTGAAGGGAGCCAGTAAGAGGAGGAGAGTTAAAGACAAAAAGCCTTGACTTCACGTTGTTGAGAAGAGCTGTATGTGGAGAACCTCCCCACTCGTAAGAGCTGTACTGTAAACAGGGACAAATAAAACCCGTGTATAATGTCAACAACTGTGCAGGGGAAAAGAAGGTTCGGAGTCGGCATAGCACACCTCTCTTGGAAGCAAATTTATCTTGAGAGGTAATATGTTCTTTCCAAGATAAATCCCGAGCTAATGAAACCCCATGTATGTTGAAAGATGATGGCGGATTGAGCTGGATATTGTTAAAACTTAGTGGGTACTCTTGTGGAAGATTTTGTCGGGTTGATAGATGTAAGAACTGAGTTTTTAATGCATTAAAAACTACAAGATTACTTTTACCCCAGTCAGAGAAATAAGCCAAGGCAGACATTACGTGTGCAATGGCACACCTAATGTCTGCCTTGGCTTTTTATACTTACAAAATTAGTAGCTCTTGTTTCTTATTCACTCACCATTGAAACCCTCATAATCCTGACTCAGCCTCACAGGCATAATCAAATAACTATCCACACATAACGCTCTTTACAAAATCAATCAGCTAAAGTCAGTCTGTCGACTATCTCGTCACCTGATAAAAAAAAAAAAAAAGACCGGGATGCCAAACATTTGTCTTATACTCCTTCACAAAAAATTCTTCCAACCAACTTTCTCTCATGTCTTTCATTCATTCATTCATTCATTGCCAGACGCCATGTATCCCAAACGGGGTGGCCAAGGGCTTAGAGTTAATTGTTTTACATGGAGGGGCACTAATCCTCCACCAACCCCACTTGACACATGTCTTTCAACATCCATATATCTCTGTCACACAACTCTTTTCGATATTGGTCATCTTCATGGCTTGCGACACCTCCATCCACCTTCATACTCGCTCAGACACGCCCTTTGCACAACTTGGCTACACCCATTCTCTTTACATACCCATACCACCTAAGCACACCATATTCGATTTTAGTATCCACAGATTTCCACGAATGAAATTACTCCTCACCATAATCACTCTACGCACTACTCAGATGTTTTTCTATACTCTCAGTTCACTCTTCTTATGCTTGACTATTTATATACATTAAGCATCTACATCCACACTGATGTGAGCAGCAGAACTCCCCATGAAAGCCACACTCAGACCTCTGATTGTATGAAGGCCGCCATACCACAAATCACCTCCTTAATGTGCTATTCTACATTCGGCTTCTTTTGCACATTTAGCTTTTGTCTCTGTCACTTCACCAAGTACACAAACTCCCTAACAAAGTCATCCTTCTCTCCATTCACACTCATATCACAGTCGGAATCACCTGTCATCTCAATAACCATCACTCTGTTCCTACTGACAGTTACCTACAACGCACGGCATTGACAGCTATCAAGAACGCTTTGCATAAACCTCCGAAACTCTTGCTCAATACTACTATGTAACACGGCAACATCTGCATAGCCTACATCCGATTTGACAGACTCAACCCTTCACCATTGTTTACAGTTATCATCCTTGTTACCATTACTTGAGATTTTACATCTATTATAGCAACCTCTCTCTCTCTCTCTCTCTCTCTCTCTCTGTACACACACACATACAGACATAAACAGCAGAGAGAGAGAGAGAGAGAGAGAGAGAGAGGGAGAGAGAGAGAGAAAGAGAGAGAGAGAGAGAGAAAGAGAGAGAGAGAGAGAGAGAGAGAGAGAGAGAGAGAGAGAGAGAGAGAGAGAGAGAGAGAGAGACTGATTGACTGATTGATAGAGATCGATAGATGTGTGTGTGTGTGTGTGTGTGTGTGTGTAAAACAGACCTCGGGACACCACACAGCCTTGTCTGACTCGAACACTGGTCTTAATCACTCATTCAGATGCCCACATACTCATACACAGGTTTCATTACCGTCATAAAACTTCTGACGGCATTCAACAGCCTCATGCCCATTATTTTTATGCAAAACTTTCATAATTAAATCTGTTTATCTTACCATTCGGTTTATCCAGATCAATAAATGTCATAGTACCATCGGTCATAGTCAGAATTTTTCATCACTGTGTGTCGCAAGGCAAGTACTTGTAGTACAGGAGCATTAGCTAAAAGGTGCGAGTACTTCGTAACAATCCGAAAATTCAGGAAAGGTCAAGATAAGTGTTCTATATAACATCAAAAGTCTCCGCACATCCCGTTTGAGGAAACTTCAGAATCCAAGATGGCGTTCAATATGGCCAGAGATGTTTAAATTTGCCTTATCATAATTAATATACATAAAATGCTAAATAAGGTGTCTAAACATAGGTTTTAAAGCACAAGAAATCCACTGATATCATAAGTATAATGATTTACCGAACCAAAAATAACATAACCAATTAATGGCCAAATTAAGCATCCAAATTAGACTATTCTTCCATAAACAGAAAATATGTATTTTGTTATTTACAAACTCGTAGCCGAGCAGTATCGTGTAAGCTGAAGCACAAATATGAGAACAACATTTCAATCTTCAAGGTAAACATCACTTTCAGTCAGTACTGGTGCGGTAGTGCACTACATTTGCTACACATTGAGCTACAATAAAGACGCAGTTTATTGCATCAACATGTACTAACACATCCATCTTCATTGCACCCACAAGACACCACGTCCAGGAGAGTCAGGTGCAACAGGAAGGTCTGTTTCTACCGGGGTAAGGATGCCGTCTTGTGCTTTCCAGCCCCAGTCGTTTGGTGGAAAGTGTCTGCCAAGCCTTTTCTGAACTGTGCGAAATGTGCAAAGGGAATGTTGTTGTGCAGCAGCAGTAGTTGGTGGCAGACTTGCAGTATCAAAAGATGAAGTCAAGGAGACTTTACTAACGGACAGTTTGTATACTGCACGTTTAATGATGTGTATTTGGTACCACCCTAGAGCTTAAGAATGAAAACTTCTCCAGCCCTCTTGATATGATCATGTGTGCCATCAGCCCTTATAAAAGTCTCTGCTAGATCATACTCCTTTTTCTTATGAACTAGACTAAATGCTTTTCGTTTTCCTTGGCGGTAAATGGCAGAAACAGCGTCACATCATGTGACTGTATGCAAGAACATAATTGGTATCTCCAATGGCAACCTGTATGTCATTTACGTCATACAGAATTGTAGGAGAAAGTTAACACAGGAAGTAAGTATCTGTAGGTGTTACCTGGGCTACTAGCATGACCAACAAGTCTGTATCACTTTCGGTAACAACTGTTGGAAGTTTCTCATTCTCTGCGATGATTGGCATTGTTGATAATTTAATAAGTGAGTCGGTAACTGCTTTTGGCTGCTTCACGCATTCCTCTTGAAGGCATCTCTTCACAAAGATTTTGAATTAGTCTCTTATTGTTGTTGTTTGCAAGGAAAGCTGCTTGAGTGGTGGTTGTGGGCATGTTTGCATCAAAGATGATATCAGGAGAAACAAGTTTTTGTGCTCCACGGCTCTGCTCACCTGCCTTTGTGGAGTTGATGCTGTCATATCCATCGAACACAACTGTTGCCTGTGCACCAAAGTTTTTATGAGTATAAGCTAGATATGCCAGGCATACGTCTCGATACGTGGAGGGATGTGGCCACACCACTTTGTGCAGAAGGTGACCGCCATCTACAACAAACACATAGTTTTCAGGTAGGTTGGTGTGTTGAACAGTGTATGGCTTTAAAATGTCACCCATGGTGCTCTTAGCTGGCTTGTGCATAACACCACCTTTGAAAAGTGAAGATGGCTGATGAGCAAGCTCATAAGCTAGTAAGTTTCCATGTCAGAACTGTTTTTAAAAACACACAGAAGTCAGTTGAACAACAAGCCTGGGTTTATAGCCACACTTTCTCCTCTCACTTTGACAAGGAGAAATTATTTGATATATTCTTCGATTTTTCTATGGCACATTATAGGAACTCGCAGGTACCATCAAATTCAATGATGTATTACCAGGGGTGTCACCAGGAAATTTGGGCTGTGCTTCAAGATGGGAGTGGGGGGGAGGGTGGCTTCGCTTTAGCAACAGTCATTGTTCCAAAAAATATCTGTGAATAAACGTACTACAGAAACATATTTGGGGTGGTTAAGCCCTCGAAAGCACCCCCCCCCCACATGGCAACCCTCCTGCATATTTCAGTACATAATATGATTTACCTTAGTGCTAAATTATTATTATTATTATTTTTTTTTGTGACCGACTCTGGACATAGGCTTCACAGCCTTCTTTCAAGGCCCAGTAGTCCTCCTACGTACCGCACACCTCTACATGTCACCACTTCGGCGCTAACACTCACCGTCCATACTGAATACATGCTAGGGCTGTCTCATACAGGACTGGTGTATTGGTATTAGCGGGGGTATTTTTATGACCTGTCGGCGGGTCTTCTGGTAGAACAGTAAAGTCTGATATTTATGAAATTCAAATCCTTAAGCTGTTCCCTGTCCCAGCGGGATTTGAACCCGGGTCCATCAGGACTGCAGGCCAACTCTCTACCGATTGAGCCACCGCCTCCCCCATATGTGTATAAGATTGATTTATTCGTATTCATTTCACTTAAAAAATGATGTCTGGACATTTATTTGCCAATTTTCAATAGATACAAGTTCAGATACCGGAAACTGAGCATTGTGGCGGCCATATTGGACTACATCTTGAATTCTGAGAATTCCTCAATGGGGATTTGCGGGGACTTTTGATATGTTGTTAGGACACAAGACCTAGTGACAAATTTTCAACTTGGAATGAATTTCCTCCAAGTTTTGCCAGTTTTATAAGCTATTGCTCCTGGACTGTTAATCTACACATGCCCTGTTGGTCCTAAAACCGGTTCGTTACTCACCAGGCCTTCTGATATACTGTTTTCTTAGCCTATAACTTTTCTCCCGTTAATTTTCCTACAGCATACAACGGACTTACACCGAAATAATTTCTGCACACGTTAATCACAATTTTTTCCTTATACTTTGGTACAGGCACCAAATGTTCCCAGTACACTGGTACAGTCCCACTTATCAAAGTTCTTCCAGATATTTCAAATAACTCATCATTCAGCTGTCTCTACTTCTCTTAAGCATCTCGACATATACTTCATCAGCACCTAATTCTTTTGTATTCTATATCCACATCTCGGAATTCTTTGCTTCTGTCAGTGTCTTATTTCGTGACACAACGTTCCTATTCTTCATACCACATGAATCATATTTGCAGCCATATGGCTACATTCGTATTCCAGTTCGTCGACATTATAAAGTATTCTTTCCGTCTGCTCTAATATTATTTTCATTTGTTGGCGTTCTTCCAGTTTCACACTTTTTGCTACCCTCATTTCTACATTCCTATCAATTTCCTATTTTCAGAGTAAATTGCATTGATTTTTCTTTAAAGTTCATAAGTTACCTTCGTCACTCTTCTTATTACTAGCCTTTTTGCATGCATCTTATTCTGTGTATTCCCTACTTTTCTCATTTAAGACCCTTTCTTTCATCCACTTTATCAACCTCTGTTTCCTTTTACTGCCATTCCAACTTTTTCATCCCATCAAACTTATTTGCTCCTTACTTGCTGCTAACCTCGCGACGACACTCAGATTTATCAGTTCAAACCAAATACTCCTTACATACATTTCAAAAGTTGTTTAGATGCATTTGGTTCCAGTTATTACCTACAGATTAAATCCTTCACTACCTTAACTCAGGTTTCATCTGCCACTTGACTACTTCTCAGTTCGATGATTTAGGTCTTTTAATGTGGTTGCTCTTCTCTTTTTACCCTCTCAGTTTTACCTTGTATACCACAATCATATAATCAGGTCTATCAGTCTCCTTGTATCGTAACATTCCAAAGCATCTCTGACAGCACGTAATCAATATGCTCGTTTTGGCATTCTTTTTACTCTTTCTGCACCATGTTTATTTGGGTGTATGTGTGTGATTAATATAGGAATCACTAAAGACTAACTTCCTTTCCAGGTCCATTTTCTTCATTTCCTTATCATTGACATTCCACCATACTTTATAGCGACACAATGAATCCCTCACGGAACCAGTGTCAACACTCCCATTCATTTCATAATAAACTAAATACACTACAACTCCTGGGAATCTGTCCTATCACTTCATCCAGCTGGTTCCAGAACCTGTTTTTTCTTTTCTTTTCTTTATAACTTATTAGCGCATGGTATACACCGACTGCTACTTTCACCATCTCAAATGGAACCTAAAACACACACAAACACACACACACACACACACACATCTTCAGCTGACAAATCTAAATCTTCATTCTCCTCTGCCGTTCATCACTCATTGACAGGACAACTCCTTCCTTACATCATTCACGATTCCACTAGTAACGCTCCCACGCCTTCACCTCACACCCTTTCATTTCCATTTCATACAACTCTGTCGTGGAGTGCTTAACACTGTTAAACGCATTCACCATTTCCAACATTTTACGCTCCTCCTCCACACCCCTCACTTCCCACATGGCAATACGAACTGGCCAATGTTTTCCGGGCCCTAGTTAGGCACAGAACCTTTTGAGGGCTTCTGTACCATCGCCAGCACATCAGAAATAAAGGGAATAAAAGGTGGCTGAACGCAAATCTCAGCTGACCTCTAGTCATGTGGAGAACATGCGGTTATAAGTATCCAGCAAACATATGGTTTCCCGAGTTCCAGAAAACCTTTTGAGAATAATATGCACATGTAACTGTATCATCTTTTTATATTTCATACGTTTAAGCACTCCATGGTAAAGTAATACTGAAGTTATACCAAGATCATGAAACTTTACTTGTTTAGTGTACTTATCCGTACGTTAGCTTACCCAATAATAACACTTAAAAAAAGATGTAGGAATATGGTTATACGCTTATTTTTGTGTAATTCTTGCTTGGCCTTCATACCGCCTCCAACTGGTTCCCATGGCTTTTGGCACTGTGTCATCCTAATATCTTCATACTTTTTAGAAATGGATTTTATATTCATTTCACTGTTTCTTTTCCAGCCCCTTTGTATTGGAACTACAGAGGGTTTTTGTCTTAATGGATCATGGGCAAGGCACTGATATCCTTTTTAGCATTGATTCCATATTCCTTTCTGCATACCTAAGCAAATTCGGGTAGCCCAACCGCCCAAAAAGATATTCTCAAAAAAGGCCCCTGGGAATGTCCCGGTGATTTTGACTACCATTTAGGAATATGGCATACTTCACTTACCTACATCTTTTTTCAGAATAAGAAAAAGTATTAAGATTGTGTCTTACTAGGATTATGTTCACTGGAAAGTGAAAACAAACATTTAGAAAACCAAAGGAATGAGTATTGCTGCTTTAGAGGTAAGAAGGAAGCATGGAGAATATGGAGAAATCGGCAGCTTACCTATTACATGAATATGATTAAAGCAATATGTTTTTATTATCTTGGGGAAGTTTTCGGATATAGAGAAGCTCCTAGACTAAGAGTAGATTCACATCCTCTGTGTCTGTGGTACATCCATCTATCCATCCATCCATCATCCAATCCTATGACGCCCCATGAGGAGAATGGGAACCCGGGGCAAGGCAAGGTGGTCCTGACTTAAGATGAGAGTGACCAGCCTCACTCATTCCTAATTGGCACTACATGAGCAATAAACCCCAACAATCCGTTGGGTATAAACCTACACAGGCTCAATCTGATTGGAACACCTTAATTACCACTGAACCACCAAGAGCCATAATTTGGTAATATAGGTACTACCCAGCGTAATAAATGGTTTCCTGGTGCACAGGAAACCATTTGGCTTGTCACTCGGTGTAGAGTTACCCATGAGCAGAAGGAAGAGGAAAGAATGAAGGAAAGACAGAAGAGTAAAGAAGGAAGAAGGAAGGAAGAGAGGAAAGGGCAGGCACCCATGTGCAGCACTGCATCGCGTAAGTGGATGCCGAGCTCCCCCACCTACCACTCATATATATATATATATATATATATATATATATATATATATATATATATATATATATATATATATATATATATATATATATATATATATATATATATATATATATATACCAATCTATCTATCTATGATCAATGAGCTAGTTTCGTGCCAACATGGAGCATCCACTGACAGTTATTAAAGCAAGATTTGGGTGTAAATACTCATACGAGTATCATACTTTGAAATATATGTCTGACCATTAGCAAATAATTGACTACTTTTATCAGATTTTAACCTCATTTTCTACATAAGGTAAATTAACCTAACCTGACCTGACACTGTACTGACCAGTGTTGAGGCCGGCGTCCTGGGCCCACTTTTTTGATGGAGGAAAGTTGATTTTAGGGTTCAAGACTGGCAGCCAGTCAACATCTCCACCACGCCTATATTTAGGATCCTGGCGATGAATTCATTCAAAGACAAGGACGAGGAAAAAACTGAGACTCAAACAAGCTACCGTATTTGTTACAGGAAAAGAAGACTGCGAGACTTAAACCTGGGGTCTTATTTACTCAAGAAGAAGAAGAAGAAGAGGAAGAGGAGGAGGAGGAGGAGGAGGAGGAGGAGGAGGAGGAGGAGGAGGACGAGGATGAGGACGAGGACGAGGAGGAGGAGGAAGAGGAAGAAAGACGAAAAAAAAAAGAAAAATACAGAGAAAGAACAAAAAGACTAAAAAAGTAGAGATCCGTATCTTTTAAAGGAGGAAGAGAAGAAGGCTATGAGACAAGTATGAGGCCGTAAAAGAAAAAGAAGTGTTGAACAAAGATAGACGTGCTTCATGGATAGTTGCGCTTCTTCCATTAACTCGAGGAATTCTCTCTCAGGCGTGGAACCGAGTGTGGAACACTTTAAGAAAGTTTACCATTCGGTCCCCTCGTCTTCTGTCTGATGTTAGCGGGTCTGTGGCTGATCCTTTTGCTGTTGCTAAGTTGTTTGTTGAACGTTTAGTTAGGGTATTGAAAAGAATACAGAAATGCCTGCAGCTGTCATCGTTGCCGTGTGGAATCTCTTGTTATCATTTCCATTTCCTCTGGGCGTGAGTCTTATAGTGTCTGCCCTCTTCCTACACTTCAGAGAGCTCTGCCACTGTACCGTGATTCATCTCTTGGTTGTAACGATATTCCCCATGCATATTTACGTCACAAGTCCCTCGCCTTTCTGCTCTCATTGTATAACAGAATCTTGTGTAACTGGGTGTTTCCGGCATGTTGAGGTGTAGCCATAGTTATTTCTTTCCCCAAACCAGGAAAGATCATCTATTGCTGACATATCGTCGTCCCACAATTCTTACTTCTTGTATTTGTAAGATGTTAGAAGGGATGGATAATGGTTGGCTCATGTGGTACTGGAGAGAGGAGGCGGTTTATCACCTGTCCTGTACGGTTTTCCTAAACTGCAGTCTATCTCTGGAATCTCCTGTGTGAGGTTTTCCCCACAACCAGCATCAAGTCACACTCTTCTTCGGCGCGGAGAAGGTGTATGACGATGCCTGGCTTCATGGCATTTTACAGTCTCTTCAGGTGCTGGAAAGGGGTACCTCCACTTAGTAGTAGTGACATAGCTAGACGGTTCTGCTGTTTGATTTTGCAGACGTCTCTCAACTTCCTATCCCCTGAAAGGAGAATTGTGGACTGAAGGATGGGGCAACTTCAACCTGCAGTTTACTGGATTCATATTGAAATGAACCTGGGTTTACAACAGCTTCTACAACTACTTCACCTTCGTGGCTTTGGTATCCATGATCTATTACCCATTTTTATTCATCCGTTTTTATCTAATCGTTGTTTACAGGTCTGCATGGGAGGGTGTGCCTTCTAGTGCCCTTACAGTCAAGGATGGGGTACCACAAGGAAGTATCCTTGGTGTCACCTTATTCCCTCGTACACTGAAAGATGGGATACCGCTGGGAGCTATCCTTGGTGTCACTCTAAACCCTCGTATGCTCAAAGATGAGGTACTACAGGGAAGTATCCGTGGTGTAACCCTACTGTATTCCCTGTGGTCATGAACTGCGTTATAAATGTACTCTTGGATGGTGTCCTTGACTCCCACTATGTTGATGACCTTTCAATCTCCATCATGGATGTCTGTGGCTGAGAGGAAGTTGCAGCTGGCTCTCAGTAGAATTTTCAAGTTGGCCGACTTGTATCTTACGCTTTTCTTGAACAAAGTGACTGTATATCTTTTTTTGTCATGGTGGAGTTCACCTGGACCAGACATGTGTCCATATGATCGCAAAATGTTTTGTGGAAGAGACAGTTCAGGGGTTTTTATTTTTGACAGAAGGCTGGCTTGGGTACCTCACTTATGCCTTATTAAAGCTGCATGTGTTACAGCTAAGGGTACTCTGATGGATTCTGGCACACACGTTTTGGGTGCTGCTGACCTTCAGACCCCCCTCTTGTGCAGATCATATTCTCTCTGAACTTGAGTATGCATGTAATTTCTACTCTTCTGCTACGGATTACCATCTCTGGATGATGTAACCGATTAATCAAGTCGATGTTCATCTGCTGACTGAGGAATTCAATTCATCCCCGATTTCGAGTTTCTTGGTGGATGCTGACTTGCGTCACCATTCACTGATGATGAAGTGCTGGTATTGGTCTCATCACCTCGCAAGCTCGGTTTCCTGAGCACGATATTCCTAGATACCACTCTTCTCTTTGTGTCACTTGCCCAAGCTTTCCTGAGTCCTTTAGTCACAGGGTTCAGTCTGTTATTTCTGCCTTATCTTTCGCTTTCCTGATAATTTATCCCCACCCAGTCCTGAGAGCTTCTCCTTCAGATGACTTTCTATAGGTCTGTTTCCAGTGTTTTAAATTCTGCCAATTACATTTCAACTAATATTTGTTTTGTGCTTTTATTTATTTTTTCAGTTTCGTATTCTGAGCTGATGTCCAGAAGCATAATTATGACCCTGGCAGTTGTGCTGCCAGTTATGTTTAACTCAACCAAACAAGCAATCAAATTTCTTCCACGCCTAATGGAGGTACTGAGAGTCAACCAAGGCGGTGATGTAATGTTTCTGACAGCAATAGGCCAGAGACAACAGTCATTTTGGCAAAGAACGTACGACAGAGTTGATTCAGTTTTGATCAATTTTGGGTGAAGGGTTAAGGTTAAGGCAGGGACAAAAGGAGTCGATAGAATCAGTCGAAGGTTAAGGTCACAAGATAAGTTGAAACTTCAACCTGTGTTTGCATGTGAGAACTGATATGTTTATGACGTTAGTGCAGTCTCTGTGGAAGGGCTGCAAACCAACTCGGTGGGGTGACCTGCTATTTTGTGAAGATCAGGTCAATGACCAAGGTCACATGGCAATGTCAACCTGAAAAGTTTTTATCCGATTCAGACCAAACATGTTGGAAGGGTTCATGGTAAGACAAGGATGAAGGGTTCAATTTAGAGAATAATCTGTCAGAGGTCAAGGTTACTGTGGAAGATCAAAAGCAAAGGACACAGAGCAAGGTCAGTATAAACAGTTATTCTCCGATTTTGACCATAATTGATGGAGTCGTTGAAGATAAGCAAGGACTAAAATGACTGAGCAAAGGTTATAGCCACAGCAGCTGAAGCACTTGTCATATAATTTACATCAAACTTGGTGAAAGGAGTGAGTCAGAAATGGGTTGACTCAATTTTCTTTTTTTTAAAGAACAATAGGTCAAAGGTCAAGTCGTTATGACTAACCTAAAAATAGTTTGTATCCATAGTTATTCCAGTTGTGACAAATTTGAAAGAAAGACCAATGTTTAGGCAAGGATAATGGGATCTGATTTAACCCTGGAACACTAATCTACTGTACAATCCGACTTACACCAACACTAACGTGGGGTTGACTGCACCCAATATTCGAAAAATGAAAGAAATAGTCAGAATTAGAATTTATTCAATTCCTTGGCATACATAGATAACCCGTCACGTCCCAAGGTTTTCCGCACCTCCGACATACCCCAGTCCCAAGGTATTTTCGAAAATTTTTTTTTTGGCTAAAACCTTCGCTTTTGGTGAGAAACATCGAAAATTCATAGAGAAATCGCTCACCTGAGGTTTAAAATACCGAATCCAGGTAGGAGTTCCTCCTTACCTGACTGGGTTTTCTAACACGCTGGCACCAAAGAAAACGAGTTCTATGGGAGGGTAACTATTTTATCCACTCATAAACGGTATTTATTTATTTACTTGGTACGAATGTATATGTAGTATGAGAGTATATTGGTTTTCAAGCAGTAATAAAGGCATTATAAGCATTGTTTCACTCACTAACTAATCACCATACCTGACCTTTTTTTGCCACATTACCTGATCATTATTTCTGGCTGTTTCTTCTTCTAATGTTATGTAAACATTGTCCTCCACATTGTCATCGATTGGGGAATCACTCTGGCCCTGAATATCTTTACTAGCCAGGTCACTGGTAACAGGTCCTTTGCCAAGACAATGGCATGAGGGGGGGAGGGGGGAGGTTATGCAGTGTAAGGCATTGTCCCTGCTTGGCATCTTGTAGAGGAATAGAGGAAGGTGTCCCGTGTATACATACGAAAAATCACACGCAAAAATTGAAAATTGTGCAAATTAGGGACCTTGCAATTGCATGACGTACTGGTACGTCGCCGGGACTGGCAAATGCAAATCGTTGCAATGTACCCATACGTCGACGGGATGGGGCGGGATAATCTGGCCTTTGTACTTCAATCTAAGTGAAAAACCAATGACATGAAACTGAATCTTAACACTTAGGTGGATAACTAAAAAAATTAGTATAAAAATACTAAGATTAACTAATGACTATCATGAAGACCAATGCTATACAGAGATGACTGCAGCTGCGGACTTGGCTGTAGGTACACAAACACCCTGGTAGTGGGAGCCTCTGCTAACATACCCACAGCCTTGGGGCAGCACTAGGAAGTGTGTGGGAGAGGGACGAAAAAGGTTGTTCTTTTTTTAGAGCCAAAGAACGACTAGGGTGCAATGGATTTTTTTTTACCTATATTTACCCCTGTAAATGAACAACAACTACTTGTTATTGATCAACAAGGCTATAGCAATTGATTACAAAAGAATTCTTATGGATTATTATATTTTTCCTTTGAAAAACGAAAAATCTTCCTGTCATGAATTCGCGCGAGTGTATATATATATATATATATATATATATATATATATAAATTCGTGACATTGTACTTGGTGAGAAACCACAAACTCTAGTGGAATTCCCATTGGGTATCACTCAGTCAACCGTCCACGTATTCACTTCGATCGGGATGGTTTTCAGAACATTTGTCACTGTTTCACAAGTGACCATTCTTATCCACGACATTATTGCTTTCACTGAATGATTTATTGCATTTTTATATCGTTCGCCCTCTTTCCGTTGACCGTTGAAGGTGGGCCATGTCTACTTCCGGCGAACACAGCCATCTTTTGCACCCTTGCACAGTTTGAACTCAGTCAGCTTTGAGTCGCCTTGAAGATAGGACCATTTGTGCCCAGCGTAGAGCAGTGCCTCCATTGTATGGCGAATTCCTGAATCTCCACCTAGACAGTGAATTGGTGAAGTGGGCTTAGCGAATAGCAGCGTTTGGTATTCATCACGCAGGTGCCCAGACTTTTCATTCGGGTCCCCTCCACTGACCAGTATTTCTGCTCGTTTTTCTAGGCTTAAGTTTGATTAGCTTTTGAATAAGCGAGTGAGGGTATTCTCTTGTTATTTGAATTCATGAGTCCCCTAGTGACTGTGAATTCCCCTTTTGAATTCGTTTTTGAAATTCATATAACGTAAATTTATTTTATTGTAATATTTTTTTTTTATAAATAACAGAATGGAGGAAGGAAAAACAAATGAGTAAAAAAAAAAAAAAAAATCCATACACCAGATTACTGGTGTCCTCTGTTCATAAAATATCTGTAACAGTTAGACTTGAACAGTTGTGGGTTGAAATTTGGAGGGAAACAACTCTGGGGAAGCGAGTTCCAGAGAGATGCAGTTCGGGGAATGAAAGAATTCTGATAGGCAGAAGTTCTGCAATATGGCTGAGTGACATTCCAGTCATGAGCGCTACCAGATGCACGTGTAGCACGAGGGAAGGCATGGAGAGGTGGCACCATGGACGCAACTTCGTCTGAGCATTTGCCAAAAAAATATCTGTAAAATAATGCAAGGGAGGCAACATTCCTTCTTACCTGCAGGGGAGGTAGTTTATATGTAATGGCAGGGTTGTTAATGATTGTAACAGCTTTGTTCTGAATTTTGTCTAGTTGTCTTAATGCAACCTCTCCACAACCATTCCACAAGGGTGAGCAATATTCAAGCTGAGAGCACACATGACTCTCATAAATTATAGCTAACTGCTCATCGGCAAAGAAGTTACGGACTCTGTACAATAATCCAAGTTTCTTTGATACGGTTTTAGTAAGTGATCTGACATGAGAGGTCCAGCTGAGGGCACTGTTAAGTGAGACGCCAAGAATTTCAATACTTTTGGAGATGGGAATATTAGTAGCACTGAAGGTAATGTATGAATCTGGCAATATCTGTCTATTAATAAACTGTATATATTTAGTTTTACTAGCATTAACCCCTACACCGCGGGCATGTTTACCGATGTTTTGCGTGTGCCGCGTGGTTATTCGGGCTCCGACAGACTCTCAAAAAATATTTGCCAAAAATCAGTTATTAGTCCTAGAATATTAAAATTACATATGCTTATGGCACATACCTTCAGCTTTCTCCTGGAATGTTTGTTGAGCCTTCGTCCGTTACCGTAGGACTTGTGGAGACCTCTGAAGTTGGGTAACGAAGTCTCCACTTTACACTTCCCGACAACCCGCAATATGATTACCACAGCCAGATATTAACACTATAAACACTACTCTATGATTTTCAAGTAGTTTGGGATCCATACTCCAAAAAAAAAAACCCACTGTGAAAGCAATGAAAATTATGAGCGCGTCTGACCGCCGCACTTGCGCTAGTTCGCTCTTGGTACTCTGTCATTTATTATTCATAAAACCCCTCACACTTTATATTTCTATTACTATATAACACTTACATATATCTACAGTCTTTATCCATAAGTTTCCTTCAGTAGTATTAGTTTATTGTCACTGTAGGGATTCAATTTCTTTCAGTAAAATACGTAGCATTCACTTTCTCGTCCTGTACACTAGCATTGAGAGTGAATGTCACTTTCATCTTCACTCTCATAACTCATAGTATTCAGACATGCTAGAGTGAAACTTTCACTTTCATTACTCCTAGGGTATATACTCGTATTCTTATAATACTACTCATTTACATTTCTATTTACGTTCTCTATTTTATTTACGTTATTTACATTTCTTTTTTTTCTTTTTTTTTATGCGAGGAAGAAGGAACCAAAGGCCATGAGCCCGCAGTAACAGTTCCCTCCAAGAGAAAAACAAAATACAATAGAGAGCCAAATTCAAGATCCGATCATTTTGATATGCCTGGACACACTGCATTTGAAAGACTGGAGATCATAGGCAGCAGGAAATACAGATAGAGGGAGACAGTTCCAGAGCTGACCTGTTGCATAAATGAAAGACTGGGAGTAACGGTTAACTCTTGCATTAGAGAGTTGGACAGAAAAGGGATGAGAGTTTGCTGCCAGACGGGTGCTACGCGCCCGTCGTAGAGGTGGAGGAATGCAAGCAGACAGTTCAGAGGAGCAGTGACCATTAAAGTAGCGATAGAAAAGAGATAAAGATGCAACAGTGCGGCGAAGAGACAGAGGTTGAAGGGAGTCAGTAAGAGGAGGAGAGTTAATGAGACGAAAAGCCTTTGACTCCACCCTATTGAGAAGAGCTGTATGTGGGGAGCCTCCCCACACATGAGAGTTGTACTCCACACAGGGGCGGATAAAACCCCTGTATAGAGTCAACAATTGTGCAGGGTTAAAGAAAGAGTGGAGTCGGCTTAGCACACCCAATCTCTTGGAAGCAGATTTTACAAGAGATGTAATATGATCTTTCCAAGATAAGTCCCGAGTAAATGAAACCCCAAGCATGTTCAAGGATGATGCAGGATTAAGCTGAATATTATTAAACATTAGTGGGTATACCTGTGGAAGATTTTGTCGGGTTGATAGGTGTAAGAACTGAGTCTTAGATGCATTAAAGACAACCATATTATTTTTACCCCAGTCAGAGATACGAGCCAAGTCAGACTTTAGGTGTGCCATAGCCTCATCCCTTGTTTCTTGAAGTAACTGTTGAGATGGGCGTTGTGGGAACCGAATGGAAAGGTAAAGGGTGGAGTCATCAGCGTATGAGTGGATAGGGTTAGATGTACAGCTTAGAAGATCATTGATGAGTAAAAGGAAGAGAGTTGGTGATAGGACAGAGCCCTGAGGAACACCACTGTTGATAGATCTAGGAGAAGAACGATGGCCGTCTACAACAGCGGCTATAGAACGACCAGAAAGGAAGCTAGCGATGAAGGCACAGATAGAAGGATAGAAACCGTAGGAGGGCAGTTTGGAAATTAAAGATTTATGCCAGACTCGATCGAAAGCCTTTGAGATGTCAAGTGCAATGGCAAAGCTTTCGCCAAAGTCCCGAAAGGAGGATGACCAGGAGTCTGAAAGGTAGGTGAGAAGATCGCCAGTGGAGCGTCCCTGACGGAACCCATACTGACGATCGGAAAGAAGGTTGTGATAGGAAAAATGCCTTAAGATTTTTCTATTAAGAACTGACTCGAAAACTTTTGAAATACAAGACGTTAAAGCAATTGGACAATAGTTTGAGGGTTGGGAGTGGTCACCCATCTTTGGGACTGGCTGAATGAGAGCAAACTTCCAGCAAGAAGGAAAGGTACAAGTTGACAGACAAAGGCGAAAGAGTTTGCCTAGGCAGGGTGTAAGCACAGAAGCACAGTTCTTGAGAACAACAGGAGGGACCCCATCAGGCCCATATTCCTTGTTAGTACTGAGGCCAGTGATGGCAGAAAATACATCAACTGAAGAAATTTTAATGTCAGCCATGAGGAAGTCAGAGGGGAGAAGTGATGGAGGAACAGCACCGGAATCGTCTAAGGTGGAATTGGAGGAGAAAGTCTGTGTGAAGAGATCTGCTTTATCAGTAGGAGAAATAGCTACAGAACCATCAGAGTAGAAAAGAGGAGGGAAGGATGATGAGGTAAAGTTGTTAGAAAGATTTTTGGCAAGGTGCGAGAAGGAGCGGGAAGAATTCGAGTTGGAGAGTTGAGAGCATTTAGTATGGATGAAATTACTTTTAGTAGAGCGAAGAACAGACTTAGCACGATTCCGGGCAGAAACGTAAAGATGATGTGATTCAGGGGTGGGTTGGCTCCGGTACCTTTTGTAGGCCTTCTCCTTGTTGCGGACAGCATTAGAACAAGCGTGATTAAACCAAGGCTTTCTTGCGTTAGTCAAAGGATATGAGAAAGGAATGTATGCTTCCATGCCCGAGAGAATAACCTCCGTAATGCGCAAGGCACACTCAGATGGCTCACGGCCATGGAAGCAATAATCATTCCAGGGAAAATCAAAGAAGTACTGCCTGAGGGCCTCCCAGTTTGCGGCTCCAAAAAGCCACAGACGACGTTTCCCTGGAGGGTCCACAGACCGTACCGGAGTGATAGGACAGGTTAAGGTAATAAGGTTGTGATCGGAGGAGGCCAACGGAGAGAAAAGATTTACAGAGTAAGCAGAAGGATTAGTTGTGAGGAAGAGGTCAAGTATGTTGGAGCTCTCTCCAGGGCGGTCAGGGATACGGGTAGGGTGCTGTACAAGCTGCTCTAGGTCATTAAGGATAGAAAAGATGTAGGCTTGTTCACCAGGTGGATCCGTGAAAGGAGAGGAGAGCCAAAGGTGGTGGTGAACATTGAAATCTCCAAGAATGGAGATTTCAGAGAAAGGAGAAATGGACAGAATGTGTTCCATCGTAGAAGTAAGATAGTCGAAGAATTTTTGATAGTCAGTAGAATCAGGGGATAAGTAAACAGCACAGATATATTTAGTCAGAGAATGACAGGAAAGCCGAAGCCAGAGTGTGGAGAATTCAGAAGAATCAAGTTCAGGAACACGAGAGCAAGATAAGTCGTTGCGTATGTATACACAACAGCCACCTTTGGCTTTGAAATGAGTATAGAGAAAGTAGGAGGATACAGAAAAGGGTTTGCTGTCAGTTGCCTCAGACAGCTGAGTCTCCGTCAGGAAAGAAGGTGAGGTTTATGCACTGTCACTTGAAGTAACTTATAAAACTATTTTCCATTGTTCACGTATATTTACATTCATTACTTTCACTTGCTGTTTACACATTATTTACAATTCCACTTGCACTGTTTTACTCAATAGAAAGATCGTAGTCACTCTTTTATCAATTGTCAGCCCTTTATTTCTTTCCACACGAGGTTTAGTAGGGGGTAGAGGTCACAGGGCCCTTTGCATGGGGGTGAAAAAGGCCCTGAAGTCAGCAAGAGGAAACACACGTACGGCCACCTTGGAAGATGAGAGTGAACTGATAAGGGAGGGCCGGGGTAGAGGCCTACTTAGGGAATATTCAGTACTACCAACGTAGCTCTTGAAACAGCTATGTATTTCACTGAAATGATTGGCAGGAAATCTAGACAATACATTATAAATTAGGTAGTTCCAGGTGAATGTAAATATCACTTAGGCTTCTCCCTTCCCTCCTTATATGTATATTTATTACGAAAATAGATTATACGGCATATTTCAAGGGGAAAAAAACAACGAAAATTAGCGAACGAGTGCACGTGAGGTGTTGTCAGGTGATAATTAGCCAATTCCAGGTGTATGGCACTCTCACTTACCTTATTTCTTTCTTGTACATATTATTTGGTATAAGAATAGGGCATTGGGCTTATTTCAATGGATGAAATCAGTGAAAACTTCCAGGGAAGATTTACTTAGCATAGCACGGCCGGGCAGGCGAGAGGATAGGGTAATGGAGGGGGGGGTAGGGAGGGGAGTCAAGAACGGGGAGAAATGGCTAAATTGTCAACAATGGATGGGAGTACAGATGAGATTAGGAGTGCTGACTAGTGTTGGACATTGGCAGTACTGATAGATGATACAAGCCCCCACTTGGAAGCCCGGGTGAATTCAAAATAACACAGAATCACAAAAGCGACGCCCCGCGGTATGATCCCTTGCTACCAAGCGTCACGAAAGTGACGCCCCGCGGTTAAGGGGTTAAAAGAGACAAGGTTGTTTTGCCCCTATTCACTGATTGTAGATAGATCTTGATTTATGAAGATGGCTGTACTGAGTTGAGAGGTGGAGATATTAGACTTTGTAAATGGATGTCTGAGTGTGAATGAACTATGTAGTGTTGAGTCATCTGCATACCAGTGAATGGGATTGTGGGTGACAGATATGAGATCATTAATATGAACCAGAAATAGGGTTGGTGCCAGAACTGATCCCTGCGGCACGCCGGCGTTAATTGAGTGGAAATTGGAATATACATCATCTACATTTACTCTTATTTTCCTGTCACTAAGATATGAAGAAATCAAAGGAACAAAAGAAGTTAGTCCATAGCAAAGGAGCTTGGACAGCAGGGAACGGTGCCATACTCTGTCGAAAGCTTTAGAGATATCAAGAGCTACTGCATGAGTTTCTCCAAAAAGATCAATTGATTTATGAATGGTATGAGTTAAGAGATTGAGTATGTTAATGGTGGATCTTTCGTGGTGAAAACCATATTGTGTATCACTAATTAAGTTGTTGGATTCAAGATGTTTAATAATGTGCTTGTTAATTAAAGTTTCAAATACCTTACCAAGAGAAGATGTGACAGCTATTGGTCTGTAATTGGAGGGGTCAGACGAACTTCCTTTCTTCGGCACTGGGTGGATATTGGCTTCTTTCCATGAATTTGGGAATAAAGAAGTACAAATGCATAGTCTGAATAATTTAGTTAGGACAGAGGCAAGTTCAGGGGAACACTTTTTCAAAACAATTGGCGGAATTCCATCTGGGCCTGGAGCTTTGTTGGTAGGTAAATTGTCTAGGATGGATTTTACGTATCTTGTCTGTATTTTAAGTGGGGCAATTTCGGGAGAATCAAGTTCCAGTATCGGGACATTCTGGCTGGTATCGTCTATAGTAGAGTTTCTGGCAAATGTACTGGCAAGGATATCTGCTTTCCCACGTGGGTCATTTGTAATGTCGTCGTCTGAAGATTTTAGTTGGGGAATGGAAGATGACTTGTTAAAGTTATTATTGAAAGAATTAAGAGTTGACCAGAATATTCTACTGTCATTAGGGTTGTTAAGTAGTTTTGATGCTTGCTTTTGAAGAAAGTTTGATTTAGATAGATTTAATACAGCTTTTGCATGATTTCTAGCATTTTAAATTGGGAGAGTGATTCAGATGTTTTTGATTTTAAGTAAGAGTTATATGCTAATGACTTTTGGGCTGTTGCTCTGGCACAGTTGCCATCAAACCATTTTGGAGAGTTCGATCTTTTAGTGAACTGTTGACTTGGTATGAATAAATCCATACCAGCTAGTATTAAGTCGCAAATGTGGGACTGGATAGAATTGGGATCACTAGAGAAGAAAGACTGCCATGGAACATCAGCAAGATAATTTCTAAATCCATCCCAGTCAGCCCTATCAAAGTGCCATCGGGTCACCCTGACAGGTTCAGAAAGGGGAGGTGTGGGGGGGTTAACTAATGAGGCTTTGATGAGATTGTGATCAGAGGATCCAAGTGGTGACAGTACCTCTATCCTGTATTGATCTGGATTATTTGTCAAGAATAAATCCAAGAGATGGGCATTATGGTCAGGATTATCAGGTATTCTGATTGGTTGCTTTACCAACTGGGTGAGATTAAACGATTCCGCAAACAGCTCGCACTCTAGACCAGCGTCCTCAGCCCGGGCAGAATGCAATAACCATTCAACATTGTGTATGTTAAAATCACCCAAAATGGTAATTTCTGTGCCAAGGGCAAGGTCAAGGTTACTCAACTGAGTGGATATGGAATCAAATACACTGGGTTCCGAAAAAGCATTGGGGGAACGATAAACTACACAAATGTATTAATGTTTTGGAAATATAATTTATATAATGAGTAATCAAAACTGGATGAAGTAAAGTTTAAAACAGTGTCAACTGCATATTGTGATTTGATGTAAGAACAGGTGCTGCCCTTGTTACGGAAGTTTGTAAGGAGATGGTAACCGGGAAAACAAAACGGAGATATATAGGTAGAAGGTGAGATTTGTGGTTCTGTGAAGAAAAGGGCTAAAGGGGACATGGACTGAAGGAAAAAATGAACTGAGTTTAAATTTGTGGTAAGGCCGCGGATGTTGGTAAAGAATAAGGCCGCACTGTCACTTCTTCGCCGACAAGCATTCCCGGAAATAGCAATAGTCGCTGCTGGCACAGTCGCTTGATGGCGACCGGGAGGACCCTGTGCCGCCAGCCCTACCCTGCTGGTGGTGGCAGTCCGAGGTACCACCTCATTTGATAGTAAGATTACAGCGGCCATTACTAAAGACGTGAATAGAAGGTGTGATATGTTATGCGCATGTAGTGTGGTGTAGACTGTTGAAGGTAGAGGTATTATGAGAGCATGCTGACCTACTCTCTGTGTATATGAATGCACTGAAAATGTTCAGCAAAGGGAGATGGTCAGGATCAAGTCCTGAGGGCTGGTGAAACAGGAGCTCCAGCTCTCCCTATCACTAGCTTGCCATCAACAGTTCTGTTCTTTGAGCTTAATGTAATTAGGCCCTTGTTTTATTTCTCCACATTAAGCTTATTTTAGTTGCCGCTCCTAGTTTGCACAAACTCCTTACTTTATTCATAACTGGTACTTAGGCCAGTTCTTTTGTATCAAACATAAAACCGTTGTGCCAGCCAGGAGTCAAGCACCGGCAAGAACCTGTCTGTTATTATTAGCATTAGTTATTGATTGTCAGGAGTAGGGTCAATTTCTCGAGAGGCTAACAGTACTACAAACAGCACTCATGAGTAATTAGTCTCTGCTGTGTACTCTTGAGAAAGTTTATAAATTCTCGTCCTTAGAGAATTGGCGAAGTAAGCCGACATAAAGTAAAACTTACTACTTGATTTTCACAAGTCAATTCCTTAAAACTTACTACTTGATTTTCACAAGTCAATTCCTTGTCTCCATTTACGAACAATATCTAGCAATTTTTAATTCATAAATTCACATCCCCCCATGACATCTGGTGACCTCATTCCAGGATATTAACTCCTAGCTCTAAAGTTATTATCGAGATAATACTCACTCACTCACACCTAGGAATATGTTATCATTAAAGTCTATAGGCACTATCTTACTCTTGGTTATTGATTCATTTCTATTAATTTTACGTAATAGTTTTCCCAGTGAGTTGCATTTTTTCTTTTTTCTTTACCAGTTTAACTAGATAAAACTGGTCACCACCAACCTGTGCCTATATTCTTTACTTTTGATTATTAGAATTTCTTTGCAAAATAGCAGTCAGTACTCAGTCTTTAGTCCACTCAGCCTTAGTTGAGCTAGCATCATGACCACTAATATATATGTACAGGAATCCAAAGATGTTGGGCTTACCAATCCCCGACAAATTAAAGAATATGTTAGTTACGAACAACAGCGTGAGAGTGATGCCTGTGAGGAGCATAGAATTCAACACAAACACGAGCGAGAACAGCGCGAGGAACGTCAGAGACAACATGAACATGAACAAAAACAATGCGAACAACGCGAGAGAGAACGTGAATTCGAGCGAGAACAATGAGAGAGAGAACATGAACACGAGCAAGAACAACGAGAGAGAGAACGAGAACAAGAACGTGCCGAGCGCAAGGCACGTGAAAAACATGAACTTGAGATGCTGAAGCTCAAGCAAGACTCCTTTTCTTCAGGCACATCTGGTGCAGCTGACCCGAGCTCCACGAGTGCTTTTCCTGGACATGTTCTGGCAACCCCACGCATCAAGCTTCCTTCATACAAGGAAGGTGAGCGAATCGAGCCATTCAGAGCTCATTTCGAAGACATGGTGCAGCAGTACCAGCTGGATGAGGCAGCTAAGCGCCTCCAGTTTCTTAGCTTGTTTGAGGGCCCTGCCCTCGATATTCTCCACAGAATTCGTGGAGACAATCTCACGTATTAGATGATGAAGGCCGCACTCATCAAAATGTATGGTCTTATAGTTGTCGACGCCAGGAGTCAGTTTATGAGGGCACGTCTGCAAGAAAAGGAGACTGCTGTTCAGTTTCTTGATGGACTTACTGCTTACTTAGATGAGTGGGTGGAGAAAGATGAAACCACACCCATGCAAGAGGGGATAATTGACCTTATGCTGTGCATGCAGCTAGAAAAGGCGTGGCATAAGCTCAGCTTAAGATCTGCCAGTAAGGGATGCCAGCCAAATGGTGGAGAAGGCTGATGCATTCTTCACTGCGTACAGGTATCAAACTCGTAAGCAACACACCTGGAACAGGAAAGCTGACAAATCTGGGAAACCGTCTCAGACTGAACCCCAGCATCAAGGCCGTTCTCAGAATAATGGCCAAGGTCCAAACAAACCGAAGAAGAAGGACCAGGGGCAAAATACCCAGAAACCTGAGTGGAAGCGGTACAACAAGCAGAACCCTAACCAGCAGCAGTACCGGTATTTCAAGCAGCAGCAGAGCAAGGACAAACCATGTAACCCTCAGCCAGGACAATCGACTTTAGTGTATTGGAGGCAGGATGCAAATGCAGCCTTCATTCCACAACAAGCACACAGTGGTGCCAACTCCACCAGTACAGGTACTTCACAGTTCACTCGTCCCCCAGCGACAGTGAACTCTCCATCACAGGTGGTCAATGCTCTAACTCCTCAGTTGGTGAGCACAACCCCTCAGGCATCTAATCCTCAGGGCGTCACATTTGCTGCATCATTCATTCCGCAGCCTTATCAGTGGCTGGCCACTTAATCCACAGAACCTCCCACAGGTAACAGTGCCTTCCTTTTTCAGCCAGGGTTTGTGGGGGGCGTTCCTGTAAAGGTCCTGAGAGACAATGGTTCCTCAGGTTGCTCTGTCAGGCAGTCTAGTTCGGCCTAAGAAATACACAGGTCGACAGATCCAAGCTCAGCTTACTGATGGATCAGTGAGATTGTTCCCTGAGGCACAGATCCAGGTGGCATCTCCATTTTACACTGGTAAGACAGTCGCAGCTGTCATGCCAGAACCTTTGTTTGACCTTATAATAGGCAACATACCCTGTGCCAAGTATAGTTGCACCGTAGATGATGCTACTTAGACTTCGGCTGCAGTAACACGAGCCATGGCCAAGGCTCCGAACTGTGTCACCCCGGTGACCATTGCATCGCTGCAAGATCTGATTTGTAGTCAAGATGTTGTCCAAGAACAACCTTCTGACCCGACACTTGCTGCCGTGCGGAAGAAACAAAAGGGTAGAGTGATTAAGTATTCAAAGGGAGGTCAAGCCAGGTTCCTTCATAAACAAGGACGGCTTTACTGTGAGTCATGAACACCCCAGGGCAAGGTTTGACTGCAGTTTGTTGTTCCCGCTAAGTATCACCAAGCAGTGTTAGAATGGGGTCATTGTTCAGCCTCAGGAGGTCACATGGGCAAAAGGAAAACCAAGGGCCGTATCCGTGCTGACTTTTTCTGGCCAGGAATGGAACCGAAAATAGATGGTGGTTTTTGTGCGTTCCTGCAATGTGTACCACCATACCACGAATCAGGGACATGTCCTTCCTTAGCCGTTTGAATCCACGCCCATAATCTCTGAGTCAGTTGAAAGAGAGGGCAGTGGCATTATAGGTGCAGAACTGATGTCTCGCCTGCTAACTGATGACTAACATGGGCAACTACTGTATGCTGGGTTCCGTAAGACAGGCGTCCTCAGAGATTTATGCAATGCAAGGACCAACATGGTTCCCAGTTAGCAGTGTACCAGTAAGACCTGATGTCTCGCCCTTTGGTCCCACAGGACACATTACATCCAGGACCTGTTTATACATATGTACTGTAGGTTAAGGGGGAAGTTCGAGACCCCCGTAAGGACAATCTGAGGCTGTGTTTGAATTACCTCGTGGTGTCTTGAGCTATGGGCCTCTTTGAGGAATCGCGGAGAATGCACATTATCCACACGAGTGTTCACACCCATATTGGGTGTTAAAATGTGACCTGCCCGAGATTGCGTAGGGATTCTCAGCTTCCTGTTATTAATCGTAAGTGTAGTGTTAGGTTTAACCAGTAAACTGCCCGTTCTCAGAGATTTGAATAATCCAAGGTTTAACCAGTAAACTGCCCATTCTCAGAGATTTGGGCAATCCAAGGACTGGCACGTTTCCTGGTTAATAATGTAGGTTTAACCAGTAAACTGCCCGTTCTCAGAGATTTGAGCAATCCAAGGACTAGCAAGTTTCCTGGTTAATAATGTAGGTTTAACCAGTAAACTGCCCGTTCTCAGAGATTTGAACAATCCAAGGTTTAACCAGTAAACTGCCCGTTCTCAGATATTTGGGCAATCCAAGGACTGGCACGTTTCCTGGTTAATAATGTAGGTTTAACCAGTAAACTGCCCGTTCTCAGAGATTTGGGCAATCCAAGGACTGGCACATTTCCTGGTTAATAATGTAGGTTTAACCAGTAAACTACAGGGGTCCTCAGAGATTTGAGCAATCCAAGGACTACTTTTCCTGGTTAATAATGTAGGTTTAACCAGTAAACTGCCCGTTCTCAGAGATCTGGGCAATCCAAAGACTGGCACATTTCCTGGTTAATAATGTAGGTTTAACCAGTAAACTACAGTGGTCCTCAGAGATTTGAGCAATCGAAGGACTACGTTTCCTGATTAATAATGTATCCATTAACAAAATAATAGTGTACTTTTTGTAACATAAGTACTGACTACTAGGCAGAGAGGGTAATTGTAATTTAATAAAAACTGTTTGTATGCTCCACCTTAATTGCTTTCGCAGGTGCAGCTGGCGGGTGTAGCAATTTTGTCATGCAGATCAGCTGATCATCTCTGCTGCATGCTGCCGCCTCTTCTCTTCTGCCTTGTCGTCTCTATTTACTATTGATTTGTATTATATCATTTTACACGTAGATACAGTAACACTACAACTATCACAATTACACCGTGTATTACATACATCATGCTACATAACAATTAGTTGTTAATGTAAATGTAGTGAAATCTTCACTCGGTTTGACCTGAGTACAGGATTTTTCACTGTTGTCACGGAGTTTTTTCCTCAAGCTTGCTTCTATTAATGTAAATACGAGGTTTTTCCGCTTATGGGCAACTGTGATTTTCTCCTGTAGCAGGATAGTACACACACCACAGTGTGAATATTGTGTGACTGAGTTAGGATTTATATGTATATCGTAAAATTTTTCTGAAGAAAAATTTGATTTTGATGGGGCGTAATGTCATTAATTCGCGCAAATGTATTTATATATAAATTCGTGACATTGTACTTGTTGAGAAAACCATGAACTCTAGTGTAATTCCCAATGGGCATCACTCAGATCAACCGTCCTCTTATTCACTTCGATCGGGATGGTTTTCAGAACATTTGTCACTGTTTCACAAGTGACCATTCTTATTCACGACATTAGTGCTTTCACTGAGTGATTTATTGCCTTTTTATATCGTTTGCCCTCTTTCCGTTGACCGTTGAAGGTGGGCCACGCCTACTTCCGGTGAACACTGCCATCTCTTGACCCCTTTCACAGTTTGAACTCAGTCAGCTTTGAGTCACCTCAAGGATAGGACTGTTTGTGCCCAGTGTAGAGCAGCACCTCCGTTGTATGGCGAATTCCTGAATCTCCACCTAGACGGTGAATTGGCGAAGCGGGCTTAGCGAATAGCAGTGTTTGGTATTCATCACACAGGTGCCCAGACTTTTCGTTTGGCTCCCCTCCACTGACCAGTATTTCTGTTCATTTTTCTAGGCTTAGGTTTGATTAGCTTTTGAACGAGCGAGTGAGTGTATTCTCTTTGTTATTTGAATTCATGAGTCCCCTAGTGACCGTGAATTCCCCTTTTGAATTCATTTTTGAAATTCATATAATGTAAATTTATTTTATTGTAAGCAATAAATTTACAGTTCTTTTCTTTGAGCTTAAAGTATTTAGACCCGTGTTTTATTTCTCCACATTAAGCTTATTTTAGTTGCTGATCGTAGTTTGCACAAACTCCTTACATTATTCATAACTAGTACTTAGGCCAGTTCTTATGTATCAAACATAAATCTGCTGTGCCAGCCAGGAGTTAAGCACCGGCAAGAACCTGTCTATTATTATTAGCATTAGTTATTGATTGTCATGGGTGGAGTCACTTTCTTGAGAGGCTAACAGTACTACAAACAGCATTCATGAGTAATTAGTCTCTGCTGTGTACTGTTGAGAGAGTTTATAAATTCTCATCCTTAGAGAATCGGCGAAGTAAGCCGCATAAAGTAAAATTTACTACTTGATTTTCACAAGTCAATTCCTTGTCTCTACTTTTGAGCAATATTTAGCATTTTTAATTCATAAATTCACATCCCCCCATGACACTTCCATATGCAAAATGAAGACTATAATCCTATGTTACACCATATATCCTGTACTTGAACTATTAAGTACAAGTGTACATAGGAGTGTACAGTGTATGTACTGGTGTACAGATGTACTAATCCCAAAATAATTATATTCCTGTCAATTATTTCCCCCCAAAAACTAACACCTACAGTATAAACACTAACGTGGGGTTCAGCCAACCCTGGGCATACTTTTCAGGATACAATATACAAATGAGCTGCACCACACTACCTCCTTTCAAGAGCGGTTGTAGTTGCATGAAGGTACTGGGAGACCCAGCACCCTGGGCCCCATATCTCCCCATGATCGCATTATCACCTCCTGGGGGGGGGGGGTCACCTCAACCCCACGACAGTGTTCTAGGTTAAGGTAAAAGTCAAGGCCACAAGGGACACGTTGAATTAAATACTCGACATTAAACTTCGAACAATTTTGCGTTGATTTAAACCAAACTTGGGGGAAGAATCAGGAGATTCGATTTCTCCCAGGGCAAAGGTCAGGGTCAGAGGATAAGGTCAGTTCGAAGAGTTCAAAAAGGTTTTGGACGAATCTTGAGAGAAAAGAGACAGACATGAATGAAGCATTTTTTTTTTTTTTTTTTACAATAACCAGAGGACCAACATCACAAGACAAAGCCTGATCTAACAGCTGTATGCTTAAACACAAATGGAGAGGCCCTACATTGGTCCTTACTTTATGCACCCAGGAGAGCACAAGCAAACCCTTAATTATTACATGGAATGCTAAGAAAGCATTTAAGGGAAAGGGGGTGGTTGGTAACCCTGCGTGAACATTCCTACCTGCTTGAGGAACAGTTTGTCCGGAGCGTTCCCGTGGGAATGCCCATGACTATTCATTGTGGAGACAATGTTCAACAATAACAAAACAGGCGATTCCCCCCCCTTTTTTTTTTTTTTTTCAATATATTAGCACTTGTTTGTATGTATACTTCATTTACCTTTACAACAGTAAAGTTTTCAATCAATAGGTGGTGGCAGCTTTCATCCATTCACTTGTTGTAGTGCTGCCTACTTCTTTCACCATTATCATTCATTTTCTGTCTGCCCTCTCTCCGGTTGGCTGGCCTCATCTGTGTGTGTGTTGGTAGGTGGATGGGTGACTTTGTTTATGTGTATGTTGTTGGGTGGCTTTGTATGTGTGTGTGTGTGTGTGTGTGTGTGTGTGTGTGTGTGTGTGTGTGTGTGTGTGTGTGTGTGTGTGTGTGTGGTGTGTGTGTGTGTGTGTGTGTGTGTGTGTGTGTGTGTGTGTGTGTGTGTGTGTGTGTGTGTGGTGTGTGTGTGTGTGTGTGTGTGTGTGTGTGTGTGTGTCGGTAGGTTGGAGACTGACTGTGTCTTCATATGTTGGTGGACGGGTGGTTGGCTATGTCTGTGTGTGTGTTGGTGTGTGAGTGCCTGGCTGTGCCTGTGTTAGTGTTGAAAAGTGGGTGGCTGTTGTGTGAGTGTGTTTGTGTGTTGTCGGGTCTGTTGCTGGCTATGTCTGTGTGTGTGTGGTGGGATGGCCCTGGCAGTGTTTGTGTGTGTGTGTTGGGTGGGAAGCTGGCTGTGTCTGTGTGTTAGCGATTGGGTGGCTGGCTGTGTCTGTGACTGTGTGTTGGTGGGTGGGTGGCTGGCTGTGTCTGTGTGTGTTAGCGATTGGGTGGCTGGCTGTGTCTGTGATTGTGTTGGTGGGTGGCTGGCTGGCTGTGTCTGTGTGTTAGCGATTGGGTGGCTGGCTGTGTCTGTGACTGTGTCTTGGTGGGTGGGTGGCTGGCTGTGTCTGTGTTTGTGTTGGTGGGTGTGTGATTGGTTGGCTGTGTCAGATCTGATTTAAAAAAGTAATTTCCTTCCCCCATCCTTCTTCCATCCCTACCTAATCTACATCACATCACTTCTCCGCTCCACTCATGCCCCCTGCACCCCTTTCCACCTGTGCGATGAATCACTGGAATCAATTAACTGACTCATATGAGTTTAGATCTAGTGGAAAGCCAGCGCTGGCAATGCTAAGTGTTATATATAGGTGGAAATTTGGCCAGCTGCACTGTGCATGGGACTTGAAAGTTATCACTAGTTGTTGCTGTCATGAAAGGGATGTGTCTGCAGCACTAAAATACACTCAATCATCATTAATTGGAGCATTATGTGGTTGCCATTTTTTTTCGGTTTTTGTACCTTCTCTGCATATACACTTATTATTTTGGGTAGTGCATTTGCCATTATCCGACTTCTAAGTGAAAAATTCTCTGGTCGAGACTCGAATTAAGAAACTTGTTTTCGGTAAACTAAACCTTTTATTGGGACACCACTAAAACAAATATAAGCGAACATCGAAGTGAAGAAAATGGCAAAAAGCTTTCCGATATTAATTCATTTGCACCGATTTGTCCATATATTAAATTATTTATAATCCTTAATCACTGATTCTCTTGGGACCACACTCACAACTTGAAACACGCCTGTCTAAATCATGATGTTTTAGCAGGAAGAACAAGGAATGGAATGGAATGCATGAAATAAAAGAAAAAACCATACCGCAAATGAAAACCCACAATAAACTTGGCATATTTAGGAGGAATTCACAAAAAATTGAATCAAAACAGGCTCCTAAAATTACGGAAACTGAAATGAAAAGAAAGTAGTGGATGTTTTGGTGGTAAAATCACAGAATAAAGACAAAGTTAGTGAGTGGAACGAAGACGAAATCATGGCAAGATGAAACAAAACAGACAGCAAGAATAGAGCAGGTAGGGTGTTGGAGGGAGGGAAGGTAGGAAAACAAAGAGAGGAAAAGGAAGGGGAAGGCAGGAATTTTAAGACCGAAGAATTCGAGGTTAAGGGACCATGAGGGAGGAACTGGGGACATACAGTACCTCCTGCGACCTTCTAGCTCTGGAAATGACAAACAATTTGATGACAGAATGAGCAGAAAGAGACAGATAAAGACTTATGAAGGAAAGGTTAAGGTGTGGTGGGGTATGGGTATAAACTATAAGGGTGTTTGATCGCGAGCGAGGGGGGTGAAGGGTGTGTAGTGGGGAGGGGCAAAGGAACTATTCTCTCTCTCTCTCTCTCACCAATTTGCATAACTGACACTGATAAGGTATATCATCTTGCATCAAAACATGAAGAAACCTCTGAGATTGGTAACGCTATTCAAACCGACGATGGACGTAAACAAGATTTATACATAATGCGGAATGGGAACCTCATTGTAAATTGGTTTTACATAAGAGTAAATGTCGAGTTGTAAATATGAATTTGCAATGAGAGTTTCAGTGTTAATCAGCAAGACTGGATTTCATATGATACAAAAATGCATATTTGCAACTTCTATAAACACTCATGGGATATAGCTGGTACAGTTCAGTGCATAATGAACGGCAACGTGAGACTGATTCAAGGTTCGTTACTCACATAATACGAGAAAAACCAGCTATTATTTGGGATTCCCTGGCGTTGGTCTTGCTCATAAGGCAATCTGAAAGAGTCAGTGCAGGGTGAAGGAGAGCAAGGGAAAGGCTGCAAAACTCATGGGTGGAGCAAATTCCTGTCGGAAGATACAGAGGAAGAGGAGGTGTCACTATCAGGGAGGAATCCTTGTGTCTGGAGTAAGATAATGAATGACAATATGCATCCCATGGATTTTGCCTCGAGTGAGTGAAGGTATGCTTCCCACGGTGTTTGCTCGGAGGGAGGGAGTGAAGACAGCTCCAGATGTTCATCAGTTGCACACATGAAGCACTGAGATTATCTGCTGCATTAAAAAACATATATCATCATCATCATCATCATGAGCCGTTTAAGTATCCACTGTAGGACCGGCCTATCCCGACCGAAGTAGGGACGATACAGCCAATGTATCTCTACCAAGTGGCTTAGGCTGTCTAGCAGAGATTGTATGTGGGGTAAGAAGTGCTTGTAAGTGTAATTGTAGTGTTGTTGTGGCTTTGGATGTGTGTGTAGTCTGTGAACCAAGTGTAATCGGCCCACGCAAGCCGATTGGGTGCAAACATACTTTGTAGTATGCGACACTGGTTCAACCACAGTGCCCCTGGTGTCCGCCAAAGCAGTACATGGCCGGGAGAACGCTTCCAAAGTTTATTACCCTGGCGGGGCGCGAACCCTCGCTCTCCAGTGTGCGAAACGCACACTTTACCACTGTACCACAGAGGCTCAAAAAAAAAAAAAAAAAAAAAAAAAAAAAAAATATATATATATATATATATATATATATATATATATTCATCCATTCCATCATCCAGTCCTACGTTGCACCATGAGGAGCGTAGGACCCCGGGGCTAAGCAGTTGGTCCTGACATTTAAGATGAGAGTGACCAACCTCACTCATCCCTGAGTGGCATTACGTGAGCAATAAGCCCCAACCACCCCTTGGATATAAACCTTCACCGGCTCAATCCGACTGGAGCACAGTAATTACCCACTAAACCACCAGGCGCCAAAATTTGGTTATATGGTTACCACCCAGCGTAGTAAATAGTTTCCTGGTGTACAGGAAACCATTTGGCTTGTCACTTAGTGTAGAGTCACCCACAGGCAGAAGGAAGAGGAATGAATGAAGGAATGAAAGACAGAAGAGGGAGTGTAAAGTCACCCGCAGGCAGAAGGATGAGGAAAAAATGAAGGAAAGAAAGATAGAAGATGGAGGGAAAGAAGGATGGAGAAGAGGACAGGGCAGACACCCGAGAGCAGCACAACATTGAGTGAGTGGATGGTGGGCGCCCCCATCTACCACATATATATATGTAAACATATATATATGTAATTATATATATATATCTGTAAATATATATATGTAAATATACATATATGTAAATACATATACATATATCTATCTATATATATATAGTAGGGTGGTCCATAAAACATTTTTCCTCCAAATATTTCTTCACAAGGTTGCATTCATGTCTTACAGTCTGTATAACCTTTCTGCAAAATTTTGTGCCATTCTTTGAAAAATTAGAGGTCGCCCAACTTGACACTATTCCTGCATTCAACTACTTTGGTTCAGGAAACAGTGACTGATTTT
Organism: Coenobita brevimanus; assembly: GCF_032717465.1. Classification (NCBI taxonomy): domain Eukaryota; kingdom Metazoa; phylum Arthropoda; class Malacostraca; order Decapoda; family Coenobitidae; genus Coenobita; species Coenobita brevimanus. The sequence continues at coordinate 11,033,453 of NC_137031.1, forward strand.
CATAACGTATATAACATTTATTACAACTTTCAAAACAAAATACATATCTAAATGTGACCATGAAGTTCTTTCATCAACTGGATTATTTTCCACTCATCAGAGTTTTCTTGGAAGCTGTGGGCAACTGCTTTCTGTGGTTAATCACGAGTTGCAGGAGATACTGTTTCTGGTCCTCATTTCGGGTATGGCGGTATTGTAACGCTCGATCAGAGCGATGCCACGCTCAACTATGTCATTGGCAACCTTCATCTTTTGTGCACATCTTTCAGGATCTCTCTAGTGAGCATCTCCGTGCCATTCCTTTGGGTCCTTGTGAAGGAACTGATGTGCCTCTTCTTGCCCACCAACCTTCAGGACATCAAAAAAGGTGATGTCCTCTTTGTGGCATACGACATCAGGTCAGGTTGGATACCTGTAGAGGGTTTTTCGATTCTACTCGGACATGCATCACTTTGGGGACGCTGGAGGTTTTGAACCATCCTTTTTTTTTTTTTTTTGCTATTTTTTTTAAATAACTGAACAAAGGAAGGAAAAACAAACAAATTAAAAAAAAAATCTATACACCAGATTACTGGCGTCCTCCATTGATAAAATATCTATAACAGTTGGACTTGAACAGCTGTAGGTTGAAGTTTGGGAGGACACAACTCCGGGGAAGCGAGTTCCAGAGAGATGCAATTCGGGGTAAAAGAATTCAGGTTCTTCAATGTGGTTGTGTGACATGCCAGTCCTGAGCGTTACCAGATGCCCGGGTAGCATGAGGGAAGGCATGGAGAGGTGGCACAATGGACACAACTTCGTCTGAGCATTTGCCATAAAAATAACTGTAAAATAATGCAAGGTAGGCAACATTCCTTCTTTCTTGTAGGGGAGATAGTTTATTTATAATAGCAGGGTTATTAATAATTCTAACAGCTTTGTTCTGAATTTTGTCTAGTTGTTTTAGTGCAACCTCTCCACATCCATTCCACATGGGTGAGCAATATTCAAGCTGAGACAGCACATGACTTATAAATTATAGCTAACTGCTCGTCAGTGAAGAAGTTACAGACTTTGAGGCGGTTTTAGCAAGTGATATGACATGACAGGTCCAGCTGAGGGCATTGTTAGGTGAGACACCGAGAATTTCAATACTTTTGGAGATGGAAATATTAGTAGCATTGAAGGTAACATACGAATCTGGCAGTATGTGTCTTTTAGTAAACTGAACATTTTTTTTTTTTTTTACTAGCATTAAGGAATTGTTGAACGTAGAGGATGGAAGTAATGCGAGTATAAGTGGCTGGGGAATGGCTGGGAGAAGGAGGGAGGTGAGAAGACAGGAAGAAATCAGTAGGATAGAAGTTGTGGAAGCAATGAAGAAAGTTAAATCGGGGAAAGCCCCAGGAATTGATGGAGTGTGTGGTGAAATGCTGAAGCATGGGGGAGAATAGTAGTAGAATGGATGTGGAAGATGTGCAGATTGGCCTGGGAGGAAGGTAGAGTCCCGGAGGATTGGAAGTCAGGTATAATTATTCCCTGGTACAAAGGAAAAGGGGAAAAAGAAGTGTGTGGTAATCATAGGGGCATTTGTCTTCTTAGTATAATAGGAAAAGTGTATGGTAGGATACTTATTGACAGAGTTAGAGAAAGAACAGAGAAATTAGTTGGAGAAGAACAGGGAGGCTTTAGGAAGGGAAGAGGTTGTGTAGATCAGATATTCATTCTCAGATCTTTAGTGGAAAAGTTTCTAGAGAAGGGAAAGAAGTTGTATGCGGCTTTCATGGATTTGGAGAAAGCATATGACAGGGTGGATAGACAAGGATTGTGGAATGTGTTAAGAATATATGGAGTAGATGGGAAGTTGTTGAATGCTGTGAAGAGTATGTACGATGGTGCGAAGGCTGCAGTACGTGTGGATGGTGAACTAAGTGAATTTTTCTCTTTGAAAGTTGGTTTGAAACAGGGATGTGTCATGTCTCCATGGTTGTTCAATCTGTACATGGATGGGGTAATAAAAGAGGTACAAGGTAGGGTAGTGGATGTTGGAGTGGCCCTGGTGAGGGAGGATAGTGTTTGGAAACGCCCTGTACTGTTGTTTGCAGATGATACTGTGTTGTTGAGTGAAGACGAAGGGGAGCTGCAAGGCTTGGTGGATGAGTTTGAGAGAGTGTGTAAGAAACGGAATCTAAAGGTGAATGTAGGGAAGAGTAAAGTGATGGTCTTTGAGAGAGGTGAAGTCAGTGAATGTATAGCGAGGTTGGATGGTGAGAATTGGAAAATGTGAGTACGTTTAAGTACCGGGTACTTGGGTAGTGTGATGAGTAAGGATGGAGGTTTGGAGGGTGAAGTGCTTGAAAGAGTACAGCAGGGAAGAATGGTTGCTGGTTCTTTGAAAGCAGTGATAAGAAACTGGGAAGTGAGCATGGAAGTGAAAAAGTTACTACATGACAGTATTGTGATACCAACTCTAACGTACGGAAGTGAAGCTTGGACGTTGTTGGAAGGACACAAGTCAAGAGTGAGAGCAGTGGAAATGAGTTATTTAAGAGGAGCCTGTGGAGTCACATGGTGAGACAGGCTGACGAATGCGGATATAAAGGAGCGTTGTGGTGTTGATGTGGATGTGATAGGAAGTGTTATGAGGAACACACTGAGGTGGTTTGGCCATGTGGAGAGGATGGAGGGTGAAAGACTGACGAAGAGAGTGTATGTGAGTGAGGTGGAGGGAAGAAGAGGGAGGGGGAGGCCGAGGATGAGATGGAGGGATGGGGTGGAGAGGTATATGAGTGAGGGGGGTGTGAGTTGGGAGCAGGGCAGTGAAATGGCGGGGGACAGGGTGACTTGGAGGCGATTTGTTTGTGGCCACCCCAAACGGGATTGAGGCGTCTGGCAATAGATAGATAGATAGACAGACTAGCATTAAATGAGACAAGGTTGTTTTGTCCCCATTCACTGTTCGTAGATAAGTCTTGATTTATGGAGATGGCTGTAGTGAGTTGAGTTAGAGATATTAAACTTTGTGAATGAATATTTCTGGTCCTCATCGATTTACTGAGCCAGGATTCTAGCCAGGTCCCAAATCTCCATAACCGCCTGATAAGTCAGATTGTGCTTGATCAACATGGTGGCAGTCGAAGGAGTTCGTCCAACCATATAGGTATTTATGTCTTGGCAGGTTTCCAGTTGGCTTCCCTAAAAGCAACACACCAGGATTTGTTCTAGTTTCAGCCATATGACCTGAAAAAGAGACAAGTTTGAGCACTGCTTCCGTTCGGAAATCACACCAGAGTCTGCTAAATCAATAAATACGGTCAAATTTAATGTTTTACTTTCGATCAATAAACTATTTTTCAGATGATGATCGTATTCGTGATGAAGTCATTACAATAAAAACGCAAGAGATTGTTACATTACATAAAATCACTACTGGGATGTAAAATGCAAATCTGTTAGCTCATGATTATCACAATATGCATATTGGGGCGACCTTTAAATATTATTAAATCATGCTGAAATTTCACACATAGCTTTGCCAGTCCATGTGGACAAAAAGTATGCCTGTGGAGAATGTCCAAGACCACTTCGACCTACTGAGTTTGACCACCCTAAATTATATACCTATATATATATATATATATATATATATATATATATATATATATATATATAGATATATATATATATATATGAGTGTGTGTGTGTGTGTGTGTGTGTGTGTGTGTGTGTGTAAAACATATGGAAACAAAGCATTCGACTAGTATTATTATTTTTTTGTGAGGATAAATCATTTAATTACAGACTACTTTCTAACATACTATAATTTTGTGTGTGTGTGTGTGTGTGCGTGTGTGTGTGTGTGTGTGTGTGTGTGTGTGTGTAATTCACCGGGTCAGTCAGGATCACATGATGGTCGTGATCGTCAGCTTTTACCCTCCCGGAAGGGAGCTGAGAGCTCATATAGTCCGATCTAAGGGCAAAGCTGTGACCTTCACACACACACACACACACACACACACACACACACACACACGTCCCCTTGCTCAAGGGGGACAGTAACCACCCACTTCGTCAGTGAAACTTTTCGCAACCTGAGCGAGGCGCGAACTCCCGTCCACCAGTTGGCAGGCGAGAACGTTACCACTGCACCAGCGAGCGGTGTGTGTGTGTGTGTGTGTGTGTGTGTGTGTGTGTGTGTGTGTGTGTGTGTGTGTGTGTGTGTGTGTGTATAACAGCAAAAATTGTAAAATGGATTTTGATGAAACCTGGCACGATGGTTGGGCTTGGGTCCCAGATGGGGCACTTTCAATTTCATGTCGACTGAAATTATTTTGAAGAATGTTTCGGCTGTCAGTAATTGCCCCCATTGGTGTTACATATAGGATATGCGAAAAAATACAGCAGGAAGAGTTTCATGCATCCTTGCAGAGAGAGAGAGAGAGAGAGAGAGAGAGATGCACATCCAAAGCCTGATGTCTATTACATCACTGATGCAATGAACAGATGATTTTATTCTGGATGAAATAGTGGTGACTGCGATCGAGGTGGTGGTAATGGTTGTGGTGGTGGCTATGTGATGGTGGTGATCATGGTGGCTGTGGCATTGGTGGTGGGGTAGCTGTGGCAGTGGTGGTGATGGTCGTGGTGGTGGTGGTAGTTGTGATGATGGTGGTGGTGGTAGATGTAGTGGTGGTGGTGGTAATGGTAACTGTGATGATGATGGTGGTGGTAGTACTTGTAGTGGCGGTGATGGTAACTGTGATGACGATGATAGTGGTAGCTGAGGTGATGGTAATGGTGCTGGAGGTAGTGGTGCTGGTAACTGTGATGATGATGGTGATGGTGGTAGCTGTTCGGAAAGGGCTTTTATTTGAGGAAGTGCTTTGGGGCACCATAGGGCCGCAAAAAACAGCCTTCGTTTGGACAAGTGCTGAACAGTTGCGAGGCGCCTGTTTTTCATATAGTATTTCCTCTTGGCATCTCTGTTCTCCCAGGCGTTCTATGTAACTCATTTCCCACCATGGATCATTGTCAATAGTTCTAAAATGTTGGTGAGAGATTTCTGTAATGCATTCCACATAAACTCCAATAATTCAACTACTGCAATCTGACAGTAAATCTTTCTGTTGCAATGAGGCCCATGCAGTGTATAAGTCTGTATAACTCTCTCTCTCTCTCTCAACACTGCTGCAACGGAAAGATAAAGTACAATCGTATACAAATTTTCATAAGGCAGAGTCAACAGCAAAGATATGCTAAGGTGTTATGTATCTATGTGATTGCACTATTCTACAAAAAAATAAATAAAATCTCTGTATTCTGAAATGTGTACAGGGAAACTGAGACTTGCAAGAAGAGTCAGATGATGTAATTATGACCTAGTTATGTAAGAAAATCGTCATGAAAGGTCTGTGAATCACAACAACAGATAGCAGAGTATGTTTATTAAGAAAATTTAATCCAAAGTGTTATTTCATACTTATAAAATACTTTAAGAAGGGCACGATAAATCCGTGGTGGAAATTCATTATAGTTGGGTAAATATTACACTGACCAGTTTTGGTGAGTCAGCTGTAAATTAAAAGCTATTATTAATGAACGATTTTTAAACAGAGCTGTCTTTCTGCAAGTTTTAACGTAGACAAGGAAGCCGTATCAATGAGGCCCAATTCAGTGGTGCTCACACTTGATACAGGAACATCACATGCTACAGACTTGCATATTTTGTCACTTGGGCACATACACTCAGCCGTCTGTACTGAGATATGCTCCAGAAATCTCATTCAGGACTGGTCTAATGATATTAGGTGGTGAAGTGTCTGTGGGAATTGTAGAAAATTAAATATGTTTTATCGTTTTGGGCTTTGGGGATAGCATTTCTATTTTACTCTGACTAACGCCATGTGATTTTATTCACCACTGGGATAGGGTGAGAGAGTAAAAGGAGTTCAGTTTCTGAAAGTGTTCCCTGATACCGTTGGAATGTAACCTACATATTAGATCAGCTGTCCACCACGGGAAGGACGGCTGAGAAAGAGTCGTGTGTGTGTGTGTGTGTGTGTGTGTGTGTGTGTGTGTGTGTGTGTGTGTATTTACTTTACCCATGGTCCTTCTAAAGGTTTATATAATGTATAGGTAAACGAGTAGCACCTTAAAAATCCACATATTGCATATTTTCTAAACTGCATTTGTCAATCATCCACTAACAAATGTAGTGCTGCCTTCAGATGAATCTACACTGACTGAGAAGGCAAATGGTTTCCTGTAACCCAAGAAATCATTTACTAAGGTGGATGGCAATTATAATAAAATGACGCCTTGTGATATCCTACTGGTTGGGGCCTGGAAAGGTTTACATCCGAGGGGTTATTAGAGTTTATGGTCACACAATAATATCACTAAGGGTCGAATGAAGTTGTTAACCCCCCCCTTAAATGTCGGGACTAAATAGCCTCGTCTCTTGGCCATACGCTCCTAAAAAAAAGTGGGGGGGGGGGTTAATAAAACAATATGAATATATTTTCTTTATTTCTGTTTTCATACAGCGTATTAATATTTGCACTAATTTACTTACTAAATTGAGTATTAGTGTTACCTTTCTCGTGCCATTCTTTTGTCTTTTTCTTAGGTTTTCTTCATGCGGAGTTTGGACAGTATCGCGGAATAAGAGAGGAGGGAGGAGAAAGTTTAGCCATTCAAAGTTCCTGCTTAAATGACTTCGATTTCTTCTTTGAGCGTGTTTTTGTCGTCACCAAGTGTCTGGAAAATCTTGCACAATCTACTTGGCGGACTTTCCTCTTTAAAACTATTTTTTATTTTTTTTTTGTTCTTTGTTGCATTTTGTCCATGGCTTAATTTTCTTTGTTTAGTTCTCCACTGTTTTGTATCCATATATTAATTTTCTTGCTCTGCATTATCATTTTTGTCTTGTTTTACCTTAATTTTCATGTTTTTAGTCTGTCTTATACCCTTTTCATACCCTTCTATCAATTCCTTGTATTTTTGTCATTTATCATCATTCCATCGTCATTTTCTAATAACTTTCTGTGTTCTTTCCTTGTCTGTTTTCTTTAGTCATAAACGCCAGTGTCCGCATGCACTTGTTTTTTTCTCTTTTACTTTCTTCTTTCTTAGCCTTTCGTTTCTATACAAACCTGTCATTATGAGAATGTTTTCTTGGGTATGCATGTCTTCCGATATCACTATGTGCGGTATATGATCGTGTACACAATTTGATGCCCAGAAGAAATGATATTCAGGAATGTCAGTGATCACATCAGAAAGACCAGATGTATGAAAGAAAATGTAAATTTCACTGCAGTATTTCAGTGTGTTGAGTGTTACAGAGGTTTCATATTAAAATATTTTTCACCTATGTAGTTTTACTATTCATTTGTCAGATCTGTTTTACAAGTGTCCATTCAAACTGTCCACATCTGTTTATTTAGTGCCCTATGGACTCGGTCCTCACACCTTAAATTTCTGATCTGTTCTTCCACAAGCTACCACTTCCTGTAGCCTCCACAGGAATGGTGCGTGTGCTGAAAAAAAGAAAAAAAAAGAGTAGGTCAGAAAGCTAACAACTCAACAACCAGAAGACCAGCTCAGATAATACATACGCTCATTATAACACTGGTTTAAGCAAAACAGAGTGACTGGTTCCCCATAAAATAATCGACTATCATTGTTTTCACTCCAGACAGACATAAATCCCAAACACCTGCCTGTGACCCACCTTAACCATTCACTTCCTACAAATAGACAGTGAAAAAAAGGACTTAATTTGCATACAAAACTGACTTTTTGCAACACACAAATAATATCAATGCAAAGATCTTTCGTAACTCCGATGACTTGAAAACACAGTCACTTTATCTACCACAAACATTAACACACACACACACACACACACACACACACACACACACACACACACACACACACACACACACACACACACACACACACACATGGAATAAAAACAAATTTGGAAGAAAACCTACCTCTTGAGCAGGCAGGATTCCGAAGCGGGTATTCGACTATGATCATCCACACACACTGAATCTGCTAATTGATAAAACTACAGAATATAATAAACCAATCTGCTTACGTGCTGTTAATTACAAAAATGCTTTCGACTCAGTGGAGCACATAGCAATTACAAATTAATTGCTGGAACAAGGAGTAAATTAGAACGTAGAAAAGCTGCTTGAAAACATATATAAGGTGGGAACTGCTAGAGTTAAATTGCATACAGACTCCGGAAAAAATTAAGATTGAGAAGGGCCGGCGTCAGGAAGATACAGTTTCACTAAAATTATTTACAGCATGCCTAGACATTATTTTCAGAAAGCTAGACTGGGAGAACAAAGGAATAAAAATAGATGGAGAACACCTAAACCATTTAAGATTTGTAGATGACATAGTCGTAAACTCAGAAACAGTGGAGATACTGCAAGAAATGTTAACTGACCTAATCAGATAAAGTCTCAAAGTAGGACCAAAGTTGAATAAGAGTAAAATTCATGTTTAGTCCAAATACACCAAAAGCGCATCCGAATAAGCGAAAAAATGATTGTGGAAATCGAGGAGTACCATTACTTGGGGCAAATACTAAAACTAACGAAAGACCATGATAACGAAATAAAAAGACGCATTACAACTGCATGGAAAACTATCGGTAAACATAGACATCATGAAAAGTAGCTGACCAATATGTATGAAACGACAAGGATATAACGAATGTATAATCCCAGCTAGGACGTACTGTACGGTTGTGAGACCCGGAATCTGACAAAATATATGAAAAATCAACTATTCCGTTCTCAAAGGTCAATGGAAAGGTCAGTGTTGGGATATCTTTCAGAGACAGGGAAAGATCAACGTGGGTAAGACAGCAGACTAGTAAAAGACATTATAGAAGTTATATAAGAACAGAATGGAGGTGGACTTGTCACACACACACACACACACACACACACACACACACACACACACACACAAATATATATATATATATATATATATATATATATATATATATATATATATATATATATATATATATATATATATATATTGCCAGATGCCCCCCTTATACAGGGTGGCTAAAAAACAAATCGCCCCCACGTCACCATGTCCCCCGCCATTTCCGTGCCCTGCTCCAAATTCACCCCCTCCTCGCTCATATATCTCTCCATCCCTCCATCTCATCCTTGGCCTTTCCCTCACTCTCTATCCTCCACCTCACTCACATACACTCTCCTCGTCAGTCTCCCACTCTCCATCCTCTCCACGTGGCCAAACCACCTCAGTGTGTTTCACCTAATGCTTCCAATCGCATCCACATCCACACCACAACGCTCCTTCACATCCTCATTTGTCAGTCTGTCTCTCTATGTGACTCCACAGGCTCCTCTCAAATAACTGATTTCCACTGCTCTCACTCTTGACTTGTGTCCCTCCAGCAACGTCCAAGCTTCACTTCCATACGTTAGAGTTGGAATCACAATACTGTCATGTAATAACTTTTTTCACTTCCATGCTCACTTCCCTTCAAGGAACCAGCAACCTTTCTTCCTTACTGAGCCCTTTCAAGCACTTCACCCTCCGAACTTCCATCCTTACTCATCACACTCCCCAAGAGCTTAAACGTACTCACATTTTCTATTTTCTCATCATCCAACCTCACTGTACATCCACTGACTTTACCTCTCTCGAAGACCATAACTTTACTCTTCCCTACATTCACATTTAGATTCCGTTTCTTACATTATCTCCCAAACTCATCCACGAAGCCTTGCAGCTCCCCTTCATCTTCATTTTACAACACAGTATCATCTGCAAACAACAGTACATGGAGTTTCCAACCATTGCCCTGTCACATTAGGGCCACTCCAACATTCACTGCCCTACCTTATATCTCTCTTATAACCCCATCCATATACAGATGGAACAACCATGGAGACATGACACATCCCTGTTTCAATCCATCCTCCTAATAGAAAAACTCACTCAGTTCGCTATCCACACGCACTGCAGCCTTAGCACCATCATACATACTCTTCACAGCATTCAACAACTATCCGCCTACTCCATACATTCTTAATATTTTCCACAATCCTTGTCTATCCATCCTGTCATATGCTTTCTCCAAATCCATGATGGCTGCATACAACTTCTTTCCCTCCTCTATAAACTTTTTCACTAAAGATCTAAGAATTAATATCTGATCTACACAACCTCTTCCCTTCCTAAAGCCTCCCTGTTCTTCTCTAATTTCTCTGTTATTTCCCTAACTCTGTCAGTAAGTATCCTACCGTATACTTTTCCTCTTACACTAAGAAGACAAATGCCTCTATGATTACCACACACTTCTTTTCCCCCTTTCCCTTTGTACAAGGGAATAATCATACCTGACTTCCAATCCTCCGGGACTCTACCTTCTTCCTAGGCCAATCTGCACATCTTCCACATCCATTCTACTACTGTCTCTCCCCCATGCTTCAGCATTTCACCACACACTCCACCAATTCCTAGGGCTTTCCCCATTTTGACTTTCTTCATTGCTTCCACAACTTCCATCCTACTGATTTCTTCTGGTCTTCTCACCTCCCTCCTTCTCCCAGCCATTCCCCAGCCACTTGTAATCACATTGCTTTCATTCTCTATGTTCAACAGTTCATTAAAGCGTTCTCTCCATCTGCTCACTTTTTCTCTCTTCTCAACTAGTAATCTACCATTTTTATCTTTCATTCCCCTACTAACTTCATTGGCACCCTGTATGACACTCTTTACCTGTTTCCAGAACATTTTCTTACATTCTCTCCATTTGACACTCAAATTCCTTCCAAATTCCTCATCCACTCTCTTCTTACTCTCTCTTACTAATCTTTTTACCTCTCTATTCCTTTCTACATATAACTCTCTCTTCCGTGTCTTAACTTCTTCCACGCCCCAATTTCTCATCCATTCATTATATATTTTTCTCTTTTGTGCCACAGCCTGTCTCACCTCTTCATTCCACCATGCTGTTCCTTTCACCCCCTTTCGTCTTCTCTTCACCCCACACACTGCCCCGCATGCTGCACATATTTCTTTTGTGAATATCTTGCACACACCTTCCACGTCCCCCATCTGCTCCAGTTCATATTTACCCAATCGTTCCTCCACTTCTCTCTCATATTCTGCCTTTTTCTCATCCTCTTGTAACCTTTCCACTCTCCTTGCATCTACTACTTCCTCCCGTCCTTCTCTTCTTCTATTTCTCCATTTTACTTGGACCTTGATTCTGACCACCACCAAGTTGTGGTCAGACAATCCACTCCCCCAACCTCTATATGCTCTTGCATCCATTACACATCTTCACATCCTTTCATCCACACACACATAATCAATCATTGCCTTACTTTCATTCAGTTCACCATCCACCCTTCTCATCACTCGCCATGTATACCTGTGGATCATTTTGTGCCTGAAGAGGGTATTAGCTATCACCAACACTCTCCCAGCACAAATGTTCACTAAAGCACTGCCATTCTCATCTATCTCAGCATGCACTCCTCCAACTACTCCATCCACCTTCACATTCCCTACTTTACCATTCATATCATCAATTAAAAACAATCTCTCATTCCTTACAAACTTTTTCATGCACACTTCCACATTTGTCTAGAACTCTTCTCTCACTCTTTGCACGGTCTTGCATTGGTGCATACACGTACACAGTTGCCCATATTTGTAGTCTAACTTTCAGCCTTACCTGCACAATCCTTGAGTCAACTGATCCATACTCTCTTATATTCTCGTTCCATCTGTTACTCGCAACAATACACACTCCTTCTTATGCCCTCTCTTTCTCACCTACTCCTGCACATATCCCCCATCCATACTCCCATTCTCTCACATTCTCACCACACCGTTTAGTTTCAGTTAATCCACATACATCCACTTTCTCACCCTCAAGCACCTGAACAGTCTCTCTGTCTTTCACCACATCATTTGCACCCCTTACATACTTCGTATCTATTGCCAGACGCCTCAATCCCGTTTGGGGTGGCCACAAATAAATCGCCTCCAAGTCGCCCTGTCCCCCGCCATTTCACTGCCCTGCTCCCAACTCACACCCCCCTCTCTCATATACCTCTCCACCCCATCCCTCCATCTCATCCTCGGCCTCCCCCTCCCTCTTCCCCCCTCCACCTCACTCACATACACTCTCTTCGTCAGTCTTTCACCCTCCATCCTCTCCACATGGCCAAACCACCTCAGTGTGTTCCTCATAACGCTTCCTATCACATCCACATCCACACCACAACGCTCCTTTATATCCTCATTCGTCAGCCTGTCTCTCCACGTGACTCCACAGGCTCCTCTTAAATAACTCATTTCCACTGCTCTCACTCTTGACTTGTGTCCTTCCAACAATGTCCAAGCTTCACTTCCGTACGTTAGAGTTGGTATCACAATACTGTCATGTAGTAACTTTTTCACTTCCATGCTCACTTCCCTGTTTCTTATCACTGCTTTCAAGGAACCAGCAACCTTTCTTCCCTGCTGTACCCTTTCAAGCACTTCACCCTCCAAACCTCCATCCTTACTCATCACACTACCCAAATACTTAAACGCACTCACATTTTCCAATTCCTCACCATCCAACCTTGCTGTACATTCACTAACTTCACCTCTCTCAAAGACCATCACTTTACTCTTCCCTACATTCACCTTTAGTTTCCGTTTCTTACACACTCTCTCAAACTCATCCACCAAGCCTTGCAGCTCCCCTTCGTCTTCACTCAACAACACAGTATCATCTGCAAACAACAGTACAGGGAGTTTCCAAACACTATCCTCTCTCACCAGGGCCACTCCAACATCCACTACCCTACCTTGTACCTCTTTTATTACCCCATCCATGTACAGATTGAACAACCATGGAGACATGACACATCCCTGTTTCAAACCAACTTTCAAAGAGAAAAATTCACTTAGTACACCATCCACACGCACTGCAGCCTTCGCACCATCGTACATTCTCTTCACAGCATTCAACAACTTCCCATCTACTCCATATATTCTTAACACTTTCCACAATCCTTGTCTATCCACCCTGTCATATGCTTTCTCCAAATCCATGAAAGCCGCATACAACTTCTTTCCCTTCTCTAGAAACTTTTCCACTAAAGATCTAAGAATGAATATCTGATCTACACAACCTCTTCCCTTCCTAAAGCCTCCCTGTTCTTCTCCAACTGATTTCTCTGTTCTTTCTCTAACTTTGTCTATAAGTATCCTACCATACACTTTTCCTATTATACTAAGAAGACAAATGCCCCTACGATTACCACACACTTCTTTTTCCCCTTTTCCTTTGTACAAGGGAATAATTATACCTGACTTCCAATCCTCTGGGACTCTACCTTCCTCCCAGGCCAATCTGCACATCTTCCACATCCATTCTACTACTATCTCTCCCCCATGCTTCAGCATTTCACCACACACTCCATCAATTCCTGGGACTTTCCCCGATTTAACTCTCTTCATTGCTTCCACAACTTCTATCCTACTGATTTCTTCCTGTCTTCTCACCTCCCTCCTTCTCCCAGCCATTCCCCAGCCACTTATACTCGCATTACTTCCATCCTCTACGTTCAACAATTCCTTAAAGTGTTCTCTCCATCTGCTCACTTTTTCTCCCTTCTCCACTAGTAATCTACCATTTTTATCTTTCACTCCCCTGCTAACTTCACTTCCACCCTGTCTTACCCTTTTCACTTCTCTCCAGAACATTTTCTTACAGTCCCTCCTCTTTACACTCAAATTCCTTCCAAATTCCTCATCCACTCTCTTCTTACTCTCTCTTACTAATCTTTTCACTTCTCTCTTCCTTTCCACATATAACTCTCTCTTCCGCCTCTCAACTTCTTCCACGCCCCTATTTCTCATCCATTCATTGTATGCTTTCTTCTTTTGTGCCACAGCCTGTTTCACCTCTTCAGTCCACCACGCTGTTCCTTGCACCCCCCTCCGTCTTCTCTTCCTTCCACACACCACCTCGCATGCTGCACATATTTCTTCTGTAAATATCTTACACACACCTTCCACGTCTCCCATCTGCTCCAATTCATATTTGCCCAATCGTTCCTCCACTTCTCTCTTATACTCTGCCTTTTTCTCATCCTCTTGTAACCTTTCCACTCTCCTTGCAACTACTCCTTCCTCTCGTCTTTCCCTTCTTCTATTTCTCCATTCTAATTGGACCTTGATTCTGGCCACCACCAAGTAGTGGTCTGAAAGTCCACTCCCCCAACCTCTATACACTCTTGCATCCTTTACACATCTTCGCATCCTTTCATCCACACACACAATCAATCATTGCCTTCCTTTCATTCAGTTCACCACCCACCCTTCTCATCACTCGCCATGTATACCTGTGGATCATTTTATGCCTGAAGAGGGTATATATATATCACAACTCGACGTGTCCGGAACGGGGCGCACACATTTAGCTTCGTAGATAATATGGGTGATCTGACAAGCAGAAAAAAAAAAAAAAAAATCCTGAGAGAACATGACTACTTGGCAACTACCCTATCACCCGAGCTCTTACTCACTCTGAATGACTGTAACGGTCACATTTAACCCGCCCCGTCCCGGAGACGTGAATTCACGTCCTCACATGATGTGCACTCATATCCTGGAGACGTAAATTAACGCGGCAACATTGCAAGGTCCCTAATTTGCACAATTTTCAATTTTTGCGAGTGATTTCGCGAGTGATTTTTGGCACGTATACACAGGACACCTTCCTCTATTCCTCTACAAGATGCCAAGCAGGGACAATGCCTTACACAGCATAACCTCTCCCCCCCCCCTTGCACGCCATTGTCTCGGCAATTTACCTGTTACCAGTGACCTGGCCAATAAAGACATTCAGGGCCAGAGTGATTCCCCAATCGATGACAATGTGGTGGACAAAGTTTACATAGCATTAGAGGAAGAAACAGTCAGAAATGATGATCAGGTAATGTGGGAAAAAAAGGTCATGAATGGTGATGAGTTAGTGAGTGAAACAATGCTTATAATGCCTATATTACTGTTTGAAAACCAATATACTCTTGTACTACATATAAATTCGTACCAAGTAAATAAATAAATACTGTTTATGAGGATAAAATAGTTACCCTTCCATAGAACTCGTTTTCTTTGGTGCCAGCCTGTTAGAAAACCCAGTCAGGTAAGGAGGTACTCGTACCTGGATCGAGTATCTTAAACCTCAGGTGAGCGATTTCTCTATGAATTTTCGATGTTTCTCACCAAAAGCGAATGTTTGAGCCTAAAAAAAAAAGGTCCAAAAATGTCGGGACTGGGGCGTACCACTGCCCAGAAAACGTCGGGATGGGGCGGGTTAAAAATTAGCACACTTTTGGACGTCATTTGCTTTTTCTCAAATGACTGAACCTCTTCCTTCTTGTACTGCATGCAGTTTGTGTTTAATTTGACAATGTTTCTTGTTAGCCATGTATAAACCTTACACAAGTCGTAATAACGTTGTAGCCTACTAGTAACTGAATATCATTAAATAAGTTTGAATAACCCTCATTTAAGTGAACAAACTGGTGTCAATGAGTGTTCAGTATGCCAATTAATGACCGAGTTCAAGGCATGGGGTAAGGGATCCCAGAGAGAGTGTGGAGGAGGGGGGGTGGTGGACTGCAAACATCTCTGAGCGCAGTTCAGCAGTTATCAGGCACAGGGCTGGATTTATCAATAGGCCAAGTAAGCCATTGGCTTAGGGCCCACCCGTATCTGGGGGCCCACTGAAACTAATCTGTCGCTCAGTGTGCCAGCATATAACCTTGTTTCAAGTGTACACTGAGTATTTCATTATATAATATACTGACATCCATAACAGCCCCTGTAAAATAAGTATAGGGCCCGGAGTATGGGTTCTCTATACAATAAGTCTAGGCCCACAGAGGTCTTCAACCGGTGGACCATGGCCCACTGGTGGGCCACAGACTAGGCCCTATAGTAAAATGAAGAAAATAAGATAAGAAAATAGGATAATACAATATATATATATATATATATATATATATATATATATATATATATATATATAAAGTAGGAAAAAACTATTGTGAAAGTCATACAGTTTGCTGTACTGTACTTCATGTGCTTGCAAAATTGATTATGCTTCAAGTTAATTGTATTTCTTTCATTCTTCCCATATATAAGATGTACATGGTATAGAACTAATGTGATTAAAAGTAATGATGTGTTACATTGTGTTGATTTTTTTATTTCTTACATCATAATATTATGATATTATGTAGTATTTGATGGCATTTGGCTATTGCAAATTAATTACAGTAATATATATATATATATATATATATATATATATATATATATATATATATATATATATATATATATATTAGAGTGTTCAGCACTTATTGGTAAAAATAACAAAACCGGATATTTTGGTAGGCAAAGTATGTAATCAATTCAACTTTACAAACAAAGCATTGAAGCAAAAATTTATGTTTTTTATCAATGCAAACTCGTGCCTCACTACCCCTGCATTCTGTAAATCTAACTGATCTGAATACGTGAAGGGTATGGTGAAGAAATGTAAAAATAAACAATGTGGTACAAAAAGAAACAATATTTTTGAGGTATACAACAAGCATAATCAGTATATTACATGTAGGATTTTTTTGGTCGAGTCAGAGGGCTCTGTGGTGCTGCAGAACATGGAAGATCAGCTGTCGTTCTTCTTCATTATTCGTCACTCTACTGCTGTAGTCCATTGCCAGTTTGATTGCCTGCTCAGCAGCATCAGTGGCCACTTTGAGGCGGGCCATGACATCAGGAATGGGGCAGAGGTCATTGATGCTTGTCAGAGTATCCAGCTTCAAACACTGGAAGAGACTTTTCGACTTCGGGGTGACAAACGTAGAGATATTCAGATCTGATGCCTTATCAATCGTCTTTATGTTCAAACGGCGCAGACCCTTCTTCCTCGGCAGTGCTTTGGTCACATTTTTCAACATTTCCTGCTTTTCCTGAGTAGAGGCTTTGTCAGAATACATGGCTAGTGCAGCCAGGTCCTCATTGAGGTACCAGAGGTGGCCTTTGACTTTGTCCAGTGCCTTCTTTGCTACAACGGGATCCACCTGTTTGAATTCTTTAGTCTTCTTCAGGAGATTGAGGTCATTGATTGGAGCGTCGACAGCATTTGGGGCTTCAAACCATTGCGTCACATAGATGGTGACGAGGAAGACACAGATGCGTTTCATGGCCTCCTTTCGATGTCATGTGAAGGGGAAGGAGGCTGCATCCTTCAGTTGATTTCTGAAAAGGAAGATCTTGAGGCAGTAAAGGCCTTTGGCCATCCAACGAGCTCTGTGATAGGCACTTGGACGGTGAAAGGTCATCCGTGCTGGCTTCTTGCTGAGGAAAGCCAAAGACAGCTGGAGGAGCTCAAAGTAGTCATCGTGATCCATGTGGCTGAGTATGAAGTGTTCAATGTCCTCGGCTCTTCTGGCAATCCACGACTGAGATTTTTCATCTAGGTCATCATCGTAGGGAGCGAAGGAATCTGTGTCAATTTTGTTCCAGAACTCTTTGAATCGACCGAAGAGAGGAATTTCAGGACCAGAAGAAGAGAAAAAGAGGTCAAAGATCTCTGCCACTATGAGTTCACACATGCGGTGCCTGCATACAAGAACAACAGCGGGACTTGGAGACCTCTTTCAATGACAAAGCAAGCTCCGCTGTGAACCCCGGGTGTTAGACGCTGTAGTATCAAAACAGAGCCCTGCAATCCAGGGCTTCACTTCCGGCCATTCATCTAGAGTCCTTAGCATTGTCGCTGCCATTGCCTCACCCGTTCCAGCAGGGATCTTAGAGACTGCCAGGATTTTCTCCGTACCAATCCCTGTAACAACAATCGCCAGGCAGTCACTGTGGCCGGTGGAATCCATTTTTAATCTTTTCAGCAATCTCACTCCTTGATTCCTTCTGAACAGAAAGGAGAGATCCGACAGACAATGTAAGTTCCTACACGTCAAGCCCTGCTGCGACCAAGGCGGGAGTTACCACTTACATTGCAACTCATGCTGAAATGAGGCATGGGTTTGAGAAGGCCAAAGAAAAATTGCAAAGTATGGTGTAGTTCCCACCAGTAGTGGAACTGAATAAGCGATTTGCCCTTCAAGTTCCTGAAGGTTCACTTTTTCTGAACACCCTAATATATATATATATATATTGTAACATGCAAACATTTCTTTAAACTTGGGGGCCCACTGATGAGCTTGACCTGGGGACAACGAGTAGGTAAATCCTCCCCTGATCAGGCATCATGTGGATTGAAAAAAATACCCTTACTGCCAGACAGATGAAAGAACAAAATCCCATTCTTTTCCAAGACATGAGTCTACGAACTATTCGGAGTACCATACAAAACGAGACTGAAATATTGGAATGTGATGGCCACACAAGACTTCCTTCACCCGCTCCGTCAAGGGCACCTGCCAGAAGTCCTTCTTATGGGCTTCTTAGTAATGTTGTGGGACTAATTAATGAGGTCAACATAGTCTTCTTATTGAGGCAAGATATATGTCGGTCCTATTCAGAGCATTGACTCTGCAGTAATTGATGCAGAATCTCGCTGTACCATCAGGCTTGGGCTGCAGGGTTACGGGGGAGCTCTATGGGTTCACACAAGGCGAGATAAGATCATTGTCCAGCATGTACTTCAGCTCCTGGCGGAGGACTCCTAGGCGCTGGGGACAGACACGATAAAGCGGCACCTTAACAGGGAGCACATCACCCACATCGACATCATGCTTGATCCAGGTCGTCCGCCCAGAGAGCCACCAAAGACATCCTTAAATGAAGAGAGAAGTGTTATTAGTTGTTGGGACTGATTTTCCAGCAAATGCAAAAAATTCTTACCAAGGGACAATCTGGCCTCAGCATTGCTTGGCCAGGCAGTCACAATAACGAAGTCAAAATCCTCCTCATTTTGTTCCTGGGTTATCAAACTGCTGGAGACCTCCTCACTCTACTCAATCGTGACTAGATGCACAGTTAGAGGGGCCTCTGGAACACGGTAATAAGGTTTCAGCATGTTAACATGGCAAAGTTGATGTTTCTTACACCTGTCTGGTGTTTCCACAAAGTGATAAGGGCCCCAAAACTTAGCAGCAAGTGCCTGTTTTTAAAGAGGCAACATCATTAACACTTCATCACCACCTTTAAATTCTTGCTAACGAGCCTTCCTATCATACCACCTCTTCATATTGTCTTGAGCCTGTTTTGAGTTCTCTCTAGCCACTTCCAAGCAATTAGACAACGTGTTCTTAAAACCCTTAACAAATTCAAGTACTCTATGGCTCGTGGTGGAATCACCAAGCCTCTTTAATGATGGATAACGGGCCTCTTACCTTGTGGGCGAATACTAGCCCATTAGGGGGGAAACCCAAACTCTCTTGAGGAACTTCATGAGTGAAAAACAAGAGGAATGACATTCTTCGATCCCAGTCCTTCGAGTGCTCCATGCAATACTTTCGACGCATCGTCTTAAAGGTCTGGTGGTATATCCCTAGGGCACCTTGAATCTCGGGATGGTAAACACTGCTCTTCACATGGGCGATACCAAGCTGGGCCATGGACTGCTGCAAGGCGTTTGAAAGAAGATTAGACCCTCTGGCAAACTGAATCTCCCTCGGCCACCTGAACTTAGTATAGAAATCACACAGTGTCCGAACAACTATTCAGGATTTAAAGGAACGAACAGGAATGGCCTCAGGGTATCCAGTGGAAGAATCAGTTATAGCTGACAGGTACCTATTACCAGAGGATATAGGAGGCAGGGGTCCCACCACATCAACTTCAATACGAGAAAATGGAGGGTCGAAAGTAGGAATGCGAATGAGAGGCGACTTAAGTATGGGTTGATTATGTTTCCCCACCAGCTAGCAAGTATGGCAGCACCACGTGAACTGGGCCACATCAGCAGTCACGCACAGCAAGTAAAGCTCCACACGCAGCCGCTCCAAGGTCTTCCTCATACCATGTGGCCTGAAAACGGCGTTTAGTGAGCCATCTCCAACAATTCCTTTCTACAAGCACTGGGCACAACAATCTGATGACAATCCGACACTCCGTCGTCAACACTAACATACAGGGGACACCAGGCCCTCCACAATACTCCGTCCTTCACATAAAAGCAACCACCTTTTTCGACAGTGCAATCCTCCACTGCAGCTAACTTCAGCCTCTGAATCTCAGGGTCACTTGCCTGCAACTCCTTCAGTCTTTCAGCACTCACCTCAGCAGGAATGGGAGAGTTATTGTTAGGTAAATTCATGAGCGTATCTTCCAGGGAATAACAATCGTCAGGGCCTCTGTCATCAATGTCTTCGGTTGCCGCCTCTGGGAGAGTTTCCACTGTGGCTGCAGGATCACCACTCTCCTCTTCGCTGAGTGGCACATTGTCTCGGGTCTGCTCTGCCTGTGCCATAGATCTGGTCACAGCACACGCCGAAAACACATCTGCTTCCATTATCAACCTGTGGCGGTCATCAGGCGCAGGCATCTTGGGCAGTACAGGGGCAATACATTTACTCTCACCTGCCAAATCATTTCCCACCAGCGGGTCAACTCCTTGAAGAGGAAGAGTCAGCTATCCTGAGGTGTGCTGTCCTGTCAAACAAGTTATAATTCAAGTCTCCAGAACCAACAGGGATAACCTTTGTGCCAGTCACTCCTTGAATCAGTACATACTCCTTAATTGGGAGGTAAGTTCAGGGTTTATCCACAGTGACAGCAAAGCTCCAGTGTCACATAGAATTCTCACAGGAAATTTGGCTCCGTCCAGCAGTACTACGCCAGAAAACAAATATGGAGCAAAAGCAGAGGCAGGGGCAGCATTGCTAACTGCCGCCTGGACAACACCTCCAGAAGGTGGAGAGACATCAGGAACGGGTGTAGGCATACCACCTCCTGCCTGCAATTCGACAGTGGGCTACTTATCCCCATCCACTAAATAAAAAGAACTGAGAAAGAGAAGAAACACAAGACTCTCCAACCACCTTTAGGCCCGGAGGGCAAAGAGGAGTCACCACTGGTCCAGCTCGAACAAGGATGACGTACTTAGACGGAACATTCCTAAAACACTTTTCAACACTGTGACCTAGATGTTTAGAGTAAGTACAAAAGCGAATACGGGCGACTGAAAGAACTACAGGAGATATTAGTGGGTGCAGAGGAGGGATTAGGTTTGAAATTAACGGCTAAGTTTGGCATACCAGAGTGTTGGTTATTCTGCTGAGGAGTATACTTCATAGAGGGGAAATTCCCGAAGAATTCCTTAGTTGTATTACCATATTTATGCAATATATAATCATCATTAATGACAGCTGCTTCAGAGACTGTTTTAACTTTCTTGTCCGATAAATCTGTCTATCTATGGACAGACACCATAATCCCGTAAGGGGTGTGCGTTTGTCTTTGAGTTAGTCATATTATGGGGAGGGGCACTAACCCTCCACCAACCCACTTGTTGACATGAAACGAACATGTATGGGTTGGTTATATGGTTACCACTCAGCGTTGTAAACGGTTTTCTGGCTTACAGGAAACCATTAGGCTTGTCACTCAATGTAAAGCCACCTGAAAAGGACGGAAGAGTAATAAAAAGTGACAGGAAAGATGAGAGAAATAGGAAGAGAGGAAGGCAGACACAGAAAGAGAATGATAAAGGTGAAGGAAGAAGTAGGTTGCACTACATCATGTGAGTGGATGATGGTTGCCACCACCTACCACCTGGTAAATGAATCTTTAATTCACTGTCTAATTCATCCAGGAAATTCTCAAGGATTACAGTATCCCTCAACTTAGTACAACATGGGTTATCACAACTTGCCACATTTTCACTGCGAAGCCACATATGGAAAGTGTCAGTCACCTGTCTAGCAAATTCTAAGTAAGACTCATGGGGGCGCTTCTTAGCATTCCTAAACCGCTGACGGTATGCCTCAGGTCTTAATTCATAATCTAAACATTCTTCAAAACTTAAGTTAAAAATTATCAAACACTCTGAGAACCTTGCCTTTGAGTACCGTATGAAGTAGGATAGGTCATCGGTCTTAAGGCCACATATTCCCAACAGCATTTTCCTTGAAACGTGAGAAGAACTCCAGAACAAGGGTTTCAACAAAAGGAGGTACTAATTTAGTGGGATCAGTAGCACTGAAACCTAAGAAACAATGGGAAGAATTTGTCTGGACTTCCAAGGATCTCATACGGTACATATAATACAATCAAGTGTCATTTGCTCTAACTTTATCTTAGCCTGTTGTCTGGACTGGTCTATCTTTCTCTCCTCTTTGGCCTGCTCTCTGGCTAGCTCTGTCTTTGCTATCTCTAACTTCATCCGCTCTAAATGAACCCCGTGTTCCCAATTAGCTCGCTCCCACCCGAAATCCTGGAACTATTGAGGAGAGGGGAACCCGATCTTCTAGACTAGGACAAGGGAAATGAAGCTCTGTTTTTACAACACCCTCAAGCACAGGTGAGGAATTTACATGAGCATGGGCATCCTCCTCCGAAACAGTATGAAGAGGGGCAGTGGGAGAGCTGGGGGCTACGTACTCCATGATGGCTAAAGCTTGACACTCCAACAAGTAAATATACAGCATTCAGGCAGAGAACAGCTTACATAAACTTGCTTAAGTTCTACAAAACTAGTATTGACAATCCTGACAGAGGTCGCCACTCTTTTACGAAGAGGTGAGGTTAAAGGCGTATCTGACGGCTTGAAGATTAAGGTAAAGTCTGCAACGCTGAGTTCAAAGGGGGTGGTTAGCCACACGAAGTCGTAAGCTGAAAACAAGGGAAGTGGTAATAAACTCTAAAACAAATAGCAATGACAAAAAAGGTGGGAATGAAATAGGCAATTAAAAATATTTAACTTAATTTACTTAACACTAACTTAAAACTATAAAGAGAACAATGATCAAACAGGTTCGAAAAGGATTGTCAAACTAAGACTTGCAGAAATTATCCTAAAGTTCCAGCAACAATAATAAAGATAAACCAGCACACTGAAACTACCCCCTGGGTTGCAAAACCGCTGGAGGCACAATAAAGACTAAAATTAAAGACTCAGACTCTGGACACTTGAATATAATAGTGGCATTAGCAAGAGCAATTGGAATGACTAAATTAGCGGTTCTTATAAATTATTGCAATATCAATATGTACAATCTAATAAGCAGATCGTGTGCTGACACTCTTAATTCATAAACATTAACTCACTTGTGGTAGATATACGGTACTACTTTATACAAAATGTTCCAGAGCCGAGCACACCAACACACCGGTCTAATCAAAGTCACTCAACTTGGTAACAGACAGCAGGCTTTTATATACAAACTGACAGAAGCACGAAAGGCATAACAGAAACTCATTAACGAGTTCGAAACTAACTTGGGCAGACACGAGAAGGTAACTCTAACGGCAACAGCAACTCTACTGAAGGTTACAGAAACGGATGTGCGCATTTGCTTGCACACTGGAAAGGCTCAAAATTACATTTTAATCAGTGATAGAAATTCCTACTGGTAACTTTCACCTCACGATATAACACTTCAACAAGCGACAACACGCAGCCAGGCCAGATGCTCTCACTCAGTTTGGATATTTTAAAAACTCTTCTCTGTTCACACAAGTGCTAAGCATGATGTTAACAACACAAGTGAATAATAAAAGATCTGAAAAATACATGAGAGTATGACTAATCTGATCGGCCACAATTTACAATATATATACATTTCCTGTGGCACCCCATTGGTTGCATAGGGCCTCGATGAACTCTCTCCACCAATATCTGTCTCTCGCCATCTCCTTCAGGGCCCACTAACATTCCTTCCCTGCTGCTCTTTTCATTGTCCTCAACCAGGTTTCCCTCGGCCTACCTCTGCCTCTTCTTCCTCTAGCAGTCCATTCTGGCACATTCTGTATTAATCTGCCTTTTCTACATGTGCTCCCTAGCCATTTCCAGCGAGACTGTCTCACATATTCATCAACTGGTTCCACTTTCGTAATATCTCTTACTCTTTCATTTGTAACTCTCTCCTGCCATTTTACCGCAAGAACCCTTCTCACTATTTTATTCTTAAATCCTAATACTTCCTGAGCTGTGCAACTGTACTGTACCATGACTCATGCCATAAATTAAAATTGGTCTTACCTTGGGCTTGTAAATTTTTACTTCAGTATGTACCTAAAGCATATTATTATTCCATACAGATTTCAACATTCCAACAGCTCGCCTACCTTCTCTAATCCTCTCCTCAGTTTGATTGTTTATTGATCCGCTAGATAGTACAATCGTTCCCCGATATTGTAAATTTTCTGCACATTTCACCACATTATTCCCAATTCCAGAATCGATATGGTTCTCAACTTTCATATTAATAATTTCAGTCTTTCCACAATTTTTACTAATCCCACTTTTTCTCCTTCCTCCACCAGGCAATCAAGCACCCTCTGCATGTCGTAAATTCTTCCACAGATCAGTACGACACCATCAGCATAGTCCAAATCCAGCTGCCTCTTATTTTCTTTCCAGTTAATTCCTGTGCCTGTTCTCCTTAATTTCTTATAACGTAATCCATAACCAAAACAAACAGCAAAGGCGAAAGAACTCCTTCTTGAATCACTCCTGACCCAACTTAAAAAGGATCACTCAAAGAACCAGCCACCATTACCTTACAAAAAGTACCTTCATGCAGGCTTATAATAATATTTACAAACTTTTCTGGTATACCGGTACCATTAAACATCATAATTTTCAACATGTCTCCATGTGACACACTATCAAATGCCTTTTCAAAATCCACAAAGCACATATTAAGTGGCATTTTTATTTCATTAACTTGTTGCAGTAGATGTCTTACAGTAAAAATCTGACCATTACAACCTTTACCCTTCCTAAAACCCGCTTGTTCTTTTCTTAAAATTTTATCAATTACTGGCTCTATTCTGTTCAACAAGATTTTGGAAAAGACTTTAGCAACTACAGGTGTCAAAGTTATCCCCCTCCAATTTCCACACACACTTAAATCTCCCATTTTTGGTATTTTTTATAATTACTCCATTTTTTCATTCTTTTGGAATTCCAACATTATCCCAAGCCACATTAAAAAGTTTTAAAAGAGAATTCATCAACTTATAATTTTCCAACGTAAACATTTCAGGAAATATTCCATCCTTTTCTGGGGCCTTAAAATTCCTTAATTCCTTTATAGATTTTGCTTCCTCTTGTAAGGGATTATCACCTGTTTCCATCTGCAAATCTCTCTCTGCTGGCAAAATGTTCTCTTCAGCTGGGATTGCTCTATTTAGTAAGGATTCAAAATGCTGTTTCCATCTTCCTTTTACATCCAAATCTTTAGTTATCAAGTTACCATTTCTATCTCCTTCCTTCTCTTTTCACTCCCAGTTAACTCCTTTATAGCCTGATACGCTGCTCTCATGTTCTGACCGTCATTTTTACTTAACTAAATTTCTATCTCTGTTGCCTTCTTATCTTGTAGCCTCCTCTTATCACGCCTAACGAGTCTTTTTACTTCAGAAGGTAAACTTCAGTACTTTGTTCTAAGAATCTCAACTATCTGGCCATCAACATGTGCTTCACGTCTTAACTTCGCCTCTTTCCTATCTGAATTCCATCCCATGTTTCATTTGACATCCACTTTTTCTTTCTCGCCTTTCCCTTTTTCTTAATAGTAACCTTAGCACTGTCATGCAAAACCTCTTTCACCTCTCTCCACATTTGATTAACATAATTGTCTTCAGATTCCGCCAAAGTCTGCAGGACAAGAAACCGGTTCCTACCCCACCGAAACTTTTCCTTTGTATTCTCATCATTTCTCAGCTCATCAGTATCATTAATTATTACATTCAGTACAGTTACCATTAACATTTCTCTTTGAAGTTTAATTTCACTCTTTAGTACAAGACGTTGATGATCACTACCTATATCTGCCCCCCTCCATTCACAAACATCTTTCAAATAACTCTTATGCCTTCTGCTAATTACAGTGTGGTCAGTCTGGTTGCAGTATTTACCACATTGCGAAATCCAAGTAGATTTATGTATTTTTCTATGCTCAAAGATATTTCCACCAGTCGTAATGTCATTCGCCAAACTAAAACTTCCAAATTGCAGCCCATTTCCATTCCTTAACCAACACCTTCCTTACCCATTTAGTCTTCAAAGCCATCCCAACTACTACCAACAATCGCATTGAAATCACGTATGCAAACTAACACATCATGTTTTTCACTATATTCACCACACCCTGCAACTTCTCATGAAACTTGTCCCTCATTTCACCAGCAGCCTCATTTGTCGGAGAGTACCCAACCACCATACTGATATTACAATGGTCAGATATTAATTGAGCGTAAAGCAAGCGCCCATTAACTGACTCAAACTCACATAGTGCCTTGCAAGCAACTCTAGTAAGCAGTAATGCTACTCCTTGATAATGATTTCCATCACTCCTACCTGACACCCACAAACTATTGCCATCTTCCAAATTCATGTTGGCAGCTCCAAGCAACCTCGTTTCTGTAAAAGCACAATTTTCACTATTGTACTCCTTGATCACTGAAAAAGGTTCTTCCCCTTTACTAGGCTGATTGAGAGTTCAAACATTACAAATTCCTATTCTTAAGGCTCTTTAAGGATGTATAAACTAATTCCTACACCATGGGATTCTTAGCGCCCCCTGCCCACTTAAGGGCTGCACGGAACTGAGGGCCATTGTTTCGTTACTAGAGCTCGTCAAGATTTTTTACGCAGAAAAGTATTTTACCCGGGAGCCGATGCCAGCGGCTCGCAGGAACAAGACAGTGGAGAGGGGATAATATCTTAATAATGAAAATATAATGCAGAGGGTTAGGACAGACAAAGTACAAGGGAAACAGAGACTGCAAAAGGAAGGTAGATAAAAGTGCCCCTTTCAGTCGCCTCTTATGGCAAGCAAGGAATACTGGGCAAGTATTCTATCCGTCCTTCCCCATGGGGGATAGAATATATAAATATGTAAATATATTTGTACATTTACGTATGTGTGGATGGATGGACATATGTGTATAGACAGGTATGATATTCTCTTGTAAGCAAACGAGATTGAATGCACCTGCTGTTTCTGCATTTTTAAAATTTCAGCCAATGCTTTTGCTGCATTGGGCTAAGCTACATTGATTTTCATTTAGACTTCTGAGTAGCTGTCCAAATGTTATTGTACATGATAACGTTTCTTTCCCTCCTAGGACCATCTTCAGACCAATTTGATAGTGGATGGAGCAAGACCTCATTATATAGCGAGCGCCGACACATTAGCACGTGATTGGTTGGCCGAGAAAGTGTGACGGAAATTGTGTGCTATATATCTCACTGGTGGAAAGAGTTAACCCACCGATGCTTGTGATCTTCTGCATGTTGGAAGGATTTGTAAATATTGCACTTGTGAGTTGATGCCAGGTTTCAGTTCGAAAATTTTAAGTGCTTTCAGAAACAAAAGTCTGCGTAGGACTCTTTCGCGGTCAATTATTTTAAACCTTTATTCGAGGAGCTGACGGGTGAAGGGGTTGTTTTGACTAGCTCTGCAATTTTTTTTTTTATCCAAACGTTCTGCAGGTGATATGTGAGACGCCTTGACAGTTTAGTCCTCGTCATTCCTACTTACAGTAGGTATGATGCCCACAGACCTCACTTATGCAAGTATGTCGGTAGATGAAGAGGTCTTCTTGCATGGGTGTACTTTTCACGGCAGGGCAGTTCATAAATAGTAGATAGGAGGTTTTGCAGGTCTTGTATGTAATTAGAGCGATATTTTTGTTAGGATCCGTCCATTTCATATATTTATTAATAATATTTGTCATTTTTCACTTGTCAGTTTTATACGCTGTAGATATGTAATTTCGGTAATACCAAGTGATTTTATTCCAGTAAAGAAAAACAAATTTCAGTCTCTCGAATATATATATATATATATATATATATATATATATATATATATATATATATATATATATATAGATAGATAGATAAATAGATAGATAATCGATAGATAGATAGATAGATAGATATATCCATATCTATAATTACATCTATATCTATCTATCTATACTGTATAGATAGATAGATAGATAGATAGACAGATATAGATATATATAGATATATATCTGTATCTATATCTGTCTATATATATTTTTATCTATCGATAGATAGATATAGATATGTACTGTGTGTATATACGTACACTCAATCCTCGTAATCCGCGGCAATTTGGGTCTGGACCACTGCCGTGGATTACAAATTCCGCAGTTTATAAATAATAACTCTTATGTGAAAAATTAATTAGGGGTCTGGACTTTGGCCAACCACCCCCCAAAGCACCCTACCTACACCTATCTAGGCACCATCAAACACAAACATACAAATTTAATATTCAGTGCATGTATATAACAGAAATAAGCAATGTTAAGGGATCTCACCATAATCCTATGACGATATTGCTCAGGTGAATGAAGTGGGGTGGTGTTGGGAAGAACTTAGAATCTCTCAGCATGAGGTGGGGGTGCTCCCTCATGCTGTTCTCCCTTCTCCAGCTCCTCAGCCTCCCTCAGGAAGCATTCAAAGTCTGCCTCAGGGATGACTGATGCTACGTCATCCACGTCCTCAGTGTGTGAAGGGCCAGGCTGTGTTTCAGGCCCAGCTTCTGCCCTTACCCGGGCAAAATAGTGGGTGATGAGTTCCTGATGTTTCTCATTAACTCTGCGATTATACAAGTCCTTGTAAAAACGCATAGCTTTTTCTAGGTAACAAATACTCTCATTACACCTTCCCTCATCACGTTCAATGGATTTCACAATATCCTTGGCCAAGTCTACGTAAACAAGCAAATCACTGAGATCCTTCCCCAGGCTTGCAAACTTCTCTCCCTTCTCAACACTACAAATGAGCGCCAAACGTTGACTGTACAACAATGGCGGCTGCTTTTTTATGCCACAGGGCTTAGAGCGCTTCTTGGGGGGTTCGGGAAGGTAGGAGGTGGGGGGACAGTGCACAAAAAAAGGCAGGTAGCTCTCATACCGCACGGTGATGGTCTGTACTGTTGCGGGTTGGCGGGCAGAACAACAACAACATGGCGGCATTAGTATGCACACTTGCCACCAGGGACGGGTGGTGATTGGTAGTTGGGTCGCGGTTATCAAATTGAATGCCGCGGTTTACGATTCTCCTCGGAAAAGGCCCACTTCGGTGACTAGATCCGCGATTTTCGTGACTTAACAGCGGTTCAAGAGTGCTGGCAGTCTGACAGCCACTTTGCCGCGGATTACGAATCCGTGGTTTATAAACACGCGGATTACGAGGATTGAGTGTATATATATTTATAGATATATATATATATATATATATATATATATATATATATATATATATAGATAGATAGATAGATAGATAGATAGATAGATACATAGATAGACTGATAAAATGAGAGACATAGATATTGAGATATATATAGACAGATAGATTGATGTGTGTGTGTGTGTGTGTGTGTGTGTGTGTGTACATATATATGGGATTGTGAGAAAGGTAAATGCTCAGGTTTTGAAGAGGCGTGGTGTTAGCAATTTCTGCTGAACGGTGACGAATCTCAGATGTGAGGTATCCAAACCAAACTCTGTTTTTTCCCCAGCACCGGACAAGAGCTTAGAAAACTGTTGCCGAATTTTGGATGTATTAGAACTTATTTCTTTGATGTTGTTGTTGTTGATGTCGTTGCTTAAACCCCGTCTGCCTAGCCACAGATCTGTAGACCGGATGTAAGTTACGTCCCCAGTGGAATCGTCCCGTAGATTTTTTACACCGCTGACGTCGTGTCTGCGTCATAGTCTGGCATGGGTTCTGCCTTGACCCGTTATATGTTAGGTTGTGTGGACCTGTTCTACCAGCGGGACACGCGTTGTCTGTGATCACACCCGACCCAAATCTAAGTCGGACATTGGGGAGGGTTAGGTGATAAATTGATTTAACCATTACTCTGTGCACTGAGTCAACTCTGCATAAGGATACCTCGGATGGGATAATGTCGGGGAGAGGGAGAGGGAAGGTGGGAGTGTAATACAGTGTTCTGATCGAGGTGATGTACTCCTCTCCACTTGAAATGAGAACAGTATTTGGGTGTTCCTGCATTGTAAGGCTTTGAAAGTAAACGTGAATAAGAGGAAAGTGATGGTTTTTTGACAAACTGTGGTGTTATGGTCAGTGGACAGAACCTCGAACTGGTGAGGGAGTTTAAGTACCTGGGTGCAGTGGCAGAAGAGAAAGATTAATGTGGAACGGAAGTGGAAATTAACTAGTACATTGAAAGAAAGTGCCTGGTGCTATGAAAGCCTTGATATGACGTGTGTGTGTTCTCAGAGGATCAGATAATAGATATGACAAATTACCTGGTAGAAAACTGCTTTTTTTACTTGTGGGAATAATGTTTTCAAACAGTGCATAGGAATACCCATGGGAACAGACCCAGCCCCATTCATGGCAGATCTATACTTATATAGTTATGAATTCAAGTAGCTGGAACGAATGTCAAAAAGTCAATATTCAGTAGCGAAGAAATTTATCAATACCAGACGATTCACTGATGATCTAATATCCTTAAACAATGATGGAGAAATGAATGAAGGGATAAAAGATATATATCCGGAAGCACTAGTATTAAATAAAGAAAACACCGACAACTGCCAGGGGGGCTTTATGGAAATAAATATGAAAATAGAAAACAAAGTTATATCAACAAAACTCCATGACAAAAGAGATGATTATAATTTTGAGAATGTAGCATACCCAAATTGTCTGGAAACATACCTGAGTTCCAGCGAACAGTGTATGCATGTTTCAATTGCTACGGATCGCAAAGGCAAATACAAATTTGGAAAACTTTAGAATCCAACAGATCACAAGAAAATTCCTCAGTCAAGGATTATTCAAAACAGAATTACGTAAGACATTAAAGAAAAACATATCATCGTCACTATAAGTCCTACAGACACCTGAAGGGAGAAATAGATTGTCTTTCAAGAGAAATATAATTTTGATACTGCTACGGATACAATAGTATCCCAGGGCAGTCGACAGACAGAGAGTGCTTATGGTATTCCCCCTGGCTCTGTAGCAGATTAAGACCGACTACAACAAAAAACAATTATACCTACCAATTTGGACTCAACTGGATGCTACTCAATCGACCACAACAACAACAAACTATTCCTGTCAGTTACAAAGGCCAGTTACACCAACCAATTAAGACTCAACTGCGTGGGACTAAATCGCCAATGACGACAACAAACCATTCCTACCAAACTGAACTCGACTGGAAATGGCATATTTGTCCTATGTTTTCATGTGTGTGTGTGTGTGTGTGTGTGTGTGTGTGTGTGTACCTACAGTGAGAGGCTTGCATGAAGGATTGGAGGTGATACAGTACTTAATACAGGCGTGAGATATTGGCGTGGAATGAAAATAATGGTAAGAGGAGCTGAAATTGGATTATTGAAGAAAGAGTGTGTAGTACGGAGAGTAGAAACGATGATGAATAACGAATTTCGTATAGGATCCATAGTTCAAGTATGTGAGCTTAAATGGTATGGTCATGTGGATCGAATGGCTGTAAAGACGGTGGTGAAAACTGTGTATTTGAGTGAGTATGAAGGTGCGAGGAGGTGTAGTCATCTCTCTCTCTCTCTCTCTCTCTGCTTCGCATAACTGCAGCCCAGAATCCATTAGAAATGCATGCTTTCGACAGACATGCATTTCTCTTTCGTTCTCCCTCATTCCTTCCCTTTGCTTTTCCATCTCCTTTCATCCTCTGCACTCCTCTTTGTTCTTCTAATGTTTTGTAGGGTCCATTACAGATTTTCACTGCCAACATTTCCTCCACTCAAGTTCCTCGTCTATCATTCCTTTGTTTCGCTCTCTTTCCTCTGCCTTTCATTCTTCGATCTTCTCCCTCCTCCACGTCCTCTGGGCCCCTCTTTCTCCCACCCACCAAAGATCCATTACATGCTTTCACTTCCCGCGGAGCCCCACGCAATTTCTTTTGTTTCCACCTCATCACCGCCGCCTTGAACCTCTGGCGCTGACTGATCTGGGATATTACAGCGACATGGTGGGGCCTTGACCAGTTACAGATCAGCAGTTGGAGAGTAGGAGTTAGGTGTTTGGTGGGTATGGGAAGCGTGTGAGTAGAAGTTATTGCTTCTTAATCAGAGGTTAGCAGAGATGAGCCGTTAATCAACAGACGTGCAAAGCATAGTATCAGCCTTTATTCACTCCGGTTAAACCACTCACCTTACTCTGTCTACCCTCCTCTCGCACATAACCCTCAGAGGAAAGTGAAACCTGGTACCCGTGTAGGGAATTACTTTCTTCACACGGCACCAGCATTGGTTTTTAGGTGTGGGAGCAAGTCTACGAAGCAAGCTGTCCGTAATTCACTCGCTAAAGATTATAAAAGGATAAAAACTGGGAAGGTGTGACCACAGACTTTTAGACACAGTACCACTGCTAGGAACTAGTCTGTCCGTCAGTCACTCAATATCGATATTCAGATTATAGGTAAAAAAAAAAAAAAAACAGAGATCCTAGAATTTCAGTATTTACTACTTGGGTACTTGTTTCTCCTAATTTTTCACCACTGACTAGGTGATGGCTTTTGAAAGTACATCAGTATTATCCTACACTAGAAATTCCATTGACTGGATAAAAGTAGCTCTATGCTTATGTGCATATATTACCCAGTAACTCATATCCCCATCACGAGAACAGGGGTCCAAGGTTAGCCAAATTTCTTCAGCCGACAATGACAGATCGTTCTACTCTAT
Organism: Coenobita brevimanus; assembly: GCF_032717465.1. NCBI lineage: Eukaryota > Metazoa > Arthropoda > Malacostraca > Decapoda > Coenobitidae > Coenobita > Coenobita brevimanus. The sequence goes on from NC_137031.1 coordinate 11,066,414, forward strand.
GTGATAATGATAGCATTAAAATTAATCCATTCCTCAGATGTAAACTCATGGACCACATTCGTTTGGAACGACTCAGTCTGCCAACACAACAGGTGTACATCTGTTTACATGATTACCATCCACCTTAGTAAATTCTTTCCTTGGAAACAAAAGAAATATTTGGGTTGTCAGTCAGCGAGCAGTCGCTTGTGGGTAGCACTGCATCAAGTTAGGAAGTGGTTGGGGCCTCTACCTAAGTGACGTTTTGCATCATATGCTTCCAGTATGAACTGTTGTTGATGCAGCTATGCTTTTGGTGAATATATGAACGGATATTGAAATAGCGTTGGATGGTTCCTCACGTTGAGATTATTATATTGTTATGAAGGGGGATTTGCCAGTTAGGTAGTCTCGTACCTTCGAGACGTTTCTGGTACCGTAAGTTTCAGTACGAGTCAGAGTTGCCAGTTTGCCTGTTGTTTGTGAGTCTAGTTATTTCGTAAGTTAAACATTCATTTATTATTATGCTCTTTTTTCTTTATAATGTTTTATTTAAGTAATTGCTTGTTAAATTATGTAATTTAAGTTCGTATGGTTAATGATTTAGAGTGTTATGTAATGTATGACAACTCTAGGATGTTTTGATGTCTCGTAGTTGGTAACTGTTGTTGCTAGGGGCTGATGCAAGACAGTATGTCCTAGAATGTTGGAGAAGTAGAAGTTTCGAGAGCAATGCAAGCTTATATAAGGATGGGGTAGAGACTGTTTTGAGTTCTTAGTCGGGTGTCAAGTCAGTTTGAGTGAAGTGCAGTCAGTATTGGTTTTGGTGCAGTGTCAGTGTCAGTGAAGGTTGTATATTTTTGGTACTTGTGCAAACAGTAGCAAACAGTGACGGGTTATTGAAGTTTGTATATCAGTGGAACTTGAGAAGACAGTGAAGTGTAATAATTGTAATAATATTACTGTCAGTGAAGATTATTTTCAGTACTTATGTAATAAGTGAAGTGTTAGCAAGCATTAAGTGTCCTAACTGTGAAGTGTTGTTAAACATTAAGTGCAACTGCAATCTATAAAGTGTGTATAACTCCAGTACTTGTGAGAATAGTGAAGTTGAAAAGCTTTAAGTGGAATTATTTGGAAAAGAAAGACAGTGAACTATAAGGAGCCAGAGTTTATTTTCGCCTCAGCTGATCTTGTGTACAGCACACCTAAAGGCTGACCATAAGAAGAACAACTCACTGGGCAACGTTCTTCCTGTACTGTACTACTGCTGTTGGAGCCTGTGGCAGTGTGGGACTGGGACGTAACACTGGTGTCAGGAGTGAGGATTATTATTTCAGGGCTGCAGTGAGTCTAATCTTCGACATGGAGGAAGAAGGTGTCCAGACAAGAGGCCGAGCAGGGCAGGAAGACAATGTGACATTGGTTGCAATCATGAAGCTATTGGAAACATATAGTGTCCAAATGCTGGCAATGATTGAAGGAGAGAAAGAACTCAAAGAACTAATAGAGGCACGAACTCTACTAATGAAGGTACAGAGGGAACAACTAGAGCAGTGGTTCCCAAACTGGGGGCCATGGCCCCCTTGGGGGCCATATATCAGAATGTAGGGGTCATAACCTGAACCGAAGGAGTTTAGCGAGTAGGTAGTCAGTGGAGAGAACTTACACAGGTTCAGTACAGGTTTGTGCAATGCCTTGCTGCCAGTGAATTTTTTTTTTTTTTTATTGCTGAATCAGCTTTTCGCAATAATGCAGTTTTTAATTACTCTAAGTATGGATTTTTAAAATGTGCATTTTATAATTCCTTTTGTACCATTTCAATAATTATATAAGATTCAGCTAAGGCAAAATACACATTTCTTTATTAATACTTGACAAAAGAGAAATAACAAATGGAATCAATACAATTACAGGATTTGCTAGAGTGATTTTTATATGGACATGATGAGTGTAGGACTGTGGTGTAGACAGTCACTGTAGTCATGGGTTATGGTTGGGGACGGGGGGCCATGGACGAGGATCATGTATGAAAAGTGGGTAACGACCAGAAAAAGTTTGGGAACCACTGAACTAGAGGCACAATGTGAAGAACAAAAAGAACGATATAAGCAACTTCAAGAAGCATCAGAGGAGCAACAGAGGAAATTACAACCGAGGATGCAAGGACAGCTAGATGCTTTCATGGGAGAAATCAAGGAAGAACAGCAACAGCTTAAGGAGGAATTAGATGCCGAGCTAGAGCAGCAGAAGTATGAGGAAAGCAATAATGTGACAGAGTGTAAACAGCATGTAGATGAATATTTGAAGACAGTTAATGAGGAAATAGTGATGGAGTGCAAACAGCATGTGGAAAACCAGCTGAAGATTAGTGAGGGAATGGTGACAGAGTGCAGACAGCATGTGGACAACCAGCTGAAGATTAGTGAGGGGATAGTGGCGGAGTGCAGACAGCATGTAGACGACCAGTTGAAGTTAATTAGTGAAGAATTAGTGATGGAGTGCAGACAGCATGTAGATAACCAGTTGAAGCATGTAGTCAATTATGAGAAGATAATTAGTGAGAAAATTGAGGTTGTGGAGAAATTTTGCACTGCTGAGGCTCAGGTTAGTGTGCGGGGAGCGTGTGAAGGGAATGGACAGTGTATGGTGACTCTTGACGGATCCTGGGCCTCTGAAGATTACATTACAGGGCTGAATAATCAGAATGCAGAAGTTGTAAGTCCTGGACTTAATTATGATGCCTTGGTTATTAGGCCCCAAACCAGTGAAGTGCTTGGCTATAATGGGGATCCAGTTAAGAAGAAACCTCAAGAAAGTGATGGTAGTGTATCTTGGGAAGCTTACCGTGCACAGTTTGAGTTACTTGCGGATCAGAATGGTTGGGATGATAAGAGGAAGGGTGCAGAAGACCAACCACTGAAGAAATGCAAAAGAACCTTGATGAATAGTGTGCGAGAAGACAGGACAGATGACATGCAGCATAGTGGGAATGGGAATCATAGGAAGAAATGCAGCTGTACTGTAGTAACAGGGCCAGCGTCGGACGAAGAAGACCTGGGGAGGATGCAGATGGAGGGTGCAGATTTACAACCGGTGCTGGAGTGGCTGCAGCAGAGTGCAGTGCGGCCATCTTGGGGAGAAGTTTCCAGGTTGGGCCCTGCAACCAAAAGCTGCTGGAGTCAGTGGGACCTTCTTCGTTGCAACGGACTACTGGAGCGTCAGTGGGAGACGCCCAATGGCCTCAGCAAGTGTTGGCAACTGGTGGCTCCGAAGAAGATGAGGTCCAAGATCTTGGATGAGTCCCATAACCAGATCACTAGTGGGCACCTGGGAGTGAAGATAATTCCAAGCCGGCTGCGACACAAGTTCTACTGGATTGGTATGCGTCAGGATGTTGAAGAGTGGTGTCGGAACTGTGATGTGTGCTGTGTCAAGAAGAGGACCAAGACCTTCCTGGAGGAGTGGACTGTGTGGAGGAACAAGGACATCGTCGGAAGCGATATAGAAGAAGACCTGATAAGTTGAAAGATTATTTTGTGTATAGTTAGATGTTTCATTAGAATTAGAGTTTATGTTTGTTTGTGTATACTGTGTAGTTTTGTCGGGACGACAAAGAATTAGGGAGGGGGTACTGTTATGAAGGGGGATTTGCCAGTTAGGTAGTCTCGTACCTTCGAGACGTTTCTGGTACCGTAAGTTTCAGTACGAGTCAGAGTTGCCAGTTTGCCTGTTGTTTGCGAGTCTAGTTATTTCGTAAGTTAAACATTCATTTATTATGCTCTTTTTTCTTTATATTGTTCTATTTAAGTAATTGCTTGTTAAATTATGTAATTTAAGTTCGTATGCTTAATGATTTAGAGTGTTATGTAATGTCAGACAACTCTAGAATGTTTTGATGTCTCGTAGTTGGTAACTGTTGTTGCTAGGGGCTGATGCAAGACAGTATGTCCTAGAATGTTGGAGAAGAAGTTTCGAGAGCAGTGCAAGCTTATATAAGGATGGGGTACAGACTGTTTTGAGTTCTTAGTCGGGTGTCAAGTCAGTTTGAGTGAAGTGCAGGCAGTATTGGTTTTGGTTCAGTGTCAGTGTCAGTGAAGGTTGTATATTTTTGGTACTTGTGCAAACAGTGACGGGTTATTGAAGTTTGTATATCAGTGGAACTTGAAAAGACAGTGAAGTGTATTAAGTGTAATAATATTACTGTCAGTGAAGATTATTTTTAGTACTTGTGTAATAAGTGAAGTGTTAGCAAGCATTAAGTGTCCTAACTGTGAAGTGTTGTTAAACATTAAGTGTAACTGCAATCTATAAAGTGTGTATAACTCCAGTACTTGTGAGAATAGTGAAGTTGAAAAGCTTTAAGTGGAATTATTTGGAAAATAAAGACAGTGAACTATAAGGAGCCAGAGTTTATTTTCGCCTCAGCTGATCTTGTGTACAGCACACCTAAAGGCTGACCATAAGAAGAACAACTCACTGGGCAACGTTCTTCCTGTACTGTACTACTGCTGTGGGAGTCTGTGGCAGTGTGGGACTGGGACATAACAATATCATAAAAGCAAATAACGAGCATCTATACATGTTGGTAGTGTCACGTTAGTTTTCACTGATCAGAGAACAGAAGCCATTGTAGTGGGGACTGAACCCATTCAGCAGTCGCAGGTCATCATACAAATTCCAGTTTATCCAGTCCACTGCCATAAGTTATTTTAAATCTTTCTGCCTGCCCTCAAATAAGTCAGTATTGCATGCGGTCCTACGCCGCAGCTGGCCCCCAGAAAGACTCGAGCACAAAGGATGAGATTTATTTTGGGTTATCAAGGCGACAATAATATCTCTCATATGGGAATTCACTCTTTGTTTTGGCACATGTGCTTGTGCTCATATGTGTCACATCATCACAGAGCGAGGCAGCCACTCCATCAGTAGGAATGGAGCAGGTTCAAAATGGTGTCCTGTACATAGGGTATAGGAGTGCTCGTGCAAAAACGGTAGCAAAGCCCAGTTCTAAGCTTGTGAACTAAAAGACCTTCACTATTCAAGTGCAAAACCACTCGCAAAGTCTTGCTAACCTTCGTAGGAATCGCAAAATAGAACCGTAAGAATATCGATTTTGCTCCTGTTTTTTCTTCAACAGTCCTAACTAAAATAAAAAGGCGAACACGAGTGTACTATACACCAAAACGCCTCTTGTCAAGTGTATATGTTTCTATTCATGTTTAGAGAAGCATTCAGGCTATGATTCCCTAGTTACCATTTGAAAACCACATCACGGTCACCTGTAAGTACGCCAATTTGCACAATATTTGTTAGCTACAGCTCGCATTTGCAGAGGAAGGGGTTTTTGATGCATGGTCGTGGGGAGATCGGACGTGTTTTTCTGGCTCTCCTCTAGCTTTCAGGGCTGCTTCACCGGCATTAGTTTTGTAAATAAAGCAATTGAAACTTAGGTTAGCTAGTACTAATTTTCCTCCCAGCCCTTTAGAGGTATAATAAATGTCTATATCTGTTTCCTGAGATTGCCTTTGCTTACTCACCTCTGGAGTGTACCCCCCACTGATCGCTCTGCGGTGTGAGTCACACACAGGCGTGTCCTCCCGAGAGTGGTTTGAGAGGGTAATCTCAGACTAGGTGTGTCCTCCCTGGGTGATTTGTCCCTTGTTTGTTTTTCTCCTTCTTCCCACTTCTCCCTCACGGGGGGAGTGGTTACTATGACGGACGCCCCTCCTGCCTCCCCTCCCTTCAGGGGGGAGGTGGTCCTGACGATTGTAGGAATGACCAGACTGACCACCCCCAGACTGACGGAAGCCAGACTCGAGCCCCACTTGACATCCCTGTAGCAAATGCGACATACGTCACCTTTCATGCGCTGGGTTCCACTCCCCTGTCCAGTCTCAATCCCTTCCTTATCAAGAAGGTGATTGACCACTGTGTGGGAGAAGTTGAACAAGTTAAAAAACTTGCTAATGGAGATCTGGTTAAAAGTGAAAACTCGGCACAGGGAAAGGATTTGTTGAAACTGTGCAAATTCCATTGTTACGATGTTGAAGCCAAAATCCTAGTCTCCATGAATTCTTGCAAGGGTGTTGTCACTTGCAGGGATCTCATGGTGATGAGCGAGGACGAGATCGTAAGTGAACTGGCGCAACAAGATGTAATTGAGGCAAAATTCATTACTCGATACTCGGAAGGCATAAGGACGAAGACAGCAACTATTATCTTGACGTTTGCCAAATCTTCTCTTCCTAGTGGTGTCAAAGTTCGTTACGAAATCATTCACGTTCGGCCGTATATCCCTACCCTTTGCGTTGCTTGAAATGCCAGCTGTATGGGCATGGTACAAAGACTTGTCAGGCTTCCCAGCCAGTGTGCGGCAAGTGTGCAAGCCAGGGTCATAATGAGGAAAGTTGCACATCAGAGACAGTGCGTTGCTTTCACTGCAAGGGTACTCACTCACTTCCTCTAGGGATTGTCCCAAGTGGAAGGAGGAGAAGAAGGTTTGCACAGTGAAGGCAACGGAGGGTATTTCCTTCTACGAAGCTAGGAAAAAGGTGAAGGAGTTGCATGCAACTCCCACACCGAATAGGTCCTATGCTTCGGCGGTAATGTCCCGTCCTGTTATGTGCTCTGTCTAGATGCAGACTGATCTTGTCTTTCTCTCTCCTGCCACTCACAGTACATCTCAATCTCAACCTCCTATCCGCTCCAACTCTCTCACTGACATCCCTAAAGCTTCAACATATTCTCAGACTGCTGCTGCCTCTCCATCAGTACGGCCTAAAGAGAAGTCTGACAAGCCTACTAAGAATAATATGACCACCCTCACGAAACAGTCACGTCCTCATGTCCTTCCAGTTCCTACTCCAGCGAGGGAGAGAAAGGTTAGCTCTTCCTTGGGGGAGGTTGGGAGCCTAGTTATTGATGAAAATATGGAGGTTTCCATCAACAAGCACCGGGATAGATCCCCCGGTAGTCGCTTGCCTGCTGGCGGGCGAAAAAAAAAGACGAAGCACACTTATATTACAGTGGAATTGTAGAGGTGTCGGGAATAAGTTACAAAATATAGCAATCTTGCTTTCCTTACACAGGCCAGACGTTGTTTGTTTACAGGAGACGCGCCTGGAGGATCATCCTGATCATCCACAATTCAAACACTACCACTCGTATAGAAGATATGAAGGTCACGGAGTAGCCATATACACACACAAGTCACACCCACAAACGGAAGAGATTCTAAATTCTACTCTGGAAGCGGTCGCGTGCAGAGTAAAATTTAACCCGCCCTGTCCCGGAGACGTGAATTCACGTCCTCACACGATGTGCACTCCTATCCGGGAGACGTAAATTAATGCGGCAACATTGCAAGGTCCCTAATTTGCACAATTTTCAATTTAATTTGCACAATTTTCAATTTTCGCGAGTGATTTTTGGCACGTATACACGGGACACCTTCCTCTACAAGATGCCAGGCAGGGACAATGCCTTACCCAGGATGACCTCCTCCCCCCCCCTGCATGCCCTTTTCTCAGCAATTCACCTGTTATCAGTGACCTGGCCAGTAAAGCCATGTCATGCCACGGTATGAAATTCAGGGCCAGAGTGATTCCCCAACCGATGACAATGTGGAGGATAAACATTAGAGGAAGAAACAGTTAGAAATGATGATCAGGTAATGTGGCAAAAAAAGGTCAGGAATGGTGATGAGTTAGTGAGTGAAACAATGCTTATAATGCTTATATTACCGTTTGAAAACCAATATACTCTTGTACTACATATAAATTCGTACCAAATAAATAAATAAATACCGTTTATGAGTGGTATGGAATAGTTATCCTCCCATAGAACTCGTTTTCTTTGCAGCCAGCCTGATAGAAAACCCTGTTAGGTAAGGAGGTACTCCTACCTGGATCGAGTATTTTAAACCTCAGGTGAGCGATTTCTCTATGAATTTTCGATGTTTCTCACCAAAAGCGGATGTTTGAGCCAAAAAAAAAAAGGTCCAAAAATGTCGGGACTGAGGCATACCACTGCCCAGAAAACGTCGGGATGGTGGGGGTTAATAACACGTATCTGTCTATTTGCTCTCTGTACTGTCCTCCACATGGCCTTATTGATAGTGATGCTTTATATTCACTATTTGAACATCTGCCTGGGAATAAGCTAGTGCTGGGTGATTTTAACGCCCATCACTATCACTGGGGTAGCTTGAGGATTGATGGTCGTGGGGAGCAAGTAGCCGACCTGATACTAAAGTCCAACCTCTGTCTTCTGAACGATGGTAGAGCGACTCGTGTAGATGATCATACTGGTAACTTTTCGACCATTAACTTATCTCTGGCCTCCCCTGGTATACATCAAGATTTCTCATGGGACCCTTACGATGACTCCTTGGGAAGTGATCATTTACCCATCTGTCTTTCTTATACAAGTGACATCGTTTCGGACCCTCCACCTCCAAAATTTAACTATAAGAAAGCAGATTGGGGATCCTTCTCAAGGATCATCAATTTAGATATATCTGGGGAGACCATGGATGTTAAGGTTGAAAATATAACTACTTCCATATTACACGCAGCTGAGGCTGCTATTCCCAAGACTTCTACAGTTCATGCGAAGCATAGAGCACATTGGTGGACGCCGGATTGCTGACAAGCATTAAGAAAACGCAATAGGAGATACAGGATTTTTGATAGTCAGCCCACTGAGAAAAATTTTATTGCATACAAACAGGCACGGGCTGAGGCAAGGAGAATAATAAGAAGGGCCAAACGTGACTCCTGGCGGTCCTTTGTGTCCACGGTGACTCGTACAACATCATTACATAAAGTCTGGTCCACTATAAGAATATTAAATAATAAAGGCCCATATTTCCCCATCACCACCTTTCAGGTTAATAATAACATGTATGACGAGCCCATGAACGTTGTTAACAAACTCACCAGGAGTTTTTCTCATGTAAGTAGCTCAGGCAATTACGACCCGGGTTTTCAACACCATAATCGCACAGCTGAGCTACAGATATTAGACTTTGCCACAGAAGACATAGACTCCCTGTACAACCAAGAGTTTATGCCAGATGAACTGCTCCTTGCCCTTAAATCCTGTAATGACACCAGCCCTGGACCAGACACCATCACGTACGGTATGATCCAGCATCTCAATCAGGCCAACCTGATTAAGATGTTAGCATTGTACAATGAGATTTCGGTGTCTCGAACGTTCCCAAACTCATGGCACTTGCGCACGTCATACCGATACTCAAAGAGGCTGGTTGTCTTATGAATCCCACTTCATTTCGTCCTATTGTGTTGACTTCTTGTCTATGTAAGGTCATGGAACGTATGGTAAACAATAGGCTTCTCTTTGTTTTAGGGTCGAAGAATTTGTTAAATAATCAACAATGTGTCTTCCGTAAATACAGAAGTTCACTAGATCATTTAATGAATTTGGAGCATTGTATTGCAGAGGCATTTGCCAATAAAGAATTCATGATAGGGGTGTTCTCGGACATCCATAAAGCCTATGACATGACATGGCGACACGATATACTAATGAAGCTCTATGCTTATGGTTTAAGAGGAAATTTGCCTATTTTTATTACAAATTTCTTAAGGGACAGGACCTTCTCTGTCAAATTTCCCCGTAATGTAACATCGGATATATTTATCCAGGAAAACGGGGTGCTACAGGGAAGTGTGCTTAGTCCTACTTTACTTAGTATTGTGATCAATGATATTCTGTCATCAGCTCCCATCCCGAGGAATCTTAAATACTCTCTACATGCTGACGATTGTGCAATATGGTGTCATAAAAAAGACTTTGTAGTTACTTGTAGAGAAGTTATATATATTAGACTTGTGGACGAGCGGTTGTTATACTTGAGTAGCTTTGTAAGTAGATAATCTTCTTTCCCATTTGTCATGCAATGACAGGAGAGGTAAAGAATAATATGGAACTATTTTTATTTGTCTTGGAAATATTAACAAAGTCTCACACACGAGTGAAGTTAAGTAGAGTCCCGCTTGCTATCTCTCTCTCTCTCTCTCTCTCTCTTTCTCTCTCTCTTCCAAGTTGCTAAGCCTTTCTTCCCACTCCCTGCCGCTTCTATGGCCTGTCTCCTTCTGAGCTCTCTTTCCTAAATTCTGGTGTAGCAGGGGTTGTGTCACGTGTGTCCACTGTGGTTGGAAAGTTCTAGAAGCCTGTGTGTGAGTATGTGTGTATGTGTGTGTATGGTCACGAGGCGCTGTCGTGTGCCTATAAAGCATTCCTTGAGTTAAGAGTGTGTAAGCATGTTTAGCATTGCTCGATTCTTGCAGACACAGTACCTTCTCATCATCTGACTTCCTGCTTCTATCTGTCTCTCTGTCTATCTATTTATCTATCTATCTATTATGATTTGTAATTATAATATGGAGTCCTAACATATGCTCGGGACACGCAGCTGGAGGTCCTCCGACAGCAATCATCATTGACATATGCTAATCTATTAGTATATAATATTGATTATAATATTGTATACATATAACATTCATAGTAAATAGCAATTATCCAGTAATATTACATTTTAAACAAGTTGTATACATATTTGAATAAATGCAATGGTTGTTGTATGACACTTTGTAAGACGTGCATGTACAACAGACGTACGCATATAATTGTGCAATGGCAATACTGCTAGGTTACACATTACATATTGAGTTATCCCTTTAGTAATGTCTAATATTTCATCTAACTTGTAAGATGATTCTGGTAATACCGAATTGTGGTATAATGGTATGACTTTACATAATATTGTAGTAATATTGTGGTAATACATAATTGTAATATTTTATGAATTGTTACATAATATTGTGGTAATGCATAATTGTGTTGGCCTTATAATTGTAGTTAAAGTTACATAAAAGTTACATCTTGTTAATGCAACTATTACATAATTGGCAAAGTGTAACATAATGCAATCGTTTGTCGTTACATATCCGTTACATATCGTTTGTAGTTAGATAATTGTAGCAAGTGTAACATAATGCAATCGTTTGTCGTTACATAATTGTAATAATTGCAGTCCTGACATATGAATCCGGTCATGCTGCGGTCGATGATAGTGATGATGTGCCATGCCACTTGCTTGTGGAGACAACAATTTGCTTTTTTGTTTGTAGTTTATGTGGTATTTTGGCACATGTAGTAACACTTACACTTATTTTCATTTGTTTGTTATGTGATCTTACTCTATTTCTCTCTTTTTTCTTTCTTACTTTTTTTTTTTGTATGTATTAATTTTCTATAGTTTGTTTTTCTTCGCTTGTGTACGCTTTTTCTATGTTGTTCATGGTTGCATAATTACTGGCTAATTTCCTAGGGATACTTTTTTAAAGTTTAGTTTATATTGCACAGATATTACTGAAAATGATATTATATAGTCCCATATTTTGTTATTTTATATAAAAAATATATATACACTATATACAGTATTAACTATATACACTGACTTGTTTTTCACTTGTACCTATCGTGGCCAATATATGTGTCAACACTGTGTGGAAATCTTTGTCTTCACGATTGTGTTGAAGATGTTCACTCTTGCTAACGTCATTTGTGTTGGCCATTTTTTTTTCTGGTTTTCCTTATAATTTAAAATATATAAAAAAATGTCATAAAAAATGTCATAAAAAAGACTTTGTAGTTACTTGTAGAGAAGTTATATATATTAGACTTGTGGACGAGCGGTTGTTATACTTGAGTAGCTTTGTAAGTAGATAATCTTCTTTCCCATTTGTCATGCAATGACAGGAGAGGTAAAGAATAGTATGGGACTATTTTTATTTGTCTTGGAAATATTAACAAAGTCTCACACACGAGTGAAGTTAAGTAGAGTCCCGCTTGCTATCTCCCTATCTCTCTCTCTCTTCCAAGTTGCTAAGCCTTTCTTCCCACTCCCTGCCGCTTCTATGGTCTGTCTCCTTCTGAGCTCTCTTTCCTAAATTCTGGTGTAGCAGGGGTTGTGTCACGTGTGTCCACTGTGGTTGGAAAGTTCTAGAAGCCTGTGTGTGAGTATGTGTGTATGTGTGTGTATGGTCACGAGGCGCTGTCGTGTGCCTATAAAGCATTCCTTGAGTTAAGAGTGTGTAAGCATGTTTAGCATTGCTCGATTCTTGCAGACACAGTACCTTCTCATCATCTGACTTCCTGCTTCTATCTGTCTCTCTGTCTATCTATTTATCTATCTATCTATTATGATTTGTAATTATAATATGGAGTCCTAACATATGCTCGGGACACGCAGCTGGAGGTCTTCCGACAGCAATCATCATTGACATATGCTAATCTATTAGTATATAATATTGATTATAATATTGTATACATATAACATTCATAGTAAATAGCAATTATCCAGTAATATTACATTTTAAACAAGTTGTATACATATTTGAATAAATGCAATGGTTGTTGTATGACACTTTGTAAGACGTGCATGTACAACAGACGTACGCATATAATTGTGCAATGGCAATACTGCTAGGTTACACATTACATTTTGAGTTATCCCTTTAGTAATGTCTAATATTTCATCTAACTTGTAAGATGATTCTGGTAATTCAGAATTGTGGTATAATGGTATGACTTTACATAATATTGTAGTAATATTGTGGTAATACATAATTGTAATATTTTATGAATTGTTACATGATATTGTGGTAATGCATAATTGTGTTGGCCTTATAATTGTAGTTACCTTTTGTTAATGCAACTGTTACATAAGTGTCTTGGCCTTATAATTGTAGTTAAAGTTACATAAAAGTTACATCTTGTTAATGCAACTGTTACATAATTGGCAAAGGGTAACATAATGCAATCGTTTGTCGTTACATAATTGTTACATATCGTTTGTAGTTACATAATTGTAGTTAAAGTTACATAAAAGTTACATCTTGTTAATGCAACTGTTACATAAATGGTACATATTGTTTGTAGTTACATAACTGTAGCAAGTGTAACATAATGCAATCGTTTGTCGTTACATAATTGTTACATATCGTTTGTAGTTACATAATTGTAGCAAGTGTAAAATGATGCAATCGTTTGTCGTTACATAATTGTAATAACTGCGGTCCTGACATATGAATCCGGTCATGCTGCGGTCAATGATAGTGATGATGTGCCATGCCACTTGCTTGTGGAGACAACAATTTGCTTTTTTGTTTGTAGTTTATGTGGTATTTTGGCATTTATAGTAACACTTACACTTATTTTCATTTGTTTGTTATGTGATCTTACTCTATGTCTCTCTTTTTTCTTTCTTACTTTTTCTTTCTTTTCTTTCTTTTTTTTTTTTTTTGTATGTATTGATTTTCTATAGTTTGTTTTTCTTCGCTTGTGTACGCTTTTTCTATGTTGTTCATGGTTGCATAATTACTGGCTAATTTCCTTGGGATACTTTTTTAAAGTTTAGTTTATATTGCACAGGCATTACTGAAAATGATATTATATAGTCCCATATTTTATTTTACATAAAAAATATATATACACTATATACAGTATTAACTGTATACACTGACTTGTTATTCACTTGTACCTATCGTGGCCAATATATGTGTCAACACTGTGTGGAAATCATTGTCTTCAAGATTGTGTTGAAGATGTTCACTCATGCTAACGTCATTTGTGTTGGCCCTTTTTTTTTCTGGTTTTCCTTATAATTAAAAAAAAAAAAGTCATAAAAAAGTCTTTATAGTTACTTGTAGAGAAGTTATATACATTAGACTTGTGGACGAGCGGTTGTTATACTTGAGTAGCTTTGTAAGTAGATAATCTTCTTTCCCATTTGTCATGCAATGACAGGAGAGGTAAAGAATAATATGGGACTATTTTTATTTGTCTTGGAAATATTAACAAAGTCTCACACACGAGTGAAGTTAAGTAAAGTCCCGCTTGCTATCTCCCTATCTCTCTCTCTCTCTTCCAAGTTGCTAAGCCTTTCTTCCCACTCCCTGCCGCTTCTATGGCCTGTCTCCTTCTGAGCTCTCTTTCCTAAATTCTGGTGTAGCAGGGGTTGTGTCACGTGTGTCCACTGTGGTTGGAAAGTTCTAGAAGCCTGTGTGTGAGTATGTGTGTATGTGTGTGTATGGTCACGAGGCACTGTCGTGTGCCTATAAAGCATTCCTTGAGTTAAGAGTGTGTAAGCATGTTTAGCATTGCTCGATTCTTGCAGACACAGTACCTTCTCATCATCTGACTTCGTGCTTCTATCTGTCTCTCTATCTATCTATCTATTATGATTTGTAATTATAATATGGAGTCCTAACAATGGCACTCTTCCCGTAATGCACAATTTTCGGCTGGGAGGATTCAAGCAGCCCTTGATTCCGTCCACCTACGGGCCTTGCAGTGGGGATTTAAGTTTTCCATCCGTAAGTGTGCTGCTGTAGTTTTTACGACTCGTAACGTACCTAATTTGTGCTTAGCTTCGGATAATCAGGTGGTACTTTTTCAAAATTATGTAAAGTTTTTAGGAATACATTTTGATCATAGAATGAATTTTAAACTTCACGTTACTACTTTGCTTGCTCGTTTTGATAAACCGTTAAATGTCCTCAAGTACCTAGCGGCTACTACCTGGGGTGCCGACAGAAAATCTTTATTAATGGTGTATAAGTCCCTTATTCGATCGAAGCTAGACTATGGCACACAGGTGTATGGCTCGGCATCCGATGCCACGCTGAAAGGACTGGATGTGCTACAGAATAAATGTTTGCAAATGTGTCTTGGAGCCGTCCGGTGTACCCGTGTAGCTTGTATGGAAGTGGAGGCGAATGTGCCTCCCCTCCATATTCGCTGTAACCACCTGGCTTGGTCCTATGGACTTCGAACATTTAAGAAAAGTAATATCGGCAATGTGGCCTGTACCTCCTTGCGTCAATACCACCACCTTCTGCGTGGGGTGCGTCGGCCACTTGCCGTTCGCCTCCACTTACTGACTCAAGAGCTTGGTGTGGACCCCAGTGACTGTGACAAGTTGGTGTTAAAAAACATAGTGCCTTGGGAGCCACCTGGCTTTACTGTTGATGTTACATGGCTCCCAGCACCAAAGGCCAAGGCGCCGGAGGCGGAGGTCCACCACTTGTTTCGTAACATTATCATTCATCACTTGGGGTCCCACAACTTGTACACCGACGGCTCCAAGTCGAGTGAATGTGTGGGTCCAAGTGTGTGGTCGACTGAATGTGCCCTCAGGTATCGGTTGCCGACTCATACATCTGTGTTTACCTCCGAACTTCTTGCTATTGACAAACCCATAGACTATGCTCTCAATTCTAGGCATGACTCATTTGTCATATTTTCGGATTCAAAATCAGCCCTTCAGGGAATTGCATCTTGCACTACGGACTCTCACGAGCTCCAGGACTGCATTGTTAATAAGTTGCATTCATGCAACAAGTCATCCACGCTGATCTGGGTGCCTGGTCATTGTGGTATCTACGGCAATGAGCAGGCTGACTTACTTGCAAAGTTGGCTGTAGAGCTCGAGGAGACTTGGGACGTTCCTCGTGATCTACGGTCGAGTCTCTCTCTCGGAAAGAAATCAATAAATCTTCTGTGGCAAGGTCAGTGGACCACACTACATACTCCAACTTGTAAGCCGCACCTGGGCGACTGGAACACCGCCAACCAACCCAGTCGCCTGGAAGAAAAAGTATTGGCGAGAATACGGCTCAATGCAACCGTTTTAACTAACATGAAACCATATATGGAAAGACGCTTCCCACCGCACTGACATCTGTAATACGGTGTTATCTATCAGTCATATCATCCTGCACTGTCGGCGATTTATTCATGAACGTGCTTCACTTATAAATTACTGCGGCGCAGCAGACGTCCCCTTCACCCTTTCCACCATCCTGGGTGATGGGGACATTGTTATGATTGATAAATTGATGGCTTTCTTGAGAGAGACCGGACTGATCAGAGTGATGTGACTTTTTTACTATATGATTTTGTTTTTTATCGACTGTAATTATGTATATATTGTACTATTAATTAGGGTTGACAGTTGACATATTTGAAATAGTTCCTCCTTCCCACTGATCTATTTCTAATATTGATGTCCCCTACATTAAAACCCGTTCCTCGACTAACAGTCACCAGCTGATGAGTGTAAGTGTGCAATATAGAAAGGTATTGGGCAGTTGCAGTCGATGGTGGTCTGCTGGCCGAGGTTCTTCACTTTTTGTACAAATTATGTAAAGACAGTCTACCATCTTGCTTAAGTTATTCTAGTTAGGGCCGACAGCTGACGTATATGGAAATGTTCCTGACTCGTCTGGATCCCTTTCATATATTGATGTCCCCTACATTAGGTTGTGCCTCGACTGACAGTCACCAGGTGATGAGTGCAGGTATGTCATGCAGAAAGGCATTACATATCTGCAGTCGATGGTGTTCTGTTAGTTGAGGTATTTTTACCATTAGTGTAGGTCTAGCTATTTGTCTCTGTAGGATTTAGTATAGGTTACCGATTTGTCTGTTAGGTGATTAGTTTTAGGGTCTTTTGATTAGTTTTTCTTTATAATACAAGGTATAAAAAATATAAAACCAAGAAAAAAAAAATTATTATATATGTACGTTTGCACGAAAGTGTGTGTGTGTGTGTATATATATATATATATATATATATATATATATATATATATCCGGCCTTAATGACCAGGGGCTTCGGCCCCAATGGTTGATAGGCAAAAAAAAGAAAAAAAAAGAAAAAAAAAAGCATTTGCAGTGGATGGTGGTCTGTTGGGCGAGGTTCTTCACTTTTTGTACATAATTTGTAAATATATTCTAACATCTTGCTTAAGTTATTCTAATTAGGGCCGACAGCTGACTAATATGGAAATGTTCCTGACTCGTCTGGTTCTCTTTCATATATTGATGTCCTCTATGTTAAATTGTGCCTCGACTGACAGTCACCAGGTGATGAGTGCAGGTATGTACTGTTGAAAGGCATTACATATATGCAGTCGATGGTGTTCTCTTGGTCGAGATCATTTACCATTAGTGTAGGTTTAGTTATTTGTCTCCTTAGGATTTAGTATAGGTTAGCGATTTGTCAGTTAGGTGATTAGTTTTAGGTTCTTTAGGTTAGGCATTTTTTTGTTATAATGTAAGGTAAAAAATATAAAAATATAAAAAGAATAATAAAAATACAAAAAAATTATAAAATAAAAATTATTATATATATATATATATATATATATATATATATATATATATATATATATATATAATGTACGTGTGCATGAAAGTGTGTATGTTCATATATATGGATGTGTGTGTGTATATATATATATATATATATATATATATATATATTCACTGTATATACATCTCTCTCTCTCTCTCTCTCTCTCTCTCTCTCTCTCTCTCTATATATATATATATATATATATATATATATATATATAAATGCCTTAATGACCAGGTGCTTCAGCCCCAATGGTCGATAGGCAAAAAAAAAAAAAAAAAAAAAACCTACTGTTAAAGAAAGTACCAACACACCTTGTTCATGGGAGGGTATCCTCGATTTAGTCTTTCAGTAGCACTGGACATATGTTCTATGAGCCAGCCGCACTCTAAACAGCATCACTCTACTGTAGCTAGCGACGGTTTACCGCGTTATTCTCCGGGTCTCAACTTTAGCTCTACTTTACGACAGCAGCACTTTCTACTTTTGTGTAGAAGGCTAACAATAAGTTAAACCTTGCCTTGAATACCACTCAATCCTGGGGAACGAGCTAGTTTTCTACTGACTTTCACGACTAAGCAGAAGTGATGCAATACAGGATACTTCTCCGTTACATGTACATGCATGCTTGCATGGTTTTACGCATACGTGCGTGCGTACATGTCTAATATCTAGTGTTTGCCTCAAGTGTGATATAACAGTGCTACAGACCACGTTACCTTCTCATATTATCAATCAGCATACAGGGGGCAAGGCATCATGAGACTCTCTAGTCTAGTCTTAAATATTATATATATGAAAAAAAAAAAAAGTCATTGTTTTCTCATTTCAATTCAGTTTAATTTGTCATTGCTTTCTCCTATAATTATATCACTCAATTTCCCTGCTTGGCGACAGACCTAAGACTGTTGTACATGTACATGCATGCTTAGAATGCACGCATGCGTACTGAAATCATGGTATGCATGCAAGAAAGAAGTATCCAAATCACATAACATGATACATGTACATGCATGCTTGGAATGCTGAAAACACGCTATGCATGTAACAATCCAAATCTAACACAGGCTTTATACATAATTATGCTTCCACAAGAAGATCATAAACTAGAAAACAAAATTTTTCGTCTAAAATGATTGTTAAGAGGTAGGAATGGCAAAAATGCGCAGAAAAAAAAAAAACAAAAAAACAAAACAGAAACAAGCATTCCACCAGCAGCAAATACATGTTTGTGGCTAAGGAGTCGACCGTACTCTAATAATGGGTATAGGTCTCCAAATCTACAAAGGGCGAATGCGCCGACATAAAGAGGTGAAAAAAGCAAAGAAACAAGAGAGCATTCAGGATAGAAGCAGATTTGGAGACCTATTCCCATTATTACATTCCACCAGCTACAAGTCTGTGGCGAAAGTAATTCAATCCTAATCTAACCCAACTAACCTAGCCTAACACAACCTAAACTTAATCTACATTATCCCAGCCTAACCTAACCGCAGCCTAAGTCAACCTAACCTAAATTAACTCATCCTAGTTTAAGATCATTTCACGAATTCATTATGGATTTTATGAAATCACTGGTTTCACAAATTCCCTGAAAAATATATACCGGTATATCTATATCTATCTGTCTATCTGTATAACTACCTATCTATCAATGTACCTATCTATCTACCTCTCTATTTCTCTATCCATCTATCTATCTATCTATCTATCTATCTGTCTCCAAATTCCCAGGTTATGGGAAAAGAGATTACCAGATAGACTATTCTCATAGGATAATTCAATGCAAATTTTTGCAATTCGAGAAAAGGAGAAGCATTATTGGGAAAATTTAGAGTAGGAGAGAAAGGAAAGAGTGGAAACGATGGTAAATACTACTGAAATGTGTAACATTAGAATAATTACCACAGTCCTCTACAAACGAAAAGGGAGAAAACTGACCTGGACAAGTTCATATGGAGGAACAAAGAATGAAATCCGCTTTATTTCTGTACATAAGAACAACACGATCACTAATGTGATAGTTATCAACAAAGTAAATATAGGAAGTGGCCATAGAATGATGGGTTGCACAGCCACATACAATTTTAGAAGTGACAGGAAAAAGCTGATTACAAATAAAAAGACATACCACTAACAGTAAGCGACAACAAAACTACCGTTCACCTACAGATAAAGAACAGTTTTCAGGATCTAAGTTATTCTGAATGTGACACTGATGTGTTGAATAACAGACTAACCTGTGTTAAGGGAGTCGATGGAGGCAGTAGGGAAATCTAATACAGCCAGAGCCAACAAGTGTCTAAAGACGACCCGCAGGCTCATGAAAAGACGAAATGTGATGAACGTGAAAACAAAGGAAAATTAATTACAAACAGCAGAATATAATACGGGGATCAACAAGAGACAGAAAATAAATATGAACGAGAAACATAGATCAGATAGTAAAAACCATCAAATAAGGAAAAGTCTGAAACAGGTCTGAAGCAAAATGACGCAAGGAAAGCAAAAAAATATT
This sequence comes from Coenobita brevimanus, assembly GCF_032717465.1. NCBI lineage: Eukaryota > Metazoa > Arthropoda > Malacostraca > Decapoda > Coenobitidae > Coenobita > Coenobita brevimanus. Next base: position 11,086,147 of record NC_137031.1, read on the forward strand.
ATTACTGAAAGGCAATAATTGTGATATTATTAAGTGTGGAGAAACTGGTGAAGTGAGTCAAAGAATTTTATAAAGAACTGTGTGAATCAAAGGTAATAGTACCGATAGGGAACTTTTCCCTTCACATAAATGAAATATCAGAAGTAACAAAAGATGAGGTAAATTTTTTTCTCATAAAAGTACGAAAAGAAGAAATTACACAGGAGAAACTGGAATAGTAGCAGATTTACTGTTGGATGTAGAAGTGCAAAACAGGGGCGTACCTAGAGATTTTGGGGCCCGGGGGGCTAGGTTCTTTGCGGGGCCCCCCTCCAACATCTAGTGAGATTTGATGAAAAAGATTTGCAATGAACAAACATGCTCCACCACGTAGTTGATAAAAAAGCCAAAAGCTGACCCATTAGATTAAGAATTAGCATTCAGCTCTATGCGCAACTGAGTTAAGATATAAGCAGAACGGGTTACATTAACAGTGATTTCATTAGGGAGGTGTGTACAATTATTATTCTGTGAGCCTAATCTCAGGATAGAGACCGTGAGACGTGTCTCGAATGTACCGGAAGGTTTAGGCCTACTGTTTTCCTGCAAGTTGCCATATATCTCATTCTCAAAACTTAGTCGGGATGATAAATATATACAGTATATTTTTAAATATTAATAAAAAGGCTTATAATCTTTTAATGCTTTTGGGCCCCCCCCCTCAATTGGGGGCTAGGGGGGCAGTTTCAAACAGCCCCCCCCCAACCCCCTCAGGTACGCCACTGGTGCAAAACCGGACCGCCGACTTATTTACACAGTGTATAATGAAGAAACTCCCAGAAACATTGTGTAATGCAATAGTTATTTTGCTTTAAAGAAACGCGGCACAAAAAATCATTGTAACTATCGACCTATTACATCATTACCAATTATTCACAAACTCATCATCAAAGTCCTTACAAATAGAATAACAGTAAAAGCCAGAGCATTCGTCCACGAATTATCACTCGCCATCATCATAAAAAAAAAAAAAAAAAAACCTAATCCTCTTGCAAGCCAAGGCATATCACTAGTTTTGACAAGAGTGAAGAAAAAAATCTTAAGATTTCGCTGTTTACTCAATCTAAGCTACATATCACGCTAGTATTCAGAAGCCTGAAGTCAGAGGTATTATGATGGTGAAGGTCATTAAGTATAACAATCTTTTGAAGGTACGATAGAAAATTGTGAATAATGGCAAGCTGGAAGAAAAGGTTAAGAGGATATATTTTCTTGCAAACTCCTTTAGGAGTTGGAGGCATATTATCACGGTTTCGCCAAATATTTTTAGAAACAAGTGATACATCTGAGGATACTCCCTCCCCCTCCCCCGATTTGTACACAATTTACCCACATGATTTTTAGATAAAATGAAAACAGACTGACACACAAATATACAGTACAGTCACAAACACAGGCGATTACAGAATTGCCTCCCTAGGTGGGCGATAAACATATAAGAAAAATCAGCCTCTTGTGTAGGCAGGATTCCAAGGCGGGTACTTGAGAACTGATCATCTACACACAGTGATTCAGTAAAGTGAGATTACTACTGAATATTAGTAATTGCCATGCCTAGGTTTTATCCATTACGAGAAGGCTTTTAACTCAGAGGAGAAGCAGCGGTTGTAAGTTTACTGTAGGAAGAAGGAATCAATAAGGACTTTGGAAAACTAATCAAACGCATATACAAAGATGGAACCGCTACAGTTAAGTTACGTAAAGACTTGGAAAATATTAGCATTAAGAAAGGTGTGCAACAGGGAGATACAGTTTCACCAAAATTAATTACAGCATGTCTTGCAGATTGGCCTGGGAGGAAGGTAGAGTCCCGGAGGATTGGAAGTCAGGTATAATTATTCCCTTGTACAAAGGAAAAGGGGAAAAAGAAGTGTGTGGTAATCACAGGGGCATTTGTCTTCTTAGTATAATAGGAAAAGTGTATGGTAGGATACTTATAGACAGAGTTAGTGAAAGAACAGAGAAATTAGTTGGAGAAGAACAGGGAGGCTTTAGGAAGGGAAGAGGTTGTGTAGATCAGATATTCATTCTTAGATCTATAGTGGAAAAGTTTCTAGAGAAGGGAAAGAAGTTGTATGCGGCTTTCATGGATTTGGAGAAAGCATATGACAGGGTGGATAGACAAGGATTGTGGAAAGTGTTAAGAATATATGGAGTAGATGGGAAGTTGTTGAATGCTGTGAAGAGTATGTACGATGGTGCGAAGGCTGCAGTGCGTGTGGATGGTGAACTAAGTGAATTTTTCTCTTTGAAAGTTGGTTTGAAACAGAGATGTGTCATGTCTCCATGGTTGTTCAATCTGTACATGGATGGGGTAATAAAAGAGGTACAAGGTAGGGTAGTGGATGTTGGAGTGGCCCTGGTGAGAGAGGGTAGTGTTTGGAAACTCCCTGTACTGTTGTTTGCAGATGATACTGTGTTGTTGAGTGAAGACGAAGGGGATCTGCAAGGCTTGGTGGATGAGTTTGAGAGAGTGTGTAAGAAACGGAACCTAAAGGTGAATGTAGGGAAGAGTAAAGTGATGGTCTTTGAGAGAGGTGAAGTTAGTGAATGTACAGCAAGGTTGGATGGTGAGGAATTGGAAAATGTGAGTACGTTTAAGTATTTGGGTAGTGTGATGAGTAAAGATGGAGGTTTGGAGGGTGAAGTGCTTGAAAGGGTACAGCAGGGAAGAAAGGTTGCTGGTTCCTTGAAAGCAGTGATAAGAAACAGGGAAGTGAGCATGGAAGTGAAAAAGTTACTACATGACAGTATTGTGATACCAAACTCTAACGTACGGAAGTGAAGCTTGGACATTGTTGGAAGGACACAAGTCAAGAGTGAGAGCAGTGGAAATGAGTTATTTAAGAGGAGCCTGTGGAGTCACGTGGAGAGACAGGCTGACGAATGAGGATATAAAGGAGCGTTGTGGTGTGGATGTGGATGTGATAGGAAGCGTTATGAGGAACACACTGAGGTGGTTTGGCCATGTGGAGAGGATGGAGGGTGAAAGACTGACGAAGAGAGTGTATGTGAGTGAGGTGGAGGGGGGAAGAGGGAGGGGGAGGCCGAGGATGAGATGGAGGGATGGGGTGGAGAGGTATATGAGAGAGGGGTGTGTGAGCTGGGAGCAGGGCAGTGAAATGGCGGGGGACAGGGCGACTTGGAGGCGATTTGTTTGTGGCCACCCTAAACGGGATTGAGGCGTCTGGCAATAGATAGATAGATAGATGTCTTGAAAGCATTATCAGAAAGCTAGAATGGGAAAACAGAGTAGTAAACATGAATGGAGAAAACATATACAACTGAAAATTTACAGATGACATTGTTCTAATTTCAAAAACATAACAGTCATTGCAAGAAATGTTAAATGATCTAAATAGAGACAATATAGAAGTTGGGCTAAAGATGAACCGGATGAAACTAATAACGTTTAATCCAAGTACACATAATCAGGTCATCAAAAGCAATGAAAAAATTCTTGAAGAAGATGAGGAGTACAACACCTTGGAGCAAAGACTAAAACTAAAGTCAGATCATGAAAATAATAAAAAAGGATGCATTACAACTGAATAGAAAGCTTTTGGTAAACATATACACATCATAAAATGTAGCTGGCCAGTATGTATGAAACAAATTTATGTCAATATTATTGACTCTCAAATATGACGCACGTTTGTGAGGCCAAGGAACTGTCAAAAACAGTGGACAAAAGAAGCGGTGCCAAGGCACAGCAAACCCGTCCCCGGCAGTCATTTTAGTGCTGACGGATAAAAACAACATGATATCTAGTCAAAGATGCCACGCATCAAATCTGGAGTAAATTGGGTGAAAATTTACTATTCTATGCCCATTTGAAATTTTAGGCCCGGCCCACCTGACATTGATCCCCCAAATGCTAACTGGGGGGTGACTCCCCTATGTAATGAGGCATGCTATAGGATGCAGAGTTGAAAGCTGTACATTTAGGTTTTGGTTTCATGTCGATATGACGAGTTTGAAAGGAGTTCTGGCGAAAAAACGATGTTTACCTGTTCCTTTTTTGTTTTTTGTTTTTTTTTTCGGGCCTACAACTTGGGCCTTGGCAGAATTTGACCCCAAATTTAATATGGTGGTCAGGTCATAACCCATCATCCCTGTAATTTTAGTCAAAATCGCACAAGTAGTTTTCGGGTAAAGTTGTTAACAAGCAGACAGACAGACAGACAAACAAACAAAGAAACAAGCAGACCAACTGAGTGAAAACAATACTCCTCGAGCCCCTCTTGGTGGGGACGGGTAACAAATTTTGGGAATATCTTTGAGGTAGGGAGAGATCAATTTGCGTGTGAGAGCTGACTAAAGTCAAAGACATTACAGAAGCTATAAAAGAACAGAAACGAACTTGGGCCGGTCATGTAGCAAGAATAAGGGATAACCAACAATGCAAGAGGCTGACTGATCCGACTTCAAGAGACTGCAAGCATAACAGAAAAGGCCAGACAGGAGGTGGAGGGATGAGAAGTTTGGAGGCAAAGCCTAGCAGACATGGGCTTATTTAAGGAATTCGTGAAGGTTGGGGAAAGTCTTTGTTTACCAGAGGACTTGCAGTGCCTGACAAATTATATCTATCAATCTATCTATCTATCTATATACTGTGTAAATATATATATATATATATATATATATATATATATATATATATATATATATATATATATATATATATATATATGAACCACGTTGTTTGTTTATTTGTCCTTCAATCACGCCCAAACCAATGGCCAGAGACCCTCAGACCCATATATATTCTGAATCAAGGTAACCCAAGAGTGGTTTTAGGTGGGTCAATATTCAGATCTGGGTCATCTGAAGTCACCAGTAAAGTGTTCGCCTTTTTGACTCGTGTAACGCCAGATTCCCCTACAGCAAAATTTTTGGCAAAGAGACTCACATGACCTCCACTTCGGATATAGGTTTTGTGAGGTTGACCTCCAAGGTCATTTGAGGTCACCAGCAATACACGCTCGAACAACTAGACTGTACGGCCAGATTTATGAAAAGGAGACTCAAATGACCTCCAGTTCAGACAGAGGCTATGTGAGGTTGACCTCCAAGGTCATTTGAGATCACTGGTTGGAGGTCATTTAAGGTAGAGGTAATATATACATGCTGGAACGACTGCACCCAGCAGCCCAGAATCTGGCATGGAGACTAACATGACTTGCAGTTCGGACATAGGCTATGTGAGGTTGACATCCGAGGTCATTTGAAGTCTCTGGCACTAGTAAATAAGTGCGCATAAATACTGTGCGTTAGTCTTCAAAAGCTGAAATACAAAGTTCCTGGACTTCCTATAATCCCTCTTCCAAAGCATAACAGGTACATGGTCTTTCTGGAGTAGAAAGAAAAATTGAACTACAGTATAATAAATAGCATTAGAGTGTTTGCCTTTTTGACCCGGGCAACGCTGGGTACCTCTGGTAGTATATATATATATATATATATATACAGTAGGCTCACACAGTGCGTGAGAGATTAGGTGGTCCTGGTCCTCGCGCACTGTGAATACATAATCTTATGGGAAAAACTACATATGGGCGGTACCCCCTCATATTTGGACATATTTTGGCCCTTAGAGACATGATAAAGGTAAAATTTTTCAGACATTGTTCTACAGATATGGCTACAATAACAAAAATATGGGTAGTCACCTTAACAACAGTAGACAACAGGCCTTCTGGACTTCAATAACAAGGGTTCCGAGGCACGGCAACATATACAGTGCCACACCCCTCGCTGCACCTTCTGCAGCACCAACACTTCCCTCCATAGACTCCTCTTGAGCACCTTCCCCAGGAGCCTTAAGGTCACTCACTTCGACCATAAACCCCTCGAAGTCCAGTGCTGACACTTCTGACATTGCATCATTTTCATCCTCAACAGGAACAGGAGCAGACGATGTAGCTGGTTCCTCAATTTCACTAACTTGAGCCCACTGTGTGTAACTTGTTACGAGCATCTGTCTTTTTCTGTTCATTTCTTGCCTGTGCCTGTCTGCATAGAAACGGAAGAGTTTGTTGATACCAACCAGAATTTCCTCCATTCTTAGGCTGCTCACTTCCTGTTCCTTCACCTCTTCCTTGAGTTTATCCACGGCAGGAAGGATCTTGCTTATTCTTGACATACACAGCTCTGTATTCCACTCCATCACACTTAGCTGCTCAACTTGACTCTGCCTGGCATCGGGCTCTGTGTCAGCCTCGTCCATCTGTTGCAGTACTTCCTTGGGAGGCAGTTCCTCATTAGCAGCATGCACTTCCCGCATGTCCGCCAATGTAATGTCCTCGAAACCTGGTACACCTTGTGCTACCGTCAGTGTTGCTGCCTCAGCCTCGGCCAGTGGTTGAATGGCCGTCTCCTGGGTCGTGCATTAGTGAGGCACGAGCATTCGCCATGCATGGTTCTCTGCTGCAGGTGTAATCTGGTGCCAGGCTTGTAGGAGAAAGTCAACTGCGTCCTTCACTGTAAAACAATGCCAAAATGCCTCAACAGTCATGTCACCTGTGGCAGGTCGGGATACAGCTGCTGGCGGAGATGGTACGGGAGCAGGTGCCTCATCGAGGTCTTCGTCGTGATCTTCTTGTAGGGCATGAAGCTCCTCTTGTGTGTCAGTCTTCCTGCATAGGTAGTCGTACACTTGCTTATGGTAGAAGTGCTTGACAGTGGCAATCAGTTCTTGATCCAGTGGTTGCATTGGTGACGTCGTCTGGGGCAGCAGAAACACAACACAGCAATCCTTGTGCAGATCTTCTAGGTATGGAGGGTGACTTGGTTCATTTTCCAGCATAAGGAGCATCTTAAATGGAATGTCAAGTTCCCAACACTTGGCCCTGGCATCAGAGACACAGTGCCTTGTTAACCAGTCTGCCATAATGTTCCCGGTCATCCAACCATTCGCAGTCTTGTACCAGTACATGCCACTTGCGTCCATGTTCGTGAGGTTTTTGTAGCAACTTGGGTGTGAAGTTGTGTGTACAACAACTGGCCTCATCTTGTGGCTTCCAGACAAGTTTACAGTGAGCAATGCCGTCATCTTACACTTCTGTAACTTACGACCAGGGGCTTGTTTCTGTTTTCTAGCGATGTAAGTTGATTTGGCCATGGCCTTGTAGTATAATAACGCTTCGTTGACGTTGTAGATCTGGTCCTTGATGTACTGTCCTTCTTCAAGAAGCGCTCTAAATATCACAGGATAGTCTCTCGCAGCCAGCTCGTCAGCAGAGGCACGTTCACCAAACACTTTAACGTGATGGAGTTCCTTGCGCTTCAGAAAATGGTCCTGCCATCCAACCGATGCCTTGAAAGGTTTGTCCATATTTAACTTGCGAGATGTTGCCTTGTAAAAGAGCTGGGCTTGGTTCTGAATAAATCTGCCATTCAGTGGAACACCTTCCTTCTTCCTTTTTATGAAGGTGGAAGGAAACTGTTCCATTAGTATCATCGCACGATTTCCGACCCATGAACGGCCGTCTAGGTTAGATGCACCATACATCTTCACTAGAGCCCTTATGGCATCACGGTTCTTCCACACTGTCCTCACAGTTGATTCAGCCAGTCCCAGGGCTTTCTCATTGGCAGTGTTTACTTGTCCCTCCTCCATCATCTTGATAAGCTCTAACTTGGTTGTGTGTGTCAGAAGTTTTTTACTCTTGGGACTGGAGCCATGGTGCGGCGAAGTACAGGCCAGGATGGAGCAGCAAAAAATAATGCCATACGTTGTTCACAACAGGTTAGCTGTAGAGAGTGGATCCGCACTGTGCACGAGCTGGGACTGTTATGGCGCGCCTGCCGCCTTGTACCCCAAGCTGCACATAAGAATGCCTGGGAATTTCTGCACATCAACATGATGACACGTGATGATGGATGCGTTGTGTGAGGGGGGTCGCGTACTAATAGAAAATGGCGTTTTTGAGCCACTTCTTGTCCCTACCTCGAGTTCTGTGAGGTAAACTTGTGTATTCAAGGTTCTTGGTTATGATTTTTGGTCACGCCCACAATGCGATTTGCTCACTGTGCGAGCTACTGTATATATATATATATATATATATATATATATATATATATATATATATAGGGAGAGAGAGAGAGATACATATATATATATATCTATATCTATATCTATCTATCTATCTATCTATCTATATATATATATATATATTCATTCATTCATTCATTCATTGCCAGACGCCATGTATCCCAAACGGGGTGGCCAAGGGCTCAGAGTTAATTGTTTTACAGGGAGGGGCACTAATCCTCCACCAACCCCACTTGACACGTAGGGAGAACGTTATGCCAACAGCACCTGGTGTTCCCAGGCTGTCACCCATCCAAGTACTAATCAGATCCAACGTTGCTTAACTTCTCTGATCGGACGGGAAAATATATATATATATATATATATATATATATATATATATATATATATTAAAATCGGTAGGATGGAAGTTGTGGTAGCAATGAAGAAAGTTAAAATGGGGAAAGGCCCAGGAATTGATGGAGTGCGTGGTGAAATGCTGAAGCATGGGGGAGAGATAGTAGTAGAATGGATGTGGAAGATGTGCAGATTGACCTTGGAGGAAGGTAGAGGCCCGGAGGATTGGAAGTCAGGTATAATTATTCCCCTGTATATAGGAAAAGTGGAAAAAGAAGTATGTGGTAATCACAGGGGCATTTGTCTTCTTAGTGTAACAGGAAAAATATATGGTAGGATACTTATTGACAAAGCAAATAACAGAGGAACAAGTTGCAGAAGAACAGGGAGGTTTTAGGAAGGGAAAAGGTTGTGTGGATCAGATATTCATTCTTAGATCTTTAATTGAAAAGTTTCGAGAGAAGGGAAAGAAGTTGTATGCGGCCTCATGGATTTGGAGAATGCATATGACAGGGTAGAGAGACAAGGATTATAGAAAGTATTAAAAATATATGGAGTTGGTGGGAAGTTGTTGACTGCCGTAAAGAGTAAAGATGTGGGTGCATGTGGACCGTGAACTGAGTAATTTTTTCTATTTGAAGGGTGCATTGAAATAGGGATGTTTCATGTCTAAATGGTTGTTCAGTCTGTATATGGATAGGATAATAAAAGAGATACAAGGTAGGGCAGTGGATGTTGGAGTGGCCCTAATGAGAGAGGGCAGTGTTTGGAAACTTCCTGTACTGTTGTTTGCAGATGATTCTGTGTTAAGTGAAGACGAAGGGAAGCTGGAAGGCTTGGCGAATGAGCTTGGAAGAGTGTGTAAGAAACGAATTTAGGGGTGAATGTAGGGAACAGTAAAGTTATGGTCTTGGAGAGAAGTGAACTCAATGAATGTACAGTGAGGCTGGATGTGGAGGAAATGGAAAATGTGAGTGCTTTTATTAAGGATGGAAGTGTAGAGGGTGAAGGTCTTGTAAAGGGACAGCATGGAAGAAAAGTTGCTGTTTCCTTGAAAGCGGTGATAAGAAACAGGGTAGTGAGCATGGAAGTGAAAAGTTACTACATGACAATATTGTGATACCAGCTCTAATGTATGGAAGTGAAGCTTGGACCATGTTCGAGGGACAGAAGTCAAGAGTGAAAGCAGTGGAAATGAGTTATTTGAGAGGAGTATGTGGAGTCACATGGAGAGATAAAGTGGCAAATGAAGAAATGAAGGAGCGCTCTTGTGTGAATGTGGATGTGATGTGGAGAGGATGGAGAGTGAGAGACTGACGAGGAGTGTATGTGAGTGAGGTGGAAGGGGGGAGAGGGAGGAGAAAGCCAAGGATGAGATGGAGGGATGGAGTGAAGAGGCATATGAGAGAGGGGTGTGTGAGCTGGGAGGAGGGCAGTGACATGGCGAGGGACAGGGCGACTTGGAGGCGATTTGTTTGTGGCCACTCCTTACGGGATCAAGGCGTCTGGCAAAATATATATATATATATATATATATATATATATATATATATATATATATATATATATATATATATGCTGTATACAGTATATACACGTCACACACAGCATGCCTAGAAATCATTTTCGGAAAGATAGACTGGGAAAACAAAGAAGTGAATATAGAGGGAGAAAAACTAAACCATTTATGATTTGCACATGACATTGTCCTATCTCGGAAACAGCAGAGACATTGCAAGAAATGTTAAATGACCTGAACAGAGAAAGTCTAAAAGTAGGGCAGAAGATGAACCGGAGTAAAACTAATGTTTAATCCACAGACACAAAAAAGCGTCATCAGAATAGGAGGAGAAATTCTTGAAGAAGTCGAAGGGTACAATTACTTGGGTCAAATACTAAAATTAACGAAAGATTACGACAGCGAAATAAAAAGACGCATTACAAGTGGACGGAGGCTTTCGGTAAACATAGAGACATTATGAAAAGTAGCTTGCCAATATGTATGAAACAAAAAGTATATAATGAGTATATAATTCTACCTATGAAGTATGGTTGTGAGACATGGAAACTGACAAAATTGATGGAAAATAAATTAATCCGTTCTCAGAGAGCAAGGGAACAGTCAATGTTTGAACTGTCTTCATGAGACCGGAAAAGATCAACTTGGGTGAGAGAGCAGACTGTTATAGAAGTTACAAAAGAACAGAAATGGAATTGGGCAGGGCACGTAGCAAGAATAAGGGATAACCGATGGAGCAAGAGGTGGGCTGACTGGACACCAATAGATTGTAAGTGTAGCAGAAAAAGGCCAGACAGGAGGTGGAGAGATGAGATAGAGAAATTTGCAGGGATAACGTGGCAAGGATTGACTCAGTCAAGGAATTCGTGGAGAATGTTGGGGGAGACCTTTGTTCAGTAGTGGACTTGTAATGGTTGGTGATGATGATGATGACGATATATATCATCATCCGGACCTCCTTTCCCTCCCTAGAGCAGGGTGAGGAGTAATTGGCCACGCTTCCATTCACCCATCATTCAAACCCCCGGAATCCTAGCTTTATCTGTATTTTGCAGCTTCACATAAACGTATCCGATAGAGTCAATCCGGGCGCTGTCACGTTAAAAACAGGTGCCAAATCCCTGACCATGCACTTCCCACAACATTCATCCAGCCAGCTCAATCTTTTGTCATTCCCTTAGGCTAACCGACTTCCAGACCTCTCTTCCTCACATACTCATCCACCATACCCTCCCACCTTTTCCTTGGCCTACCTTCCCCCCCCTTAAAATTTGCTCAGATATCTTTTTCACCACTCTATTGTTATCTATTCTATCCACATGACCATACCATCTCAGTACACTCTATTCTGTGCTGGTATCCACAAACTTCCTCACTCCGCATCTTTCACGAGTCACATTATTTCTTATCCTATCCACTCTCTGTACTCCACATACATTCCTCAGCAGTCCCAACTCCACTGTTCCCATACTTGATTTTTCATTTTCATGCCACACCATAGTATCACATCCATATGTTAAGGTTGGCACTAACACTCCTTCATGTAAGCCTCGTGCGGCTGGAACAGTCATGCCTGTTTTTTATCAAGGCCTTCATTGCACCAGCTACTTTCCACTTCTTTTGCACATTTTCCTCTCTTTTCTATCACTGTACCCAGGTATTTGGACTCCACACCAATTCCAGTCTCTCTCTATTCACAGTAACATCACACTGGGATTCACCTTCTCTCACAACAACCATTTTATATATATATATATATATATATATATATATATATATATATATATATATATATATCACAATGTTAACATCACACTAGAGTCACCTTCTCTCTCAACAACCATTTTATATATATATATATATATATATATATATATATATATATATATATATATATATATATATATATATATATATATATATATATATATCATCAACAGACACTGCAAGTCCACTGCCAAACAAAGGTCTCCGCCAACTTTTTCAACAAATTCAGTGACTGAGCCAATCTTTGGCAAGATTTGCTTGTAAACTTCTCATCCTCTCTCCACTTCTGATCTAGCCTTTTTCTGCTATGCTTGCAGTCACGTGGAGAGCAGTCAGTCAGCCTCTTCCTCTTCTTCTTGCTACGTGATCTGCCCACCTCCAATTCTCTTCTTTTATATCTTCTATAATGTCTGTAACTTTGTCTGCTCTCCCACCCAATTTGATCTTTTTCTGTCTGTTAACCCATTTCCACCCAGTGTCCTCAGTATAGGACGGAACCGGGCATTTTCAAATTTTAATAAAGAAGGGAACTCCCGGGTGGGGACCTATGAGCTTAGTGACTATGAGCCGACAGGCGGAGGGCAGTACGCCTAGCACCCTTCCAGCAAAATCCCTTCCACAGGAACTCTGGGAGCTATTGGGCTAAAGATATTCTCAACACTGACCTTTCCATTGTTCTTTGAGAACAAATTAGTTGATTTTCCCCTGATTTTATCAGTTTCCATGTCTCACAACCATGCATCCTAGGTGAGATTGTACATTCCTGAAATGCCCGGGATGAGACTATCTACTGCAGTCCCCACTCCAGCTACCACCACAGAAGACCGTTTCAGGGATGGGAGGAAACTTTGCTCAACCACCAGTATAGCTGCCATGAAACTGTTAGAGCAAGAAGAGCGTAGAGGCCCTGCTCATGCCGCCACTAGAAGCCCCTCTCACCCCAAGCCGCAACCCACCCACCAACGCGGCCAGAACCCCAAGCACTGCAAACGGCCACTGCTTATTAGTCAAGAACTTGCTCGAGATGGTACTCCTGGGAATGCTCAGTGCTTCTCTGTCTAGACTTTGGCTTGATGCAACGTCTCACCAGAACTGATTTGAGCAGTTCTGCTCCTGAACAGCCACGATATATCATGAGCCGAGACCTACTTGATGTTCCTGCAGAACTGGCTCGATGCTGTTCTGTTCCAGAACGGCCACGACGTCCCTCCTCACCTACTGAACTGGCTTAATGCAGTTCAGCTCAAGGCTGGCTATGACATTCAACCTCACCTACTGAAATGACTTGACACAGTTCAGCTCCAGAGCAGTCAAGACGTCACTCCTTACTAACTGAGCTGGCTAGACGCAATTCAGCTCCAGAGCAACCACGATATTCCTTTCCCCACTACTGAACTGGCTCAACACAGGTCAGCACTGGAGGTGCCACGATGTGTTCCTAACCAAGACCGACCACTGCAAGATACCACGACCCCCCGGAGTGATCCCACCCCTTGTGTTCCCTCTTATATGTCCCCTCAGTCCCCTTCCCTGACACCTGGAAAGGAGATCCTGGCGACAACAATAGACCATATTGCTGTCCCGATTTTCGCGGGTCCCTTCTAACCTCCCTGATAGCCCACTTTGGGAACAATACACACTAACGTCGTCTCCTTCAGGTCCTTAACCCGCCCCGTCCCGACCACTTTTTGACCACTGGTACCCCCGAATCCCGACCATTTTTCGACCCTTTTTTTTTTTGCTAAAACTTTCGCTTTTGGTGAGAAACATCGAAAATTCATAGAGAAATCGCCCACCTGAGGTTTAAAGTACTCATTACAGGTAGGAGAGCCTCCTTACCTTACTGGGTTTTCTATCAGGCTGGCACCAAAGAAAACGAGTTCTATGGGAGGATAACTATTTCACACCACTCATAAACGGTATTTATTTATTTACTGTTACGAATTTATATGTAGTACAAGAGTATATTGGTTTTCAAGCAGTAATATAGGCATTATAAGCATTGTTTCACTCACTAATACCTGATCTTTTTTTGCCACATTACCTGATCATCATTTCTAACTGTTTCTTCCTCTAATGCTATGTAAAGTTTGTCCTCCACATTGTCATTGATTGGGGAATCACTCTGGCCCTGAATTTCGTACCGTGGCATGACATGGCTATACTGGCCAGGTCACTGATAACAGATGAATTGCTGAGACAATGGCATGCAGGGGGGGGAGGAGGTCATGCTGGGTAAGGCATTGTCTCTGCCTGGCATCTTGTTGAGGAAGGTGTCACGTGTATACGTACCAAAAATGACTCGCGAAAATTGAAAATTGTGGAAATTATGAACCTTGCAATTGCAGGACGTTGAAGTACGTCCCCGGGATTAGCTGTGACAAAACGTGAGGACGTGGAAGTACGTCCCCGGGACGCCGCGGGTTAAGAAGAACTAGATATCTCGTTCCCCATCTTCAGAACTAGAGTCGTTGTCTCTCTTTTTTGACCTCTTGCCTTGAAATATACAGTGAACAACACCAGATCATACAGATGTCAACTCACCTTCCAGGTCCCCCCCCCTCCCCTTATTCAGGTGTATAGACTTGGCAGCAATCCCTAGAGACACTTGGAATTGAGGCCTCTTCAGGTCACTGAGTAAGACACATATCCCCAATTCACCATTTCATCTACCTTATCTGTTTGTCTCTGTATGTCCCAGACCTTACTGTAAAAATATTGAGGTCAAAGTGAGGGTCGTAATAAACCTGTAGTTCTGCCACTCGGCGTTTGTGTGTCCGCCTTGTACCACCAGAGTGTACCGTAGGAGTGTTTTGTATGTCCCTTCCTGATTAGAAGAACCCAGTTAAACCCTATTTGTACCAGCATAACAATTCTTTATATACTTTTTGTTTCATATATATTGGGAATCTACTTTATTGATGTCTGTATGTTTACTGAAAGCTTTCCGGACAATTGTAATCCATCTTATTATTTCGCTGTCATGGTCTTTCTTTAGTTTTAAAATTTGCCTTAAGTAGTTGTATTCCTTGACTTCTTCAGGAATTTCTTCGCTTATTCTGATGACGTTCTTCGGTGTCTTTGGGTTAAACATCGCTTTAGTGTTATTCTTGTTCATCTTTAGCCCTGCGTTGAGACTTTATTTAGGTCATGTAACATTTCTTGCAATGCCTCTGCTGTTTATTCATTTGTTCTAGTCTAGCTTCTGATAATACTTTCTAGGCATGCTGTAAGTAATTTTGATGAAACCGTATTTCCCTGACTCACGCCTTTCTCATTCTTAATTTTCTCTGAGTCTTTATGTAATTTTACTGTGGCATTTCCCCTTAATTATATTTGTTTTCGAACAGTTTTACAATGTTTTCGTTTATTCTCTCTTCCCGTAATTAAAATATAATTACTATGCGGTCCAATGAGTCGAAAGCACTTCTGTAATCGAAACCTAAACACAATAGTTTATTATATTCTGCAGCTTTCTCAGTTACCTGATTCATTGTGTGTTGGTGATTAGTAATCAAATACCTGCTTCAGTATCTTGAATGTCCACGAGGTTGGTTTCCTTACAATTTTTTGTTATTCACTTTGTAAGATTTTCAGTGATAGGTTTGTAAATAACTAGTAATAAGCTAATGGCCCAATAGTTATTAAGATGTTTTGAGTCGCCTTCCTTTTAAAGCAAAAAATGACACTTTGTTTTGGAAATTTTCTTTTTCTTTATAAACTGAGTAAATAAGTGAGCGAGCTTGTTTTGTCCTTCTACTCCTGCAGCCGACAGTAAATTTGCTACTATTCCATCTTCTCCTGGCCTATAACGGACAAGGGCATCACAATTACTACGTCTCGGGTATGAAAGTTCAGTGTTTTTTGCTGTTATAGAGTATCATCTGAGAAGAAAAAAATATTTTACCTCCTCAGTGACATTATTAACTTAAGTGAGTCATTAAAATGAGAGTGACTGCGTACGGTATTATTAAAACTAATAATATCAGCTGTCATTTGGACACATTGTCAACCATTTCACCATAACAACAACAGCAACCATATATTAGAGAACCACATACTGCAGAGGTAAATATTCTTCTCTTGATCTCTGGTTCTGTCCAATAGTGTAAAAACGATGACGTTTTAGTTCATTTGACTATCATCACTACAACATCATTTACTTGCATAAACTCGAATTCAGTGGGGAAAATAACTAACAGGGTAATTCTTCCTAATAATTAGTCAGTGAAATAATTACAGGCGTGGAAATGATGTTGGTTAAACTTCTAATTTCATTTATATCGGTGTTTGTTCCACAGGCTGGTTTGGATGGTGTAGACATAGATAGATTATGAGATCATACAAGTAGTAAGTGTATGAGGGATGGTGATATTTAATTTTGAGAGGGGACGTAAATGGCCATGTGGGTGATGCTGCTCGTGGATATGAAGGGGGTACTTTAGGGATGCGCACATGGTAGGAGGAATGTGGAAGGAAAAAGAATACTCGATTCTCGGGAAGCCAATGAACATGATTATGTGCAACACGCATTTTAGGAAAAGGGATAACAGGTTGATTACATATGAGTCTGGGGGAAATAGGTACCAGATAGACTATTTCCTGGTTAGGAGGGCTCAAATGTTAGTCAGGGATGTTAAAGTTTCAGGGAGCGAAGAGTGTGTGCAGCAACACAGTTTTTTTATTTGTGACTTGGTGCTTAAGAAGCGGGTGGTGAAGTAAAGGACCTATAAACGTATGAGGAAAATATGGAAGTTGAAAAACCAACCAATGACGGATGCCTTCCACAGCATGACGAGTGGAGCTGTGGCTAAGCAGGGAGCTGTTGACAGAAGAGTAAACGAACAATACGGAGTATCAAGAAAAACCTTCAGAGAGTTACTGATTCAGTGAGTGGATGGACAAGGGACCCTCCAGGATATTAATGTAACATGATGGTGGTGGCATGAGGATGTAGAAACCAAAATTATGAAGAAAACTGCTCTTTTCTGGGAATGGAAAAGGTGTGGTAAAAGAGATTTGGTTGTTAAGTGTAGGACTAGAAAGAGGATATACAGGGCAAAATCTGAGTTTCAGCGACTTTACCGGATAACCTAAAGAGCACTGAAATGAAGAATAGACAATTAAGGTTGCAAATAAGATAGGAAGGAAATACAGGGATATCACTAGCGAGCAGTTTCTGAAGAATTGATGAGGAAAAAGTAGTAGTGGACACCGAGGACATTAAAGACGCCTGGAGCGAGCGTTATAATCAGTTGCCGAATGAGGAGTTTGACTGGAGCGGAAAAAGTTTGTCAGCAGATCCTTGGTCTGGCCCTTGGCCTGTGATTGATGCTGCTACGGTGAGCTGGGCGATAGACAGGATGCAGTTGGGAAGAATGCAGGTTTGTCTGGGTTGACTGCTGAAATTCTGAAGGCCTCTTGAGATATAGATGTCGGGTTAGTTACCAATTTAATAAATACGATTATATATATGCATGTGTTGACCCAGGTGACTGGCTGAAGAACGTAACTGAAAATGTGTACAAGCGCAAGGGTGATGCCCTGGATAGAGGAAATGGTAGAGGAATAAAACTTTTGCATCAAAAAATGAGAGTAATGGCAAGAATCCAAGAAGGTATGCTTTGGGAAAGAGTGAATATTGATGAGATGCAGTCTGAGTTTATGCCAGGCAAAGAGACCACTTATGCCATATTCATTGTCCTCCAGTTTCAGGAAAAACATATAGGAATAAAATGGGATCTGTACTTTGTATTAGTTGATTTGAAGAAGGCCATTGATAGAGTTTCCCTGGAGGTGGTGAAGTGGACAATGAGAAAGCGTGGGATCGATGAGTGGCTGGTTGTATTGGTTATTGCTAAGTATGTGCACCCAGGTGAGAGTGAATGGAGATTTGAGTGATATATTTTTCATGAAAGTTGGCGTGCATCAGCGGTCGCTCTTGAGTCCCTTATTGATTGCCAAGGTGCTTGAAGCTCTCTCACGTGACTTCAGAAATGGATTCCAATGGGAGATGCATTCTGATGACTTGGTGTTGATTGCAGAGAATGAAAGGAAAGGGTAGGAAAGATTTAGGAAGTGGAGCGATGGAAAGGGGCACAAGGGTCTAAGAGTAAATGTGGATAAAATAAAAGTGATCATGTGTAGGGTTGGTGGCTGTAATGTCAAAGCAGACTCAGCAGAGAGAGAGAGAGAGAGAGAGAGAGAGAGAGAGAGAGAGAGAGAGAGAGAGAGAGAGAGAGAGCATGTGAAATTTGCCACAAGGGAGTGGGAAGTACTGCCATTTTGTGCAGTATTTGTGACAAGTGGGTGTATAAGAGATGGAGTGGGATTAAAAGTAGACTGCGAGATAATGCTGATTTCATGTTTGTGGTGAGTCAGGGAGAACATACAAAGATTGCCAGGCATGAAAGGTTGCTGGTGAGTGTCTTGAGTGTGTCGAAGAATTTCGTTATTAGGGGCGTACGGTATGTGCAGAAGGTGAGGCTGGAGCTACCTCTGTGGTTAAGGTATGGAGTATTTCGAATAAGTTCAGGGAGCTGTTGCCTCTCCTGACATTGAGAGAGCTCTCCTTCCGTGTTATGGGATCATTGTATGCGGTTATGAAGGTATGTGTTATGAGTGTAATGCTGTATGGTAGTGAGTCATGAGCAGTAAAGGAAGATGATATCCGTGGGCCGAAAAAGTACAGAAATGTCAATGATTAGATGGATGTGTACTGTGTCCTTGAATGTGAAGCCTTGGGGGGGGGGGCTAGATTTACGATGGAAGAGCTAAGTGGAAGGATGGAAATGGAGTGTATTGGTACGGTGATGAGGAGGGGCAGACTGAGATGGTTTGGGCATGTGATGAAACTGAGGATGACAACTGGTGTGGAAAGTGAGAAGTGCGAACGTCCGGGGTAGATCAGCGAAAGGCAGATAAAAAAAGACCTGAAATGATGACACAGAATGTGACCTCAGGAATAAGGGACTGAAGAGGGAAAATCGAGCAGTGTGGAAAGCCACCATTAGGTGACCATGGCTGACACATGCAAGCAAGCTGGAGCCTTTATAAACGATATGAAGCGTTACATTATTTAACCCGAGAGCCATACTGATGGAGAATCCCACTCACTCAGTGTAGTGGTACTCTTCTCCAGGTTGACTCTGTATTGAGTGAGAAGGCAAATAATTTCCTGTAAGCCATGGGTGGTAACCTTATAACCAAGCAATACGTGTTCCCTAAGTATCAACAAGTGGGTTGTCAGAGGGTTAGTGCCCCTCCTTGGAAAGCAACTAACTAAAAAGACCAACAAAATGCCTCAGACCAGGACTGACCGACAGGTGACGACTGAGGACCGAACGCAGGACACGATACGGATATCAACAGGAAGTATGAGTGGTGGGAATGATGGGGTGAAAGAGGGAGAGATTGTCCAGGTGCATTAGGATGCAAAAGTGGAAACATGTGGATTGACTGAGACCAAATGGCGAGGTGAGAGCCAAAGAAAATGGGAGTATGGAGTGGGCAATATACAGAAGTAGATGAGAATGGGAAGGCAAATGAGGGTGTATTTACTGTATTGTTGTGTGTAAGGGATGGAAGGAGAATATAAGAGAGTAAGGATCAGTTGGTTCAAGGATTACGTGGATAAGTTTGAAAGTAGGAACGCAAGCATGGGCAATTGTATGTGTATATGTGCCAATGAAAGACCGTGCAAACAGAGTGAAAGATGAGTTCTGAGCAAATGTGAAAGAATGTTTGGAAAAGACTGAGAGGAGTGAGAAAGTGTTTTAGAATGGAGATGTGAATGGAAAAGTAGAGAATATAAAGGCATATGGAGTAGTTGGTGAGTGGGGTCTGCCTGCAGTATTAGATGAGAATGGTAGTGCTCTAGTGGACATCTGTGCAGGGAAGGGCTGGAAATAGGCACACAATGATCCACATATATAAATGGCAAGTGATGCAAAGGGTCGGTGGCGAACCGAATAAATGGAAGGCAATGATGATTATGTATGCATGGATGAAATAATTAGAAGGTACGTACTGGATACGAAAGCATAAAGAGGTTGGGGGAGTGGACTTTCTGACCACCTCTTGGTGATGATGAAAGTGAAAGTAAAAATCAATCAATCAATCAATCAATCATTTCCTGTGGCACCCTCGGGGATGCATAGGGCCTCGATGAACTCACACCACCACATCCTATCTTGTGCTAACTCCTCAAGATCTCCCCAACACTCATCTCCAGCTTCCCGTCTCATTGTCCTCACCCACGTCTCTTTTGGTCTTCCTCTACCTCTCCTACCAAGTGCCACCCACCCTGGTGTACCTCGTACTATTCCCTGTCTCCTATACACATGTCCTAGCCACTTCCATCGTGAGAATCTAACATATTCATCGATCGGCTGCACTCCCGTTATTTCTCTAATTCTACTATTTGGTATCCTTTCCCACCACTTAACTCCTAATATTCTTCTAAGTGCTTTATTTTCAAACACCAAGAATTTATTTTCCATAGTCACTGTGCTGTACCAAGACTCGTGTCCATAAATTAAGATACTCCTAACCATTACCTTATAAAGTTTGATTTTTGTATGCACAGAAAAATTGTTATTATTCCAAATATTTTTAAGCATTCCCATTGCCTGATTAGCCTTCTTTAACCTTTCCTCGAATTCAAAGTTCAAAGAACCATCCTTGGCTAAATAAGTACCTAAATATTTAAACCTATCAACTTGCTTTACAACCATACCTCCAATTACACATTCCTGCGCATTTTCCATATTCATATTGATTATTTCAGTTTTTCCACAATTAATAACCAAACCCACCTGCGACCTTCACTCACCAAACAGTCCAACACTCTCTGCATCTCTTCTGGCCCATCACAAATCAAAACTATATCATCTGCATAATCTAAATCCAAAAGTTTCCTGTTCTCTCCCCAAAGTATACCTGCACCGGTTTCTGTTCCAACGCGTTTCATAATGTAATCAATGACCAATATAAATAGTAAAGGCGATAGAACACCACCTTGAATTACTCGGACTTGACTTCAAACGAATCACTCAGACAACCATCAACCATCACTTTACAAAATGTGTCCTCATGCATGTTCATAATGACCCTCACAAACTCCTCTGGTATTCCATAATGTCTCATGATCTTCCCCATAGTCTCTCTCGAAACACTATCAAAAGCCTTTTTCAAAATCAACAAAACAAAAGACTTAACGGTACTCTCATTTCATTAACTTGCTGCATCAAATGCCTAACTATAAAGATATGATCATTGCAACCACGTCCCTTTCTAAAACCAGCCTGTTCATCCCTCAGAATACCCTCAACCACCGGCTCCAACCTATTTAACAACACTCTACTGAAAACTTTCAAAGCTATCGGTGACAAAGAGATTCCCCTCCAATTACCACATTCACTCAGGTCTCCCTTCTTCGGAACTTTAACAATTACACCATTCTTCCAAACTGATGGTAGTAACCCCGTCACCCATATCTTATTGAATAGCTTGGTCAAGATCATTATTAATCTATCCCCCTCCACTTTAAACATTTCCGGAAATAAACCATCCTCCCCTGGTGCCTTATTATTCTTTAACTGTTTTACTGCTTTCTCCACTTCTGCAAGCCTCAACTCTCCTGTTTCTATATTTAAATCTTCCTGAGCAGACGGTATATCCTCTTCTGGTGGTATTGGTCTATTAAGAACTGTCTCAAAATGCTCTTTCCATCTATTTTTAATATCTCCATCTTCGGTATCTAACTGGTATTTCCTTGCGTTTACCTGCATTACCACTCAGTTCTCTAATCGATTCATATGCTATTCTTTGACTCTGTCCATCATTTTTGTTTATTAAGATTTCAGTCTCTGCAACCTTTTCATCCACACATCTTCTTTTATCTCTCCTAACTAACCTTCTTACTTCTGAATTCAAACTCCAGTACGCAGCTCTTGCTAATTCAATCTCTTGTTCATCAACGCATTGCATCTCACTCCTCAATTTAGCCTCACCTCTCTTTTTTATCATATCCCACGTTTCCTCTGACATCCATTTCTTTCTCCTGAATCTATGTCTCCTTCCAATCGTACATTCAGCAGTCTCATGCAAAACTTTGTTCACATCCTCCCACATCTCATCTACACTTCTCTCCCCCTCTTCCAACGTTTCCAACACCAAAACCTATTTCTGCATTCTAATCTGAATTCCTCCTTTTCTTCTCCTTCCCTTCTAAGCTTAACAATATCGTATCTACCAACACCAGATTTTTCCTTCTTCTGATTTTTAAGTTTAAACCTTATTTTTGCAATGCTGAGTTGATGGTCACTACCAATATCCGCTCCCGTTTAACATGAACATCTAGCAGAGAACTTCTATGCCTCCTACTGATAGCGATGTGATCAATCTGATTTTTATATTTTCCACACGGCGACACCCAAGTTGTCTTGTGTATATTGCAATGCTGAAAGAGTGTGCCCCCGATGACTAAGTCATTTGCTAGACAGAAGCTTCCAAACCTCACTCCGTTTTCACTCATCCTACTACCAACTCCCATCTTACCCATACATGCCTCAAATCCCTCATTTGAACAGCCCATTACTGCATTAAAGTCTCCAACGCAGATCAAAACATCATGTCTAGGTACCCTTCCTACTCCTTCTTGCAACTTTTCATAAAATGTGTCTTTCCTTTCATCGAGTGCATCATTAGTAGGTGCATAACACACAAACAGACTGATGTTGCCATGATTTGATTTAAACCGTGCATATAGCAATCGCTCATCTATAGGATCCCACTCACATAAAGCCTTATTTGCCTTACAACCCAGCAACAATCCTACTCCCTGATAATGCATTCCGTCCTGTCGGCCAGATATCAATAAACGTATACCATCCTCCAAATCCAACTTATCGACTCCAGTTAATCTTGTTTCTGTCAGAGCACAAACATCAAGTCCGTAATTTTGAAAAACTTTCACTAACTCATCGATTTTACCGTCATGATTTAGCGTTCTCACATTCCAGTTACCAATTTTAATTGTATTTTTTGCATTAACAAATGAATTAGATTGTAATTGAGGCAACCGTGAGATTCTTAGCACCCCCTGCCCATTTAAGGGCTGCACGGGACTGGGGGCCATTACTGCTCTTTCAGAGTCCATCAAGGTTTCTTTGGCTAACTTCCTGAACACCTCGCCAATGTGTTGCAGTCGCAGTAGGCAGCTAACTTGCCTGATTGCCCACACCCGAAAGACCCAGCTATGCTGTAGCCAGTCACGTGCCGGCATGCTTCCCAGCCATTTCACTCTCAAGGAGTTCCTCTGCCTGAGAAAGCAGCCACCCCCCTGCTCCCGAGGGCTTTTGATCTGTGTAGGTAGAGGGCGATCACTCCCTCACTAGCCATATACAGTGTATAGGCGATGGATAAATAGGAGAGAAAGGCAGGAGAAAGTAGTTCATACCAAGAGGATAGAAAGGTTGCAAGAACTTGAAAAGGCAGAATATAAGAGAGAAGTGGAGAAGCAATTGGGTAAATATGAGTTTGAGCAGATGGGGTAGATGGAAGATGTGTGCAAGATATTACAGAAAAATTATGTGCAGCATGTGAGGTGGAGTGTGGAGTGAAGAAAAGACGAAAGGGGGTCCAAGGAACACCATGGTCGAATCAAGAGTTGAGAAAAACTGTGGCGCAAAAGAAGAGAGCATAGAGAGAGTGGAGGACGTAGAGAAACGGAATACAGAGTTATATGTAAAGAAAGAGAGAGCGTGAAAAGAGGGAGTAAGAAGAGAATGAATGAGGAATTTTGAAGGATTTCGAGTGTTAATTTAAAGTAATGAAAGAAAATGTTCTGGGATGAGGTAAAGAGAAGTAGACAGGGTGTAAAGAAGGTAGTAGGGGAGTGAAAGGTAGACTGCTTGCGGAAAACGGAGAAAAAGTGAACAAATGGAAAGAACATATTAAGAGATTGTTAAACACAGAGAATCAGTGTTATGCATGTATAAGTGGCTAGGGAACAGCTGGGAGGAAAGAGATAAGAATGGAGGAAGTGATCAGTAGGATGGAAGTAGTAGATGGAATGAAGCGTGTCAAAATGGGGAAAGCCCCAGTATTTAATGGAGTGTGTGATGAAATGCTAAAACACAGGGGTGAGATAGTACTAGAATGGGTATGGAAGATACGCAGATTGACATGGGAGGAAGGTGGAGTTCCGGAGGACTTCAAGTCAGATTTAATCATTCCCCCGTACGAAAAAAAAAAAAAAGTAAAAAAGAAGTGTCTGACAATCATATGAACACTTGTTTTCTTAGTGTAATAGGAAAAGAATATGGTGGGATACTTATTGGCAAAATGAAGGAATTTGTTGGAGATGAACAGGGAGGTTTTAGGAAGGGAACATGTGTAGATCAGATACAGGTGTATTCACCCGAAGGTCTTCAGGGGAAAAGTTCCTAGAGAAAGGAAAGTATCTGTATGCAGCCTTCATGGATTTGGAGAATGCAAATGACAGTGTGGATGGACAAGGGATGTGGAAAATATTAAGATTAAACGGAGAAAATGAGAAGCAGTTGAATGCTGTGAAGAGTATGTATGAGGGTGCTAAGGATGCAGTGCATGTTGTTGGTGAGCTGAGTCAGTTCTCAGTTGTACTGAAACAGGAATGTATCATGTCTCCATGGTTGTTCAATCTGTATATGGATGGAGTTATTAAAGAGGTACAAGGTAGGGCAGTGGATGTTGGAGCGACCCTAAAGAGAGAAGGCAGCGTTTGGAAACATCCTGCCTTGTTGTTTGCAGATGATACTGTATTGTTAAGTGAAAATGAAGGGGAGCTGCAAGGGTTGGCAAATGAATTTGGAAGAGTGTAAGAAACGGGATCTAACTGTGAATGTAGGGAAGAGTAAAGTTGTGGTCTTCAAGAAGACTGAAGTCTCTGAATGCACAATGAGGTTGGATGGTGAGGAAATGGAAAATGCGAGTGGATTTAAGCAGATGGGCAGTGTAATAAGTGAGGATGAAAGTTCTGAGCAACAAGGAAAACAAAATGCTGGTTTTTCAAAAGCAGTTATAAGCAATATGGAAGTGAGGATGGAAGTAAAAAGTGCTGCATGATATTATTGTGATTTGAACCCTAACGTATGGAAGCGAAGCTTGAACCTTGTTGAGTCAAGAGTGAGAGCAGAGGATATGAGGAAACTGAGAGGAGCATGTGGAGTTACATGGAGAGACAGACTGAGAAAAGAGGTTGTGAAGAAGGGTTGTCGTGTGGATGTGGATGTGACAGAAAGCTTTAGGAGAAATACACTGAGGTAATTTGGCCATGTGGATAGGATGGAAAGAGAGAGGCTAATGAGGAGAATGTACGAGAGTGAGGAGGAGGGGGGGAGAGGGAGGGAAAGACCGAGGATGAGACGGAGGGGTGGAGTTGAGAGGTATATTAGAAGGGTGTGTGAGCTTTGAGGAGGACAGCGATATGGCAGGGGACAGGGCGACATGGAGGCGATTTGTTTGTTGCCACCCCTTCCGGGATTATGGCGTCTGGCTATAGATGGATAGACAGATGTTTTAAACAACATGTAAGGATATGAAAAAGTTAAATTGCAATCTGTCGTGTAGTTTATAATGATGGTTGGGGGGTCGGCTTTCCTTGCGTGATCTTCGGTTTATTTATATGCCAATTAGTCTCATGTCTTTGTTGGATTCCCTGTAAGAACTACGAAAAGATCTTGAAGCAGAGTGTACTTCCTGTGGTAATTAACTCTATCATAACTGTGAAGAAGTCAAGTTTTTCTCGCTGCTTCTACGATTATGGGTTCGTGTGTTAGCTCAACGCCTATGCTGAGTCTATCAGTATATATTTGTTTATTAACAGCAAGTGCCCTTTCAAGCCTCTGAATACCGGTGCTCTCATGGTTTTGTACTTTCACTGTTATACTTTCGCATCCATGTATGGTTATGCTGATATTTTGTTAGCGACTCAGACGCTGCTTATTGCACATACTTATTAACTCAACAAGCGGATGATGACCCATTATGACCACCATTACGCCATTCACCTACATTCCTTCCACTAACGTTGCTACAATATATATCAACAAAGGCAGCTATCACTCCCATAATCATCAAAACAGCGTACACAGTGTCGATCTTCACTACCATCCTGACCATCTCATATATCAACAAAACCACCACCCATTAACACCGCCATAACTTCTATACCACCGCATCCTCACCAATGCCTCTTCCGCCATCACCACAACCATTCTCATGTCCATCATTATCTCGAGTGCCAACACAATTTTTATTGCCAACACATTTTTGGACATCAGTATTATCCCCCAAATTATTCTTTCTACAGTCTACATTACGTATTTGTCATCAAATTTTTCCTCCTCCTTCTCCTCCTCTCAGGCATGAACATCATTATCGCTCCCATCACTATCACCACCATTACCACCACCAACATTTCCGGACGTAACTTACTTCCTCACACCAGCACCACCACCATCCACTCTCCCTTCTCCAACCCGTTATTGGATTTCACAAGGACTTACGGGAGTTTACGAGAAGGTGAGGCGACCGTGTGATTGTTTTGTCGAAACGGAGATGGTGAGTTTTTCTCCCAGAGCGAAAAAGGAGACACGAAAATTAAATGTCAGAACTAACATCAATATACGCAAAAGTTCTGTAATTCCTGCGATGATCTCCAGTGCCGGAAAACTGAGCTCACAGGAAACCTTTTGTGCCTGGACTGGTTTTCGTGCGTTTAAAGTTTGTTCATATTTTATCGGGTCGAGGGGAAATTCGCTCGCCTCATGCTGGTTACAGGAGGTAAGAGTGGGGGGTGGGGATAGCGGCAGGAGATACGAAGGCGACAAGTGGGGAAGTTTGGGTGATACACTGAAGTATTTCAGTGAAGGGTTTTGTGTGTGTGTGTGTGTGTGTGTGTGTGTGTGTGTGTGTGTGTGTGTGTGTGTGTGTGTGTGTGTGTGTGTGTGTGTGTGTGTGTGTGTGTGTGTGTGTGTGTGTGTGTGTGTGTGTGTGTGTGTGTGTGTGTGTGTGTGTGTGTGTGTGTGTGTGTGTGTGTGTGTGTGTGTGTGTGTGTGTGTGTGTGTTTAATTTCGTTGTTGTATGGAAGCATATCCCTGGTTCTCTTAAGGTGTAAATTATTTAGTGTGTGGAGTGTATAACGGTAAGATGTAACTCTTAAAAATTCTTAAAACTACAGTCAACCAGCCCATCCTCCTCATTGTTACAGAAATGTAATCACTGTGAAATGGTTGTTTATCCCTGAATGAATCCCTGTGGAAAATGAAATATATAATGGGATAAACACAGTCGAATTATGACCATATATTTCGTGTTTTCTCACCTTTAAAAACTATATTATATTTTATCAAAGAAAATAGTAATGTAACTTATAAGCAGGGAGTTTTTCCTGGTTGTGCTGGGGACGTACCGAGAGAGCAGATTTCCTAGTTCTGCGTGAAGGCTTGTGGATGTTATGTCTAGACACGTTGGCTAGATGGCACTGGCGGCTAGGTGGTGAGTTAAGCTAGGAAGTTGTGGTGTTTGGGTGGTGATGGTGGTTAGGTGGTGATGTGTAGGAGGTGATAGTGGCTATGTGGTTGTGTAAGTGGTGATGGTGGTTAGATGGTTGTATGTAGGTGGTGATAGTGGCTATGTGGTTGTGTGTAGGTGGTGATGGTGGTTAGATGGTTGTATGTAGGTGGTGATAGTGGCTAGGTGGTGGTGTGTCGGTGGTGATAGTGGCTAGGTGGTTGTGTGTAGGTGGTGATGGTGGTTAGATGGTTGTATGTAGGTGGTGATAGTGGCTAGGTGGTTGTGTGTAGGTGGTGATAGTGACTAGGTTGTTTTGAGTAAGTGGTGTAGGTGGCAAGAAGATAGTGTGTAGGCGGTGACTGTACCTAGCTGGTGGTGGGTAGGTGATGATGGTGGGTAGGTGGTGATTGTAGCTAAAAGGTGGTGTGTAGGTGGTGATGGTGGCTAGGTGGCAGTGTGTAAGTGGTGATTGGCAAGAAGGTGGTGTGTAGGTGGTGGTTGTGTGTGGGTGGTGGTGTGTAGGTGGTGGAGGTGGCTAGGTGGTGATGGTGGCTAGGTGGTGGTGTGTAGGTAGTGGTGAGGTACAGGAGGGGGTGGGGTGCAGGTGGTGATGATGCCTAAATGTTGGTCGTTGGTCGTGGTGATGGTGGTTAGTTGGTGGTTTATAGATGGTGATGGCGCCTAGTAGGTGGTATATAGTTGACTGTGGTAGTGAATGTGGCTAGAAAGTAGTGTGTAGCTGGTGATGGTGGCAAGGAGGAGGTGTGTAGGAAGTGATAGTTGTTAAAAGGTGCTGTGTAGTTAGTATATGTGGTTAGGAGGTGATGTCTAGGTGGTGGCGGTTAGGTAAGGATGTCTAGGTGTTTTTTTTTTTTTTTTTTTTTTTTTATGCGAGGAAGAAGGAACCAAAGGCCATGAGCCTGCAGTAACAGTTCCCTCCAAGAGAAAAACAAAATACAATATAGAGCCAAATTCAAGATCCGATCATTTTGAGATGCCTGGACACACTGCGTTTGAAAGACTGGAGATCATAGGCAGCAGGAAATACAGACAGAGGGAGACAGTTCCAGAGTTGACCTGTTGCATAAATGAAAGACTGGGAGTAACAGTTAACTCTTGCATTAAAGAGTTGGACAGAAAAGGGATGAGAGTTTGCTGCCAGACGGGTGCTATGTGCCCGTCATAGAGGTGGAGGAATGCAAGCAGACAGTTCAGAGGAGCAGTGACCATTAAAGTAGCGATAGAAAAGAGATAAAGATGCAACAGTGCGGCAAATAGACAGAGGTTGAAGGGAGTCAGTAAGAGGAGGAGAGTTAATGAGACGAAAAGCCTTTGACTCCACCCTATTGAGAAGAGCTGTATGTGGGAAGCCTCCCCACACATGGGAGTTGTACTCCACACAGGGGCGGATAAAACCCCTGTATATAGTCAACAATTGTGCAGGGGTAAAGAAAGAGCGGAGTCGGCTTAGCACACCCAATCTCTTGGAAGCAGATTTTACAAGAGATGTAATATGATCTTTCCAAGATAAGTCCCGAGTAAATGAAACCCCAAGCATGTTCAAGGATGATACAGGATTATGCTGAATATTATTAAACATTAGTGGGTATACCTGTGGAAGATTTTGACGGGTTGATAGGTGTAAAAACTGAGTCTTAGATGCATTAAAAACAGGTGGTGGCGGTTAGGTGGTGATGGTGGCAAGTTGGTGGTGTGTAGGTGGTGATGCTGCTTAGAGGGAGATGTGGATTTTTTTCCCCAAGGGAATCCCGCAAGATTGTTCCTTCCAAGAATAAAACAAAAACAAGATAAGAGACAGGCAAATTCAAGATCTGTTCATTTCGAGATGTCTAGACACACTTCGTATGAAAGACTGGAGATCATGAGCAGTAGGAAATACAGGCAGAAAAAGATAGCTACAGAGTTGATCTGTTGCCTACATGAAGAAGTGGGAGTCACGGTTAACTCTTGCATTATAGATTTGGACAGAAAAAGAATAAGAGTTTGTTGCTAGTCAGGTGCTACACGCAAGCCGTAGTGATGGAGGGATGCAAGCAGACAGTTCAGAGGAGAAGCGACCACTGAAATTGCATTAGAAAAGAGACAAAGCTGCAACAGTTTGGCCAAGAGACGTTGAAGGGAGCCAGTAAGATGAGGAAAGTTAAAAGCCTTTGACTCCACCTTGTTGATAAGAGCTGTATGTGGGAAGCCCTCCCACACATGAGAGCTGTACTTTACACAGGGGCGAATAAAACCCAAGTCCATAGTAAACAACTGTGTAGGGGTAAAGAAGTCACTGAGTCAGCTCAACTCACCTATTCCCTTGGAACCATATTTTACGACAGAGGTAATCTATCTTTCTATAACAAATTCCAAGAGAATGAAACCCCAAGAATGTGTGTTTAAAGATGATGTGGAATTGAGTTGGGTATGATTAAGACGACACTCCCACAGAAGATTTGACAGGTTGAAAGATGTAAAAACTGAGTTTTTGAAGCATTAAAATCAGCAAGAATACTTTTATCCCAATTAGAGGTTATGAGTCAAGTCAAATATTAGGTGTGCCATAGCCTCATCCCTTGTTTGTTGAAGTAACTGCTGAAGTGGACGCTGCAAGAAGTGGATGGAAAGGTGAAGGATGAGTCATCAAGATATGAGTGCATAGAGTTAGATGTACACCAAAGAATGTCATTTATGAATAGAAGGAAACGAGTAGGTGATAGGAAAGAGCCGTGAGGAATACCACTACTGATAGCTCTAGGAGAAGAACGGTGACCATCTACAACAGCAGCTATAGAATGGCCAGAAAGGAAGCTAGAGATGAAGGCGCAGATAGAAGAATAGAAACCGTAAAAGGGCAGTTTGGAAATTAAAGATTTATGCCAGACTCGATCAGAAGTCTTTGAGATGTCAAATGCAAGGGCAAAACTTTCGCTAAAGTCCCGAGAGGAGGATGACCAGAAGCCTGAAAGAAAGATGAGAAGATCGCCAGTGGAGCGTCTTTAGCAGAACTTATACTGACGATGGGAAGGAAGGTTGTGAGGGGGAAGATATTTAAAAACATTTTTGATATACAGAATGTTAAAGCAATTGGGCGATAGTTAGAGGGCTGGGAACGGTCACTCTTCTTTGGGTCAGGTTGACTGAGAGCAAATTTCCAGCTAGAAGGAGGGGTACAAGTTGATAGAACAAGAAGAAAGAGTTTGCCTAGGTCGGGTGCAAGTACAGAATCATGGTTCATGAGAACAACAGGAGGGACCTCATCAGACTCATATGAATTGTTAGTATTGAGGCCAATGATGGCATAGAATACATTGATAGAAGAAATTTTTATGTCAACCACGAGGAAGTCAAAGTGGGAAGTGATAGAGGAACAACACCAGAATTGTCTAAGGTGAAATTGGAGCCTAGCCCCGGGCTCCTACGCTCCTCATGGGGCAATGCAGGATTAGATGATGGTTGGATGGATGGGTGGAACTGGAGGAAAAGTCTGAGCAAAGAGTTCTGCTTTATCAGTAGAAGAAACAACCACAGAGCCATCAGAGTGGAAATGAGGAGGAAAGGATGATGAGGTAAAATTATTAGAAACGTTTTTGGCAAGATTCCAGAAGGAGTGGGAAGAATCTGAGTTGGAGAGTTCAGAGCATTAGTATGAACAAAATTATTTTTAGCAGAGTGAAGGACAGACTTAGCACAATTCCAGGTAGAAACATGAAAGAAATGAGATTCAGGGGCGGGTTGGGTCTGGTACCTTTCGTAGGCTCACTCCTTGTTGTAGACAGCATTAGAACAAGCGCGATTAAATCAAGTTTTTATTTTACATTAGTCACACCTCACATAACCACGCATATCCCCTCCTGCCTCAAATAACCACACACATCCCCCTTTGCCTAATATAACCACACACATCCCTCCCGCCTCACATAACCACACACATCCCCTCCTGCTTCACATAACCAAACACATCCACTCCTGCTTTACGTATATCACATGACCAAACACATCCCCGCCTGTCATAAATACCTCACACGACCATACACATCCCATCCAGTCCTACATCGCATAACCACACACATTCCCTCCTGGCATACACACCTCACATAACAAGACACATCCTATCCTGCATTACACACCCCAGATAACAACACACACCTCCTGCACTACACACCTCACATAACCAAACACGCCCCAACCTGCTCTACATGCCATTCTGAATGCGTGCATGGGAAAGGGTGATCCAACGAGGGGGCCGTGTTAAAACAAACACATTGTACCCTTTATTCGCCCTGCACCCACACCCGCCAGTTGTATGATATTTTCCTTCATGTTAACAGACACTGTGGAAACATTTTGCAGTGGGCTTTATCCTGGAACTTTCGCAGTTATATTCTTCTTAGTTATATTAGGCATGAATGTAATACTAAAACACGTATTTGTCTTATTTAGTCATCAACATTATATTTTAACTTAACAGTGTTATGTCCTCATTCCACGTTGCCACAGGTTCCAATAGCAGTAGTTCAGTATTGGAAGAACGTCGCTCAGTGAATCTTTCCTCGTAGAGTCAGCCTTTCAATGGATACAAAATTAACTCAGGTTTCATAATAACACAGGTTTCTCGCGTTCATGATATTTATTTTTCAAGTAATTATGCTGTCTGCATGTCAGCTTAATTTTACATGTGCCAGAGCTACACCAACTTCATAAAGGTCAAAAGTAATCTTACTCCTCTACTCCCTCCCCTACCGTTTTTATAACCTTCCTTGCTACTCAAATGGTCTACATACTCCTAGCAGCAACGGAGCTTTAAGTCTGCGACATGCAAAATATTCCAGAGCTTTTTTTTTTTTTTTTTAGGTGTCCGACTCTGACCATAGGCTTCACAGCCTGCTCCCAAAGCCCAGTAGTTCTTCATACCATACACCTCCACATGTTACCACTTCGGTGTTAACACTGACCGTCCATACTGAATACATGCTAGGGCTGTTTCATACAGGACTGGTGTATTGGTATTAGTGGGGATACTTTTGTGACATGTCGGCGGGTCTTTTGGTAGGTCAGTAAAGTCTGCTTTTATGAAATTCGAATCCTTAAACTGTTCCTTGCTCCTGGGGGATTCGAACCTGGGTTCGATAGGACTGCAGACCACCTCACTACTGATTCACCCACCGCCTCCCGCACCTTCTTTCATCATGTAGAACTTTAAATGCTTTGGCTTACAATTAAATCAAAATATTACATACTTAAACAATCATCCAAATAAAACATTATTGAGAAAATAACATTAACACACAATTTTACTAAATACCTCCGCTCACATCATTAGGCTACCTGGCAACTCAGACCAGCAACTGAAAATGCGAGAATTATTTGGAATATTCCATCACCATCTAGTTAGCATTCCTGTTTCTTAACACTACCTCCTTCCGAGTCCTTTTATTACCCTGGCAAAACTACACAGAATTTACAAACATAATCCCTAATCCTAACAAAACATTGAATCATACACAAAATAGTCCTTCAACTTATCAGGTCTTCTCCTATACCGCTTCCGACAATGTCTCTGCCCTTCCACCCAGTGCAATCCTCCTGGAATGACTTGGTTTTCTTCCTAATCCACTTCTTCCCTAGGGAGACTGTCCCAATCCTTTTGTGCTTCAGCTCCTTCGCCCTCCTCATCATTATCTGCTGCAGGTGTGCACCATTCGTCGAATATCCCAGGTGTATTATCCTGGCCATTGGTACTGCCACAGACGATTCACATGCACCATCTTTGGGCGAGACTTCCTTCCCAGTGTCTGGGTGTGTTACATCTGACAGATGTTGAATCACAGTGTCGGGCTCCTCGCATGGGCTTTGTATCTTCAGTGACTGTCCTCTCTCCCACTGAGGATTTTACAGCCAAAGTTTGTCACCATCCACGAAGCTCATCTCAGTTGCATTGGCATCATACCTGCACTTCATCACCTCACCTGAGAACTTCAGAGCTCCTTGAACTTGGTAATGTATCTTAGCCACTCTTTCCTGCTGATGCTTTGAACAGCTGGAGGTGTCTGTAGGCAGCTCTTCACCAAGTGGTCTTACCATGACAGATGAACACCCAATCGTAACTCGTGGCTCAACTTCAGTTTTGCAGGGGTGTAGGCGGTAGGGTCATGGGATGCAGACCGATATGCCATCAGTAATGCAGGTAATTTCTGGTCCCATTCCATCAATTCCTCTACACAGCATTTGGACAGTTCTTGTCCCATGGCCCAGTTAATGTTCTCTACTCTCTCTTCTGACTGGACTGTGGCCATAGTGGAGTTGTCCTGGTCTTCTTGATCCCTAGTAACTTGCAGCACTCACGGAACACAGCAGACTCGAAGTTTCTACCCTGGTCTGAATGAAGCTCTTGTGGCATCCCAAAATGACAGAAGAATTGGTTATCCAGCACCTGAGCAATAGTTGTGGCTTCCTATTCTGGGATGGCATAGGCTTCTGGCCACATAGTGAAGTAGTCCATGGCAACACCTATGTACCACTTTCCTTTTTCAGTGAGTGGCAGAGGTCCAGCAATGTCCACTGTGACTCTTTCCATCGGTGCACCCTTTCGGGACAGCTGAAGAGGGGTGCAACCACGTTTCTTTGGTCCCTTCTTGGCACAGCATACATCACAGGCCCAACACCACTCTTCAACATCCTGACGCATGACAGTCCAGTAGAACCTCTGTAGCAGTCAACTAAGAGTTTTCTTCATTCCCAGATGCCCACTAGTGATCTCGTTATGAGACTCTTCTAAAACCTCAGACCTCATTTTCTTAGGTACCACCGACTGCCAATATTTGCTGAGGCCATCTGGTGTCTCCCACTGATGCTCCAGTACTCGGTTGTTCAAACGAAGGTGCCACTGACTCCAGTAGCTCTTTAGTCACAGGGCCATACCTGGATACACCCTCCCAAGACGGTCGCACTGAACTCTGCTGCAGCCAGTCAAGCACTGGTTGTAAATCCGAGTCTCAATCTGTATCCTCTTCAGGTCTTCTTCAGCTGACACTGGCCCAGTCACTTCAGTACAGCTGCATTCCCTGCTAAGAATTTTTTTCCTACTATAGAGTATTGCTTTCATTCTGGGTCACAGGGCCAAAGATTCAGGCTGTCAAAATTGCCATGTACCCACCAAGGACAGTGATGCACCTCATAGATGTGCTGATCCAACTTCCCGAGCCAGCATGCCAGGTGTCCTTCTGCAGCCCTCTTCTTATTCCCCTTTTTCTTCTTTGGTCAGTCAGAACTGATGTGTCTCACCTCATCACATGTCCAACACCGTTTTGCTGGCATTGTAGATTTCCTTGCATTGTTCTGTTCTTGCTCCCTCTACTACTTATAACAATCCTCATTCTTGTGTCCTGGCTTCTCGCAGAACCAGCAACCTCGTTTAATCTTCTTCTGCTCCCTCTTCCACTTGTAGCAGTTTTCTTTCCTTTGTCCTGCCTTCACACAATACCAGCAACTTCCTTTCTCTGCATCACATACTTGTCCCTTTCTTGCTTTGAATCCTGCACTATATCCTGCCTGCAAGCTGGATGTACTGGACCTGACATAGGACTCACTTTCCAGAGCACTGGCTAGTGTTTTCTGCATGCTTCTCAGTTGTGCCTGCTTTACTTACACTTTTAAGTCAGCACTATGAAGAGCATCGATGAACTGGTCCCCCAGAAGCATAGCCAGCACATTAGGTGCTGCTCCAGGGTTCCCCATGTGTGCCACACTACCCAGGTTATGAGCAAGCTGCTGATGGGATCTGTCTCGAGCCCACACTTGGGTCTGGGATCTTGCTCTGTAAGCCTTTGTCTGATACTTCGTCCTGTGTTTGTGCTTCAGCACTTCTACTAGGGACTGATAACTGTTCCTCTCCTCCACTGGCATCTGGCCAAGAATCTCTATTGTGGAACCCTTGAGGCTAGTAGCAAGCTGCAGTGTCATCTGACTATCATCCCAGCCATTATGATCTGTATGTAACTCAGAATGCACACGATAAACTTCCCAAGATACTTTACCATCAAACTCCCGAGGTCTTTTTAACTGAACCCATAATACAGACATGCACATTACTAGTTTGGCCTAAAAACTGAGGCATTATAATTAGGTCCAGGACTCAGAACTTCCACATCCTGATTATTCAACCCTGCAATGCTACCTTTAGATGCTAGGGATTGATCAAAATTCACCGTGCACTGTCTGTGTCTTACATAAGCTCCCAGTACACATACCTGGGGCTCAGCAACTTAAGATTGCTCTACAGCCCCAGTTCTCTCACTAACTATCTTCGACTGGTCGTCTACATGCTGTTTGCATTCCATCACATTATATCTTACCTCTTACTTCTGCTGCTGTAGCTCAGAAAATACTTCCTGCTTCAACTGTTAGTGTTCTTCCCTCATTTCCCCCAAGAAAGGATCAAGCTTTCCCTGCATCCTCAGTTGTAACCCCTTTTGTTGCTCCTCTAAACGTTTTGAAGCCCTTCATCTTGTTCTTTCTGTTCTTCACTTTGTGCTTTTTTTGTGCTTGTAGTAACTTCATAATTTTCAGCCACAGGTGCCTCCTCCTGACTAGCTTGGCTTCTTCTCTAAACATCATCTAGCTCCATGTCAAAGATTCAGCTCACTTCAGGGCTTTTTTATCCCATCTCTTGACATCACTTGTCACGTCGTCGTCCCACACTGCTAGAGGCTCCAATAGCAGTAATTCAGTATAAGGAAGATGCCACCCAGTGAATCGTTCCTCGTACGGTCAGCTGTTCAGTGTACAAAAGATTGTCTGAAGTGTCATAATAATACAGGCTTCTCACGTTCGTAGTCTTTATTTTCCATGTAATTACAGTGCCTGCTTGCCAAATAATTTCACAAGTGCCACAGTTACACCATTTTCATAAGAGCCATAAGTGAACTGACCCCTCTAGCCTCTTCCCCCATCCTTTCTATAACCTTCCATGCTACTCAAATGTTCTAGGTATTCCTAACAGCAACAAGTTCTATGTAGGAGACATCCAAAATATTCCAAACTTTTTTACATTATGCAGCACTCTATATGCTTTAGCATACAAATAGAAATTAAATTTGAGTATTAGATAATTTAGCAATCATTAAAGTAAAATACAGTGAACTTCCAATAATCCGGCATCTGATGGTTTGGAAAACCCGATGGTTCAGAATTTTCAACCCAGGGTCATTTATAGCTTTTCTGGGTAAAAAATCGAGAAAAATCGGGGAAAAATCGAAAAATATTGAAAAATAACCGAAAGTGGTGCAGCGAACTATCCAATTCTACACCCACACCAAGATTCAGGGAGTCCTGGATGTTTATTCAGCCGGTTGTCTGTTGTGTACTTTATTTTTTTGGATGTGTTATGAACATTTTCAGGTATCTGTCCGATAGTCCAGAAAATCTGATAATCCGGAAGGTCCGTGGGCTACTGCATTCCGGATTAACCCGTGGATTGTGCAATTACCTTTCTTCATCTCACGCCATGGTGCGAAAAAAATGAAGATTTTTTTGTTTTGTTTATTATAAACTCGACGATAACTAGCCAGGGCATCACCTGGTGAAAAAAAAAAAATTCTCTCTCTCTCTCTCTCTTTCTCCATCTGTGCGTAGTGCCATGCATAAATTTACGAAGGGGAGTAGTGAAAAAAAAAAATTGTTCATTATAAACCTGAAGATAAGCATCCAGGGCATTATCTGGTGAAAGAAAAAGATCTCTCACTCTCCATCTTTGCATAGCGCCATGGGTAAGTTTGGGTGGGGGTGGAGTAGTTAGCGGTGACGCAAGGCCAGCATAGCCCGAGCTGTGGCTCGCAATCCACGGGTTAAAGGACTTTTACTGTATTATCAGTAGAAAATAAAACTTACACATAAATTTACAAATTACCTAAGCTCACATCAGTAAGCTTCTTTTTTTTATGTAAGGAAGAAGGAACCAAAGGCTGTGGGCCCACAATAACTGTTCCCTATAAGAGAAAAACAAAATACAAGAGAGAGCCAAATTCAAGATCCGATCATTTCAAGATGCCTGGACACACTGCGTTTGAATGGAGATCATAGGAAGCAGGAAATACAGACAGAGGAAGACAGTTCCAGAGTTGAAATGTTGCATAAATGAAGGACTGGGAGTAACGATTAACTCTTCTATTAGATAGTTGGACAGAAAAGGAATGAGAGTTTGCTGCTAGACGGGTGCTACGCGCCCATTGTAGAGATGGAGGGATGCAAGCAGATAGTTCAGAGGAGCAATGACCATCGAAGTAGCGATACAAAAGAGATAAAGATGCAACAGTGTGGTGAAGAGACAGAGGATGAAGGGAGCCAGAAAGAGGAAGAGAGTTAATGAGACTAAAAGCCTTTGACTCCACCCTATTGAGAAGAGCTGTATGTGGGGAACCTCCCCATGCATGATAGTTGTACTCCACAAAGGGGCGGATAAAACCCATGTATAGAGTCAACAATTGTGCAGGGGTAAAGAAGGAACAGAGTTGGCTTAGCACACCTAATCTCTTGGAAGCAGATTTTACAAGACATGTAATATGATCTTTCCAGGATAAGTCCCGAGTGAATGAAACCCCAAGCATATTCAAGGATGCTGCAGGATTAAGTTGAATATTACTAACCCGTGGCATCCCGTCAACGTTCTTTAATGTCCACATGTTTTGTCACTGCCAATCCCGTCGACGTACATAATCGCGAAAAAATTGCAAGGTCCCTAATTTGCACAATTTTCAATTTTCGCGAGTGATTTTTGGTACGTATACACGTGACACCTTCCTCTACAAGATGCCAGGCAGGGACAATGCCTTACCCAGCATGACCTCCTCCCCCCCCCTGCATGCCATTGTCTCAGCAATTCACCTGTTATCAGTGACCTGGCCAGTATAGCCATGTCATGCCACGGTACGAAATTCAGGGCCAGAGTGATTCCCCAATCGATAACAATGTGGAGGACAAGCTTTACATAGCATTAGAGGAAGAAACAGTTAGAAATGATGATCAGGTAATGTGGCAATAAAAGGTCAGGTATTAGTGAGTGAAACAATGCTTATAATGACTATAATACTGCTTGAAAACCAATATACTCTCGTACTGTTGCATCTTTATCTCTTTTCTGTCGCTATTTTAATGGTCACTGCTCCGCTGAACTGTCTGCATGCATTCCTCCACCTCTACAACGGGTGCGTAGCACCCATCTAGCAGCAAACTCTCATCCCTTTTCTGTCCAACTCTCTAATGCAAGAGTTAACCGTTACTCCCAGTCCTTCATTTATGTAACAGGTCAACTCTGGAACTGTCTCCCCTGTCTGCATTTCCTGCTGCCCATGATCTCCAGTCTTTCAAGCGCAGTGTGTCCAGGCATCTCGAAATGAATGGATCTTGAATTTGGCTCTCTCTTGTATTTTGTTTTTCTCTTGGAGGGAACTCTTATTGTGGGCTGATGGCCTTTGGTTCCTTCTTCCTTGCATAAAAAAAAAGTTATCTTCCCATAGAACTCGTTTTCTTTGGTGCCAGCCTGATAGAAAACTCAGTAAAGTAAGGAGGTACTCCTACCTGTATTGAGTATTTTAAACCTCAGGTGAGCGATTTCTCTATGAATTTTCGATGTTTCTCACCAAAAGCGAAGGTTTGAGCCAAAAAAAAAATTTTTCCTAAAATGGTCGGGATGGGGCAGGTTAAACATTAGTGGGTACACCTCTGAAAGATTTTGTCGGGTTGATAGGTGTAAGAACTGAGTCTTTGATGCATTAAAAACAACATGATTATTTTTACACCAGTCGGAGATACGAGACAAGTCAGGTATTAGGTGTGCCATAGCCTCATCCCTTGTTTCTTGAAGTAATTGCTAAGACGGGCATTGTGGGAACCGAATGGAAAGTTGAAGGGTGAAGTCATCAGCGTTTGAGTGGATAGGGTTAGATGTACAGCTTAGAAGATCATTGATGAATAAAAGGAAGAGATTGGATGATAGGACAGAGCCCTCAGGAACACCACTGTTGATAGATCTAGGAGAAGAACGATGACCGTCTACAACAGCAGCTATTGAATGACCAGAAAGGAAGCTAGAGATGAAAGGACAGATAAAAGGATAGAAACCGTAAGAGGGCACTTTGGAAATTAAAGATTTATGCTAGACTCGATCGAAAGCCTATGAGATGTCAAGTGCAATGGCAAAGCTTTCGCCAAAGTCCCGAAAGGAGGATGACCAGGAGTCTGATAGGTAGGTGAGAAGATCGCCAGTGGAGCATCCCTGACAGAAACCATACTGATGATCAGAAAGAAGGTTGTGATAGGAAAGATGCTTTAAAATTTTTCTAATAAGAATTGACTCAAAAACTATTGAGATACTGGATGTTAAAGCAATTGGACGATAGTTAGAGGATTGGGAATGGTCACCCTTCTTTGGGACTGGCTGAATGAGAGCAAACTTCCAGCAAGAAGGCGAGGTACAAGTTGATAGACAAAGACGAAAGAGTTTGCCTAGGCAGGGTGTAAACACAGAAGCACAGTTCTTGAGAACAACAGGAGGGACCCCATCAGGCCCATATGTCTTGTTAGCATTGAGACCTGTGATGGCAGACAATACATCAGCTGAAAAAATTTTAATGAGGTAAAGTTGCTAGAAAGGTTTCTGGCAAGGTGCCAGAAGGAGCAAGAAGAATTCGAGTTGGAGAGTTGAGAATATTTAGTATGGATGGAATTATTTTTAGCAGAGTGAAGACCAGACTTAGCATGATTCCGGGCAGAAACGTATAAAAGATGTGATTCAGAAGTGGGTTGGCTCCAGTACCTTTTATAGGCCCTCTCCTTGTTGTGGACAGCATTAGAACAAGCGTGATTAAACCAAGGCTTTCTTGCATTAGTCAAAGGATATGAGAAAGGAATGTATGCTTCCATGCCCGAGAGAATAACCTCCGTAATGTGCAAGGCACACTCAGATGGCTCCCGGCCATGGAAGCAATAATCATTCCAGGGAAAATCAAAGAAGTACTGCCTGAGGGCCTCCCAATCCGCAGCTCCAAAGTGCCACAGACGACGTTTCTTTGGAGGGTCCACAGGCCGTACCAGAGCGATAGGACAGGTTAAGGTGCTAAGATTGTGATCAGAGGAGCCTAACGGAGTGTAAGCAGAAGGATTAGTTGTAAGGAAGAGGTCAAGTATGTTGGAGCTCTCTCCAAGGCGGTCAGGGATGCGGGTAGGGTGCTGTACAACCTGCTCTAGGTCATTAAGGAGAGAAAAGGTCTAGGCTTGTTCACCAGGTGGATCAGTGACAAGGAGAGGAAAGCCAAAGGTGGTGTTTAACATTAAAATCTCCTAAAATGGAGATTTCAGAGAAACGAGAAATGGATAGAATGTGTTCCATTGTAGAAGAAATATAGTTGAAGAATTTTTGATAGTAGAATTAGGGGATAAGTAAACAGCGCAGGTATGTTTAGTCAGAGAATGACAGGAAAGCCGAAGCCAGAATGAAGAGAATTCAGAAGAATCGAGTTCAGGAACATGAGAGCAAGATAAGTCGTTGCAACTCCAAGTTGCAACTGAAAATACTTGATTTAACTGGAATTTTCCACTACCACTCTTGCTTCTTAACAATATAATAATATGATAATAGAGAGATATATAATTTTTGGCCAGTAGAGTTGCCCGGGTAAAAAAAAAAAAATACCATGACTGTTAATATCAGCAGTGCCTAGGACCATCTCAACTTTCTTGTGTCCAGCCCCATAGGTCATTTTGCTTAAATCCTGACCAAAGTGGTGACATACCAATGTTTGAAACTTATTTTTCTCAGGAAAAAAAGGATCATATTATAACTATCAATGCTATCAGTTTCATCATTTCCACTACCATCCCAACCAGTATCACCACCACTACTTTTATGTTTGCAACTGGGGGTAGGGGGGTTTGTCAAGAATACTCCCTCAGTATCCCTGCTTGTCGTAAAAGGCGACTAAAAGGGTTGGCGGAGGGTTAGTGCCCCTCCCCGGAAAACAACTAACTAAAAAAACAAACAATAAGCCTCGGACAAGGACTGACCAAACGTTGACGACCAAGGACCAGACAAAGGACATTGCAATTGGAACGTGGAATGTAAGGGGAGCAAATGATGAGGTGAAAGAGAGAGAGATTGTCCAGGTGCTTGAGGATGCGAAAGTGGATGTATGTGGAATAACTGAAACAAAATGGAGAGGAGAAAGTGTGAGAGAATGGGAGTATGGATGGGGTATATGTGCAGGAGTAGGTGAGAATGAGAGGGCAAAGGAAGGAGTATGTATAGTTGTGAGTAAAAGATGGAAGAGGAGCATAAGACAGTATGGATCAGTTGGATCAAGGATTGTGTGGGTAAAGTTGAAAGTTGGAATACAAATGTGGGCGATTGTGTGTGTGTATGCGCCAACGCAAGATCGTGCTAGAAGAGTGAGAGAAGAGTTCTGGACAAATGTAGAAGTGTGCATGGAAAAGTTTGGAAGGAATGATAGAGTGTTTCTGATTGGTGATATGAATGGTAAAATTGGGAATGTGAAAGTGGATGGAATAGTTGGTGAGTGGGGTGTGCCTGCTGAGATAGATGAGAATGGGAGTGCGTTAGTGGACATTTGTGCTGGGAGGGGGATGGTAATAGCCAATACCCTCTTCAGGCATAAAATGATCCACAGGTATACATGGCGAGTGATGAGAAGGGTGGGTGGTGAATTGAGTGAAAGGAAGGCAATGATTGATTATGTGTGTGTGGATGAAAGGATGCGAAGATGTATTTTGGATGCAAGAGTTTATAGAGGTTGGGGGAGTGGACTTTCTGACCACTACTTGGTGGTGGCCAGAGTTAAAGTTCAAGTAAGATGGAGGAATAGAAGAAGGGAAAGACGAGAGGAAGGAGTAGTTGCAAGGAGAGTGGAAAGGTTACAAGAGGATGAGAAAAAGGCAGAGTATAAGAGAGAAGTGGAGGAACGATTGGGCAAATATGAGTTGGAGCAGATGGGGGACGTGGAAGGTGTGTGTAGAATATTTACAGAAGAAATATGTGCAGCATGTGATGTGGTGTGTGGAAGGAAGAGAAGACGGAGGGGGTGCAAGGAACAGCGTGGTGGACTGAAGAGGTGAAACGGGCTGTGGCACAAAAGAAGAAAGCATACAATGAATGGATGAGAAATAGGGGCGTGGAAGAAGTTGAGAGGCGGAAGAGAGAGTTATATGTAGAAAGAAGGAGAGAGGTGAAAAGATTAGTAAGAGAGAGTAAGAAGAGAGTGGATGAGGAATTTGGAAGGAATTTGAGTGTAAAGTGGAGGGACTGTAAGAAAATGTTCTGGAAAGAGGTGAAAAGAGTAAGACAGGGTGGAAGTGAAGTTAGCAGGGGAGTGAAAGATAAAAATGGTAGATTACTAGTGGAGAAGGGAGAAAAAGTGAGCTGATGGAGAGAACACTTTAAGGAATTGTTGAACGTGGAGGATGGAAGTAATGCGAGTATAAGTGGCTGGGGAATGGCTGGAAGAAGGAGGGAGGTGAGAAGACAGGAAGAAATCAGTAGGATAGAAGTTGTGGAAGCAATGAAGAAAGTTAAATCAGGGAAAGCCCCAGGAATTGATGGAGTGTGTGGTGAAATGCTGAAGCATGGGGGAGAGATAGTAGTAGAATGGATGTGGAAGATGTGCAGATTGGCCTGGGAGGAAGGTAGAGTCCCGGAGGATTGGAAGTCAGGTATAATTATTCCCTTGTACAAAGGAAAAGGGGAAAAAGAAGTGTGTGGTAATCACAGGGGCATTTGTCTTCTTAGTATAATAGGAAGAGTATATGGTAGGATACTTATTGACAGAGTTAGAGAAAGAACAGAGAAATTAGTTGGAGAAGAACAGGGAGGCTTTAGGAAGGGAAGAGGTTGTGTAGATCAGATATTCATTCTCAGATCTTTAGTGGAAAAGTTTCTAGAGAAGGGAAAGAAGTTGTATGCAGCTTTCATGGATTTGGAGAAAGCATATGACAGGGTGGATAGACTAGGATTGTGGAAAGTGTTAAGAATATATGGAATAGATGGGAAGTTGTTGAATGCTGTGAAGAGTAGGTACGATGGTGCGAAGACTGCAGTGCGTGTGGATGGTGAACTAAGTGAATTTTTCTCTTTGAAAGTTGGTTTGAAACAGGGATGTGTCATGTCTCCATGGTTGTTCAATCTGTACATGGTTGGGGTAATAAAAGAGGTACAAGGTAGGGTAGTGGATGTTGGAGTGGCCCTGGTGAGAGAGGATAGTGTTTGGAAACTCCCTGTACTGTTGTTTGCAGATGATACCGTGTTGTTGAGTGAAGACGAAGGGGAGCTGCAAGGCTTGGTGGATGAGTTTGAGAGAGTGTGTAAGAAACGAAACCTAAAGGTGAATGTAGAGAAGAGTAAAGTGATGGTTTTTGAGAGAGGTGAAGTCAGTGAATGTACAGCGAGGTTGGATGGTGAGGAATTGGAAAATGTGAGTACGTTTAAGTACTTGGGTAGTGTGATGAGTAAGGATGGAGGTTTGGAGGGTGAAGTGCTTGAAAGGGTACAGCAGGGAAGAAAGGTTGCTGGTTCTTTGAAAGCAGTGATAAGAAACAGGGAAGTGAGTATGGAAGTGAAAAAGTTACTACATGACAGTATTGTGATACCAACTCTAACGTACGGAAGTGAAGCTTGGACGTTGTTGGAAGGACACAAGTCAAGAGTGAGAGCCGTGGAAATGAGTTATTTAAGAGGAGCCTGTGGAGTCACATGGAGAGACAGGCTGACGAATGAGGATATAAAGGAGCGTTGTGGTGTTGATTTTGATGTTATAGGAAGCGTTATGAGGAACACACTGAGGTGGTTTGGCCATGTGGAGAGGATGGAGGGTCAAAGACTGACGAAGAGAGTGTATGTGAGTGAGGTGGAGGGGGAAAGAGGGAGGGGGAGGCCGAGGATGAGATGGAGAGATGGGGTGGAGAGGTATATGAGAGAGGGGGGTGTGAGTTGGGAGCAGGGGAGTGAAATGGCGGGGGACAGGGCGACTTG
Organism: Coenobita brevimanus; assembly: GCF_032717465.1. NCBI lineage: Eukaryota > Metazoa > Arthropoda > Malacostraca > Decapoda > Coenobitidae > Coenobita > Coenobita brevimanus. The sequence continues at coordinate 11,130,460 of NC_137031.1, forward strand.
GAGGCGATTTGTTTGTGGCCACCCCAAACGGGATTGAGGCGTCTGGCAATAGATAGATAGATAGATAGAATTATCTCTGCCACAGAGTATACCTTTGTTAAGTACAGACACTTTCCATTGCATACTCATATGACTTGCCATCCCTCATTTTCCTCTTCATTCTATGATATTTGAGCCCTTTCAAAACAAATAGTAACCTTCTTTACCCACTTCAGCTGATATGAGATATCTTACCCTCCCAGCTACACCACCGAACCAATACACCATCCACTCAGTTACTTCACTCACCTCCATCCCGCCAGCACTTTCCATGCACTAACGCCACCCTCCCCAGAAATGCCACTCATTCATCAACACCACCTACACCAACCACTTCAGAAATCCATTTCTTGTACATAGTATAGAGGCGCAGCATGTCAAAGGGACCTAACATCCAGTTTCAGAGAAATTCGATTTTCTGTATTTGTAATTTTATTCACCCTTCTTTACCCTGGTATGAATCTGGAACCCGTCTGGCATGAATCATAAGGTCGAGAGTCCTTTTTAGTGTAACGTTTTTCACTTCTGTCCATGGCTTGGAGGCTCTGGGAATGCCAGTCACATCATAATAGGATAATATGTCGTTGTAAGCGGGGCCACATGTTTGCTTGCTATGGTATTGTGTGTTGCTGCTGCTCCAGCCAATGAAAAGTTGCGGGAGCATCTGGCTTGCCAACCACACATTCTCATTGGCTGCTTGGGACTCATCTGCACGAGTTCCTAACAATAATATTGCAGTATGTTTAACCCCTTTACCGCGGGGCGTCACTTTCGTGATGCTTGGGCGCAATGGATCATACCACGGGACGTCACTTTTGTGGTTCTGTGTTATTTTGAATTCTCCGCGGCTTTCAAGCGGTGGCTTGTATCATCTATCAGTACTGCCAGTGTCCAACAATAGTCAGTGCTCCTGATGTCATCTGTACTCCCATCCATTGTTGACAATTTAGCCATTTTTCCCCGTTCTTGACTCCCCTCCCTACCTCCCCTCCATTACCCTCTCCTCTCGCCTGCCTGGCCGTGGTGCGCTAAGCAAATCTTCCCCGGAATTTTCCACTGATTTCATCCATTGAAATAAGCCCTATGCTCTATTCTTATACAAAATAATATATACAAAAAAGAAATAAGGTGATAGTGCCATACACCTGGAATTGGCTAATTATCACCTGACAACACCTCATGTGCACTCGTTTGCTAATTTTCCCTGGTAATTTCCCCTTGAAATATGCCGTATAATCTATTCTCGTAAAAAAATATATATATAAGGAAGGAAAGGAGAAGCCTAAGTGATATTTACATTCACCTGGAACTACCTAATTTATTTTGTATTGTCAAGATTTCCTACCAATCATTTCATAGCATATAAATTAGCAGCTGTCACCCTACTGACATTGTCAACCCTTGGCTGCCCATATACGCAGCGTCATTCAGTTCCTTGTCGTCCTCTGAGGTGAAATCATGTCACACTCGCGCACCGCCATTTCCGCCGCTTCTGCGCCCATTGCAAAGGGCCCTGTGACCTCTATCCATAGAAAAACTCATGTGGGAAGCAGTAAAGGACTAAGTGACTCAGCAGTGGAACGTCAACTGGCAGAATTATCTATGATAATGATGGATAGTGACTTCCATCCTTTGGGTGAATCGTGTGATGAGCCTGGGGAGGAAATCGTGACAGAAACTCCAAGTACGAGTGCTTCAGTGTCCCAAGTTCGTCCTAGCTCCAAGGGAAATGAGCCCTTAGTGCAGCAATGGAAGGAATTTGGGAAGGGAGTGAAGAGTAGGTGGGTTAGCCTCGGAACAATGGCCCTGCATGACCCAGCCCACCATGAGTCCCGAGGTGAATCACCTCCCCGCTCTCCCAGCCCCACTTCACTAATTTCTTCCTCCTCTTCAGTGGAATTTTCATTGGAGTCTCCAGCAGCACCTACAGTGAAGGCAGGCTGTAAGGGAAGAGGTAAATCCCTGACTTGTAAAAGTAGAGTAGCAACTAGAGTAAGGGCTGCTAGTCTGACACGGCAACCTGGGGTCAGTCAGAGTGACCTTGAAACAGCCCAGTCTGCCTCACAGCCACCCTCCACCCTCACCCTACACCGCCACGAGGAAACCCTGGACGTCTTCGTGTGGACGGAAGGTTCCGATTTCTTCCCTGAACTACTCCATTTTGACGAGAGTTCCTCAGGGATACAGCCTGCCTTCACTCTTGACGAGGATGCTGAGTGTGTGGACTTCCTTTTGGCCTTCCTCAGTCATGCAGCACATATGTGACGAGACCAACAGGTACGAGTCACAACGTGCTGTAAGTGGTGCAGGTGCAGCGAAGATGCATCAGTGGACCGTGCTTGGAGTGCAGGAGCTGTATGTGTTCTTCGCCCTCATGCTTCTTATGCCACATTCAAAGAAGCATGAGTTGGAAGATTACTGGTCCATGGACCCCTTACTACCCTCACCCACCTTCAATAAGTACATGGCCAGAGATCGCTTCCGAAACATCATGGGAAACCTGCACTTCGTCAACAACGATGTACCTTCCCAGACTGACCCACTCTGGAAGATCCGGGAGATTCTGAGCAGAATGAAGGATAAATATATGTCATTCTTCCACCCATTTCAGAAGGTTGTCATTGTCGAATTCTTGGTTTTATTCAGAGGATGTCTGAGGTTTGTACAGTACATTCCAAGCAAATGTCATCGCTTTGGAATCAAGTTCTTTGTACTGTGCGACTGTAAGACAGGGTACATCCTTGACTTCATCATCTATTCAGCCAGCACTGTCGATCTGGACTTGGCTTCTCAGGCTGTGTAGTGAAAGTGCTGCTTGAAAGGTATTTTGGTGGGAATCATGTGCTGTATACTGACAACTCCTATACAGCACCGAAACTTGCTATATACCTTTCAGAGCACAGCATCGACTCCTGCGGGACTGTGAAGAGCAATCGTGCCAACTTCCCTAAATTCACAGAGGCAGGAAACTCGCAGCATGGAGACGTGCACCTACGCAAGTCTGAGAAGATGCTGGCAATACGGTGGCATGACAAAAGGGTCGTGCACATGCTCACCACCCTACACAAGGGGGAACTGAAAGACAGTGGGAAGGTCAACCATAGGACAGGCGAACCCGTGAGGAAACCTGATTATGTCATCGACTATAATATCAACATGCGGCTGATGGACAAGTCCGAGATGATGATTGGAGATATCGACTGCCTCAGGAAGAATACTAGGTGGTACAGGAAAGTTTTTCTGCATCTCATTGACATGACGATGCTGAACGCCTTCATCCTGTACAAGATGAAGGTAAAGCCACCCAAGTCCTTCTCCCTGAGGTTGTTCGCCAGGACTTGTGTTCAGCAGTTGCTTGAGAGGTATGGTACTGTGACAGCAGCAGCTCCAAGGCACCATTCTGTTAGACTTCCTGACAGACTTTTGCAGAGGGCGTACATGGATTGGCACAGACTGGTGCAAATGCCTGCCACAACGAAGAGGAAGGCTGTGATCTGCAGGTGCCAGGTGTGTGCACATACCACCAGATGCACACCTGAGCACAAACGCACCTCTTGGCAGTGGCTGAGTGCCAGGTTCCCCTCTGCGTAACCTGCTTCTTTGATTACCACAGCCTGAAGCAGTTCTAAAAGTGCAAGTGGAAAATGTAATTAATGTGTAAATAATGTGTACATAGCAAGTGAAACCAATGGATGTAAATATGATTGAACTGTGTATTATAGTTTTATAAGTCACTGCAAGTGACAGTGCATAACATAGTATAAAATAGAAGTGTAAATATTGAAAATACAATAGAAAATGTAAATAGAAATGTAAATACTTTGTAATATAAGAATATGAGTACAAATACTTGAAGTTATGACAGTGAAAGTGAAACCTTGGCTCTCTACGTATTTTACTGAAAGAGAAAGTGAATGCTTACAGTGACAATAAACTACTATTACTGAAGGAAACTTATGGATAAATTCTGCAAATATATATAAGTGTAATAAAGTAATAGGAATATAAAATGTGAGTGTTTTTATGAATAATAAATGACAGAATACAAGCGGGGAACGAGGACGGGTTGGAAGCTCGTACACGCTCGTAATTTACATTACTTTCACAGTGTTTTTTTTTTGGAGTATGGATTCCAAACTATTTGAAAATCATAGAATAGTGTTTCTAGCGATGATATCAGGCTGTGGTAATCATATTACGGGGTGTCGGGAAGTATAAAGTGGAGACTTAGTTACCCAACTTCAGAAGTCTCCACAAGTCCTACGGTTGTTGACGAAAGCTCAACAAATATCCCAGGAGAAAGCTGAAGGTATGTGCCATATGCACATATATTCTAGGGCTAATAACCGATTTTTGGTAAATATTTTTAAAAAGTCAGTCGGAGCGTGAATATCCCCACGGGACGCGCAAGGATCGGCGAAAACATTGCCGCGGTGTGGGGTTAAAAGTGCGGCAAAACACGGTCAACACTGTCGGATCCACTGGCCCTCATATTTCTTGTGAAGTTTAGGCAGGTTTGTCATTCTTACAGGTATCTGTTATGCACCAGCGTGTGCATAAGAGCGTACTGATCATGTCAGACACAGATACACCCCTCCAAGACCTCGAGCCTGAAGTCTCTGAGGATTTAGTGATAGGCAGAAAATGAGGACAAAATCTCACCATAGGGAATATTAGCAACATTCTGGATAATTAGTAATATTAAACGAAACCTTGACAACAACAAGAGTATGGTTAGGTTCGGGTATTTTAGGTTTGGTAGGTTCTTTTGGCTTGGGTTAGGAGAAGTTATTTTAGGTTTAGTTAGGTTATTTTTAGGTTATGTTGCGTTAGGATAGGTTATTTTTAGGTTATGTTGGGTTAGGATAGGTTATTTTAGGTTTGGTTAGGGTATTTTAGGTTGGGTTAGGTTAGGATATTTTAGCTTAAGTTTGGATAAGTTATTTTAGATTGGGTTTGATTAGGTTACTTTAGCTTAAGTTAGGATAAGTTATTTTAGGTTTGAGTAGTTTTAACTAGGATCTCACCTGGACAACGAAAACGGATTACTCTTTGGACTGGAATGCACGAATAAGCCATAAAGATTACTGGTACATTAAGGCTATTACAGTCCACCCACCACTCTGCTGCCCTATGTCTGGATCCACCTGGCCTGGATTACTAAGGATTATGTCTTCTACTTATTTCACAGTTATCTGCCGACGTCCTGGAACAACCTTACCTGCAAACTGAGTTGGGTACAATGTTCTACCTACTGTCAACAGCATCTACTATCTACCTAACTTATCTACCTTTTTAACCTTCTTACCTTTAATACTAGCTCCGTAGTTGTGCCCAGTTACTGTTAGTATTACACCTAATCTACCTCCCATCTACCTTGTATCTACACTATCTATCTTCTACCCAATGTTTTTGGTCATGTTTTATTTTCCATATTTTCATTCAGTGTGTAAACATTTATTGATTTGTACTTGCCTGTTTTCAGATACCTGTTGATTGTGTACTTACCCGACTAAACAGTACCTGGAATATGAACTGGGGTGAGAGATGGATGGGATTCAAGCACAATACCTTTTATTCATGTTTTGTAATGAGTGAATGCATACTTATCCGACTTACCGTACCTGGAATATGAACTGGCCTGGGGTGAGAGATGGGTGTGAATCTTGCACAATACCTTTTATTTATGTTCTATAATGAGTGAAATGAGAAAATCGCTTCCAAAGTGCTGGCAGTGTCACTTTTTTTTTTTTTTAACTTACACAAATGAACCTGGCAAATTTTGGAAAAATTGGTCCTGTACGAAAAACATGACTGATACCTTCAATTACTGCATGTGGGATGAAAGACTAGTCCTTGATAAAGCTTCAGTGCATATATGAACATTAAACTCCATCGAGTTTGGAAATGGCTCGTTTAAACATTGCCAAACTTTGGATGCAATTTTTCGAAATGTAAAAAATTGTACTTAGGTCCCTTTTGACACGCCGTGCCTATTATCAGAGGGGCACACCCCGCGGTTGTGATGATGTTAAGGGTCGCTGGGGCTCCCAAACTGCCTACAGTTCAATAATCAACGTAAGATACCAATGTATTAAAATTTATTAATCTAAAAGATATTTTCTTTTGTCTTTGAAGAGAGAATATTTAAAAGAAACTAGATTTGTACAGAATTTAGGACATGAATATGAGAGAGAGAGAGAGAGAGAGAGAGAGAGAGAGAGAGAGAGAGAGAGAGAGAGAGAGAGAGAGAGAGAGAGGATCATGATGTGCTTAATTTGTAGAAATAGTCAAAAGGCGATGAAACTAGGCACTGCAACTAGTTGTCTTTCTTATGCATCCTTTCCTTCGCCTCGGCACTGCTTTCCTTTCCTCCTAGGCAGGGGTTCACTTTACCTTTTCTTTTTGCTCTCTCTCTCTCTCTCTCTCTCTCTCTCTCTCTCTCTCTCTCTCTCTCTCATTTTTAACTTCACTCTGGACAAACTATTAGGAGAAAGTGATCATAATCTAAGCAGATATATGTCATGTTTACCTAAGTTTGAACTCAGTGTCCAGCAGCATAGCAGAACTGGCATACGGACAGAAAACTTCATGGAGTGGGTGTGTGCAATGAATCTTAAAATGGAGCAATGAGTGAATGAATCCCTTTATGTCACTTGGGCTAATACTATCTCGCTCAAATGGTTCACACATGAGACAACGACAAAACTTAGGAACGGAAGGCAATATATCACAACTTCAAAGATGCTGGTAATCTATCAACCCAGAATGACTAGATTCACCAGCATCAAAGGTGAAGTCATTACTAAACAGGGATAAGAGCAACGAGGCATTCCAGATAGCAATCTTTCGTGAAGAGAATCCCAAGGAATTCCTTTATTACCTGGGCCGAATAAAACCGATGAGGAACGAGATTGGCCCATTACCTGATACAAACAAGTTTTATAACAATCTTATCATAATGAAATAGCAGACACTCTGAATTTCAAATTCTCAAGAGTATTCCCAAGTGTGGAGGGTGGTGAATTCCTTACGCCAGGCCCTCACCCCTCGTGCATGGGTATCCCCCCACTCTCCTCAAACCCCCTTCCTCCCCCCCAACCTCTCTCTGTACGACTCTCTCTTACTGGCTGTGGATGCTTCGAACGCATCTCTCTACTAGTGTTTCAGAGTCAATATCTTGGCCAGCGTTGACAACGCTGTGGCCCTCGCGGGAGTGCGGCCAGCTGTACATGGCTTCAGGCCAATAAGAACTCGCCCCTGATGTTGCGTGAGGAGGGATCGGACCAACCCGGGCGGTGGGGGGGCACCCACCTCTCGGCCGCCTCCATGTCACCCTCTACTCTACTCCCTCACGCCCTCCTTGTCCCCCATCACTCTCCCACCCCTCCACGCAACTGCATCTCTTCTTCCACAGCAACGTGCGTCCCTTCCCACTCTCTCTTGCCCCTCCTCCCTCCCTGCTAGCCTCCCCCCCTCCCCCCAAACCCCACCCTATCTCTCCCTCCTTGTCCCTCACTACTCTTCCAACCCTCAACAGGCCCCCGAGTGTCAGGCATGATGAACGCACCTGTTTCATGTTATTTCTACTTCTTCCCAAATTTTTACACCTCACTCTGTTCATTTCTTACTTCGTACCTACCAGTTTCTGAACGTACCGTAGTTGGAGAATGCTGTATGTTGTACTACATACGACGCATCTTATTATTATATTTTTCATTCTCCCTACGTGCTCAGATTAGCACCTCTGAGTAGTGTCCATCTGTAATAGCAGTATTTAACTTTATTTTGATGTCCTTGATGGTTATAAATATTTATATGCGTCTGTGTTAGTTTTGGAATGACTCTGAGGCCCTGTAGGGCTACTCCCCACACCTGTTTTATCTCCCCACGCCTACATACACACCTGTTTTTATGACTGGTATGACAAATCCCATTGAAATGGAGGGTTTCCACAAGAGAATTTGGTTGTTGCCAAAAATTTTCTCCCCAGGTAGCCTACCACCAAGGCCTTGTAGCCCTACTCGCCACACTAGTTATATTCCCACACCTACATACATACCGGTTTTCATGGTAGATGTTACAGAACACAATGAAGTGCTTTCATTTGATGCGAAAAGCTGGTTATTTCCAACCCCCGTACTTATAGGCTTACTCTCCACAGCCTACTTTATCTCCCCACAGTCTAGTAATCTCCCCACACCTACATACACCTGTTTTCATGGTTGGTGTGACAAAACAATTTGAAATGACCTGTTTCAGTAAGAAAAATAGGTAGTTATTGAAATTTTCATGTTTTCGATTGTTTTCGAGGGGTAATTATCATAAACTTTTTTTTGAACTTTGACGCGCGATTGTGCGGTAACCATTAGGCTCACGGGGGTACGGATTGCGTTGTCAGGTGTGTAAATTCTTCCTCTTTAGCCAGAACACAGTCAATTTGCCCTTGGTGAAAGTCGCCAAAACACTTCCGAATTGCAGTCTTAAGGGGTGTAAGGAGGCGTTATTTGTGTTTTATCAGCTTAGCTGATTTCTTCCACTTTATACTCTTTTGTAATTTTTTGTCCTGGGCAACTAATATTTCCCACCTGAATTTCTATAAGACATTCGATTAAGAGATTCACTGAAGGCTGGTGTGAAAATTTCTTACGTCGAAAATTCAGGAAGAACTTGCCATATAGACTGAGAAGGTAAACTTTGTCCCTAGAGAAATTGAAAAATAGGCATACTACGTAGGGACTTCGTTAAGAAAAAGGAGTGCTCTGAATGACGGAGAATGCCCTCAAACCTGCAAAAGTGCAAGATTGTGCACACTGGTTCTGCAAATTCATGAACCAACTACTCATTCTTAGAAAGTGCAGTCTTCAGTACTGTCTAACATAAAACTTAGGGCGCGTCCACACGTGTGCTCAAACAAGTGTTGGCAACACATAAGAAACACAGTAACGAACATGCTGCAAACATGCTGGGAACAGCAGCGTCCAGATCATGTTGGCAAAATCATGAAGTCTCAGCTGCCCGGTATGGACATACTTGTCGCATCACCTCAGCTGTCAGTGTTCGAAACTGCACTGAAACATGTTTGCATAGGCTACATCTGTCCAAATGCTGTTGCAAACATGTTCCCGCACATGTTGCCAGCTGTGTTGCCAACAGATGTTTGAGTACACGTGTGGACGCACACTTAGGTGTACTAATTTGCAATGAGACCAGTTCTCCAAACGTTGCACTGAAGTACGAATAAAGCACAGAGGCTTCAAGATTACATAAAGAGGCAATTTATGTATAGAACACGGGGCTAATTCTCTCTATATATTTCTCTTTTATGGCTGCATCATGAATATAATATAAGGTTCTTGCTGTCTTCCATGAAGAAGATATTGTGAGGCTTGAGAAGGCCTAGGCATGGCCTAGTAAAGAGTTAATACAGACAGCTAATTGAGGTTTTTAATATTTTTCTTGTGTTTTAAAGCATGGAATACCAGCACCTATTTTGTTTAAATACCAACACAGCTAAAAGTGCTATGTCTTTTTCATGTTTAAAACCCATAATAAACTTAATCGACCTGTGACAGAGATAGTTGTGAGTTCCTCGTTAGAGCAATTAAGGAAACGGACAGACAAAGTTTTGTAAGGTTTAATTAGCGGTAAATCAAAATGATTTTTCCTCATTGTCTGCAAAATCTCCCTATTTGACCTTTTTCTCTTGGGTTAGGTGTACACCCTTTTCCATGTCCGTATTGGTAGTCAGAGGGGAGGGTGTGGAGAGCCTTTATTTTTGTTCTACCTTTATCATAATTATATTAGTAACGTGTAACAGCCAACGCTGTTAATGGTACAGTCGTCCACAAGAAGAAATAAAAGTACAATAAAGTACAAATTAATGACCAAAAAAATGTTTTCATTACACAAATGAAAGGAAACAACTCAAAATGTTCGTTTTTCTGGCATTTCTTGGTGCTGTTCAGGACAATGTACCAAGTACTGCTTCAGAAACAAGGACTGTATGATACTTTTTCCAGTGGTCAAATGTACCTTCTGGGAATGGGTCGTAAGACCTTTTGTGGTCCTCTTTATCCTTGTGATTCCTGGTAACTGACTCTCTCTCTCTCTCTCTCTCTCTCTCTTGTAAGTTATGTTCGGTCGGATCTTTCCCAGTGGTGTAGAACAGTCACAAAAATTTCTGCAAGGTTGCTGAATTCCTAGTCACCGTATCCAGCTATAAATATCAACTTGCTTTCTTTCTGTCAGCTCCATTAAAACACTGGGTTATGGTAAGTGTAGCACCGAGGAATATGTGTAATGGTAATTTTGTCAAGGTGTTTGTGTCAGACATTTTAGTTACAACACAGGATCCTCACTTCTCTCCACGGCACCTTCTTCCCGCTCACTCACCCTCCTTGCCTTCGCCCTTCCAGGACCGTCCTCGACCTTCCCTTCAGCACCAACTCAACCCCTCTCACCTTTCCCTGATATCATGACCTCTGCCTCCTCACTTGTCATCACAATACGTCTCTTACCAATACACAGTACTTCATATTCTTTCCTGGATCTACCTCAGACTTGCAACTGACGCCCACTAAACACAAAACATTAGTGATAAACTGAGCCACCTTTGGCTGTTCGCCTTATTCCTATGATACATTGCGACAAAAAATATTGTATCCAACAGAGCATTGTAGGGTATAAAGAATCTCAGGTATACAACGTGAGTTAAACAACAATTATAAAAAACTAGAGCTCTGTATCTGTCCTACGGATAGTCACTAGTCTCCACTACTGTTCCTCAGTCACTTTGACCCCACCGGGGAGATCTGGATTTTTTTTTTTTTTTTCAGCAATGGTCAATGCCAGAACACATATTCTGGGCCCTTCAGATTCCTTGCGTAATCTCCGGTTCTCCTGGAATCGTCGGAAGAATAATAATTAGTTACGTACTGAACCTGTGTAGCCACGATAAGGAGCATTCGCCATGTTCGTTCGTTTAAAGTTTTCTGCACCTATAGTGCAGGCTGGGCCATACATTGGCCCGGTCAGTGGGGTGTGGGCTGAGTTAAAAAATAGTAAAGGAGAAGACAGGGCCTGAGGACTGCCCAGCACACACGACCTGTCTTATGGCTGGCATTGTGGTGTGTGTTCATCATGTGGTAAAGTACGTGTAATATGAACAAGATCTGAAGACCCTAATGTAACTTCTTGGGTAACATCAATAAAGAATCTGACAAAGGTGTCGAAGAATGCACCTGTCTGCTATTATTTCTTACAATGACCGTGACCTCTTTGTTTTTTTTTTTTTTTCCTATCAGCAAAGGCCTACGGCAGGACACATAACCTGGGCCCTTCAGATTCCTTGTGGAGTCTTCGGTTCTCCAGGAATCGTTGCGAGACTCTGATGCGAGAATAATAATAATAATAACACCAGCGAAGGAGACTAATAATGTAAAAACAGTAACAGCCAATCCTTCAATGCTCCTTCCAAACTTGGACTGCACACAGATAATTTTCAGCCACTTGTCTTCCACTTAAATGGCCCAATCATATATATGATTTCTCTCCATGCGCTAATAACACCTGCCCAACTTGGTTAAGGCGTTTATTTTGAATAACACATGTACTTAAGTAGACTTAAATGGTTTCTGGGGGTAAGAGAAGTATTAAGAATATCAGATTACTAGTGGGCCATTGCCAAAGGAACGTAAGCAATAAATAAAGCCACTTTCAACAGATTTTTAAAAAATATGAAATACATGGATTTCGATGGTATTTCGGAATGAAAAACAATAATAAAACGGTACCTTAAAATATTGCTGAAGTATTAAAGAATATTAAGTTTAAATACGAATTAGAACATTTGTAAAGGATGGTGAATAAAATCTGTGTGTATGGAACTGAACGACTTATTCACAATCAGTATTGTTAGGTTATCATTTTAAGAGGAGTATAGCAATTGTTCTGAAATCATTCATATATTTACCATATAATTTATATCCTCACAACTGTTGTATTGTTTATTGAAAGATATAACTATATCAAAATTTTCAACAAACTAAATTTTCTGCCCTGCTCTCTCACTCCTGTTTGAATTGTCGACAGGAGAATTGTTATCGAGTCACATATAAACCAATTATTCATTCGTCATACAAATAATTTATTACATTCGTTACTTGTTGTACTGGCATAGAAAGTAGATCGGATCCTTTCACGTTCGTCGTTTCCTTACATTTGTTTTTACAAAATTTGCAGTGTTTGTTGTTCACTACTTCTGCTGGTTTCCATGGCATTTCTACTGCCCTCTTAATTTCTCGTTTTTCTTCAAAGATATCTAAACAAAGGGGAGAATCGAACCTGGTTCCTGCAGCCTCTAGTGTCGCAATACAACCGCTGAGCAAAATCAATTCTCCACCAGACTACAAGGTTACAATGGCTATTACATAACTCATTACACCTATAGGTGACACGCCTTGCCACAGTTCTTTATGCCCCCGGCCACAGTTGTTGGAGGAGGCATTAAGTGATTCCATGCATGGGTGCGTGGGGTCCATGCAAATGTAACACTCTTTTGGTCGCGATATCTCCTGAATCTATGGACGTACTTCCACTAAATTTTTGCCAGAGATGCAGAGCGCGAAGATAGCGAACTGATTGGGTTAGCTAGATCAAGGAGTCAAAGGCCATGGATGAATGTGGTCGACTTAGCTTATGCTCGTGGCCGCGATATCTCCTGAACCCTTTGACGGATTTCGACCAAACATTTGTCTGTGATACAGTATGGAGGGACGAAGAATTAAGTAGGACAGCAAGGCCACGGGGTTCAAGGTCAAGGCCATTCGACTTACTTTATCCTTGTGTACGCGATGTCTCCTCACCTGTTTAACGGATTCGACCAAACTTTTGTCAGTGACACAATATGAAAGTTCAGTGAACTGATTGGTTCAGTAAGCTCAAGGATTCAAAGGCCAAGGACATATGGGTGTGGGTGCTATATCTCATGAATCCATGGATAGATTTCGACCAAACTTTTGTCAGTGATACAGTATGAAGGGCGATTAACTGTTAGGGTCAGCAAGGTCAAGGGGTCAAAGTGCAAGCTCTTATGGGATCGATTCAGTCTATGTTTAGTCTCATTTCAACCCACAATGAACCCTTTCATGGAGGCTGTATGGCGAGTCTGTACGCAAGGTTTGGCGGAGGCATACTGAGCAACGCTTTGCGTCGACAGCTCGAGTTCTCGGCATTTCATTTGCTTCTGTTTTTCATAGATATTTCATGACTCCTTTCATCTTTTCACGCGTCCTATGGTTGCATACACGTTTCCACTCTCCTTTTCAGTTCTTTAGCTGTATTCCGTTTTACCCTCTCATTCGTTTTTCACTTCCCTGTCTTGTCCCATGCCGTAGTCTTTGCTTTTGTTCAGGTTTTATCTATCTCTTCCTTCTTTCATCTTATAGTTTCTACTTTCCTTCCCCTTCTCCTCTTTAAATGCTTTCCCCTTTCAAGACATGTTATATCAATTATCAATTGTCAGCTATATATTACTCCTTGGTTTAATGTTCATTTGCTCTACGCCGCTCCACTTTCTTCCTTCAATCCACCATTCATTCCTCCTCCTCTCTCTCTCTCTCTTTCTTTCCCTTTCTCCATGGTTCGTTTCTTATTGTTCCTACCCTTGTGAAGTCTTCCCATTCTTTTCTCCTTGCCTTTCTTCCTCTTCTTCATTTACCTGATTCATCTATCCTTTCACTCTTAATTACTGTTCTCATTATCCCATCCTCCTCACCTCACCACTCGCAGTTTTGGAGGTATTCTATTCTCATTTTCTCTTGCTGCTCTTTCTGTTTTCGTAATCATAAGATGCTTCTGTATTAAAAAAAAAAAAAAAAAAATTACCCTCTCTTACCTCACACATTTATTTTCTTCGTATTTCTTTCTCCTTTCTTTCATTTTTCTTCATCACTTGTCATTATGTTCACCTATTTTCTCTAAGCTTTACCTTTTCAACCAAAGCCTTTCTTCCATTCTTCCCCCTCCCCTCTTCCCATTCACTTCAGTCTCTCTCTCTCTCTCTCTCTCTCTCTCTCTCTCTTTCTCTCTCTCCGTCCATCTCAAATCACCATTTTCTTTCTTTCCTTCCACATTCTCCCTCTCATCTCCCACTCTCTTTTGTTCCCTGTCTCTTCCTCTTCCTCCTACCTTTTGCTTTATTTTTTTTAACAGTAATTACCTTATTTTCCCTTAACCCCTACACCGCGGGCATGTTTACCAATGTTTTGCGTGTCCCGCGGGGTTATTCGGGCTCCAACAGACTCTCAAAAAATATTTGCCAAAAATCAGTTATTAGTCCTAGAATACTAGAATTAAATATGCTTATGGCACATACCTTCAGCTTTCTCCTGGAATGTTTGTTGAGCCTTCGTCGTTACCGTAGGACTTGTGGAGACCTCTGAAGTTGGGTAACGAAGTCTCCACTTTACACTTCCCGACAACCCGTAATATGATTGCCACAGCCAGATATTAACACTATAAACACTACTCTATGATTTTCAAGTAGTTTGGGATCAATACTCCAAAAAAAACCCACTGTGAAAGCAATGGAAATTACGAACGCATCTGACCATCGCACTTGCGCTAGTTCGCTGTTGGTACTCTGTCATTTATTGTTCATAAAACCCCTCACACTTTATATTTCTATTACTATATCACACTTATATATATCTGGAGTCTTTCTCCATAAGTTTCCTTCAGTAGTATTAGTTTATTGTCACTGAAGTCATTCAATTTTTCATTTAGTAAAATACGTAGAGAGCCACGGATTCACTTTCACTGTTATAACATAAAGTATTTGTACTCCTATTCTTATTACTATTTACATTTTCTATTCTATTTTCAATATTTACCCTTCTATTTTACTTACACTATGTTATTCACTGTCACTTTCATCCATTGCTTTCACATGCTATTTCCACATTATTTACACATTATTCTCCTTTCACACTTGCATTGTTAGAACTGCTTGTGGCTGTGGTAATCAAAGAAGCAGGTAACACAGAGGGGAACCTGGCACTCAGCGCACTGCCAAGAGGTGCGTTTGTGCTCAGGTGTGCGGCGGGTGGTATGTGCACACACCTGACACCTGCGAATCGCAGCCTTCGTTTTCCCTGTGGCAGGCATTAGCTCCAGTCTGTGCCGATCCATATACGCCCTCTGCTCAAGTCGGTCGGGAAGTGTTACTGGATGGTGCCTTGGAGTTGCTGCTGTCACCCTACCATATCTTTCCAGCAGCTGCTGGACACAAGTCCTGGCGAACAACCTCAGGGAGAAGGACTTGGGTGGCTTAACCTTCATCTTGTACAGGATGAAGGCGTTCAGCATCGTCATATCTATGAGATGCAGAAAAACTTTCCTGTACCACCTAGTATTCTTCCTGAGGCAGTCGATCTCACCAATCATCATGTCGGACTTGTCCACCAGCCGCATGTTGATATTGTGGTCCAACACAGCATCAGGTTTCATCACAGGTTCGCCTGTCCTACGGTCGACCTTCCCACTGTCTGTCATCTCCCCCTTATGTACGGTGGTGAGCATGTGCACGACCCTCTTGTCATACCACCGTATTGCCATCATCTTCTCAGACTTGCGTAGGTGCACGTCTCCTCGCTGTGAGGTTCCTGCCTCTGTGAATTTAGGGAAGTGGGCACGATTACTTTTGACAGTGCCGCAGGAACCAATGCCGTGCTCA
Source organism: Coenobita brevimanus (assembly GCF_032717465.1). Taxonomy (NCBI): domain Eukaryota; kingdom Metazoa; phylum Arthropoda; class Malacostraca; order Decapoda; family Coenobitidae; genus Coenobita; species Coenobita brevimanus. The sequence continues at coordinate 11,146,235 of NC_137031.1, forward strand.
GAAAGGTATTTGGCGAGTTTCGGTGCTGTATAGTAGTTATCTGTATACAGCACATGATTCCCAGCAAAATACTTTTCAAGGGGCACTTTCACTACACAGCCTGAGAAGCAAAGGGGGTGTGTTTTATCCAGATCGACAGTGCTGGCTGAATAAATGACGAAGTCAAGGATGTACCCCGTCTTACAGTCGCACAGTACAAAGAACTTAATTCCAAAGCGATGGCGTTTGCTTGGAATGTACTGAATAAACCGAAGACGTCCTCTGAACAAAACCAAGGATTCGTCAATGACAACCTTCTGAAAGGGGTGGAAGAATGACATAAACTTATCCTTCATTCTGCTCAGAATCTCCCGGATCTTCCAGAGTGGGTCGGTTTGGGAAGGTACATCGTTGTCAGCAAAGTGCAGGTTTCCCATGATGTTCCAGAAGCGATCTCTGGCCATGTACTTATTGAAGGTGGGTGAGGGTAGTAAGGGGTCCATGGACCAGTATTCTTCCAACTCATGCTTCTTGGAGTGTGGCATGAGAAGCATGAGGGCAAAGAACACATACAGCTCCTGCACTCCAAACATGGACCACTGTTGCATTTTGGCTGCACCTGTACCACTTGCAGCACGTTGTGATTCATACCTGTTGGTCTCATCACATATGTGCTGCATGACTTTGTCATCTAGGAAGGCCAAAAGGTAGTCCACACACTCAGCATTATCGTCAATAGTGAAGGCAGGCTGAACTCCTGAGGAGCTCTCATCAAACACTAAATGTTCAGGCACAAAATCGGACCCTTCCGTCCACGCGAAGGAGACCAGGAGACGTGGCGGTGTAGGGTGGGTGGTGGTGGTGGGTGGCTGTGAGGAAGATTTACCCCATTCAAGGTCACTCGCACTGACCCTGGGTTGCCGTACAGCACTAGCAGCCCTTACCCTACTACCAACTCTACTTTTACAAGTCCGGGATTTACCTCTTCCTCTACGGCCTGCCTTCACTGTTGATGCTGGTGGTGACTCCGACGACGAAGACTCAGGAGATAACTCAGCCGACGATGATTAAGAAATGAGTGAAGTGGGGCTTAGGGAACGGGGAGGTGAATCAACTCGGGACTCATGGTGGGCTGGGTCACACGGGGGCATTGTTCTGGGGCTAACACACTGTCTTTTCACTCCCTTCCCAAATTCCTTGCCTTGCTGCACTAACGGCTCCTTTCCCTTAGAGCTAGGGATAACTTCCGACACTGAAGCACTCGTACTAGCACTTTCTGGCACGATTACCTCACCCGGCTCATGACACGATTCACCCTAATCGTCAAAATCACTAACCATCATCACCATGGACAATTCTGCTAGTTCACGTGCCACTGCAGAGTCACTAAGTCCTTTCCTGCTTCCCTCGCTACTTTTTTTGGGGGTAGAGGTCACGGGGCCCTTTGCAATGGGCGCAGAAGCGGCAGAAATGGTGGGGCGCGAGTGAGACATGGTTTGACCACAGCGGAGGACAAGGAACTAAATGCCGCGGCTTATCTGAGAAGGCAAAGGTTGACAATGACACTGAGGATGACTGCTGCTAACTTACATGCTAATTTTTTATAGGTAGAAAATCTCGGCAATACATAAAGAAATAGGTAGTTCCAGGTGAATGTAAATGTCACTTAGGCTTCTCCCTTCCTTTCTGATATATATTTTTATTACAGACATCGATTACAGGGCATAATTCAAAGGGGAAATTACTGTGGTAATGTAGAGAATGAATGCACATGAGGTGTTGTCAGGTGATGATTAGCCAATTCCTGGTGTATAACACTATCATTTACCTTTTTTTTTTTTTTTGGCATATATTATTTTGTATAAGTATAGGGCATAGGGCTTATTTCAATGGATGAAATCTATGGAAAAATCCGGGGGAAATTTGCTTAGCGCAGCGCGGCGTGGGAGGTGAGAGGACATGGTAATGGAGGGCAGGTAGGGAGGGGAGTCACGAAGGGGGTAAAATTGCTAAAATGTCAACAATGGATGGGAGTACAGATGAGATTTGGAGTGCTGACTAATGTTGGACATTGGCAGTACTGATAGATGATACAAGCCACCACTTGAGAGCCCGGGATAATTCAAAATAACACAGAATCACAAAAGTGATGCCCCGCAGTATGATCCATTGTGGCCGAGCGTCATGAAAGTGACGCCTCGCGGTTAAGGGGTTAAACCAACTGTTATCTGTAACAGTATTATCAAATTGTGTTTTATTACTTCTGCTTAAATTTGTACCTCACTATCATTATCCATACACACACACACACACACACACACACACACACACATATATATATATATATATATATATATATATATATATATATATATATATATATATATATAAACTTATATAAACACACACACCACACGAGTATATCACTCAGTTCCTGGAACTTGAGGTAGATAAACAAAGTTTGCAAATATTTGTAACACCATGAGAAAAGGTCATATATACAGCCTTTCTGCACATGTAGCAGTCAAAGCTGCATCAGTCCGCTGCTAGCGCTACTAAAGTAAAGGTGCGTCTAAGTTTCCTGTCATGATTTCTCAATCTGAACAGGTGTTGGCCGGGCAAGAGTACTGCAGAAGTACTAGACTACCTGCCATGTTTTACCAGTATAAGCAGATCTAAACATTCAACCTAACTTAACACACACACACACACACACACACACACACACACACACACACACACTTAAAGACAGGCAGTAGGCCAAATGTCCGTTGGCGAAACGTTCGTTCGGCAAGCTGTCTAATGACGAACCATAGGTCGGCCAACAGTTTCCACCACGGGATGAAGGGCAGGGAATTCCAATGGAGGAAGGGTAGGGAAAGGTAGAGTAGGTTGGTGTATGCAGAGCAGACTGGTGTAGGCACTGCAGGAAAAGATTATGGATGTAGTGTAGGCAGTGCACACAGTGCAATGCAGGCTGGTTGAGGCCCGCTAAACTGAGAGGCAGGATGGATTAGGAAAAGCAGGGCATGCTGGTAGAAACAAGGTAGACCGGTGGAGGTGGAAGAGTCTGATGTGGGCAGTGCAGGATAGACTGGTGGAAGCTCTGCAGGAAAGGGTTATGGAGACAGAGAAAGGCATGCGGGTGGGGCAGGGTTGGACAGGTTGGTGGAAGAAGGACTGGAGACCTTTGGAGGGCATGGGAGGGCAGACTGGTAGAGGCAGGGTAGGGCAGGCTGACTGATTGACTGATGCATTTTTATTTAGCCATAATGTTATACCATATATTGAATTACATGTAATATGAAGATGAATATTATGGTCACACAATTAACAAGGTTGAGCCTTCTGATACCTTATCGCTCTCCTAAAACGCACCTTCATGAACCTAAGCATACTGTATATTTATATCACAATATGGACTATTAGTTAAGTTTTATTAAAGGAAACTTGGCTAAATAAACTAATTTGGTTAAAATTTACTGTATTCAATTATTAGTTTAAAAATTAGGATTTTAAAATGTCTACAATTCCAAACTGTACTATACATTTACCCTATGCACACATAAAACATAAGTACGCTTGAAGAAACACATACGAATACACATATACAGAAATTTGTACGTATACACTTAAAGTACAAATACAACATACATACTGTACAGTACATACTGTACTTCGCATGTATACAGTCATTCTTGGGCAATTATAGTATGTGCATCTACCGAATGTGGAAACATTACCCAAGCTATGATAAAACATGAGGACGTACTGTTATAGTTAGGTACTTAAACTCCACACTTATGAAAAAGCTTAACCGCCCATATACACATGTAACACTTATACATCTACAGTATATATGTATACACACACAGATACACACACATACATATACACACACATATTGTGCATAATCACTTGTGATAATACATATTTTAACAGTACATTTGTCTACTGTTTCCACAAACATACATTTGATATTCACAAATAAATACCCATTTTTCCCTTCAGTCCATTATCTCCTTTGGCCCTTTTCCTCACAGAATCACAAATCTCACCCTCTACTGATATATCCCCATTTTGTTTTCCCGGTTACCATCCCCTTACAAACTTCCGTAACAAGGGCGGCACCTGTTGTTATATCAAATCCCAATATGCAGTTGACACAGTTATAAACTTCACTTCAAGCAGTTTTGATTACTCATTGTATAAACTAAATTGTCAAAATATTACCAAATATATGTGTATTCTATCGCTCCCCCAATGCTTCTTTGGAACCCAGTGTATTTGATTCCATATCCACACAGTTAGGTAACCTTAACTTGCCCTTAGCACCGAAATTACCATTCTGGGTGATATTAACAAAAATAATGTTGAATGGTTATTGCACTCTGCCAGGACTGATGATGCTGGTGTAGAGTGTGAGCTGTTTGCAGAAAATTTAATCTCACCCAGCTGGTAAAGCAACCAACCAGAATACCTGATAATCCTGACCATAATGCCCATCTCTTGGATTTAATCTTGACAAATAATCCAGATCAGTACAAGATAGAGGTACTGTCACCACTTGGATCCTCTGACCACAATCTCATCAAAGCCTCATTAGTTCACCGTCCTACACCTCCCCGTTCTGAACCTGTCGGGATGTCTCGATGGCACTTTGATAGGGTAGACTGGGATGTTTTTAGAAATTATCTTGCTGACATTCCATGGCAGTCTTTCTTCTCTAGTGATCCCAGTTCTACCCAGTCCCACATTTGCGACTTAATACTAGCTGGTATGGATGTATTCACACCAAGTCAACAGTTCACTAAAAGATCGAACTCTCCAAAATGGTTTGATGGCAACTGTGCCATAGCAACATCCCAAATGTCATTAGCATATAACTCTTAAAATAAAAAAATCTGAATCACTCTCTCAATTTAAAATTGCTAGAAATCGTGCAAAAGCTGTAATAAATCTAGCTAAATCTTTCTTCAAAAGGAAGCATCAAAACCACTTAACAACCCTAATGACAAGAGAATATTTTGGTCAACTCTTAATTCTTTCAGCAATAACTTTAACAAGTTATCATCCATTCCCTCACTACACTCTTCAGATGGCAAGATTACAAAATAATGACCCACGTGCGAAAGCAGATATTTTTGCCCGTACATTTGCCAAAAACTCCACCATAGACGATGCCAACCAGAACGTCCCAGTACTATAACTTGACTCTCCCGAAACTGTTCCACTTAGAATGCAGACAAGATACGTAAAACCCATCCTAGGCAATTTACCTACAAACGAAGCTCCAGGCCTAGATGGAATTCCGCCAAATGTTTTGTAAAAGTGTACCCCAGAACTTGCCTCTGTTCTAGCTAAATTGTCCAGGCTATGCATACGTACTTCTTCATTTCCTAATTCATGGAAAGAAGCCAATATCCACCCATTTCCGAAGAAAGGAAATTCCTCTGATCCCTCTGATTACAGACCAATAGCAGTCACATCTTCTCTTGGTAAGGTATTTGAAACTTTAAATAATAAGCACATTGTTAAACATCTTGAATCCAACAACTTAATTAGTGATAGACAATCTGGTTTTCGCCACAAAAGATCCTCCATTGACATACTCAATTTCCTAACTCATAACATCCATCAGTCAATTGACCTAAATGGAGAAACTCATGCAGTAGCCCTTGATATTTCTACAGCTTTCGACAGAGTATGGCACCGTTCCCTGCTGTCCAAACTCCCTTGCTATGGACTAACATCTTCTGTTCCACTGATTTCCTCATATCTTAGTGACAGGAAAATAAGAGTCAAAGTAGATGATGTATATTCCAATTTCCACTCAGTTAACGTCGGCGTGCCATAGGGATCAGTTCTGGCGCCAACCTGTTCCTGGTTCATGTTAATGATCTCTTATCTTTCACCCACAATCCCATCCACTCATATGCAGATGATTCAACACTACATAGTTCATTCACACTCAGACACCCATTTACAAAGTCTAATATCTCTACCTCTCAACTCAGTACAGCCATCTCCATAAATCAAGACCTATCTACGATCAGTGAATAGGGACATTTAATACTAGTAGAACTAAATATATACAATTTACTAATAGACAGATATTGCCAGATTCATATATTACCTTCAGTACTACTAATATTCCTATTTCCAAAAGTATTGAAATTCTCGGCGTCACAGCAATGCCCTCAGCTGGACCTCTCATGTTAGATCACTTGCTAAAACCACCTCAAGAAACTTGGACTAATGTACAGAGTCCGTAACTTCTTCACTGACGAGCAGGTAGCTGTGATATATAAGGGTCATGTGTGCTCTCAGCTTGAATATTGCTCACCCTTGTGGAATGGATGTGGAGAGGTTGCATTAAAACAATTAGATAAAATTCAGAACAAGGCTGTTCGAATTATTAACAACCCTGCCATTACAAATAAACTACCTCCCCTACAAGTAGGAAGGAATGTTGCCTCCCTTCCATTATTTTACAGATAATTTTATGGCAAATGCTCAGACGAAGTTGCGTCCATGGTGCCACCTCTCCATGCCTTCTCTCATGCTACACGGGCATCTGGTAGCGCTCATGACTGGAATGTCACTCAGCCATATTGCAGAACTTCTGCCTATCAAAATTCTTTCATTCCCCGTACTGCATCTCTTTGGAACTCGTGTCCCCAGAGTTGTTTCCCTCCAAACTTCAACCTACAGCAGTTCAAGCTAACTGTTACAGATATTTTATGAACAGAGGACACCAGTAATCTGGAGTATGGATTATTTTTTTTTATTCGTTTGTTTTTCCTTCCTCTGTTCCGTTATTTAAAAAAAATCAGTGCTGGAAGAAATTTGTCTTCGATATGAAATTAGGAAATGCAACATAGTTGCCCATCATCCAGCCTCAAATGGCCTAGTAGAGCGCCAGAATAGGAAGATATTGGACAGTCTGCGTCACATAGTAGATCAGATGTCCACCTGGGACGAGTGGATTCCGCAGGTAACTGCTTCAACTAAATCATCCATCAATAAGTCAGTTGGCGAAACACCATTCTTTATCATCTATGGCTTTGACGAAAGACTACCTTATTCATTGTTGCAATCCAAACCTGATCCAGTCTACAACTACAATGACTATGTGCGGGTCCACTTATCCAACTTCCAGAAAATTCTTAAATATGTTCAGGATAATCTGGTCCTTGCAAAAGCAAAAATGATATGCAACCAACACGCCGCTGCCTCAAATGTTACCATCCAAGTAGATGACTTGGTTTTTGCCATAGGTCATGACCGAGATTCAAAACTATATAATAAATTCTTGGGTCCCTTCCGTGTCATATCTCGTAAGGGAAATAAATTCGAAACAAAAGATCCGTACAAAGCAGAGAAACATTGGTGTATGCAGATGATCTCAAACGTGCATCGAAGCGCATAGCCTTCGAGGAGCCACTGGGAGAGGCCTTATCTTCTCCTCATGGCCATGAACTGTAAATATATTTCTTTCCTTATTACATCCAACTTCTTACATTATATTATAATACCTCTTTTATTATTATACTTCCATGTAGTCCCCAGTTGACCGTATTATCTGTCCAATTATACTCTTGCCATATTATATTTGATACCTCCACTGCTGTGTCAGGAGACACGCCTTTTTTTAACGCAAGGGAAAACTGTAACCATTTGCAATATGCAGTATGTAACTATAGCATGTAAGTGTATTGTGTGTTCTAAGTAGGGTGCCATGACCTAATTCCCTTACTAAAGTCTGGCCTGATTCAAATTTTGCTGATACTCTCAGTCCATAGGAGCACACCGGCTCTCTAGCCAGTTGGCAACAGCGTGGGAACGAGTGAGGATGGAGGTTAACATCTGTGCTTAATACATTATAAGAAAACCACTTCCAGACCTTGAATTCACCAATAACTGACGCGTAGGGGGTTTAACACTTGTACAGCACCCTATCGATATCCCTGACAGCCCTGGAGAGAGCTCCAACATACGTGACCTCTTCTTTATGACTAATCTTTCTGCTTACACTTAATCTTTCCTTTCTGTTGTGCTCCTCCGATCACAACCTTATTACCTTAACCTGTCCTATCACTCCTGTACAGCCTGTGGACCCTCTAAAGAAACGTCGATTGTGGCACTTCGGAGATGCTGAATGGGAGGCCCTCAGGCAGTACTTCTTTGATTTTCCCTGGAATGATAATTGTTTCCTTGACCGGGAGACATCTAAGTGTGCCATACACATTACGGAGGTTATTCTCTCAGGCACGGAAGGATAGCCTACATTCCTTTCTCATATCCATTCACTAATGAAAAAAGTCTTGGTCTAATCACGCTTATTCTAATTTTGTTCACAACAAGGAGAAGACCTACAACAGTTACCGAAGCCAACCAACCCCTGAATCACATCTATTTTATGTTTCTGCCCAGAATTGTTCTAAGTCTGTTCTTCGCTCTGCTAACAATAATTTTATCCATACTAAATGCTCTCAACTCCCCAACTCGAATGCTTCCCACTCCTTCTGGCACCTTGCCAAAAACCTTTCTAACAACTTTACCTCATCATCCTTCCCTCCTCTTTCCTCCTCTGATGGCTCTGTAGCTATTTTTTCTACTGATAAAGCAGATCTCTTTGCTCAGACTTTCTCCTCCAATTCCACCTTAGATGATTCCGGTGCTGTTCCTCCATCACTTCCCCCCTCTGACTTCCTCATGGATGACATTAAAATGTCTTCAGCTGATGTATTTTATGCCATCACAGGCTTCAGTACTGCCAAGTCATGTAGGCCTGATGGGGTCCCTCCTGTTGTCCTCAAGAACCGTGCTTCTCTGCTCACACCCTGCCTAGGTAAACTCTTTTGCCTTTGTGTGTCAACTTGTACCTTTCCTTCTCGCTAAAAGTTTGCTCTCATTCAGCCAGTCTCAAAGAAGGGTGACCATTCCCAACCCTCTAACTATCGCCCATTGCTCTAACATTCTGTGTCTCAGTTTTCGAGTCTAAACTTAACAGAAAAATTTTAAAGCATCTTTTCTATCACAAAATTCTTTCTGATCGTCAGTACGGGTTTCGTCAGTGACGATCCACTATCGACATACTCACCTACCTTTCATATTCCTGGTCAATTTCCTTTCGGACCTTTGGCGAAAGCTTTGCCATTGCACTTGACCTCCCAAAGGCTTTCCATCAAGTCAGGCATAAAACTTTAAATTTCAAACTGCCCTCTTACGGTTTCCATCCTTCTGTCTGTGCCTTCATCTATAGCTTCATTTCTGGTCGTTCTATAACTGCTGTTGTAGACGGCCACAGTGCATTTCCTAGATTTATCAAGAGTGGTGTTCCTCAGGGCTTTGTTCTATCACCAACTCTCTTCCTTTTATTCTTCAATGACCTTCTAAGCTGGACATCTAACTCTATCCAGTCATACACTGATGATTCCACCCTTCACCTTTCCATTCGGTACCCCCAACATCCATCTCAGGAGTAACATCAACAAACAAGGGATGAAGCTATGGCACACCTAATGTCTGACTTGGCTTGTATCTCTGACTGAGGTAAAAGTAATCTTGTTTTTAATATATCAGAAACCCAGTTCTTACACCTATCAGCCCGACAAAATCTTCCACAGGAGTACCCACTAATGTTTAATAATATCCAGCTCAATCCTGCATCATCATTAAACATACTTGGGGTTTCATTCTCTCGGGATTTCGATTGGAAAGATCATATTACATCCACTGTAAAACCTGCTTCCAAGAGATTAGATATGCTAAGCCGACTCCGTACCTTCTTTACCCCTGCACAGTTGTTGACTTTATACACGTGTTTTATTCACCCCTGTGTAGAGAAAAACTCTTATGTGCGGGGAGGCTCCATGCACGCAGCTCTTCTCAATAGGGTGGAATCAAAGGCCTTTTGTCTCATTAACTCTCCTCCTCTTACTGGCTCCCTTCTACCTGTGTCTCTTCGCAGCACTGTTGCATCTTTTTTTCTTTTCTACTGCTGCTTGAGTGGTCAATGACCCTCTAAACTGTCTGCTTGGATCGCTTCACCTCTATGACGAGCGCGTAGCACCCGTCTAGTAACAAACTCTCATCCCTTTTCTGTCCAACTCTCTAATGCATGAGTTAACCGTTACTCCCATTCCTTCATTTATGCAACAAGTCAGCTCTGGAACTCTCTCCCTCTGTCTGTATTTCCTATTTCCTATGATCTCCAGTCTTTCAAACGCAGTGTGTCCAGGCATCTCAAAATGAACGTATCTTGAATTTGACTCTCTGTTGTATTGTTTTTGTTTTTTCTTGGAAGGAACGGTTTGCGGGCTCCTGGTCTTTGGTTCCTTCTTCCTTGCATTAAAGAAAAAGAGGAGAATAACCCTATCATAAATATCACAACTATTAAAAAAGTAAATATTGGAAGTGACCACACAATGGTAGGGTGTACTGCCATATTCAGTTTCATAAGTGAAAAAAAGCTGATTAAGAAATATTTATGCCCAATAAATGTAAGAGAAAACGAAACAGCTTTTCAGTTAGAAATAACAACAGATTTCAGGGCCTTTAGTTATACTGAGTACGACACTGATGAACTGAGTGATAAGAGTAATAACACTGATGAAAGAATCAGCGGAGGTAGTAGGGAAAGCTAATGCAAAAAAAGGCAAGTATTAACAAATGAACCTCAAGCTCATGAAAAAAAAGAAGGGAAATAAAAAAAAAAGAAAGAAAAGAAAGATGAAACAGAAAAGGCAGACTTAAATAAGCTTATCAACACAAGACAGAGGGAAGAACATAAGAAAGAGAAACATGGATCAGCTCAAAGAAACCATCAAAAAAGGAAAAAAAAAAAAAAGTCAGAGACAGGTCTGAAGAAAAATGGCACCAGGAAAACAACAAAATATTATATCATTGAATGACAAAAAAGGTGAAGTCATTAAATGCAGAGATTGCAATGATGAAGAGAGTTTATGAATTTTACAAAGAACTGTATGAATCAAAGACAATAGTACCGAATCAAAGACAATAGTACCAATGACTAACTATCCTTAAAAGTGTGAAAAATAGGGAAGGCCCCCTGATAAGATGGAATAGTAGCAGATTTACTGTCCAGTGCTGGAGAAGAAGTGCAACACAGACTCATTCAAAACATCGTGTAATACATTAGTTATTTTTCTTTACAAAAATGGCTACTCAAAATATCTTAGTAACTATCGTCCCATTAACTTATTGCCAGATTTTAAGGAACTCCTCACTAAAATCTGTGCGAACAGAATAACAACAAATTTGGAAGAAAAAAAAAAACACTTGGTAAATAAGCAGGATACCGAAGCAGGTACTCGATATATCAGTTACTTGAGAAAACTACAGAATGTAATATACCACTTTGCTTGGGTTTTGCTAATTACTAAAAGGTTTACGACTAAGTGGAACACATAGCAATTATAAATTCATTGCAGGAACATGGATTAAATGAGAACATTGTAAAATACTCGAAAACATATATAAAGAGGGAACTGCCACAGATAAACTACATAATAGACCCCACAAAAATTAAGACTGAGAAGGTCATCCATGAGAGAGATGCAATTTCACCAAAATTATTAACAGCATGCCTGGAAAATTTTTTCTGAAAGCTAGACTAGGAGAACAAAGGAGTAAACATAGGTTTTGAAAACTTAAACTATTTGAGATTTGCAGATGGCATTATCCTAGTCTGAGAAACAGAAGAGACATTGCAAGAAACGTTTAAGGACCTAAATAGAGAAGATCTCTAAGCAGGGTGAAAAATGAAGCTGAGCAAAGCTAATGTTTAATCCAAATTCACCAATGGGTGTCATTAGAATAAGAGATCCAATTCTTGAAGAAGTTGAAGAGCACAATTATTTGACGCAAATACCAAAGTTAAGGAAAGACAATCGTAGCGAAATAAAGACACATTAACCTGAGGCGTCCCGTCGACAAATGGGCACGTCACAACGTTTTATCACAGCTAGTCCCATCGACGCAGCAGTACGTTGCGCAATTGCAAGGTTCATAATTTGCACAATTTTAAATTTTTGCGTGTGATTTTTGGTACGTATACACAGGACACCTTCCTCTATAAGATGCCAGGCAGGGACAGTGCCTTACCCCGCATGATCTCCCCCCCCTGAACGCCATAATCTCGGCAATTCGCCTGTTATCAGTGACCTGGCCAATAAAGACATTCAGGGCCAGAGTGATTCCCCAGTTGATGACAATGTGGAGGACAAAGATTCCGTAGCATTAGAGGAAGAACAGTCAGAAATGATGATCTGGTAATGTCGCCAAAAATGGTCACGTATGTTGATGTGTTATTGAGTGAAACAATGCTCATATTGCCTATATGACTGTGTGAAAACCAATATACTTTCGTAATACATATAAATTCGTACCAAATAAATAAATACATTCCGTTTATGTGTGGTGTGGAATAGTTACCCTCCCATAGACCTCATTTTCTTTGGAGCCAGCCTGATAGAAAACCCAGTAAGGAGTACTGCTAGCTGTATTGAGTATTTTAAACCTGAGGTGAGCGATTTCTCTATGAATTTTCGATGCTTCTCACCAAAAGCGGAGGTTTGAGCCAAAAAAAACTTTTTTCCAAAATTGGATGGGACTGGGGGGAGTCAGTGGTGGAAAATCGGTTGGGATGTGATGGGTTAAAATTGGATGGAATGCTTTCGGTAAACATGCAGACATCATGAATAGTAGCTTCCCACTATGTGTGAAATGAAAAAATATAACGCATGTATAACTGCAATTATGGCATACCTTGATGAGAACTAGAAACTGGCAAAATCGATGGAAAACCAACTAATCCGTTCTGAGGGAGCAATGAAAAGGTCAAATTTGGAAATATCTTTAAGAAACAAAAAATATCAACTTCGGTGAGAGAGCAGACTGAAAGTCAACGACATTATAGAACTTACAGAAGAATAGAAATGGAGGTGGGCACATAATGGACCAAGAGTAAGGAATAACAGATGGCACAAGAGGCTGACTGACTGGACTCCGAGACACTGCAAGCATAGCAGGGAAAGGCCAGAGAGGAGGTGGCGAGATGATATACAGAATTTTGCAGGCAAAACGTGGAAGGTTGGCTCAGTCAATGAGTTTGTGGAAAAGGATGTGGGACACCTTTGCTCAGCAGTGGACTTGCAATCGCTGCTGTTGCCAATTAAGATATCTATCTATCCATCTACCTATATGTCTCTATCTAATCTATCAATCTATCCATCTATCTATCCATCAATCTGTCTCCCAGATCCATTGCCTAGACCTGGGACTGTACAGTGAGTGGGACCTGTGCTATGTCTGTCCCCCTTTATTAATACTGAAGATGATAAAACAAAATAAGTTTCAAAGCAAGCCTGAGGACAGTAAATCACCCATGGGGATGAGGGTGGGTTCATGGAATGTGGGAAGTTTGAGGGGAAGAGCGGGGGAAGTCGTTGAGGCATTCAGTAGGAGGTGGGTGGATGTGGCATGTTTGCAGGAAGTCCGGTGCAGGGGTGGATCAGCCAGAAAGATTGTTGGGAAGGACTGTTGCTATAAGTTGTTTTGGCAGGGGGGGACAGACGGATATGGAGGTGTTGGTGTGATGGTTGCGGAGAAATGGGTGGAATATGTTATGAATGTTTTGAGAGTAAGCGATTGGATATTGGTAGTGAAAATTCTGTTGGGTAGAAAAATAGCTGTGATTATATCGGCATATGCATCACAGGCAGGATTGGATGAAGCAGAGAAAGATAGATTTTGGAATGATTTAATACCAGTAGTGGGTGGTATGCGGGATGAGATAGTGATTTTGGGAGGGGACTTAAATGGTCATGAAGATGAAGCAGCACAAGGTTATGAAGGAGTGCATGGGGGATGTGCATATGGTCTAAGGAATGCAGAAGGGGAAAGGATACTCGAGTTTGGGGAGGCAACGGACGTGATTGTGTGCAACACATATTTTAGGAAAAGAGACAGTAGGTTAATTACGTATGAGTCTGGGGGAAATAGCAGATAGATTATTTTCTGGTTAGGAGGGCTGATAGGAGGTTAGTGAGGGATGTTAAAGTTATAGGAAGTAAGGAGTGTGTGCAGCAGCACAAACTATTGATTTGTGATATGGTGCTTAAAGAACAAGTGATGAAAAAGAGGACTTATGTACCTAGGAGGAAAATATGGAAGCTGAAAAACAAAGTAGTAAGGGATGCCTTCTATAGCGAGTTGAGGAGAGTGGTGGCTGAACAGGGAGCTGTAGACAGAGGCGTTAATGAACAGTACAGAGCCCTCAAGAACAATTTCTTGAGAGTTACTGATGTAACATGCGGTTGGACAAGAGGACCACCAAGACATAAAGTAACTTGGTGGTGGGATGAGGGTGTAGAAGCTGCAGTTAAGGAGAAAAGAAGGCTTTTCTGGGAATGGAAGAAGGGAGGTAGTAAAGAGGAATATTTGGCTGCCAAGCGTAGGGCTAGAAGAGAGGTATACAGGGCAAAGTCTGAGTCACAGAGACTATTACTTGATAACCTAAACCATGGGGAAAGGAAAAATATGATATTTAGGGTGGCAGGTCAAGTGAAGAGGGATAATCAGGATATTACGAGTATAGGTGAGCAGTGTGTGAAGAATGATGAAGGAAGGGTAGTGGTGAACAATGAGGATATTAAAGATGCATGGAGAGAGCATTATAACCAGTTGTTGAATGAGGAGTTTGACTGGGACAGCGAAGGTTTGGAGCCAGCAGATCCAGTGTCTGGCCTTTGGCCTTTGATTGATACTGCTACTGTGAATGAGGCAATAGGCAGGATGAGGGTGGGGAAGGCAGCAGGTGTGTCTGAGTTGACTGCCGAAATGCTGAAGGCCTCAAGCGATATAGGGGTGAGTTTTGTCACTGACCTGATAAATAGGATTATTTATGAGTGTGTTGTCCCAGATGATTGGCTGAAGAGTGTATTTGTAAATGTGTATAAAGGGAATGGTGATGCCCTGGAAAGAGGAAATTATAGAGGCATAAAGCTTTTAGATCAGATAATGAAGGTAATGGAAAGAGTTTTAGAAGGTATGATTAGAGAAAGAGTGAATATTGATGAGATGCAGTTTGGGTTTATGCCAGGTAGGGGGACCACTGATGCTATATTCATTGTTCGACAGCTTTAGGAAAAATATATTGGTAGGAGAAGGGATCTTTATTTTGTTTTTTGTAGATTTGGAAAAGACCTTTGACAGAGTCCCTAGAGAGGTGGTGAAGTGGGCAATGAGAAAGCTTGGCTTGGAGGAGTGGCTGGTTAGGGTGGTTATGGCTATGTATGTGGGTGCTCACACCCAGGTGAGAGTGAATGGAGATTTGAGTGATGAGTTTTCCGTGAATGTTGGTGTGCATCAGGGGTTAGTCTTGAGCCCCATGTTGTTTATCATGGTACTTGAAGCCCTTTCACGTGACTTTAGAAACGGACTCCCGTGGTAGTTGTTGTATGCTGATGATTTGGTGTTGATTGCAGAGAACGAAAGGTAGGCGGAGGAAATGTTTTGGAAGTGGAGGGATGGTATGGGGCACAAGGGTTTCAGGGTAAATGCAGATAAAACAAAAGTGATGATATCTAGGGTTGGTGGCGGTTCTGTCAAAGACGAGGGAGAGTGGCCATGTGCAGTTTGCCACAAAGGTGTGGGAAGTAATTCCATCTTGTGCAATGTGTGTGATAAATGAGTGCATAAGAGATGTAGTGGTATCAGAGGTAGACTGCGAGATAATGCTGATTTTATATGTACGGCGTGTCGGGGTGAGCAGGTGGAGATTGTCAGACGTGAAAGGATTGAACATGCTGGTTAATCTCTTTAGTGTGTGGAAAAGTTTTGTTATTTGGGAGACATGTTGTGTGCTGGAGATGGGGCTGGAGCTAGCTCTGTGGCTCGTTTCGTTTTCGTTTCGTTTTTAAAGGCTCCAACATGCTTGCATGTGTCGGCCTTGGTCACCTAATGACGGCTCTCCACGCTGCACGATCCATTGCAGCCTCCCTGTTCAGTCCCTTAACCCTAAGGTCACACTTAATGACCTCGTCCCATGTCTTTCTCGGTCTACCCCTCATAACCCCACCCCCAATATTAACACTTCTCACCTTCCTCACCCAATTATCATCCCCCATCCTCTCCACATGTCCATACCACCTCAATCTACCTCTCCTCATCACAACACCAATACACTCCAGTCCCATCCTACCTCTCAACTCTTCCATTGTAAACCCAGCCCCTCCAGGCCTTGGACGCAGGGACGCACTGCACATCCACCTAATCATTGTCATTTCTGTACGTCTGAGCCGGCGAATGTCTTCCTCCTTCACTGCCCAGGTCTCACTGCCATACAGCATTACACTCCTAACACATGCTGCATACAAAGACCCCTTAGCATGTAGAGAGCCCTCTCAATATCAGGATAGGCAAGAGCTCCCTGAACTTCTTCCAACCACTTCTCACCCTAGCCACAGAGCTAGCTCCAGCCCCACCTCCAGCACACAACATGTCTCCCAAACAACAAAACTCTTCCGCACACTCAAGAGATTCACCAACAAGTTCAATCCTTTCACGCCTGACAATCTCCACCTGCTCACCCCGGCACGCCGTACACATAAAATCAGCATTATCTCGCAGTCTAACTCTGATACCACTACATCTCTTATGCATCCATTTATCACACACACCGCACAAGATGGAATTACTTCCCACGCCCTTGTGGCAAACTGCACATGGCCACTCTCCCTCGTCTTTCACAGTACCGCCACCAACCCTAGATATCATCACTTTTGTTTTATCTGCATTTACCCTTAAACCCTTTTGCCCCATACCATCTCTCCACATCCTAAACCTTTCCTCCGCCTCCCTTTCATTCTCTGCAATCAACACCAAATCATCAGCATACAACAACTACCACGGGAGTCCGTTTCTAAAGTCACGTGAAAGGGCTTCAAGTACCATGATAAACAACATGGGACTCAAGACTGACCCCTGATGCACACCAACATTCACGGAAAACTCATCATTCAAATCTCCATTCACTCTCACCTGGGTGTGAGCACCCACATACATGGCCATAACCACCCTAACCAGCCACTCCTCCAAGCCAAGCTTTCTTATTGCCCACTTCACCACCTCTCTAGGGACTCTGTCAAAGGCCTTTTCCAAATCAACAAACACAAAATAAAGATCTCTTCTCCTACGAATATATTTTTCCTGAAGCTGTCGAACAATGAATATAGCATCAGTGGTTCCCCTACCTGGCATAAAGCCAAACTGCATCTCATCAATATTCACTCTTTCTCTAATCATACCTTCTAAAACTCTCTCCATTACCTTCATTATCTGATCTAAAAGCTTTATACCTCTATAATTTCCTCTTTCCAGGGCATCACCGTTCCCTTTATACACATTTACAATTACACTCTTCAGCCAATCATCTGGGACAACACACTCATAAATAATCCTATTTATCAGGTCAGTGACTAAACTCACCCCTATATCGCTTGAGGCCTTCAGCATTTCGGCAGTCAACCCAGACACACCTGCTGCCTTCCCCACCCTCATCCTGCCTATTGCCTCACTCACAGTAGCAGTATCAATCAAAGGCCAAGGGCCAGACACTGGATCTGCTGGCTCCAAACCTTCCCTGTCCCAGTCAAACTCCTCATTCAACAACCGGTTATAATGCTCTCTCCATGCATCTTTAATATCCTCACTGTTCACCACTACCCTTCCTTCATCATTCTTCACACACTGCTCACCTATGATATCCCGATTATCCCTCTTCATCTGACCTGCCACCCTAAATATATTTTTCCTTTCTCCATGATTTAGGTTATCAAGTAATTGTCTCTGTGACTCAGACTTTGCCCTGTATACCTCTCTCCTAGCCCTACACTTGGCAGCCAAATTTTCCTCTTTGCCACCACCCTTCTTCCATTCCCGGAAAAGCCTTCTTTTCTCCTTAATTGCAGCTTCTACACCCTCATCCCACCACCAAGTTACTTTATGTCTTGGTGGTCCTCTTGTCCAGCCGCATGTTACATCAGTAACTCTCAAGAAATTGTTCTTGAGGGCTCTGTACTGTTCATTAACGCCTCTGTCTACAGCTCCCTGTTCAGCCACCACTCTCCTCAACTCGCTATAGAAGGCATCCCTTACTACTTTGTTTTTCAGCTTCCATATTTTCCTCCTAGGTACATAAGTCCTCTTTTTCAACACTTGTTCTTTAAGCACCATATCACAAATCAATAGTCTGTGCTGCTGCACACACTCCTCACTTCCTATAACTTTAACATCCCTCACTAACCTCCTATCGGCCCTCGTAACCAGAAAATAATCTATCTGACTGCTATTTCCCCCAGACTCATACGTAATTAACCTACTGTCTCTTTTCCTAAAATATATGTTGCACACAATCATGTCCGTTGCCTCCCCAAACTCGAGTATCCTTTCCCCTTCTGTATTCCTTAGACTATATGCACATCCCCCATGCACTCCTTCATAACCTTGTGCTGCTTCACCTACATGACCATTTAAGTCTCCTCCCAAAATCACTATCTCATCATCCCGCATACCACCCACTACACGTATTAAATCATCCTAAAATCTATCTTTCTCTGATTCATCCAATCCTGCCTGTGGAGCATATGCCGATATAATCACAGCTATCTTTCTTCCCAACAGAATTTTCACTACCAATATCCTATCGCTTACTCTCAAAACATTCATAACATATTCCACCCATTTCTCCGCAACCATCACACCAACACCTCCATATCCGTCTGTCCCCCCCTGCCAAAACAACTTGTAGCAACAGTCCTTCCCAACAATCTTTCTGGCTGATCCACCCCTGAACCGGACTTCCTGCAAACACGCCACATCCACCCACCTCCTACTGAATGCCTCAATGACTTCCCCCGCTCTTCCCCTCAAACTTCCCACATTCCATGAACCCACTCTCATCCCCATGGGCGATTTACTGTCCTCAGGCTTGCTTTTGAAACCTTTTTTGTTTTGTCATCTTCAGTATTAATAAATGGGGACAGACACAGCACAGATCCCACTCACTGCACAATCCCAGGTCCTGGCAATGGATCTGGGACCCCTAGCCCACTAGCTTACCAGTGGCTGTGGTAGTGGCCTCGGGGCACCCTGCCAGGGCAGCTGCAGCGACACCCTCCAAGCGCATCTTGGCACCGCAACTATCCCGCCATTATACACCCACTGATAGGGCAGCCTCCTGGGGCGCTACTCCCAGGTTCGGGCCCCTCTCTATTGGGCGGAAGCGGCAGCCTGGGAACCGCAATGCCCTGTACCCTCTAGCACAGGCCCGAGCCCCATCTCACCCTGGACCCATGATCTATGCTTGCGGAACCCCCGCCACGCCTCCCCCCAGAAGTCCGCCACTAGGTAGCGGGGGCAAAGTTTTCTGGCCACATGCCCTTGCTGGCGCCAACCCCTGTAACGCAGTGGGATACGTTGTGTAAAATGTAAAGTGCATGTGGTGTAGTGCATAGATAGTTAGAGGAAATGTTTGGGAGAGTATGCTGGTCTCGTACTCTCCATGTTACTGTCACACTGAAAAGGTCAGCAAAGGGGGATGGTTAGATAGCTAGTGAAACAGGAGCTCCAGCTCTCCCTATCACCAGCATTCCCATTGCCCTCGGGAGTACTACCCTGTTCGGCCCGTGCTACGGCCTCCTCTTACTCGCTACGGCCTCCTCCTACTAGGGTGAGAAGTGACTGGAAGAAGTTCAGGGAGCTCTTGCCTCTCCTAACATTGAGAGGACTCTTCCTACGTGCTAAGGGTTTTTGTATACAGCATGTGTTAGGAGTGTAATGCTGTACGGTAGTGAGACCTAGGCAGTGAAGGAGGAAGATATTCGCCGGCTCAGACGTACAGAAATGACAATGATTATGTGGATGTGCAGTGCGTCCCTGCGTCCAAGGCCTGGAGGGGCTGGGTTTACGATGGAAGAGTTGAGAGGTAGGATGGGACTGGAGTGTATTGGTGTTGTGATGAGGAGGGGTAGATTGAGATGGTTTGGACATGTGGAGAGTATGGGGGATGATAATTGGGTTAGGAAGGTGAGAAGTGTTAATATTTGGGGTGGGGTTATGAAGGGTAGGCCGAGAAAGACATGGGAGGAGGTCATCAAGTGTGAACTCAGGATTAAGGGACTGAACAGGGAGGCTGCAATAAATCGTGCAGCATGGAGAGCTGCCATTAGGTGACCAAGGCCAACGCATGCAAGCATATTGGAGCCTTTAACATGAAACGAAACTATATATATATATATATATATATATATATATATATATATATATATATATATATGTAAAACATCCCTGCCCCACATTGCCACAAGCTCCAACAGTAGTAGTTCAGTAGAGGAAGGACATTACCCAGTGAGTTGCTCTTCCTATAGGCAGCCTTCAGTGTACAACAACACCAAGCAGCACACGCGTTGTGTGTAAACAAGCTTCTTGCATTCGTTGTCATTATTTACTAAGTAATTACACGGTATGCTCGCCAACTACACTTGAGAAGTATCACAAGTACCAGTGCTACACTAACTTCGGATGGCCATAATTCAAACTCCAGTTCAATTATTTTCTTCTCCATCCTTATATAATCTTGAATTACACTCGAATCTTCTAGTTTAGCTACCACAGTTGCCAAATCAGAGACATCCAAAACATGCCAGTTTCCTGACATTACTTAACACTCCACATGCTTTAGCATAAAATGCTTGAAAATTACATAATTTAACAAACAGTCACATAAATAAAGCATTCAATACAAATAGAGCACAACAATTAATGTACAGCTTACAAAATAACTCCACTCACTAATAGCAGGCTAACTGGCAACTTTGACACGTAACTGAAAAATACAAGAAATACTAAGTACACTCCAGTATTCCCTATCTAGCAAATCCCGCTTCTTATCACTATCCCCTTCCTTGTCCTTTGTCGTCCCAAGAAAACTACACAAAGTATATAGACGTAATCCTTAATCCAAACTAAGCATTTCATGATACAAAAAATAATTCTTCAACTTATCAGATCTTCTCTTATGCCCCTTCCGACGATGTCCCTGCTCTTCCACACAGTCTTCCTCTCCTGGAATATCTTGATCCTCTTCCTGATACACTTCTTCTCATGGGAAACTGTCACCATCCTGTTGTACTTCCTTGGTCCTCCATGGCATCCTTGGTTGTGGAAGAGCACGATTCCACAGAGACATCCCAGCTGTACTCTCCTGTCCCATAGTACTGCCACAGACGATTCACGTGTACCACATTTGAGTGAGACTTCCTGCCTCCCTGAATCCCGTATGTTACGCCAGATGGGCGGTCCAACACAGTGTAAGGCCTGTCCCACAGGCTCTACAACTTCAATTACTGTCCCTTCTTCTGCTGAGGATTGTATAACCAAACTCTGTCACCATCGTTGAAGCTCACCTCACTTGCCTTGGCATCATACTTGCACTTCATCACGTTGCCTTAAAACTTAAGGGCTCCTCACACTTGATGATGTACCTCAGCCAGCCATTCCTGAATATGCTTTGCATAGTTGGAGGTGTCTGTAGGCAGCTCCTCACTAGGTGGTCTTCTCATTAACAAGTCAATGAGCAGACGTAACTTGTTGCCCTGCATCAGTTTTGCAGGGGTGTACTGGTAGACTGGTAACTTCTGGCCCCGTTTCATCTGTCCATCAGTGCAGTACTTGGCAATTTCTTGTCCCAGGGTCCACTTGAATTTTTCCACCATCCCATCTGATTGTGGCCTTAATGGGATCATCCTGGTCTTCTTGATCCCCAACAACTTGCAGCACCATGGAACACAGCAGACTCAAAGTTTCTACCATGGTTTGAATGTAGCTCCTATGGCATCCCAAAATGACAGAAAAACTGGTCAACCAAGACCTGAGCAACATTCACATCCTCTTGACTGGGGATGGCATAGGCTTCTGGCCACTTGAAACACACGTATATACCGGTTTCCTCTTTCAGTGAGTGGCAGAGGTCCAGCAATGTCCACTGAGACTCTTTCCATCAGTATGCCCACTTGGTACAGCTGGAGATGGACGCAACCATGTTTCTTGGATCCCTTCTTCTCTAAATGTGCATCACAGGCCGGATATCGTTCTTCGGCATGCCAGTCCAACAGAACCTCTATTGCAGCTTTCTTAGACTTTTCTTCAATCCCAGGTGCCCCCTAGTGATCTGGTTATGAGACTCATCCAAGATCTCAGACCTCATTTTCTTCAGAACCACCAGGTGCCAACACAAGCTGAGGCCATCAGTCCCCCACTGACGCTCCAGTCATCCGTTGTTCAAACCAAGAAGGTTCCACTGACTCCAGCAGCTCTTAGTCGCAGGGCTGAATCTGGAAACCCCTTCTCAAGATGGTCACACTGTTCTCCGCTGCAGCCACTCTAGCACTGGTTGTAAATCTGCATCCTCTTCAGGTCTTCTTCAGCTGATACTGGCCCTGTCACCACAGTGTGATGGCATTTCTTGCTAAGATTCCCTTCCCACTACACTGCTGGCCATCTCTTCTTCCATCTTCTCACACACTATCATTCAAGGTTGTCTAGCATTTCCTCAGTAGTGGATTGACTTGGGAAAAACTGGCTGGTTGTTTCTTGTCACCAGCCTTTTCTAATTTACCCTCATTCTGCTTGTCTTTTGCAGCCTTCTTCTTGCCGTCCTCATAACTGAGGTGTCCCACCTTACCTCATGCCCAACTACTGTTTGTTGCAATCGTGGGTTTCCTTGCACTGTCCCATCTTGCACATTCTTCCATTTGCAACAATCCACCTTCTTGTGTCCTGGCTCCTCGCAGAACCAGCTACTGTACATCCTCTGATCTTCTACTGTTCTCTCTTCCACTTGTAGCAGTCCACTTTCCTATGTCATGGCTTCTCACAATACCAGCATCTTCCTCTCATCCTTTCCTGTTCCTTCTTTCACTTGTAGCAGTCCTCTTTCCTATGACCTGGTTTTTCACAGAACCAGCAACTTTCTTCAGATTTTTCCGCTTCATGAACTGCCACTTTCTTGCCTTGAATCATGCACTATGACCTGCCTGAAAAGTGGACCTAATGGACCTAATGTAGGACTTAAATTCTATAACCCTGACTAGTGCTTCTTGCATGCTTCTGGGTTGTGCCCAATTCACTTGCACTTTCAACTCTGCACTATCAAGAACATCAATGAAACTGGTCCCTCAGAAGAATAGCCAACAAGTTAGGTGCTGTTCCAGGGCACACCTTGTGTGTCTTACTCTCCAGATCATGAGCAAACTGCTGGAGTGATTCACCTCAAGCCTGAACACGGGTCCATAATCTTGCCCTGTAAACCTCGGTATGGTGCATGGTTCCATATCTGCATTCCAGCACTTCTACTAGGGACTGATAACTATTCCATTCCTCCACTGATATCTGTCCCAGAATTTCCATTGCATCACCCTTTTTATTTATGCAGAAAAAAGGAATCAAAGGCCAGGAGCCCACAAACTGTTCCCTCCAAGAAAAAACAAAAACAATTCAAGAGAGAGCCAATTTCATGATCCGTTCATTTTGAGATGCCTGGACACACTGCGTTTGAAAGACTGTGTAGCGTCAGAGTGAGCCTGAAATAACTCACAGGTATTTCCCAGATGATGAGGGGATGGGACCACCCGACTTAGCCTCTCCACAGTCAATATTGATAGTATCTACAAATAGGAAACAACTATGAGTCAAGGTTGTAGGAGATCTATTATGTAGAGGGGTGGTAGCATTGATTTATAAGCCGAGTTGAGACCAAGTCGAGTGCCACGTGAGTCAGTTATCCCCACGACGTGGGAATCTTGATAAGAAAGGATAGTGAACTGTTCAAGAAAGAGAGGGGGTATGTAGATATTAAACACTACATGTGGTTTTCTTTACTTTAACCCGCCCCGTCCCGACCACTTTTCCATCACTGACTCCCCCCAGTCCCGACCAATTTTGGAAAAAAATTTTTTTGGCTCAAACCTCCACTTTTGGTGAGAAACATTGAAAATTCATAGAGAAATCGCTCACCTGAGGTTTAGAATATTCGATACAGGTAGCAGTACTCCTTACCTTACTGGGTTTTCTAGCAGGCTGGTTCCAGAGAAAACGAGTACTATGGGAGGGTAACATTTCCACACCACTAATAAATGGTATTTATTTATTTATTTGGTACAAATTGATATATAGTACAAGAGTATATTGGTTTTCACACAGTAATAATATAGGCAATATAAGCATTGTTTCACTCACGAAACACATCAACATACCTGACCTTTTTTGGCGACATGACCTGATCATCATTTCTGAATGTTTCTTCCTCTAGTGCTACATAAACTTTGTCCTCCACATTGTCATCAATTGGGGGAATCACTGTCATGCAATGGCACGACATGTCTTTACTCTGGTAACAGGTGAATCGCTGAGACCATGGCATGTGAGGGGGGGAGGTCATGCCGGGTAAGGCATTGTCCTTGCCTGGCATCTTGAAGAGGAAGGTGTCCCGTGTATACGTACCAAAAATCAAGCACAAAAATTGAAATTGTGCAAATTAGGGACCTTGCAACTGATTTGTGTTTATATACGTCAACGGGAGTGGCAGTGACAAAACGTGTGGACGTATTAGGACTCCATATTATAATTACAAATCATAATAGATAGATAGATAAATAGATAGATAGAGAGACAGATAGAAGCAGGGAGTCAGATGATGAGAAGGTATTGTGTCTGCGAGAATCGAGCAATGCTAAACATGCTTACACACTCTTAACTCAAGGAATGCTTTATAGGCACACGACAGCGCCTAGTGACCATACACACACATACACACATACTCACACACAGGCTTCTAGAACTTTCCAATCACAAGGAACACACGTGATACGTCTCCTGTTTCACCAGAAATTAGGAAAGAGAAGTCAGATGGAGGCTAGCCGTAGAACAGGCAGGTCGTAAGGAGAAGGGCTTAGCAACTTGAGAGAGAGACAGAGAGAGCGAGACAGAGAGATAGCTAGCGGGACTCTACTTTATACTTCGCTCTGTGTGAGAGACTTGTTAATATTTCCAAGACAAATAAAAATAGTCCCATACTATTCTTTACCTCTCCTGTCACTACAAGACAAATGGGAAAGAAGATTATCTACTTACAAGCTACTCAAGTATAACAACCGCTCATCCACAAGTCTAATATATATATATAACTCCACTACAAGTAACTACAAAGTCTTTTATGACATTTGGTAACAGCAAACGTATACGAACCTCGTCTACGAATCAACATTGAATTCCTACAATATATCAAGATTGAAAACAAGAATACCTCTCACAACCAACAACTCACAAATAGCTCCTGACAGTTCTCTCCAACCCCCCCTTCCATCTCCCCGATCATCATGCTGATGCAGAGGTGAAGAGGTCACAGGACGACTTGCAAGTAGTTTAACAATATATTGATACAAACAATCTTGCAACTTCTACGACGAACCAGCGAACTGCAACCATCTACAATCAACTACAAGTAACAGCTCTACGAGTCGTCTGTATAATCTTCTACACGCACCTACAAGTAGCGGCAGTCTTCATCCTACAACGAGTAAATCACAAGAAAAAAGGACCACGAATATCTCGAGGAAGAAAAACGGAACAAACAAACGAAGAGTGAGACACGACTCATAACTCATCCTACTCACTCGTCTTCACTCAAGTTACTCATCGCTACTCATTCACTCACCACAGCTACCAGTGTGGGAAGTCGACGTCATCATGCGTGCTTGCTGAAAAGACGCCACGTCAGTCAACTCAACACCTGCACCGATGGGTAATTACCCTGTACCACAGCAACCATGGGACGTTGTCGCTGTTGATTTACTCAAGATGCCATTATCATACAATAATAACCTATACTTATTCGTAGCAACGGATCATTTTTCCCGTTATGTCATTTTAGCTCCAATTAAAGATAAGACAGCAGAGACAGTAGCAAAGGCAATAACTGTTAATGTAATATGTCACTTTACTACCCCAAAGGTATTAATAAGTGATAATGGAGGAGAATTTAATTCTGAGATCTTACAAGAAATATGTAAACAATACAACATCAAAAAGGTTAACGTTTTGGCCTATCACCCAGCATCGAATGGGTTGGTAAGAGACAAAATAAAAAAGTATTAGATGTGCTACGACACATTCTCAATGAAAATTATGCAAGCTGGGATGATTGGATTCCCAGAGTAGAAGCCTCAATTAATGGGTCTATAAATAAATCCATCGGTGACACACCACATTTCATTATATATGGCACAGATAAAAAATTACCATATGAGCTCCTAGAAGGTGACAGCATGCCTATATACAATTACGATGATTACTCTAAACTCCGTTTATGTGAATTCCAGGACATTCACAAAAGAGTCAAAAAACAATTAACGATGTCCAAGGAAGAAATGATGGAGGCATTTAACAAGAAGGCAAAAGATTCACCTATCAACTTAAGAGACATTGTTTACGGTGTCATTCATACTAGAGACAATAAATTATCCCCAAAATTTCAGGGCCCATACAGAGTAATTAACATAAAAGCAAACAAAGTTTTAATTAAGTCACTTTCAAGTGGCGAGGAGAAACAAGTTCATATTGACCATTTAAAACGAGTTTCAAGGGAATTATCCCATAATTATTCAGCCTCGGATACAACCGAACAGGCGAACGTACCTCAAGAAACCAAGCAAGAAAACAACAATGATTACAAAAAGAAATTAAGGTCATATACCAAACAATCGAGCATAGGTGCAACTGTTCCAATCAAATCTACAGTACATCATTTACGAGAATTAAATATCGATTTAAACTCCTTCTATAAATGAAATAACAATCAACCGTAACGCACATCATCACTATCATCGACCACAGCATGACCATATTAGGAAATTAATAGATTTTTTTTTTTTCGGTAGGTTACGATGAAGCGACTTGTGCTATGGATTCTCCTCTACATAGCAAGAGGATATGCGCACTTAGACCCCCAACACATAGTACGACAAGGATGCCTCATAGCTCCAACGGCCACGACTACAATCGTTAAGGACGTCATGAGTTCTGAAATAAGTCTAGATTACTTGTATGAATTACCTACTTATCTAGACATACTTGCAACGCCGATGCGAACTCTGGACTTCATGATAGGAAATTATGTTTCACAAGCACATAACACCAAGGAAGTGAATGAAATGGTAAAGTTAGCGAAATGGAAACTAGAACAGGCAAAGTCAACTATGCTCATCATGATCTAAGATCCCCCATCTTATGGAACGGAGGTACTGAGCGACAGGAACAACATCACACGTACTCGCCAAAAGCGCGGTTTGTTCGACCTGGGTGGCACAGTTCTTGGAAACATCTTTGGATTGGCTACAGAGGATGACCTTAAAGAAATAAACAACAAATTTAATGAGATAGCTCAGGTACTAACATACCAAGATAAATTCATCACAGGACAGAACTCAGCAATGAAGACAATTGTGGAAAATCTGAAAAAAGCAGAAAACATAGCTCTCGAGAGTGTAGATAAAATAAATGAAATGGAGGGAAACGTTACACTTTTCCAACACTTCTCCATCATCACAGAACATATTGACACGATTCTACTACAATTAGAGAACACTAGAGATCGTTTCAGGGCACTTATGCAAGGAATTTCGAATGCTGGTGAAGGCAAGATCACAATTGACTTACTCCCAGTTCATGAGCTACGTCAGATAGTTAGTCAAGGCATACATAAACATAAATTGAAGCCATTGTTCCGCAGTAGAGAATTCATGCAATATTACCCATATTTAGAAGCAACACTAACACCAACATCAGTAGTAGTTCATGTACCATTCATCACTGAAGACTTGTTCACAGTATACCAAATACACCCCTTCCCCTATAAAAATAACAACACTTTGGTCATCATCAACATCAACACAGACACCGAACTCATCATGGTCTCCAAGAGACGGGACACTGTCACTTTCGCAAGTGAATCAACGATTGAACGAAAGTGCCGCACATCCTTACATGCTGTTCATCTTTGTCCTGTGTACATTTTCACGTTTCAGCCTACTGATACAGTCCCTTGTGAAATGGCTATCATCAGAAATGACAATATTCATCATCATTGCAACTTCACTTTTGCTCCAGATAAACTTGTACACCATCAACGCATTGGACACTCACAGTTTTTTTATTTCCCTCATAACACATCAGTTTACATAGTCTGTCCAGATATACCACCATCTCATACATCAGCATCAGGATTATACATAGCACCAGACTACTGTGCAGTATTTACACCAGCCATGTCTACTTATTCCACCATCAATCACTACGCCATTCTCAATCATACACACAAACATTTCCACCCACTGCCTGATATGAACTTAAACATGAGCACAAGTATTAAGTTGACTTCACCTAAGTTTGAAACTATGCAGCTGATCAATGAAACAATGAAGCCCTGGGAAGATTTGAGTTTGAGTATGTTCAACCCATATTATGTGTATAGCCCAGCACCTACTGTCTTTATAATCGTCTGCATTGTAGTTGCAGTACTGCTGTTCGCAATGCACAGAATGCATGCAAGAATTGCTAATTTGGAGTCATTATTTAGTGGGGGGGAGAGTTAACATCCAAGTTAACCCCCCTGAATGAAGTGTACATATTTTGTATATAGTATTAATTATATATATATATATATATATATATATATATATATATATATATATATATATATATATATATATATATATATATATATACAAAGAAGAATGACCCATGTATGGCATACCAGTACCATTATCTTTAAATGAAATATTAATAACTCTTACCATAATCTTAATTTTAAACTTTTTTTTTTTTTTGCATGTATGCATTTCACTACAATAACCCAAGTACATACTGTATTACAGTTAAATAATTTACTTTTAATGCATTTATTCAAATATGTATACAACTTGTTTAAAATGTAATATTACTGAATAATCACTATTTACTATATGTATACAATATTCATACAATTATGTTACTTTTACAATATTATGTATTTCACTTAATTAGCTTATAAGTTCATTATAATGTGTATAATTTAATATGTATTAATATGTTATGATTATTAACTGTCGATGGTACGCCATTTTCGCGTGACCGAGCATATATTAGGACTCCATATTATAATTACAAATCATAATAGATAGATAGATAAATAGATAGACAGAGAGACAGATAGAAGCAGGGAGTCAGATGATGAGAAGGTATTGTGTCTGCGAGAATCGAGCAATGCTAAACATGCTTACACACTCTTAACTCAAAGAATGCTTTATAGGCACACGACAGCGCCTAGTGACCATACACACACATACATACATACTCACACACAGGCTTCTAGAACTTTCCAATCACAAGGAACACACGTGATACGTCTCCTGTTTCACCAGAATTTAGGAAAGAGAAGTCAGATGGAGGCTAGCCGTAGAACAGGCAGGTCGTAAGGAGAAGGGCTTAGCAACTTGAGAGAGACAGAGAGAGAGAGACAGAGAGATAGCTAGCGGGACTCTACTTTATACTTCGCTCTGTGTGAGAGGCTTGTTAATATTGCCAAGACAAATAAAAATAGTCCCATACTATTCTTTACCTCTCCTGTCACTACAAGACGAATGGGAAAGAAGATTATCTACTTACAAGCTACTCAAGTATAACAACCGCTTGTCCACAAGTCTAATATATATACAGTATATAACTCCACTACAAGTAACTACAAAGTCTTTTATGACAGACGTATATACACGTCAATGGGATGCAACGGGTTAATGAATCAATGATCATTAGAAATATTATTATTTCTGTAGGAGAACATTCAACTCTAGTATCAAATCTTTAACAATACCCAATTAGACTCACTGTTAAGGGGAGGTTACCCCAGTCATGTGACTGTAGGGGTTCATAAATCTACCCCACATCAGGGATTATCAGTAATTATCACACTCGCTCATAATTCATTACTTCGACAATTCACAGTGAACATCAGGTAACTCTCTCTGACTTGATAAGACACTGCTTCCTGTCCTCAAATAATAGTATTTCTATACTTGATGAGAGAACTCTAGAGACTCGTGACCCCGCATTTCACTATTCTGAACTTTTGATAATATCTCTCAATACTTACATAGATACAACTGTCTTTTACTAACGGTCACCGGGCTCGCAGCAGCCTCGGGACGAGAACTACAAATCACTTTGTCTCCAATCAAATGTTTAGATTATGACTTCGTTAGACAAAGCATTTTCAAAATAACCAACAGACATTGTTCACTTTTCCTGTTACACGATCACTATTAAACCCTTCAAATATTCACCGCATATCATATAATTTAGCATAATCACTCTGAATTCACCTGAATTTAACCTTAAAGTATACATGGATAGTGTAAGTGCATGTGTGAATACATGGGGCAGATAAAATGGCATCTTGACACTGGGACAGGGGCAGAGTTCTGGAATCTGAGGCAAACATGCGTCAGTCATGAAGGCTTCGCTCGAAATGACCTTACATTATTCTATTATTATTCACTTTGCACGATATACTTACAAGTCAAGCAAGGGCAAGTAAGGGGGAGGGGAGGAATATGTATGATAGCTCACCTGAGGCAAACATGCGTCAATCAAGAAGGCTCAGCTCGAAATGACGCTGGGACTCGGGGCCTGCAGCACGAGGAGGGGAGGGAGGGGGGAGGGGGGAAGGGGGGAGAGACACTAACTGCAAGTTCGAATGAGATGGGATTCTGGGTATTCTAATGTTTTTAACTCACTTTGGCATTTTTTTTTTTTTTACAGTAAATTTATTGCACATGACATTAAGACCCACGATTGAGTTGGGGAAAATTTGGGATTTTTTATGCAACATTTAGACAGTGAATATGGTGCCAACTCATCTTGATGTGGGCGCCCGCCACACCACCACTTGGTTGCCCAGGCCAACTCTACTACGTAATTCTCGCTGATTTCAATATTTTCGCCTCTTCCGATTGTTTACATTACACATCTGAACTTTGATATATTTGATAGTAATTATTTCACAACAAACGTACCAAAAGAATTGCGTTTTAATTATCAGACTGGTTAAGTTTGAACTCGATGTCCAGTGACGCGAGAGGGTATGTGGAAGATGATATAATGTCATCAACTATTACGAGTCGCAGCTCGTAGTGTAGATACACACTCCTATGATACATCATTCTTAAAGTACATCACATACATATAAAAATAGAGATTGTATTTATATAGATATGTACACATGAAATAAAAGTAAAGAGAATCTTACAGACTAGGACGTAAACTATACCCTATCTGACTCAAAGTTACACATAATCTAAGTATATACATGAGTGTTAAATTCGTGGTACTACAACTGGAGATCATAGGAAGTAGGAAACAGACAGAGGGAGACAGTTCCAGAGTTAACATGTTGCATAAATGAAGGACTGGGAGTAATGATTAACTCTTGCATTAGATTGTTGGACAGAAAAGGAATGAGAGTTTGTTGCTAGATGGGTGCTACGCACCAGTCAAAGAGGTGGAAGGATGCAAGCAGACAGGTCAGAGGAGCAGCGACCATTGAAGTAGCGATAGAAAAGAGATAAAGATGCAACAGTGCAGCGAAGACACAGAGGTTGAAGGGACCCAGTTAGAGGAGGAGAGTTGATGAGATGAAAAGCCTTTGACTCCACCCTACTGAGAAGAGCTGTATATGGGGAGCCTCCCCACACATGAGAGTTGTATTCTAAGCAGAGACAAATAAAATCCGTGTATTAAGTCAGCAACTGTGCAGGGGTAAAGAAGATATCGAGTCGGCTTAGCACTCTTAATCTCTTGGAAGCAGATTGTACAAGAGATGCAATATGATCTCTCCAAGATAAGTCTCGAGTGAATGAAACCCCAAGCATGTTCAAGGATAATGCAGGATCGAGCTGGATATTATTACACATTAATGGGTACTCCTATAGTGGAGTGTGTCAGATTGATAGGTGTAAAAACTGAGTTTTTGATGCATTAAAAACTACAAGAATACTTTTACCCCAGTCAGAGATATGCGCCAAGTCAGACATTAGGTGTGCCATAGCCTCATCCCTTGTTTGTTGAAGTAACTGCTGAGATGGAAGTTGCAGGAATCAAATGGAACGGTGAAGGGTGGAGTCATCAGCGTACAAGTGGATAGGGTTAGATGTATAGCTTAGAAGACCGTTGATGAATAAAAGGAAGAGAGTTGGTGATAGGACAGAGCCCTGAGGAACACCACTGTTGATAGATTTAGGAGAAGAACAATGGCCGTCTACAACAGCGGCTATAGAACGACCAGAAATGAAGCTATAGATGAAGGCACGGATAGAAGGATAGAAACCGTAAGAGGGCAGTTTGGAAATTAAAGATTTATGCTAGACTCGATCGAAAGCCTTTGAGATGTCAAGTGCAATAACAAACCTTTCGCCAAAGTCCTGAAAGGAGGATGACCAGGAGTCTGAAAGATAGGTGAGAAGATCGCCAGTGGAGCATCCCTGATGTAACCCATACTGATGATCAGAAAGAATGTTGTGATTGGAAAAATGCTTTAAAATTTATCTGTTAAGAGTAGACTCGAAAACTTTTGAGACACAGGATGCTAAAGCAATTGGACGATAGTTAGAGGGTTGGGATTGGTCACTGTTCTTTGGGACTGGCTGAATGAAAGCAAACTTCCAGCAGGAAGGAAAGGTACAAGTTGACACACAACGGCGAAAGAGTGTACCTAGGCAGGGTGTAAGCACTGAAGCACAGTTCTTGAGGACAACAGGAGGGACTCCATCAGGCCCATATGCCTTGTTAGTATTGAGGCAAGTGATGGCAAAAAATGCATCAACTGAAGAAATTTTAATGTCAGCCATGAGGAAGTCAGAGGGGGGATGTGATGGAGGAACAGCACCGGAATCGTCTAAGATGGAACTGGAGGAGAAAGTCTGAGTGAAGAGATCTGCTTTATCAGTTAAAGAAATAGCTACAGAGCCATCAGAATAGAAAAGAAGAAGGAAGGATGATGAGGTAAAGTTTTTAGAAAGGTTTTGGCAATGTGCCAGGAGCGGGAAGAATTCAAGTTGGAGAGTTGAGATCATTTAGAATGGATGAAATTATGTTTAGCAGAGCGAAGAACAGACTTAGCACGATTCCGAGCAGAAACATAAAGAAGATGTAATTCAGAGGTGGGTTGGCTCTGGTACCTTTTATAGGCCCTCTCTTTGTTGCGGACAGCATTAGAACAAGAGTGATTAAACCAAGGCTTTCTTGCATTAGTCAAAGTTTATGAGAAGGGAATGTATGCTTCCTCCCCAAGAGAATAACCTCCGTAATGCACAGGACACACTCAGAAGGCTGCTGGCCATGGAAGCAATAATCATTCCATGGAAAACCAAAGAAGTACTGCCTGAGGGCCACCCAATCTGCTGCTCCAAAGTGCCACAGACAACGTTTCTTTGGAGTGTCCACAGGCCGTACTGGAGTGATAGGACAGGTTAAGGTAATGAGGTTGTGATTGAAGGAGTCCAACGGAGAGGAAAGATTAACAATGTAGGCAGAAGGATTAATTGTAAAGAAGAGGTCAAGTATGTTGGAGCTCTCTCCAAGACGGTCAGGGATACGGATAGGGTGGTGTACAAGCTGCTCTAGGTCATTAAGGATAGAAAAGATGTAGGCTTGTTCGCCAGGTGGATCAGTGAAAGAAGATGAGAGCCAAAGGTGGTGGTGAACATTGAAATCTTCTAGAATGGAGATCTCAGAGAAAGCAGAAATGGATAGAATGTGTTCCATCGTAGAAGCAAGATAGTCAAAGAATTTTTCATAGTCAGTAGAATTAGGAGATAAGTAAATAGCACAGATATACTTAGAGAATGACAAGAAAGCCGAAGCCAGAGAGTGGAGAATTCAGAAGAATCAAGTTCAGGATCACGAGAGCAAGATAAATCGTTGCGTACATAGACACAACAGCCTCTTTTGGCTTTGAAATGCATATAGAGAAAGTAGGAGGAAACAGAAAAGGATTTGCTGACAGTTGTCTCAGACAGCTGAGTCTCTGTCACGAAGGGAAGGTGAGGTTTAGAGGAGGAAAGGTGGTGTTTGACAGAGAGAAAGTCAGAGGAAAGGCTGCGAATGTTGCAGAAATGAAAAAGAAGTGAGTCAGACAATGGTTCCAGGCATCTCTCTGAGTCGTCACTGGGAGAGGGGCGGATGTTGGGGGAATTTATGGTCCACCCCCTCCTGGGGACTCCGAGGCCTGATTTACTACAGCCATGTTTCCTTTTTAATTTTGAAAAGGATGTGTAGTGTGTACTGTGCAGGTAGTTTGGTACTGACTCTTAGAGAAACATGTATTGGAGAGCATGTTGGCCTACTCTCTGTGTTGCTGAAACACTGAAAAAGTTCAGCAAAGAGGGATGGTCAGGAACTAGTCCCGAGGGCTGATGAAACAGGAGCTCCAGCTCTCCCTGTCATCGGCTTTCCTCCACCTTGGGAGTACTGCTGTGCTCGACTGGTGCTACAGTCTACCCTTGAGGGTAGTAGCCAGCTACACTGCCCTCTGCCTATTATCCCGACCATTCTGATCTGCAAGTAGCTCAAACTGTGCATGGTAAGCTTCCCAAGATACTCTACTATCAAATTCCTGAGATTTTTGTTTGTTTTTGACCCCCATTATAGCCATGCACTTCACTGGTTCGGGGCCTAAAAACTGGGGCATCATAATCAAGTCCAGGACTTAAAACTTCTGCATTCTGATTATTCAGCCCTATAATGCAACTCTTAGATGCTTGGTATTTGTAAAGATCCACTATGCACAGTGTATTTTTTTCATATGTTCCCTGTACACAAACCTGAGGCTGAGCGTTGCAGTATTTCTCTACAAACTGAATTCTCTCACCAATTGTCTTCAAGTGCCTGTCTACATGCTATAACTGGTCAACTGCATGCTGTCTGCACTCCATCACTATTCCCTCACTAATTTTCAACTGGTGAGATGTGAAAAGAGAGGAAGATATCAGTAGGATGGAAGTTGGGGAAGCAATGAAGAAAGTGAAAATGGGGAAAGCCCAAGGAACTGATGTAGTGTGTGGTGAAATGCTGAAGCATGGGGGACAGATAGTAGTAGAATGGATGTGGAAAATGTACAGATTGGCCTGGGAGGAAGGTAGAGTCCTGGAGGATTGGAAGTCAGGTATAATTATTCCCGTGTATAAAGGAAAAGGGGAAAGAGAAGTGTGTGGTAAGCAAAGGGGCATTTGTCTTCTTTGTGTAATAGGAAAAGTATGTGGTAGGACACTTATTGACAGACTTAGGGAAATGACAGAGGAATTGGTTGGAGAACAGCAGGGAGGATATAGGAGGGAAAGAGGTTGTGTATATCGGATATTCTTAGATCTTTAGTGGAAGAGTTTCTAGAGAAGGGAAAGAAGTTGTATGCGGCCTTCATGGATGTGGAGAAAGCATATGACAGGGTGGATAGACAAAGACTGAGAAAAGTATTAACAATGTACGGAGTAGATGGGGAGTTGTTGAAAACTGTTAAGAGTATAAACGAGCGTGCTAAGGCTGCAATTCGTGTGGAGAGTGAACTGAGTGAATTTTTCTATTTGAATGCTGGATTGAAACAAGGATGTGTCATGTCTCAATGGTTGTTCAATCTGTATATGGATGGGGTTAATAATGAGATACAAGGTAGGGCAGTGGATGTTGGAGCGGCCCTAGTGAGAGAGGGCCGTGTTTGGAAACTACCTGTACTGTTATTTGCAGATGATACTGTGTTGTTAAGGGAAGACGAAGTGGAGCTACAAGGCTTGGTGGATGAGTCTGGGAGAGTGTGTAAGAAACGGAATCTAAAGGTGAATGTAGGGAAGAGTAAAGTTATGGTTTTCGAGAGAAGTAAAGTCAGTGAATGTACGGTACAATAAGGCTGGATGAGGAGGAAATGGAAAATGTGAGTGCATTTAAGTACTTGGGTAGAGTGATGAGTAAGGATGGAAGTTTAGAGGGTGAAGTGCTCGAAAGGTTGCAACAGGGAAGAAAGGTTGCTGGTTCCTTGAAAACAGTGATAAGAAACAGGGAAGTGTGCATGGAAGTGAAAAAGCTGCTACATGACAGTATTGTGATACCAACTCTAACGTATGGAAGATAAGCTTGGACCTTGTTGGAGGGACAGAAGTAAAGAGTGTGAGCAGTGAAAATAAGTTATTTGACAGTAGCATGTGGAGTCACATGGAGAGACAGACTGACAAATGAGGAAGTGAAAGAGTGTTGTGGTGTGAATGTGGATGTGACAGGAAGCGTTAGGAGAAACACACTGACGTAGTTTGGACATGTGGAGAGGATGGAGAGCAAGAGACTGACGAGGAGAGTGTATGTGAGTGAGGTGGAGGGGGGGAGAGAGGGAGGGGAAGGCCAAGGATGAGATGGAGAGATGGAGTGGAGAGGTACTGTATATGAGAGAGGGGGTGTGTGAACTGGGAGCAAGGCAAAGAAATGGCGGGGGACACGGCGACTTGGAGGCGATTTGTTGTTCGTGGCCACCCCTTACGGGATTGCGACGTCTGGCGGTAGATAGATAGATAGCCTACATACTGTCTGCACTTCGTCACATTATTGTTTACATATTATTTCTGCTGCTGTAGCTCAGCATAAACTTCCTCCTTCAACTGTTGATGCTCTTCCTATTCACTATATTCTTTTCCTCTCGACAATAGATTGGCGATCTGTAAGCTATTTACCCCATTAAATTGTTTATTTACCCCAATATCTTAAACCTCCAGTGACACTTGCCTTTGCCATTCCAGGACCGTCCTCTTCTTTCCTCATCAGTAGCTAACCAACTCAGGCTCCCCTCACCTTTTACTGACATCATGGCCTCTAACTCCTCACATATAATCACAATATGTCCTTTAGTAATATATCGTAGTTCATATTGTTTCCTACATCTACCTCTGACATGTACCTGACAGCCAACAAGCAAATCCATATATATATATATATATATATATATATATATATATGCAGAATCTTCACTTCACCGTGAAGACATGTATGCAAAAATAACCACAGGAGAAATGAAAGGACCCACAGTGAGTACTTTGGTATATTACATCTTCAGAGTGATAAAGAAACCTAAAGGGTACAGGTCTTTTATGCACACATGCAGCAGGGAGTGGCACTCAGAACAAAAGATGACCTGGATTAAAAATGAGTGATGCACGTAACAATAGATACGGTGCCTGACTTTCTTCCTTAGGGACGCACCTGACAAAAGGGGGTAAAAACTGCGGCATAACTTAACCCGCGCCGTTCCGGCGACGTGAACTAACGTCTGCACATGATGTGCACTCATGTCTCGGCGACGTGAATTAACGCGGCAACATTGCAAGATCCCTAATTTGCACAATTTTCAGTTTTCGCGAGTGATTTCGTGAGTGATTTTTGGCACTTATACACGGGACACCTTCCTCTATTCCTCTACAAGATGCCAAGCAGGGACAATGCCTTACACCGCACAACCTCTCCCCCCCCCCTGCACGCCATTGTCTCGGTAATTCACCTGTTACCAGTGACCTGGCCAATAAAGACATTCAGGGCCACGGTGATTTCCCAATCGATGACAATGTGGAGGACAAAGTTTACATAGCATTAGAGGAAGAAACAGTCAGAAATGATGATCAGGTAATGTGGGAAGAAAAAGGTCATGAATGGTGATGAGTTAGTGAGTGAAACAATGCTTATAATGCCTATATTACTGTTTGAAAACCAATACACTCTTGTACTATGTATAAACTCGTACCAAGTAAATAAATAAATACTGTTTATGAGTGGATAAAATAGTTACCCTCCCATAGAACTCGTTTTCTTTGGTGCCAGCCT
Organism: Coenobita brevimanus; assembly: GCF_032717465.1. Taxonomy (NCBI): domain Eukaryota; kingdom Metazoa; phylum Arthropoda; class Malacostraca; order Decapoda; family Coenobitidae; genus Coenobita; species Coenobita brevimanus. Next base: position 11,184,239 of record NC_137031.1, read on the forward strand.
GTTAGAAAACCGCATCAGGTAAGGAAGTACTCGTACCTAAATCGAGTATTTTAAACCTCAGGTGAGCGATTTCTCTAATAATTTTAGATGTTTCTCACCAAAAGCGGATGTTTGAGCCAAAAAAATAAAAAAGGTCCAAAAATGTCGGGACTGGGGCGTACCACTGCCCAGAAAACGGGATGGGGCGGGTTAAGACCTAGAGGATTAATGTTAGGTGTGTCCAGTACAGGTGTGACTGTACTACCAGGAGACGACAAGGAACAATCAATTGTTAGTCTGGGGGGTACTGCTTTGAAATTCAGTTAACAATTTATCACAGTTAAAATTATCATAGCTCATGTTTATATTCTTTTATATGTGCCAGGAATTAGGCAAGATTCTATTACATTTCTTTCATCAAAGCTTTTTTATCTTGCTAGAATCTTAGAGCCTACCCCGTCAGTATGATGATCACTGGATGTTTTGTGATGAAATAAACCACTGCTCTGTTGGGCTGTCCTTGCGCTGTTTTTATGTTGTGAGATCCTAGTTTTGAAATCTATTTCAGATTGTCCTGTGTAAAATCTGTTACAGTTAATACACTGGATTTTGTAAACAAAGCCTGAATTACTATGTATGGGAAAGGTGAGGGGAGCCTGAGGTGGTACCGATGGACAAGGTTGAGGACGTCCTGGAAGGGCAAGAACAAGGAGGAGAAATGAGTGGGTATGAAGTTGGAATGGGAGGAGGTGAACACTAATGTGGGTGATGCTTATTTAGTGGTCTTTGCTAATGCCTCCCCACAAGCAAGACTAACTAATAGCCTCCCTATCAAAAAATGTTTGCAAATAACATTTTGTTTTTTTACCGTTACTGAGCCCCATTGACCAGTTCTGACCAAAAAGTCGCAAACATTATTTTCACATATTTTTTTCGTGTTGTAGTTACTGACAATTTCGCGGTGTCGCATCGCGCGCGACTATCAAATTTACTTTGGTATTTTTCTGACACTCCCTGGCCTTACCCCGACCTAATTGAAAAAAAAAAAAAGTCGATATCTATTACTGTTCCCATGAAAAACAATGAACAAACAAACATTTTCAAGTGTTGCAATTTCCGAAAATTTCGTGGTGTCACGTAGCGCTCGATTGCCAAAACATTTGGTTGGTATTTTTCTGACATACCCTGGACTTATTTTTACCTGTTGCAAAAAGAATTAAGTCGATGTTTATTACCTTTCTCGTAAAACAAACGAGCAAATGCACAGACAGACAGACACATACACAGCTTGACTTTCTTATTTAGATTTGACTGTCGGTTCCGCAGAATTTTATAATATTTCCATACTAACTCTATCCCTGTATTATGAGCCATGTTTTTGCATCTCAAGATAACCTAATGTGCTCCTGGTAATAAACCTGAATTTGTCTCTTTCGTGCAATTGATAATGTTAAACTTTAAGTGACATATATAGTTTAACCTTCTGTGTTGTATGAATAACTTAAAAGTCTAACATTAAGATCTTAACACAATCACCATAACACATACTATTGTGTTACACTTACCATAACTCAGTGTTTTAAATTAGCTGACAGAAAGCTGATGTTTTTAAATGAATACAATGACTGGTTATTCAGTGTCCTGGATGGAATTTCTGTGACACCTTGTTCTACACCAACGAGAATGACCTGACAGAATATAACTTACTACTGAGGCTGAGAGATAAAGGGAGAGGGGAACTTGTAAATGTACAGTCTGATGTCTATTACTTCATTGCTGCTAGGACCACACGAATTTGTTCAGCAGAAAATGGTGGTAAATGTGATGGTGGTGGTGGTGGTAGCTGTAGTGGTGGTGGTGGTGGTAGCTGTGATGATGATGGTGGTGGTAGCTGTTACTGACATTGTGGTACCTGTGATGATGATGGTGATGGTGTTGGTACCTGTGATGGTAATGGTGGTGGTAACTGTGTTTATTATTGTGATGATGGTAGCTGTGGTAATGGTGGTGGTAGGAGTGCTGGTGGTGGAGGTGATTGTAGCGATGGTGGTGGTGGAGGTGATAGTGGTAGCCGTGATGTAGGTGGTGGTTGTGGTGAAAGCTGTGATGATGTCGGTGGTAGCTGTCACTGTGGTGCTGGTGGTGATGTTGATGGTAGCTGTGATGATGGTGGTGGTGGTGGTGCTGGTGGTGGTGCTGGTGGTGGTAGCCTTGGTGGTGCTGGTGGTGGTAGCTGTGGTGGAGATGGTGGTGGTAGCTGTGTTAGAGATGGTTGTGGTAGCTGTGGTGGAGATGGTGGTGGTAGCTGTGGTGGAGATGGTGGTGGTAGCTATGGCAGAGATGGTGATGGTAGCTGTGGTGGAGATGGTGGTGGTAGCTGTGGTGGAGATGGTGTGGAAGTGGTGGAGAAGGAGGTGGCGTCTGTAGTGGTTGTGGTAGTTGTGGAGGTGGTTGTGGTAACTGTTCAGAGACAGCTCGCATTTGGGCAAGTGTTTTACGGCCGTATCAGGCCGCAAAGCGCTAGCTCGAAAAGAAGCGTAGTTCAGAGATGGTTGTAATTTGAAGAAATGCAGAGTGGTCCGATGGAACCTCAAGGCGCAAGGCTCCTGTATTAAATATATATATATATATATATATATATATATATATATATATATATATATTCTCTGTGGTACAGTGGTAAAGTGTGCGTTTTCGTACAGTAAAGAACGAGGGTTCGCGCCCCGCCAGGGTAAAAAACTATGGGAGCGTTCTCCTGGCCACGTTAAACCAGTGTCGCATACTGTAATGTATGCTTGCACCCAGTCGGCTTGCGCGGGTCGATTACACTCGGTTCACAGACTACACACACATCCAAAGCCACTACAACACTACAATACACTTACAAACATTTCACCCTACATACCATCTCTACCAGGCAGCCTAAGCCACTGGGTAGATATACATTGGCTGTATCGTCCCTGCTTCGGTAGGGATAGGCCGGTCCTGCAGTGGACCTCAACGGATGATGATGATGATTATATATATATATATATATATATATATATATATATATATATATATATAGAGAGAGAGAGAGAGAGAGAGAGAGAGAGACATATAGACAGATAGAAAGATATATATAGATACATAGATAAACAGATAGATAGAAAGACAGAAAGACAGATAGATACACATATAGATAAACAGATAGATAAATAGATATAGATATACAGATATATAGATAGATAGTTATATACATATACATAATCTCGACCCTAGGTCTTTGCTTCACAGCCCTTACCTAAAGGCCCACCAGCTTTCCTTCGTGTTAAGAACTTGACATTTAACTACATCGACACTAATAACCACCGTCCATATTGAATACATGCAAGGACCGTTTCATTTTTCGACTGGAGTAATGGTATCAGACTTAGAGCGACTGTTTTTATGAAATGTTGGGACTCTTTATGGAGCTCTGTTTTAGCGAAATTTAAATCGTCAGATATTGTTCTGTCCAGGCACGGAAGCGAAAGCATGTCTTTTTTTAGACAGCATTCTTTGACTAAATTAATGGATCACAGACTGACCAGAGTTTCGATCTATCACCTAGACAGTCGTCCTTCCCGCTGATGCATTGTTGCAGTGGTGTTGTAAGCCTTAGTAATTCTGTTGGTTGTCTAAACACCTATGCCAGAAGAAGGTACTGTCTTGTATGATGTTCTGGTGCTGCTCTAAGCTTTAGCAGCTTTCCTGGTTGTCTAAACGCCTATGCCAGAGTAAACCCTTATCTTGTGTGGGGTGTCATTCCCAATACAAGACAAATGATGAGCGGGATGCACGCGTCAAACTGACATGTCTACTTGTAGCATGAATACTCAGTCTCAAAATCAGTACAGTAATAATATCCCCTAAACGAGAAAGGTTGAGAGAACTCGTGTTTTGGATACTAATCTAAATGGAGTGGTAACTGTTGCGGTGATTGTGTGATAATGGTGTTCGCTGGTGATGTCTTGGTGGTCATGGTGGTGTCGGTGTGGCTATGTGACGTGTTGTTGGAATCTGGATAATAATGTTGTCTGGAAGGCAGTGATGTTGTCTGGGTGGTGGTGTTGATGTTTAGATGGTAGACGTGGTGTCTGGATGGTGAGGATGGTGGTGGGTTGTTGTGATGCCGTGTGGGTGGTGTTGGTGGTATTGGTGGTGGTGTTGGTGGTGTTTACATGGTGGTGATATTGTCTGGATGGTGATAATGGTGTTGGTTGTTGTGATGCTGTGTGAGTGGTGATGGCCGTATCTAGGTGGTATTGGTTGCGTTGACGGTGGGTTGGTGGTGGTCATGTCGGTGTCCAACCAGACCCTTCAACCATCATTATCATGACTCCAACATTAATCTCTCACATCATCACCTCCACACAGGGAGGCGTGGCTCAATCGGTAGAGAGTTGGCATGCAGTTCTAACGGACCCAGGTTCAAATCCCGGCTGGGGCAGGGAACAGTTTAAGGATTTGAATTTCATTAAATAAGGCTTTACTGACCTACCAGAAGACCCGCCGACATGTCGTAAAAATACCCCCGCTAATACCAATACACCAGTCCTGTATGAGACAGCCCTAGCATGCATTCATTAGGGACGGTGGGTGTTAGCGCCGAAGTGGTGACTTGTAGAGGTGTATGGTACGTAGGAGGACTGCTGGGCCTTGATAGCAGGCTGTGAAGCCTATGCCCAGAGTCGGACACATAAAAAAAAAAAAAAAAAAAAAAAAAAGATACCATCATCCTCACCACCACCACCACCTAGGTACAAACATCAAAATATTATTAGCATCATCATCCAGACATCACCATCATCACTATAATTACATCACAGTCATTACTACAAAAGTGATAGGAGCATCACTATTATTAGAACAACTTCTTGATCACTACCCCCAACATCCCCATCATCACCACACCAAAACCATCGCTAGGCACCATCACCACCACCCCAAAACACCACCATTGCCACCACGTAGACAAAAGCATGATCAGCATTGCACAGAAACCACCATTATCACTAAACATATATCAGCAACTACCACTCACCAGTACAACCATCGAAGAGTCACCATCACCATCACGTATTTATCATCACCTAATCACCATCAGCACTCAGACACTAACTCATTGCCACCCAGCCTACACTAACTAGCAATTTTCACTAAGTAGACACTAACTCCTAGTCACCATCACCACCTAGCAACCACCACCACCTAGCAAACACTACTTAGCCACCATTTCTACCTACCACTCGCCAGTATCACCTACATATCACCGCCTAACCAATTTCACCATCTAAACAATACCACTTAGCTACCATAACCACCCACACACCAACACGTAGCCACCATCGATCACACTGCCACCTAGCAACTACCTCCTTGACGTCACCACCTACAAACCACCTCCTAGTCATCATGAACACTTACACACCACCTTCTTGCCACTATCACCACCTACACATCACCTTTTAGCCTCATCATCTACACACTGCCATCTAGCCATCATCATCACTTACATATCATCGCTGCCTAGCTACAATCACAACATAGCCGTCAATGTCATCTAGTCAGTGTCTTTAGACACTACATCCACGCATCTCCATGCAGAACCGGGATATCTGCTCCCTAGGTACGTCCCCAGCATAACCAGGAAAATTTTCCTGCGTCTGCGTTACATTGCTATCTTCAGCTTTGATAAAATACAATCTTGCTTTTGAAAGTATGCAAACATAAAATATATGGTCATAATTCGACTGTGTTTATCCTCACGTAATATACTTCATTTCCGACAGGAATTCTATCTATCTATCTATCTATTGCCAGACGCCTCAATCCCGTTTGGGGTGGCCACAAACAAATCGCCTCCAAGTCGCCCTGTACCCCGCCATTTCACTGCCCTGCTCCCAACTCACACCCCCCTCTCTCATATACCTCTCCACCCCATCCCTCCATTTCATCCTCGGCCTCCCCCTCCCTCTTCCCCCCTCCACCTCACTCACATACACTCTCTTCGTCAGTCTTTCACCCTCCATCCTCTCCACATGGCCAAACCACCTCAGTGTGTTCCTCATAACGCTTCCTATCACATCCACATCCACACCACAACGCTCCTTTATATCCTCATTCGTCAGCCTGTCTCCCCATGTGACTCCACAGGCTCCTCTTAAATAACTCATTTCCACTGCTCTCGCTCTTGACTTGTGTCCTTCCAACAACGTCCAAGCTTCACTTCCGTACGTTAGAGTTGGTATCACAATACTGTCATGTAGTAACTTTTTCACTTCCATGCTCACTTCCCTGTTTCTCATCACTGCTTTCAAAGAGCCAGCAACCTTTCTTCCCTGCTGTACCCTTTCAAGCACTTCACCCTCCAAACCTCCATCCTTACTCATCACACTACCCAAGTACTTAAACGTACTCACATTTTCCAATTCTTCACCATTCAACCTCGCTGTACATTCACTGACTTCACCTCTCTCAAAGACCATCACTTTACTCTTCCCTACAATCACCTTTAGATTCCGTTTCTTACACACTCTCCCAAACTCATCCACCAAGCCTTGCAGCTCCCCTTCATCTTCACTCAACAACACAGTATCATCTGCAAACAACAGTACAGGGAGTTTCCAAACACTACCCTCTCTCACCAGGGCCACTCCAACATCCACTAGCCTACCTTGTACCTCTTTTATTACCCCATCCATGTACAGATTGAACAACCATGGAGACATGACACATCCCTGTTTCAACCCAACTTTCAAAGAGAAAAATTCACTTAGTTCACCATCCACACGCACTGCAGCCTTCGCACCATTGTACATACTCTTCACAGCATTCAACAACTTCCCTTCTACTCCATATTTTCTTAACACTTTCCACAATCCTTGTCTATCCACCCTGTCATATGCTTTCTCCAAATCCATGAAAGCCGCATACAACTTCTTTCCCTTCTCTAGAAACTTTTCCACTAAAGATCTAAGAATGAATATCTGATCTACACAACCTCTTCCCTTCTTAAAGCCTCCTTGTTCTTCTCCAACTAATTTCTCTGTTCTTTCTCTAACTCTGTCAGTAAGTATCCTACCATACACTTTTCCTATTATACTAAGAAGACAAATGCCCCTATGATTACCACACACTTCTTTTTCCCCTTTTCCTTTGTACAAGGGAATAATTATACCTGACTTCCAATCCTCCGGGACTCTACCTTCCTCCCAGGCCAATCTGCACATCTTCGTTTCGTTTCGTTTTCGTTTCGTTTTTAAAGGCTCCAACATGCTTGCATGTGTCGGCCTTGGTCACCTAATGGCGGCTCTCCACGCTGCACAATCCATTGCAGCCTCCCTGTTCAGTCCCTTAACCCTCAGGTCACACTTAATGACCTCGTCCCATGTCTTTCTCAGTCTACCCCTCATAACCCCACCCCCAATATTAACACTTCTCACCTTCCTCACCCAATTATCATCCCCCATACTCTCCACATGTCCAAACCACCTGAATCTACCTCTCCTCATCACCACACCAATACACTCCAGTCCCATCCTACCTCTCAACTCTTCCATTGTAAACCCAGCCCCTCCAGGCCTTGGACGCAGGGACGCACTGCACATCCAGCTAATCATTGTCATTTCTGTACGTCTGAGCCGGAGAATATCTTCCTCCTTCACTGCCCAGGTCTCACTGCCATACAGCATTACACTCCTAACACATACTGCATACAAAAACCCCTTAGCACGTAGGGAGAGCCCTCTCAATGTCAGGAGAGGCAAGAGCTCCCTGAACTTCTTCCAACCACCTCTCACCCTAGCCACAGAGCTAGCTCCAGCCCCAACTCCAGCACACAACATGTCTCCCAAATAACAAAACTCTTCCACACACTCAAGAGATTCACCAGCAAGTTCAATCCTTTCACGTCTGACAATCTCCACCTGCTCACCCCGGCACGCCGTACACATAAAATCAGCATTATCTCGCAGTCTACCTCTGATACCACTACATCTCTCATGCACCCATTTATCACACACACCTCACAAGATGGAATTACTACCAACGCCCTTGTGGCAAACTGCACATGGCCACTCTCCCTCGTCTTTGACAGTACCGCCACCAACCCTAGATATCATCACTTTTGTTTTATCTGCATTTACCCTTAAACCCTTTTGCCCCATACCATCTCTCCACTTCCTAAACCTTTCCTCCGCCTCCCTTTCATTCTCTGCAATCAACACCAAATCATCAGCATACAACAACTCCCACAGGAGTCCGTTTCTAAAGTCACGTGAAAGAGCTTCAAGTACCATGATAAACAACATGGGACTCAAGATTGACCCCTGATGCACACCAACATTCACAGAAAACTCATCACTCAAATCTCCATTCACTCTCACCTGGTTGTGAGCACCCACATACATGGCCATAACCACCCTAACCAGCCACTCCTCCAAGCCAAGCTTTCTCATTGCCCACTTCACCACCTCTCTAGGGACTCTGTCAAAGGCCTTTTCTATCTATCTATCTATTGCCAGACGCCTCAATCCCGTTTGGGGTGGCCACAAACAAATCGCCTCCAAGTCGCCCTGTCCCCCGCCATTTCACTGCTCTGCTCCCAACTCACACCCCCCTCTCTCATATACCTCTCCACCCCATCCCTCCATCTCATCCTCGGCCTCCCCCTCCCTCTTCCCCCCTCCACCTCACTCACATACACTTTCTTCGTCAGTCTTTCACCCTCCATCCTCTCCACATGGCCAAACCACCTCGGTGTGTTCCTCATAACGCTTCCTATCACATCCACATCCACACCACAACGCTCCTTTATATCCTCATTCGTCAGCCTGTCTCTCCACGTGACTCCACAGGCTCCTCTTAAATAACTCATTTCCACTGCTCTCACTCTTGACTTGTGTCCTTCCAGCAATGTCCAAGCTTCACTTCCGTACGTTAGAGTTGGTATCACAATACTGTCATGTAGTAACTTTTTCACTTCCATGCTCACTTCCCTGTTTCTTATCACTGCTTTCAAAGAACCAGCAACCTTTCTTCCCTGCTGTACCCTTTCAAGCACTTGACCCTCCAAACCTCCATCCTTACTCACCACACTACCCAAATACTTAAACGTACTCACATTTTCCAATTCCTCACCATCTAACCTCGCTGTACATTCACTGACTTCACCTCTCTCAAAGACCATTACTTTACTCTTCCCTACATTCACCTTTAGGTTCCGTTTCTTACACACTCTCTCAAACTCATCCACCAAGCCTTGCAGTTCCCCTTCGTCTTCACTCAACAACACAGTATCATCTGCAAACAACAGTACAGGGAGTTTCCAAACACTATCCTCTCTTACCAGGGCCACTCCAACATCCACTACCCTACCTTGTACCTCTTTTATTACCCCATCCATGTACAGATTGAACAACCATGGAGACATGACACATCCCTGTTTCAAACCAACTTTCAAAGAGAAAAATTCACTTAGTTCACCATCCACACGCACTGCAGCCTTCGCACCATCGTACATACTCTTCACAGCATTCAACAACTTCCCATCTACTCCATATATTCTTAACACTTTCCACAATCCTTGTCTATCCACCCTGTCATATGCTTTCTCCAAATCCATGAAAGCCGCATACAACTTCTTTCCCTTCTCTAGAAACTTTTCCACTAAAGATCTAAGAATGAATATCTGATCTACACAACCTCTTCCCTTCCTAAAGCCTCCCTGTTCTTCTCCAACTAATTTCTCTGTTCTTTCTCTAACTCTGTCTATAAGTATCCTACCATACACTTTTCCTATTATACTAAGAAGACAAATGCCCCTATGATTACCACACACTTCTTTTTCCCCTTTTCCTTTGTACAAGGGAATAATTATACCTGACTTCCAATCCTCCGGGACTCTACCTTCCTCCCAGGCCAATCTGCACATCTTCCACATCCATTCTACTACTATCTCTCCCCGATGCTTCAGCATTTCACCACACACTCCATCAATTCCTGGGGCTTTCCCCGATTTAACTTTCTTCATTGCTTCCAGAACTTCTATCCTACTGATTTCTTCCTGTCTTTTCACCTCCCTCCTTCTCCCAGCCATTCCCCAGCCACTTATACTCGAATTACTTCCATCCTCTACGTTCAACAATACCTTGAAGTGTTCTCTCCATCTGCTCACTTTTTCTCCCTTCTCCACTAGTAATCTACCATTTTTATCTTTCACTCCCCTACTAACTTCACTTCCACCCTGTCTTACTCTTTTCACTTCTCTCCAGAATATTTTCTTATAGTCCCTCCACTTTACACTCAAATTCCTTCCAAATTCCTCATCCACTCTCTTCTTACTCTCTCTTACTAATCTTTTCACCTCTCTCTTCCTTTCCACATATAACGCTCTCTTCCGCCTCTCAACTTCTTCCACGCCCCTATTTCTCACCCATTCATTGTATGCTTTCTTCTTTTGTGCCACAGCCTGTTTCACCTCTTCAATCCACCACGCTGTTCCTTGCACCCCCCTCCGCCTTCTCTTCCTTCCACACACCACATCACATGCTGCACATATTTCTTCTGTAAATATCTTACACACACCTTCCACGTCTCCCATCTGCTCCAATTCATATTTGCCCAATCGTTCCTCCACTTCTCTCTTATACTCTGCCTTTTTCTCATCCTCTTGTAACCTTTCCACTCTCCTTGCAACTACTCCTTCCTCTCGTCTTTCCCTTCTTCTATTCCTCCATCTCATTTGCATCCTAATTCTGGCCACCACCAAGTAGTGGTCAGAAAGTCCACTCCCCCAACCTCTATACACTCATGCATCCTTTACACATCTTCGCATCCTTTCATCCACACACACATAATCAATCATTGCCTTCCTTTCATTCAGTTCACCACCCACCCTTCTCATCACTCGCCATGTATACCTGTGGATCATTTTATGCCTGAAGAGGGTATTGGCTATCACCAACCCCCTCCCAGCACAAATGTCCACTAACGCACTCCCATTCTCATCTATCTCGGCAGGCACACCCCACTCACCAACAATTCCATCCACCTTCACATTACCAACTTTACCATTCATATTACCAATCAAAAACACTCTCTCATTCCTTCCAAACTTTTCCATGCACACTTCCACATTTGTCCAGAACTCTTCTCTCACTCTTCTAGCACGATCTTGCGTTGGCACATACACACACACAATCGCCCACATTTGTATTCCAACTTTCAACTTTACCCACACAATCCTTGACCCAACTGATCCATACTGTCTTATGCTCTTCTTCCATCTTTTACTCACAACTATACACACTCCTTCCTTTGTCCTCTCATTCTCATCTACTCCTGCACATATACCCCATCCATACTCCCATTCTCTCACACTTTCTCCTCTCCATATTGTTTCAGTTATTCCACATACATCCACTTTCGCATCCTCAAGCACCTGGACAATCTCTCTCTCTTTCACCTCATCATTCGCTCCTCTTACATTCCATGTACTCATTACCAAGTCCTTTGTCCGGTCCTGGGTCGTCATCGTTTGGTCAGTCCTTGTCCGAGGCTTCTTGTTTGTTTTTTTAGTTAGTTGTTTTCCGGGGAGGGGCACTAACCCTCCGCCAACCCTTTTAGTCGCCTTTTACGACAAGCAGGGATACTGGGGGAGTATTCTTGAAAACCCCCCTACCCCCAGGGGTAGGCCTTTTCCAAATCAACAAAAACAAAATAAAGATCCCTTCTCCTACCAATATATTTTTCCTGAAGCTGTCGAACAATGAATATGGCATCAGTGGTCCCCCTACCTGGCATGAACCCGAACTGCATCTCATCAATATTCACTCTTTCTCTAATCATACCTTCTAAAACTCTCTCCATTACCTTCATTATCTGATCTAAAAGCTTTATACCTCTATAATTTCCTCTTTCCAGGGCATCACCCTTCCCTTTGTACACATTTACAATTACACTCTTCAGCCAATTATCTGGGACAACACACTCATAAATAATCGTATTTATCAGGTCAGTGACTAAACTCACCCCTATATCGCCTGAGGCCTTCAACATTTCGGCAGTCAACCCAGACACACCTGCTGCCTTCCCCACCCTCATCCTGCCTATTGCCTCACTCACAGTAGCAGTATCAATCAAAGGCCAAGGGCCAGACACTGGATCTGCTGGCTCCAAACCTTCCCTGTCCCAGTCAAACTCCTCATTCAACAACCGGTTATTATGCTCTTTCCATGCATCTCTAATATCCTCACTGTTCACTGCTACCCTTCCTTCATCATTCTTCACACACTGCTCACCTATGATATCCCGATTATCCCTCTTCACCTGACCTGCCACCCTAAATATATTTTTCCTTTCCCCATGATTTAGGTTATCAAGTAATTGTCTCTGTGACTCAGACTTTGCCCTGTATACCTCTCTTCTAGCCCTACGCTTGGCAGCCAAATATTCCTCTTTGCTACCACACTTCTTCCATTCCCGGAAAAGCCTTCTTTTCTCCTTAATTACAGCTTCTACACCCTCATCCCATCACCAAGTTACTTTATGTCTTGGTGGTCCTCTTGTCCAGCCGCATGTTACATCAGTAACTCTCAAGAAATTGTTCTTGAGGGCTCTGTACTGTTCATTAACGCCTCTGTGTACAGCTCCCTGTTCAGCCACCACTCTCCTCAACTCGCTATAGAAGGCATCCCTTACTACTTGGTTTTTCAGCTCCCATATTTTCCTCCTAGGTACGTAAGTCCTCTTTTTCATCACTTGTTCTTTAAGCACCATATCACAAATCAACAGTTTGTGCTGCTGCACACACTCCTCACTTCCTATAACTTTAATATCCCTCACTAACCTCCTATCGGCCCTCCTAACCAGAAAATAATCTATCTGACTGCTATTTCCCCCAGACTCATACGTAATTAACCTACTGTCTCTTTTCCTAAAATATGTGTTGCACACAATCATATCCGTTGCCTCCCCAAACTCGAGTATCCTTTCCCCTTCTGCATTCCTTAGACCATACGCACATCCCCCATGCACTCCTTCATAACCTTGTGCTGCTTCACCTACATGACCATTTAAGTCCCCTCCCAAAATCTCATCATCCCACATACCACCCACTACACGTATTAAATCATCCCAGTATCTATCTTTCTCTGATTCATCCAATGCTGCCTGTGGAGCATCTATCTATCTATCTATTGCCAGACGCCTCAGTCCCGTTTGGGGTGGCCACAAACAAATCGCCTCCAAGTCGCCCTGTCCCCCGCCATTTCACTTCCCTGCTCCCAACTCACACCCCCCTCTCTCATATACCTCTCCACCCCATCCCTCCATCTCATCCTCGGCCTCCCCATCCCTCTTTCCCCCTCCACCTCACTCACATACACTCTCTTCGTCAGTCTTTCACCCTCCATTCTCTCCACATGGCCAAACCACCTCAGTATGTTCCTCATAACGCTTCCTATCACATCCACATCAACACCACAACGCTTCTTTATATCCTCATTCGTCAGCCTGTCTCTTCATGTGACTCCACAGGCTCCTCTTAGATAACTCATTTCCACTGCTCTCACTCTTGACTTGTGTCCTTCCAACAAGTCCAAGCTTTACTTCCGTACGTTAGAGTTGGTATCACAATACTGTCATGTAGTAACTTTTTCACTTCCATGCTCACTTCCCTGTTTCTTATCACTGCTTTCAAAGAACCAGCAACCTTTCTTCCCTGCTGTACCGTTTCAAGCACTTCACCCTCCAAACCTCCATCCTTACTCATCACACTACCCAAGTACTTAAACGTACTAACATTTTCCAATTCCTCCCCATCCAACCTCGCTGTACATTCACTGACTTCACCTCTCTCAAAGACCATCACTTTACTCTTCCCTTCATTCACCTTTAGATTCCGTTTCTTACACACTCTCCCAAACTCATCCACCAAGCCTTGCAGCTCCCCTTCGTCTTCACTCAACAACACAGTATCATCTGCAAACAATAGCACAGGGAGTTTCCAAACACTATCCTCTCTCACCAGGGCCACTCCAACATCCACTACCCTACCTTGTACCTCTTTTATTACCCCATCCATGTACAGATTGAACAACCATGGAGACATGACACATCCCTGTTTCAACCCAACTTTCAAAGAGAAAAATTCACTTAGTTCACCATCCACACGCACTGCAGCCTTCGCACCATCGTACATACTCTTCACAGCATTCAACAACTTCCCATCTACTCCATATATTCTTAACACTTTCCACAATCCTAGTCTATCCACCCTGTCATATGCTTTCTCCAAATCCATGAAAGCTGCATACAACTTCTTTCCCTTCTCTAGAAACTTTTCCACTAAAGATCTGAGAATGAATATCTGATCTACACAACCTGTGGAGCATATGCCTATATAATCGCAGCTATCTTTCTTCCCAACAGAATTTTCACTACCAATATCCTATCGCTTACTCCCAAAGATTCATAACATATTCCACCCATTTCTCCGCAACCATCACACCAACACCTCCATATCCGTCTGTCCCCCCCTGCCAAAACAACTTATAGCAACAGTCCTTCCCAACAATCTTTCTGGCTGATCCACCCCTGTACCGGACTTCCTGCAAACATGCCACATCGACCCACCCCCTACTGAATGCCTCAACGACTTCCCCTGCTCTTCCCCTCAAACTTCCCACATTCCATGAACCCACCCTCATCCCCATGGGTGATTTACTGTCCTCAGGCTTGCTTTGAAACTTATTTTGTTTTGTCATCTTCAGTATTAATAAAGGGGGACAGACACAGCACAGGTCCCACTCACTGCACAGTCCCAGGTCCAGGCAATGGATCTGGGACCCCTAGCCCACCAGCTTACCAGTGGCTGTGGTAGTGGCCTTGGGGCACGCCAGGACAGCTGCAGGGACACCCTCCAAGCGCGTCTTGGCACTGCAACTATCCCGCCATTATACACCCACTGATAGGGCAGCCTCCTGGGGCGCTACTCCCAGGTTCGGGCCCCTCTCTATTGGGCAGAAGCTGCAGCCTGGGAACCGGAATGCCCTGTACCCTCTAGCACAGGCCTGAGCCCCATCTCGCCCTGGACCCATGATCTATGCTGGCAGAACCCACGCCATGCCTCCCCCCAGAAGTCCGCCACTAGGTAGCGGGGGCAAAGTTTTCTGGCTGCATGCCCTTGCTGGCGCCAACCCCTGTAACGTAGTAGGATACGTTGTGTGAAATGTAAAGTGCATGTGGTGTAGTGCATTGATAGTTACAGGAAATGTTTGGGAGAGTATGGTGGTCTACTCTCCATGTTACTGTCACACTGAAAAGGTCAGCAAAGGGGGATGGTTAGATAGCTAGTGAAACAGGAGCTCCAGCTCTCCCTATCACCAGCATTCCCATTCCCCTCGGGAGTACTACCCTGTTCGGCTCGTGCTACGGCCTCCTCCTACATCCATTCTACTACTATCTCTCCCTCGTGCTTCAGCATTTCACCACACACTCCATCAATTCCTGGGGCTTTTCCCGATTTAACTTTCTTCATTGCTTCCACAACTTCTATCCTACTGATTTCTTCCTGTCTTCTCACCTCCCTCCTTCTCCCAGCCATTCCCCAGCCACTTATACTCGCATTACTTCCATCCTCTATGTTCAACAATTCCTTAATGTGTTCTCTCCATCTGCTCACTTTTTCTCCCTTCTCCACTAGTAATCTACCATTTTTATCTTTCACTCCCCTGCTAACTTCACTTCCACCCTGTCTTACTCTTTTCACCCCTTTCCAGAACATTTTCTTACAGTCCCTCCACTTTACACTCAAATTCCTTCCAAATTCCTCATCCACTCTCTTCTTACTCTCTTTTACTAATCTTTTCACCTCTCTCTTTCTTTCTACATATAACTCTCTCTTCCGCCTCTCAACTTCTTCCACGCCCCTATTTCTCATCCATTCATTGTATGCTTTCTTCTTTTGTGCCACAGCCTGTTTCACCTCTTCAATCCACCACGCTGTTCCTTGCACCCCCCTCCGTCTTCTTTTCCTTCCACACACCACATCACATGCTGCACATATTTCTTCTGTAAATATCCTACACACACCTTCCACGTCTCCCATCTACTCCAGTTCATATTTGCCCAATCGTTCCTCCACTTCTCTCTTATACTCTGCCTTTTTCTCATCCTCTTGTAACCTTTCCACTCTCCTTGCAACTACTCCTTCCTCTCGTCTTTCCCTTCTTCTATTCCTCCATCTTACTTGAATTCTAATTCTGGCCACCACCAAGTAGTGGTCAGAAAGTCCACTCCCCCAACCTCTATAAACTCTTGCATCCATTACATATCTTCGCATCCTTTCATCCACACACACATAATCAGTCATTGCCTTCCTTTCATTCAGTTCACCACCCACCCTTCTCATCACTCGCCATGTATACCTGTGGATCATTTTATGCCTGAAGAGGGTATTGGCTATCACCAACCCCCTCCCAGCACAAATGTCCACTAACGCACTGCCATTCTCATCTATCTCAGCAGGTACACCCCACTCACCAACTGTTCCAACCACCTTCACATTCCCAACTTTACAATACATATCACCGATCAAAAACACTCTCTCATTCCTTCCAAACTTTTCCATGCACACTTCTACATTTGTCCAGAACTCTTCTCTCACTCTTCTAGCACGATCTTGCGTTGGCGCATACACACACACAATCGCCCACATTTGTATTCCAACTTTCAACTTTACCCACACAATCCTTGACCCAACTGATCCATACCGTCTTATGCTCCTCTTCCATCTTTTACTCACAACTATACATACTCCTTCCTTTGCCCTCTCATTCTCACCTACTCCTGCACATATACCCCATCCATACTCCCATTCTCTCACACTTTCTCCTCTCCATTTTGTTTCAGTTATTCCACATACCAACTTTCGCACCCTCAAGCACATGGACAATCTCTCTCTCTTTCACCTCATCATTCGCTCCCCTTACATTCCACGTTCCGATAACCATGTCCTTTGTCCGGTCCTTGGTTGTCATCGTTTGATCAGTCCTTGTCCGAGGGATTCACTCAGGGATAAACAATTATTTCGCCGGCTATAGGTACTCTGTACACAGTGATTACATTTCTGTAACCATGAGGAGGATGGACTGGTTGATTGTAGTTTCAAGAATTTTTAAGAGCTATAGTATATCGTTATACATTCCACACACAAAGAATAATATACGCCTTAAAAGAACCATGGATTATACGTCTATACAATTATGAAATTAAACACACACACACACACACACACACACACACACACACACACACACACACACACACACACACACACACACACACACACAGAACCTTTCACTGAAATACTTCGCCGTGCAACTCAAAAACCCCTGCTTTGCCGCCACAGTACCTCTTACCGCTACTCTCCCCTCCCCCACTTACCCCCCCCCCCCCCGAAACCAGCATGAGGCGAATGAATTCCCCCTGGACGCGATAAAATATGAACAAACTTTAAACCACCACAAAACCCGTCCAAGCACGATATAAGTTTCTTGTGAACTTAGTTTTTCAGTACTGGAGATCGCTGCAAGAATTGGACAAGTTTTGTATATGTTGATGTGAGTCTTGACATTTAATTTTCGTGTCACCTTTTTCCTTCTGAGACAAAAACTCACCATTTCCAGTTCGATAAAACATTCACACGGTTGCATCACCTCGAAAACTCTCGAAAGTCCTCGTGAAATCCAATAACGGGTTGGAGAAGGGAGAGTGGATGGTGGTGGTGCTGGTGTGAGGAAGTAAGTTACGTCCGGAAATGTTGTTGTTGTTGTTGACGGTGGTGGTGGTGATAGTGTTGGGAGCGATAATGATGTTCATGTCTGAGGTGATGAAAAAGTATATAAGTTGATGACAAATACGACCTGTAGAGTGTAGAAAGAATAACTTGGGGGATGACACTGATGCTAAAAGTGTGTTGGCAATGAGAGTTATGATGATGGTAGTCGAGATAATGATGGACATGCGAGTGGTTGTGGTGATGGCGGAAGAGACATTGATGAGGAAGCGGTGGGATAGAAGTTATGGCGGTGTTAATGGGTGGTGGTTGTGTTGATGTATGAGATGGTCAGGATGGTAGTGAAGATCGACTCTGCGTACGCTGTTTTGATGATTATGGGAGTGATAGCTGCCTTTGTTTATATACGAGTATAATGTAGTAATGTTAGTGGAAAGAATGTAGGTGAATGGCGTAATGGTAGCCTAGTAATAATGGGTCATCATTCGCTTGTTCAGATGAATGAATAAATATGTGCAAAAACCAGCGTCCGAGTCAGTAACATAATGTCAGCATAACTATACATGTACACAAACATATAACAGAGAAAGTACAAAACCATGAGAGCACCTGTAATCAAGGGCCTGAAAGGGCACTTGCTTATATATTGATAGACCAGTATAGACGTCAAGTTAACCGGCGAACCCACAATGGTAGAAGCAACGAGTAATGGTAGAAGCAATGATTATATATTCATTTTGTTTTGGACATCCAGGGCGATTTTAACTGCCACAAGAAGAACTATCTGCCTCAAGATATTTTCATAGTTGATACTGGTGATCCAACAAGATGTGAGACTAACGGGCATATTAATAAACCGAAGACCAGACAAGGAAAACCAGTCTTCATTTATCCTTATAAACTACCTGACTGAATGCATTGTAACTTATATCCACAAAAGTTTCAAAACTTACCATCAAAAGTTATAGGATTCTCTACTACTTGCACCCTCATATTTAATAATGCACTCTAAATATTAGCAACAATTACTAGATTGTTATTTTCCCGCTTGAATTCAAGTTTCTTGGAAGTAAACGATGTGGTGGTGATCGTCAAAAAAAAAAAAAAAAAAAAAAAAAAACTGAAAAACTGTATTTGTACTAAACTGGAAAGTGTCAATATAGAATAAGGTATATTTTGCTAGGCCGTTTGCTGATAAAGTTATGGTGCAATGGTTGACAGTTGTGTGCAAATGACAGCTGATATTAGTTTTCATAATGATATATGCAATCACTCTCATTTTCAGGGGTCAAAGAAATTAATATTGTTGTTTAGACGACATTTTTTTTTTGTCTCAGATAACAGCCCATAATATCGGAAATGAGCAAACTTATATTGAAAAGAATCACAATATATATCGTTTCGGAACCCACTTAGTGATCGTAGTGATCGTGATGACGCTGTCTTCAACACGCTAGTATATATATATATATATATATATATATATATATATATATATATACACAGAGAAAGAAAGAAAGAGAGAGAGAGAGAGAGATAGGTATATATATATATATATATATATATATATATATATATATATATATATATATATATATATATATATATATATATATATATATATGTATATATATATATATATATATATATATATATATATATATATATATATATATATATATATATATATATATATATATATATATATATATATATATATATATATATATATATTGCTACGTCCACGTCCCACACTTGTACAGGCTCCAACAGCAGTAGATCAGTAATAGGAGGGCCGTTGCCCAGTGAGTTGTTCTTATTAGGGTCAGCCTTTCGGTGTACAACAGCAAATCCTTACACAAGATCAACTCAGGCGTAATAACACAGGCGGTGTATGTAAGCACAAACTTCTCGTGTTCGCTGTCTTTATTGTCCAAATAATTTCACTGTCAACTTCAACACTCCAGAGCTACACTAATTTCACAAGGCCACGAGTACAACTAAAACTGACTGAAACTGCTCTATTCTCTCCCCCACCTATTTGTAATATTGCAT
This sequence comes from Coenobita brevimanus, assembly GCF_032717465.1. Taxonomy (NCBI): domain Eukaryota; kingdom Metazoa; phylum Arthropoda; class Malacostraca; order Decapoda; family Coenobitidae; genus Coenobita; species Coenobita brevimanus. Next base: position 11,204,094 of record NC_137031.1, read on the forward strand.
GATACTCAAATGATCTACCACATATTCATAGCAGCAACAGTTCCCAAATCGGAGACATCGAAAATATTCAAAAGTTTTCTTACATTATGTAGCACTCTAAATATAGAGAAATTAAAAAGAGAATCAGAATGAATGCACAACTTTACAACGTACCTCCACTCACAGCAGCAGGTTATCTAGCAACTCTGACACATAACGGATAAATCCGAGAATCATAAGGAATGCTACAGCACTACCTAACTAGATAATCTCGATTCTCAACACCATTCCCTCCCTAGTCCTTTTGTCGTCTTGCCAAAACTACATAAGACTTACAAACATAATCCTTAATCACTAACAAAACATCCAATTATACACAAGATAATCCTTCAATTTATCAGGTCTTCTATGTCGCTTCTGACAATGTCTCTGCTTCTCCACTCAGTCCACTCTTCCTGGAATGACTCGGTCCGTTCCCTGGCTCATTTCTTCCCTAGCAAAACTGTCACCATCCTCTAGTGCTTCAGCTTCTTCATCCTCCCCGACATCATCTGCTACTGGTGTGCACGATTCCTCAGAGATATCCTAGCTGTACTGTCCTGGCCCATGGTACTGTCACAGGCAATTTACGTGAATACCTTTGGGTGAAACTTCCTGCCTCCTCGAATCCAGTGCATAACGTCTGACAGGCAGTCCATCACAGCGTAGGGCCCATCCCAAGCTCTGCATCTTCGGTGACTGTCCCAACTTCTGCTGAGGTTTGTGCAACCAAACTCTGTCAACAACCTTGAAGCTCACTTCATTTGCCTTGGCATCATATTTGCACTTCATCACTTCACATGAAAACTTCAGAGCCTCTCGAACATGATTATTTGCCTCAGCCAGTCTCGCCTTAAGATGCTTTGCATAGCTGGAGGTGTCCATAGGCAGCTCATCATCCGGTGGTCTTCCCATTAACAGATCAACTAGCATTCGTAATTTATGGGCCAACATCAATATTGCAGGGTTGTAGCTGGTAGACTCGTGGAATGCAGACCGATATGCCATCAGCAACACAAGTAATATCTGGTCCCATTCCCTCTGTCCTTCTACACAGTTCTTGACCAGTTCTTGTCCCAGGGTTCAGTTGAATTTCTCCACCATCCCATCCGATTGTGGTCTCAATGGGGTCGTTCTGGTCTTCTTGATTCCCAGTGACTTGTAGCACTCATGGTACATAGCAGCCTCGAAGTTTCTACCCTTGTCTGAGAGTAGCTCTTGTGGCATCTAAAAAAGAACTGGTCAACCAACACCTGAGCAACAGTTCTGGCTCCCAGATCAGGGATGGCATAGGCTTCTGGCTACTTCGTGAAGTAGTCCATGGCGACACACATATGTACTGGTTTCCTCTTTCAGTGAGTGGCAGAGGTCCAGCAATGTCCACCATGACTCTTTCCATCAGTACACCCATTTGGTACAGCTGGAGAGGGGCACAACCACGTTCATGAGTCCCAGCTTAGTTAAACATACATCACAGGGCCGACATCACTCTTCAACATCCTGATGCATGCCAGTCCTGTAGAACCTTGGACGCAGTCAAATTAGTGTTTTCTTCACTCCCGGGTGCTCTTTAGTGATCTGGTATTGAGACTTTTCTAAGACCTCAGGCCTCAGTTTCTTAGGAACCACCAGATGTCAGTACTTGCTGATGCCATCGTTTGTCTCCCACTGACGCTCCAATAGTCAGCTGTTCAAATGAAGAAGATCCCACTGATTCTAGTAGCTCTTAGTTGCAGGGCTGAATCTCGAAACCTCTTCCCAAGATGGTCGCACTGTACTCTGCTGCAGCCACTCTAGCACTGGTTGTAAATCTGTATCCTCCATCTGTGTCCTCTTCAGGTCTTCTTCAGCTGACACTGGCCTTGTCTCTGCAGTACAGATCCATTTCTTGCTACGGTCTTCTTTCCCACGACACTGCTTGCAAACTGAGTCACAAGGCCGACAACTCAGGCTGTCAACATTGCCAGGCTGGTGTTGCACCTCATAGGTGTGCTGGTCCAGCTTCCAGAGCCAGCAAGACAGTTGTCCTTCTGGACTGTTTAATGTCTTCAGCCATTTCAGTGCTGCATGGTCTGTCCTGATGATGAAGTAGGACCCATACAACATCAATGAAAAAAGTCAAGGCTCTTTATCATTGCCAAGTGCTCCTTATGGGTCTCACAGTAGTTCCGGTCTGGTGGGCTGAGCTTTTTGCTGTAACATGCCACGAAATACTTTTTGTCATCTTTCCTCTGCAACAGGACTCCAACAATGCCATGGTCACTAGCGTCACTGTCCAGGATGTATGGCTGACTCTGATCTACGTACGGCAACACCAGAGAGCTTGCCAATGATTGCTTGAGTTCATCGAAGGCTGCCTGAGTCACTGCAGTCCGCATAAACTATTGCATCTTTCCTACGACTTGTGCAGAGATGCAGCTAGTGTTGCAAAGGCCTCGAAAAAATGCCAGTAGTATATACGCAAACCCAGGAAACCCCATACTTCATTCACACAAGTTGGAACCGGCCAGTTTTTTACAGCTGCCACCTTTTCCAGATCAGTATGAATACCGCCTTCACCTACAATGTGTCCCAGGAACTTCATTTCCTTCTGGAACAAGTAGCACTCTTTGTGGTTCAGCTTGTGGTGCGCAGCTTGGATCCTGTTGGAAACCCCCGGCAGCTTCTCCAATTCCTGGTCAAAAGTTTGGCCAAACACAAATACATCATCAAGATAGATGACAGCTGTCTGTAAGTGCAGGCCTTCTAGTATTTGATCCATGAGGTGCCCAAAAGTAGCAGGGGCATTGCACAGGCCAAATGGCATCACTTTGAACTTACATAAACCACATCCATATGAAAATGCTCTTTTCTCCTTGTTCTTATTGGCGACCTTGACCTGATGGTATCCTGCTTTCATGTCTATGGTGGAAAACCACTTGGCACCTGACAGAGCATCTAAGGTGTCATCAGTTCTTGGCAAGAAGTGTGCATCCTTCACTGTCACCTCATTAAGGGCTTGATAGTCCACACAGGACTTTACTGTGCCATCCTTTCTTCCTTACCAGAACAATTGCTGATGCCCAAGGACTGCTGGACTTGTCTGTCACAACCGGACTTTGAAGATTCTTCATCACCTTCTCCACTTCTTGTCTCTGAGCTGCCACCATCCTCAGAGCTGGCTGTTTAATTGGGCAGTGACCCCCGGATCGGTGCATCTCAGGTCAAGGTCTCTGGTGGAAAAGACATCAGGAAGCTTCACTAGCAGTTTCCTCAACCACCAGACACTGGCAGCTCCTTGAAAACAGGTCTTGTTCTAAGTGGGCTGGCAGATTCCCATCTTCTCTGACGATACTCCTTTTACAGGCCTTCCACTGATACTAATCAAGGTCCAGTGCCTGGCATAGTCCCACAATTTCTCCCTCGGTGATCTATGTCTCACAGGAGAAAATGGCCACCACAACTGGCACTTCACCTGCACCTTTTTCCACTAAACTCCTCCCCACCGTCACTCCAGCCTTCGTCTTGCACCATCCATCAGTCTCCACTACCCCTAGACAGCTGTCAAAAGAGCCACTCACCTTACACTGGAGCAGTAGTTATGAGCTTGGAGGTATCACTATAGTGCACAGCATCCTCTTCTCACCACCAGAACTGGTTTTCTCACTATCGTGACAGGAACTGACTTTCCTCGGACCTTGAGCTTCATGGAGCAGAAGTCCAGCTCACATCACATGGACTTCAGAAAGTCCAGACCAAAAAGGTAAAGATCCTCCAAGTTGGTCACGTAGACTGGAAGTGAGGCCTCTTGCCCTGCCACCTCAATCCGGATATCCATGGATCCCCTCAGCTCTGCGTGGTGCCCAGTTATTCCACACAATTGTTCTGATGACTCAGGCATATACCAATGACGTAACACATCAGGTCTCACAAAAGTCTGCTCTGAGGCTGAATCATCACCAGGGAATACTTCTTGCCGTCCATTCTTCCGTCTACATGCACACTGTCACTCACAGTTCTCTTGCATTTTCTCAGTGGTAGGGCTACTTGGGAAAAATTGGCTGGTTGCCAATAATTTACCTGCTTCTTTCTTGTCTCCTGCAGCTTGCTTCTTATCGCCCTTCTCCTTTGGACAATCATAACTGAAGTGTTCCACCTCACCATATGTCCAACACCCTTTTGTTGCAATTGTACGTCCTGGCTTCCCACAGAACCAGCAACCTCCTACGATCTTCTCCTGTTCTCTCTTCCACTCGTAGCAGTCCTCTTTCCTATGTCCTGGTTTTCCACAATACCCGCAGCTTCCATCGAATTTCTCTGCCTCACACACCTGCCCCGTTCTTGCCTTGAACCCTACACTATGACCTACCAGCAAGCCAGATGTACTGGACCTGACATAGGACTCTAAGTCCAGAACACTGGCAAGTGCTTCTTGCATGCTTCAAGGTTGTGCCTGTTTCACTTGCACTTTCAATTCTGCACAGTCAAAAGCATCAATGAACTGGTCCCTCAGAAGTATAGCCAACAGGTTAGGTGCTGCTCCAGGATACACCTTGTATGCCATACTCTCTAGGTCATTGGCAAGCAGCTGAAGTGATTCGCCTAAAGCCTGTACACGGGTCTGTAATCTTGCTCTGTAAACCTCAGTCTGGTACATGGTCCCATATCTCCATTCCGGCATTTCTATTATGGACTGATAATTGTTCCTATCCTCCACTGACATCTGGCCAAGAATCTCCACTGCAGCATCCTTTAGGCTAGTAGCAAGCTGTATTGCCCTCTGCTTAACATCCCAACAATTCTGATCTGCAAGCAACTCAAACTGCACATGATAGGTTTCCCAAAATACTTTGCCATCAAATTCCTGAGGTTTCTTTGTAACTGGACCCCCATAATAGTTAATGCAATTCACAAGTTTGGGGCCATTAAAACTGAGACATCATAATTAAGTCCAGGACTCAAAACTCCTACATTCTTATTATTTAACTCTATAATGCTACCTTTAGATGCGTGGGATTCGTCAAGATTCACCATACACTGTCTATTTTTTTTCATATCCCTTTACACTAACCTTAGGCTCAGCAGCACAAGATTTCTCTACAACCTCAATTCTCTCCCTAATTATCTTTAACTGGACATTTACGTGCTGTCTGCACTCTTATCACGATATTGCTTACCTCACTCCTCTGCTGCTGTGGCTCAGCATTTACTTCCTCCTTCAACTGTTGCTGTTCTTCCTTCATTTCCCCCATGAAAGCGTCTGTCTGTCCCTGCATCCTCAGTTGTAACTCCTCTTGCTTCTGTAATGCCTCTTAAAGCCGTTCATATTGCTCTTTCTGTTCTTCACTTTGTTTTTCTAGTTGTTCACTTTGTGCTTCTAGTTGTTCTCAGAGTTATGTCCTTCAGTTTGTGCTTGTACTTGTTCTCTGAGTTCTATCTGGCCTTCACTTTGTGCTTGTAGTTGTTCACTGAGTTCTTTCTTGAACTTTCTTCTGTTCTACAATTTGTACTTAAAGTGCCTGTCAAATTTTGCTCATAGTTGTTCACTTTGGCCTTGTAGAAACTGCATGATTGCAGCCAGAGAAGCCTCCTCCTAGTTTGCCTTGACTCATTGCATCACTTTTCGAGCCCCACTCCTGACACCACTGTTATGTCAAGGGAAGGACATTGCCCAGTGAACTGTTCTTCTTAGGGTCAGCCTTTCGTTGAAATACAGTATATCCTTACACAAGATCAACTCAGGTGTAATAATACAGGGAGTGTATGTAAATTCAAGCTTCTCTTGTTCGCTGTCTTTATTTTCCAAATAATTACACTGTCAGCTTCACAACTGCAGAGTTGCACTAAGTTTACAAGGTCACACGGACAACTTAAACTGACTGAAACTGCTCTGTTCGCTCCCCCATTCTTTTATAACATTGCATAATACTCGAATGATCTAGCACATACTCGAAGCAGCAACAGTCTCCAAATTGGAGACGTCTAATATATTCCTGTTTTCTTACATTACGTAGCACTCTAAATTCTTAAGTATAAAAGCTGATATTAAATTATATAATTCAACAATCAGTCACCTCAATAAAACATTACAGAGAAAATAAAGAGAATAAGAATGAATGCATAACTTTAAAAACTAGCTCCCCTCACACCAGCAAGCTATCTGGCAATTCTGACACACAATGGAAAAATTACAGAATCGTTGGGAAACACTCAATCTCTACCTTTATTTTTTTCAATAACAGAAAAGACGAGGGAATAACATATGAATGAAAAATATTCTATATGCCATATTACAGGTGTTCTTCATTCATAAAAAATCTAAAAATTGGACTTGAACAGCTGTAGGTTGAAGTTTAGGGGGAAACAACTCTGGAGAAGTTAGTTTCGAAGAGATGCAGTTTGGGGAATAAAAGATTTCTGATCCACGGAAGTTCTGCAATATGGCAGTGTGATATTCTAGTCATGAGTGCTACTAGATGCATGAAGATGTGGCACAATAGATTCAACTTTGTCTAAGTATTAGTCATAAAAGTATCTATATGCATGGGAGTCAACGTTCCTTCTTACCTGTAGAGAAGATAGTTTATTTGGAATTGCAGGGTTATTAATAATTCTGACGGCTTTGTTCTGAATTTTGCCTAGATACTTTAGTGCAACCTCCGCACATCCATTGCACAAGAGTGAGCAATATTGAGAGCGCACATTACCCCTATAAACTGTAGCCAACTGCTCTTCAGTGAAGAAGCTACGAACTCTGTACAATAATCCAAGATTCTTCGAGGTGGTTTTAGCAAGTGATCTGATATGAAAGGTTCAGCTTACGTCACTGTTAAGTGAAACACAGAGAATTTCAGTACTTTTGGAGATAGGAATATTTGTGTCACTGAAGGTATTCTACCAGTCTGGCAATATCTGTCTATTAGCAAGCTGTATATATATGGTTTTACAGGCATTAAATAAGACAGGTTATTTTGTCTACACAGGTTATTTTGTCTCATCCTAGATGAGTCTTGATTTATGGAGATGGCTGTACTGAGTTGAGAGTTAGAGATATTAAACTTTATTAGTGGGTGTTTAAGTGTGAATGAACTAGGAAGTGTTGAGCCATCGAACTTGAAAATCTTTCTTCTCATCAATACACACACACGGGAGACACCAAGGAGTGCAGATGTGGGCCGACAGCGCTCCATACCGAGCCAGCACGGCCAGTGGCATTACCTAAATTAGTACCTTTATATGAGTCAAGCTCTGTATCAGGTTAGACTAAATGATTTTTTATTATTAAAAAAATAAGAAAACGTTTAAACAAGACTTGTTCAAACAGAAAAGAGAATCGAGTATCGAAAGAATGCGCTTAGTCAGCTGATGTTTGTTTAGACTACAACTGCCCCAGGGAATGTAAGTACTCTGTGCTTTTAGTATTGCAAAATGGCCATATACTTTAGTAAAGCAAACTTGGAAAAGAAAAGGGATAAAGGTAGAAAGCAAGATGATGATTTCTACCAAGAACTGGTTGAAATGGAGACTCACAATAGACTGGTTGAACGTGTACACAAACTGGAAATGACCTTTTAAAATGAGATTGATGAAATAAAGAAACAGATGCACTTGCAAAAGGAAGAAATAGAAAAACTTGGAAGGGAGGTCAACAAGAAAGACACAACCATCAGTGAACTAACAGTGGAAGTGAGTACACTTAGGAGGAATATGAGTGAAATGGCAAGTACAGTAGTCAACCACGAGTGTAATATGGAAGAGTTCAAAAATGATACAGAGACAATTAGGCAAGTAAGCAGTCTGATAGACCAGTCAGTGATATTGAGGAGAAGATAACACAGGTGAATGAAGCTGTCCAAAGCTACAAAAATGATGTGGAAACCACGTATGCTGAAATGGTGAAAGTAAAGAAAGACTTAGAAACAAGGGTGGAAAAAAAAAGCATTAAAAAGGAAGTGAAAAGAATAATCCAAAACAATCCAAAGTTAGTCAGAGATTCAGTAAATATTAACAAATCTATAGTAATCACTGGAATAGAAAAGGAAGAAGTAAAAAACAAGATCTCAAGAGACAAAAAGGAGATGGCAAATGTAATGAGTTTATTGAAAGAAGTATCAGAGGAAATCTGTAGTAAAGACATAGAGGAACACAAAAGGTTAGAGAAATACGAGAAAAGCAAGTCAAGACCTCTAAAGGTGACTTTCCAGAGCGTAAACAGTGTGAAGGAGATACTAAAAAATGCAAAGAATCTTATGGAAAAAGAGGAGTTCAAAAATGTATGGATAAAAAGATGTCTAACACAAGTGGAACTGGAATTACTGAAAGAGAAGGGGGAGGAAGCAAAAACAAAAAATGAGGGAAGATCAGAGAAGGAGAAGAATACATTTTTGTACAAAGTAATGGGATTGCAGGTACGAAAGTGGTACATAAACAGGAGGGAATGAAAAGGAGGAAGGTAGTAGAACCATGTCATGACAAGTATATAAACAAGATGATAAAGTTCTATCTATCTATCTATTGCCAGACGCCTCAATCCCTTTTGGGGTGGCCACAAACAAATCGCCTCCAAGTCGCCCTGTCCCCTGCCATTTCACTGCCCTGTTCCCAACTCACACCCCCCTCTCTCATATACCTCTCCACCCCATCCCTCCATCTCATCCTCGGCCTCCCCCTCCCTCTTCCCCCCTCCACCTCACTCACATACACTCTCTTCGTCAGTCTTTCACCCTCCATCCTCTCCACATGGCCAAACCACCTCAGTGTGTTCCTCATAACGCTTCCTATCACATCCACATCAACACCACAACGTTCCTTTATATCCTCATTCGTCAGCCTATCTCTCCATGTGACTCCACAGGCTCCTCTTAAATAACTCATTTCCACTGCTCTCACTCTTGGCTTGTGTCCTTCCAACAACGTCCAAGCTTCACTTCTGTACGTTACAGTTGGTATCACAATACTGTCATGTAGTAACTTTTTCACTTCCATGCTCACTTCCCTGTTTCTTATCACTGCTTTCAAAGAACCAACAACCTTTCTTCCCTGCTGTACCCTTTCAAGCACTTCACCCTCCAAACCTCCATCCTTACTCATCACACTACCCAAGTACTTAAACGTACTCACATTTTCCAATTCTTCACCATTCAACCTCGCTGTACATTCACTGACTTCACCTTTCTCAAAGACCATCACTTTACTCTTCCCTACATTCACCTTTAGATTCCGTTTCTTACACACTCTCCCAAACTCATCCACCAAGCCTTGCAGCTCCCCTTCGTCTTCACTCAACAACACAGTATCATCTGCAAACAACAGTATAGGGAGTTTCCAAACACTATCCTCTCTCACCAGGGCCACTCCAACATCCACTACCCTACCTTGTACCTCTTTTATTACCCCATCCATGTACAGATTGAACAACCATGGAGACATGACACATCCCTGTTTCAAACCAACTTTCAAAGAGAAAAATTCACTTAGTTCACCATCCACACGCACTGCAGCCTTTGCACCATTGTACATACTCTTCACAGCATTCAACAACTTCCCATCCACTCCATATATTCTTAACACTTTCCACAATCCTTGTCTATCCACCCTGTCATATGCTTTCTCCAAATCCATGAAAGCCGCATACAACTTCTTTCCCTTCTCTAGAAACTTTTCCACTAAAGATCTAAGAATGAATATCTGATCTACACAACCTCTTCCCTTCCTAAAGCGTCCCTGTTCTTCTCCAACTAATTTCTCTGTTCTTTCTCTAACTCTGTCAATAAGTATCCTACCATACACTTTTCCTGATAAAGTTGATGTACTCAAATGTGGATGGAATGGTATCTAAATTATTAGAGATGAATGATTATGTCAAAGAAAATGAACCACATATAATATGCCTAACTGAAACAAAATTAACACCAAGGATATCAAATGACATACTAAATTTAGAGGAATATAATATATGGAGAAGATATAGAAACTTACAAAAAGGAGGAGGAATTATAATATTAACTAAGAAGAATCTAAAAGTCAATGAAATAAAACTAGATGTACCCTCACAAGTAGAGCTGATTGCAGTAGAGATCAACACATCTGAAAGGAAAGTTATTGTAGCCAATATGTACATGCCACCCAGATCAAACACATGGGAAAGAGACGAATATGAGGACCTGGCAGAGAGTACAATTCAGAGTTTAAGAGCATTACTACATAAAATGGAAGAGAAATCGGAAAGAATTATACTAACTGGAGATTTTAATACAAATATAAATTGGAATACTCTAGATATAATTAGCCAAGAAAGCTGTTGGGACCAAAATCTCCTGGATCTTGTGCAAGAGTTTTTCCTAACGCAACATGTGAGGGAAACCACCAGAAAAAGAGGACTCGTTGTACCTTCAATGCTAGATCTCATATTTACTAGGCAAGAAAATGATACTGACAGTTTAATATATCACCCTCCAATCGGGAAAAGCGATCATGCAGTACTAAATTGCAACTTCAGGATAGCATATGACATAGTTAACAGCAATGAAAGTTACAAAAATAGTCTAAACTATAAAAAGGGAAATTATCATGACCTAAAGAATTATTTCTTAGAAGATGATTGGGAAAATGAGCTTAGAGGACAAGATTTAAATGCTGTATATAAAAGATTCTGTGAATTTTATGAAATAGGGGTCCAGAAGTACATCCCACAGCACAAAGAAGCAGATAAGAAAATACAGAAATGGTTCAATACAGAATGTAAATAATCAAAAGAAAGAAGAGATTTGTTGTGGAATAGATACAGAAGACACAATAGTGAAAGTGTATATAACAATTACAAACAGGCAAGAAACGATTATACAAGAATAAGGAGGGAAGCCCAAAAACAGTTTGAGGAGGATATCATAAATAAAAGTAGTGATCAACCGAAGCTATTTTACAGTTACATCAGAAGCAAAACCAAAGTAAAAGATATAATACAATCCATTACGGACGATTGAATCACCTTTACACAAGAGAAAGATATTTGTGAAGCACTAAATAAGAATTTCCAATCAGTTTTTACAGAAGTAAAAAAATTTGAGAGGGACTTTGTGGAACATGCATGCCCACACATACTACCAGATATATAAATATCAGAAAAAGTAATACAGGAGGAGTTAAGTAAATTAGGCAGAGGAAAAGCAAATGGTCCTGATGAAATTTCACGTTGGGTGCTAAGAGAATGTGCAAAGGAGTTAAGTAAACCATTATTTTTAATTATCAAGAAATCCTTGAGTCAAGGTAAACTACCTATTTGGAAGAAAGCAAATATTGTCCCCTTATTCAAGAAAGGGAATAGACAAAATCCACTCAGCTACCGACCAGTATCACTGACCAGTGTTGTAAGCAAGGAATTAGAAAAACTTATAAGAAAAGCTTGGGTAAATCTTCTAGAAGAACACAATATGATAACAGAAAGACAGTTTGGTTTCAGAAAAGGAAAATCATGTGTTACTAATCTGTTGAGCTACTATGACAGAGTAACGGACACAATACAGGAAAGAGAAGGATGGGTGGACAGTATCTATTTAGATTTCAAGAAAACATTTGACACAGTACCATACCAAAGACTTTTATGGAAACTGTACCATCAAGGAGGAATTCGAGGCAAACTGTTTTGTTGGATGCAGGATTTTCTCATAAAAAGAGAAATGAGAACATTACTAAGAGGAAACTACTCATCATGGAAAGAAGTGACTAGTTGAGTACCACAGGGTCAGTGCTGGCACCAATCATGTTTTTAGTGTATATCAATGATATAGACAGTAACACTGGAAATGAAAGCTATCTAAATATGTTTGCAGATGATGCAAAAATACAAAGGAGAATTACTAACACAGACTCTTGTAAAGAGCTACAAGAAGAATTAAGTAAACTTCATGAATGGAGTAATACATGGCAAATGGAATTCAATGTGGACAAGTGTCATGTAATCAAGTCTGGTAAAAGTGGAAAAAGACCTGATTGGGATACGTTAGGAAACAAAACCCTACACACATCAGAAAGAGAGGAGGACCTAGGTGTGTGATTATCAATAACAGACTATCTCCGGCTGACCACATCAGTGAGAAGGTACGGAACATGTATACACTGCTTGCAAATATGAGAATAGCATTCACATACATAAATGAAGACATGCTAAGAAGGATAATAACATCATTCATCAGGCCAACCCTGGAGTATGCATCAGTAGTCTGGAGTCCTCATCTAAAAAAACACATAGACAAGATTGAAAAAGTTCAAAGGGCTGCTACAAGATGGATACCAAGCTTAAGGCCCTCAGGCAGTACTTCTTTGATTTTCCCTGGAATGATTATTGCTTCCATGGCCGTGAGCCATCTGAGTGTGCCTTGCGCATTACGGAGGTTATTCTCTCGGGCATGGAAGCATACATTCCTTTCTCATATCCTTTGACTAATGCAAGAAAGCCTTGGTTTAATCACGTTTGTTCTAATGCTGTCCGCAACAAGGAGAGGGCCTACAAAAGGTACCGGAGCCAACCCACCCCTGAATCACATCATCTTTACGTTTCTACCCGGAATCGTGCTAAGTCTGTTCTTCGCTCTGCTAAGAATAATTTCATCCGTACTAAATGCTCTCAACTGTCCAACTCGAATTCTTCCCGCTTCTTCTGGCACCTTGCCAAAAACCTTTCTAACAACTTTACCTCATCATCCTTCCCTCCTCTTTTCTGCTCTGATGGTACTGTAGCTATTTCTTCTACTGATAATGCAGATCTCTTCGCACAGACTTTCTCCTCCAATTCCACCTTAGACGATTCTGGTGCTGTTCCTCCATCACTTCCCCCCTCTGACTTCCTCAAGGCTGACATTAAAATGTCTTCAGCTGATGTATTTTCTGCCATCACTGGCCTCAGTACTAACAAGGAATATGGGCCTGATGGGGTCCCTCCTGTTGTTCTCAAGAACTGTGCTTCTGTGCTTACACCCTGCCTAAGCAAACTCTTTCACTTTTGTCTGTCAACTTGTACCTTTCCTTCTTGCTGGAAGTTTGCTCTCATTCAGCCAGTCCCAAAGAAAGGTGACCACTCCCAACCCTCCAACTATCGTCCAATTGCTTTAACGTCCTGTATTTCAAAAGTTTTCGAGTCTATTCTCAATAGAAAAATTTTAAGGCCTCTTTACTATCACAACCTTCTTTCTGATCGTCAGTACGGGTTCCATCAGGGACGCTCCACTGGCGATCTTCTCACCTACCTTTCAGACTCCTGGTCATCCTCCTTTCGGGACTTTGGCGAAAGCTTTGCCATTGCACTTGACATCTCAAAGGCTTTCGATCGAGTCTGGCATAAATCTTTAATTTCCAAACTGCCCTCCTACGGTTATTATCCTTCTATCTGTGCCTTCATTGCTAGCTTCCTTTCTGGTCGTTCTATAGCCGCTGTTGTAGACGGCCATCGTTCTTCTCCTAGATCTATCAACAGTGGTGTTCCTCAGGGCTCTGTCCTATCACCAACTCTCTTTTATTCATCAATGACCTTCTAAGCTGTACATATAACCGTATCCACTCATACGCTGATGACTCCACCCTTCACCTTTCCATTAGGTTCCCGCAACGCCCATCTCAACAGTTACTTCAACAAACATTGGATGAGGCTATGACACACCTAATGTCTGACTTGGCTCGTATCTCTGATTGGGGTAAAAATAATCTTGTTGTTTTTAATGCATCTAAGACTCAGTTCTTACACCAATCAACCCGACAAAATCTTCCACAGGTATACCCATTAATGTTTAATAATATTCAGCTTAATCCTGCATCATCTTTGAACATGCTTGGGGTTTCATTTACTCGGGACTTAGCTTGGAAAGATCATATTACATCTATTGTAAAATCGCTTCCAAGAGATTGGGTGTGCTAAGCCGACTACGCTCTTTCTTTACCCCTGCACAATTGTTGACTCTATACAGGGGTTTTATCTGCTGTGTGGAGTACAACTCTCATGTGTGGGGAGGCTCCCCACATACAGCTCTTCTCAATAGGGTGGAGTCTTAGGCTTCTCGTCTCATTAACTCTCCTCCTCTTACTGACTCCCTTCAACCTCTGTCTCTTCGCTGCACTGTTGCACTTTATCTCTTTTCTATCGCTACTTTAATGGTCACTGCTTCTCTGAACTGTCTGCTTGCATTCCTCCACCTCTACGACGGGCGCGTAGCACCCGTCTGGCAGCAAACTCTTATCCCTTTTCTGTCCAACTCTCTAATGCAAGAGTTAACCGTTACTCCCATCTTTCATTTATGCAACATGTCAACTCTGGAACTGTCTCCCTCTGTCTGTATTTCTTGCTGCCTACGATCTCCAGTCTTTCAAACGCAGTGTGTCCAGGCATCTCAAAATGATCGGATCTTGAATTTGGCTCTCTATTGTATTTTGTTTTTCTCTTGGAGGGAACTGTTATTGCGGGCTCATGGCCTTTGGTTCCTTCTTCCTCGCATAAAAAAAAAAAAGCTACGAAGAAAGACTAAATAAACTGAATCTACCAACACTACAGGAGAGAAGGAAAAGAGGTGACATGATAATGCTATATAAATGCATATCAGGGAAGGAGAAAATAGACATAAATGATTTCTTAACATATGGAGAAGTATCAGCAATAAAACTGCATAAGAAGAGGGGTGATAAAGACGTAAGGAAATTCAGTTTCCCAAACAGAGCAATTGATCATTGGAATGCATTACCGAAGGAAACAGTGTGTGCCAAAACAATTCACAAATTTAAGGATATGTACGATAAATATGGCTTAAGACATGGGACAGTACGAGCTTGACTCATTCCTGTAAAGATACAATCAGGTAAGAACAATTAGGTAAGAACACACACACACACACACACACATATACACACACACACACACACACACACACACACACACACATATCTATATATATATATATATATATATATATATATATATATATATATATATTTATTTATTTATGCGAGTAAGAAGGAACCAAAGGCATTCAGCCCGCAAACAATTCCTTCGAAGAAAAAAAAAAAAACAATACAAGAGTGAGCCAAATTCAAGATCTGTTCATTTCGAGATGCCTGGACACATTGAATTTGGAAGACTGGAGATCATAGGAAGTGGGAAATCTAGACAGAGGGAGACAGTTCCAGAGCTGACCTGTTGCATAAATGAATGATTGGGAGTAGCGGATAACTCATGCATTAGAGAGTTGGACAGAAAAGGGATGAGAGTTTGTTGCTAGACGGTTGCTATACGCCCGTCGTAGAGGTGGAGGGATGCAAGCAGACAGTTCAGAGAAGCGGTGACCATGGAAGTAGCGATACGAAAGAGATAAAAAGGCAACAGTGCGGCGAAGAGACTGGTTGCAGGGAGCCAGTAAGAGAAGTAGAGTTAATGAGACGAAAAGCCTTTGACTCCACCCTATTGAGAAGAGCTGTATGTGGCGAGCCTCCCCACACATGAGAGTTGTACTCTACACAGGTGCGAATGAAACCCATGTATAAAGTCAACAACTGTGCCGGGGTAAAGAAGGTTCAGAGTTGGCTTAGCACACCTAACCTCTTGGGATCTGATATTACAAGAGATATAATATGCTTTTTCCAAGATAAATCCTGAGCGAATGAAAACCCAAGCATGTTCAAGGATGATGCAGGCTTGAGCTGGATATTATTAAATATTAGTGGGTACTCCTGTGGAAGATTCTGTCGGGTTAACAGGTGGAAAAACTGTCTCTGATGCATTAAAAACAAGATTATTTTTAACCTAGTCAGATATACGAACCAAGTCAGACATTAGGTGTACCATAACCTCATCCCTTGTTTGTTGAAGTAACTGCTGGGATGGATGTTGCGGGAACCAAATGGAAAGGTGAAGGGTGGAATCATCAGTGTACGAATCGATAGGGTTATATGTATAGCTCAGAAGATGAATAATAGGAAGAGTTGGAGATAGGACAGAGCCCTTAGGAACACCACTGTTGACAGATCTAGGAGAAGAATGATGGCCGTCTACAACAGTGGCTATAGAACAAACAGAAAGGAAGCTGTAGATGAAGGCACACATAGAAGGATAGAAACAGTAAGAGGGCGGTTTGGAAATAAAAGATTTATGCCAGACTCGCTCGAAAGCCTTTGAGATGTCAAGTGCAATAGCAAAGCTTTCGCCAAGGTCCCGAAAGGAGGATGATCAGGAGTCTGAAAGGTAGGCGAGAAGATCGCCAGTGGAGCATCCCTGACGGAACTTATGTATACTGACGATCAGAAAGAAGGTTGTGAAAGGAAAGATGCTTTTAAATTTTTCTATGAAGAATAGACTCGAAAACTTTTGAGACACAGGATGTTAAAGCAAATGGACGATAGTTAGTGGATTAGAAATGGTCACTCTTCTTTGGGACTATATATATATATATATATATATATATATATATATATATATACCTCCCTTTCCTTGGGGGAAGCAGCCTAGGTATATATATATATATATATATATATATATATATATATATATATATATATATATATATATATATATATATATATATATATATATATATATATATATATATATATATATGTACATATATATGAGCCTCTGTGGTACAGTGGTAAAGTGTGTGTTTTCGTACACTGAAGAACGAGGGTTCGCACCCCGCCAGGGTAATAAATTTTGGAAGCGTTGGCGGACACAAGGGGTGCTGTGGTTGAACCAGTGTCACATATTGTAAAGCAGCGCTTCTTAACCTTTTCCGACCTCAGCACCCCCCTGTAATAAGGTCTTAGTCCAGCACCCCTTTACAGTACATCTGGTTACTGGGACTACAGTTGCTACACTACTGCAGGGTTAAAGTAAAGTGAAGTATTACCTAACAGTTTATTTTATACATTCTCAAAAAAAAAAAAAATCAAGGATGCTAATTCTAAGCAAAACCAATAAGAAAAAAAAATAATGTAACATTATCTAGTACCCTCTAAAATTGATTTCATCACCCCTGGGGGTGCTAGCACCCGAGGTTAAGAAACGCTGCTGTAAAGTATGTTTGCACCCATTCGGCTTGCACGGGCTGATTACACTAGGTTCACAGACTACACACACATCCAGAGCCACTCCAACACACACAGTTACACTTGCAAGCACTTCTCACCCTACATAGTCTCTACCAGACAGCCTAAGCCACTTGGCTGTATCATCCCCACTTCGGTCGGGATAGGCCGGTCCTGCAGTGGACACTCAAACAGCTGATGAGATGAGAGATGATATATATATATATATATATATATATATATATATATATATATATATATATACAGTATATATATATGGTGACATGTGGAGGCGTAGGAGGACTACTGGGCCTTGAGATAGGCCACTGCCCCCAAGAAATAGCCCCTGAGCCTTTGCCCAGAGTCGGACACATAAAATATATATATATATATATATGAGCCAATGGCATGTCCAGAAAGTTGGTTTGTCCGGATACTGGGAAATTGCCTCCTGGACAGGTACTTATGGACCCTAACCCACCCTAACTCAGAAAACCACCTACATAACTCCCTAATGGACATGCATAGCACCTCTTTAAGACCCTATTCACACAAATAAGGGGCAGAAAGCATGAAATAAATGAAAAGGAACCAGAGAATGAGGAATTAGATGGAAGTATGAAAAATATTTAGCAGGGAACAGGGTACTTACAACTCGTCCGTGGCAGTTACGAAGATTGACCCACCTCCTCTAAGGCTCTGGAAGTGGCGAAATTGCTCTTGAATCACGTACAGTAATCCTGTGTTGTGCTGCGCTTAATCCTTTGCAATGTAAATTATAATTGTTTAACACTGCACATTCTGTTCTTACTTGCGCCATGCCAGTTGCAACTGCCAGTTTGCACTCTGCACCTAATCCTTTGCACTCTGAATTCTAATTTCATAGCACTGCACAACACTGTAAATTCCCATGTTGTCAGTACTGGCAAGGTATTGCAGTTTATTTACTGTTTATTCACAAAAACGAGCACGTGTGGCACTTATGCGGCGAGTATCTCGCCAGGACGGTAGTTAGGCGATAATTGGGGAGTGGAGAAAGCAGGGGACCTCTGAACTACCCGTGAAAACACAGCTGGTTGGTGCCGCGCACCAAGTTCAAAATATGGGTGAAAAAAATGTCAGATTTTTTTCTTTCTTATGTTTTTTGGCCATTTTTGGGTTCCGAATGCCTAGGCCCAAAATGTCCGGACATCGTACTTTATATATATATATATATATATATATATATATAAACTGATACCACCGGTGTGTATATATATATATATCTCTATATATATATATATATATATATAAACTGATACCACCGGTGTATATATATATATACCGAAACCACCGGTGGCTCAGTCAAGTAGTTCGTGGAGAAGGTTGAGGAAGGCCTTTGTTCAGCAGTGGACTTGTAATGGCTGCTGGTGTTGCTGCTGCTGCTGATATATATATATATATATATATATATATACAGTATCTATCCTCCTGCCTTGAGAGTCCAGATCCCTCTTGTACAGTCTACCCTCCTCACCTCACAGCCTAACCTACACCTTTACTTGTCCCTTGTAGTCATCCTTTTCCTCTCACAACCCTCTCACCCTTCACGACTTCTCCCTCTTCCACCCGGCGCTCTTTTCACACTCCCCTCCTTCATCCTGCCTCTCCATTGTCCTCTGAGAACCCTGTCTTGGTAATCACACAGGATAGCTACGGCATTGTGGAGGGGTAGGGTGGGCAGAGTGAGGGAATAGTGCGTCTGTTACAGGAATATCTGAGAGTGACTCTGCATGAGGACATGTGCAGTTCTTACAGTACTAGTTTTTCGTCATTTGAACGAAATACTTTCTTTGTAAGCTTAAAAATACAAATAAGAAATAACCTTGACTGGATCCGACTGGGATAATTGACTCATTTAACAAATTTCTGTCCAAAACTTTACTGTAACTTTATTGCATTAGCCAAGATAAGGACGGTAATTTAACAAGACGTGCAGATACTTTGTAAGTGCCACCGTAGTGTACGTATCTATAAAATTTCTGTTTCCTGTTACTGCTTCATTGTGTCTATCTAAGCAAGCATTTAGTTTATTCCTTTAAAGACATACGTATAATCATCAGAATTTTGTTCCTTAAAGTTTCATAAATTCTTTTCATGCTAAACTTTGGGATAATTTGGCTTTTTTTGGCCGATGGCTTCCTTTGGTAATTTGTTTTAATATGATCTCTCCTTGTCCCTGTGAACATGCTTCCCCCTCCTCTCTCCTTTTTGTGTTCTTTACAACTTCTTTTGCTCTCTCTCTGAGAGACTAGTGACGCAGTTTCAGGGTTTCCTGCCCCCTACTTCAAAGTGGCTTTTCGTTTACTATTATACTAAAGTTTTAATTAATTTGCTTTTTGCCACTGTCTACTTCAAAGTTCGGCCTCGGCTACTTATTCTGACCTAACGAACTAAACTCTCTCTCTCTCTCTCTCTCTCTCTCTCTCTCTCTCTCTCACGTAACGCATTAAGGTTTGACTGTTTCCTTAGATGGATCTCTCCTACCTATCTTGTCACCACTCTGTGGTCACTTTCTACATCTATTCTGCTTAATGCAGTCATGTTTTTCTGTGTACCATCACGTGTTGTTTAAGTGAGAATCATACCTATTTCACTTTTTGTGTCACAGTTTGGTTGCTTCCACGACCAATTCTCACTTCCTTTGTAAAGAATGTATTATCATAATGTGACTTTTTCAGCGAATTCCGCCATCATTTTGAATACATCATTACGCCATTGCAGAAGAAACTTCTGCAATGGTTCTTCCTTCACAAACATAACTTACTTCCTGACCCACATCCCCCCCTGATCTTGCTCACTCTTCTATTCTTGTCTTACCCAGGTCGCCATGCGTACATCCGCCTTGCTTACCACTGCCGCGCCACTCTCCCGCACTGTGGCTTCGCAATTATTCATTCTGACATCTCGCCCTTCCTTTACCCACCTCAACCTTTCTTCTTGGTCTTACTCATCTGTTTCTTTCTCGCTCTTTCGCCGTCTTTATTTATTTCCTGATTCCATGTCGAGTCCGCCAACTCATCCATTGTGTTGAAAATCCCACGCCACCCCAGCCCGCCCTGCTCTGCCTCCACCATCCTGCCCTTCCATATAAATAAAAAAATAAATAATTTGGTTTTACGCCAGGTATCCCCGAAGGGCTAAGGCATTGCCCCTGGGTAGAGGACTTTTGGACTGGAGCGTGTAGCATTTTATGACCGGATGCCCTTGCTGATGTCTACCAATGACCCTTGGATGGATTCGATCCTCCGACCCTTCGGTCAGAGCGGAGCGCTCTAACCCACTGAGCTTCCATGCTTCATCAAAATTTCATATCATTAAAAAAGGATTTTAATTAATATTTTCACTCAAAGTATTAATGTTATGCTCTGCACCAGTAGTCAGTGTCATATGTTTCAGGTGTACTGTACATGATGTACTGTATACAGTGAATAATTTTTCTTTGATTACAATGTTAAGGTGCATTTTTTTTTTTTAAATACAGAACGGAGGAATGAAAAAAAAATGAATAAAAAAAATTATCCATACACCAGATTACTGGTGTCCTCTGTTCATAAAATATCTGTAACAGTTAGACTTGAACAGCTGTGGGTTGAAATTTGGAGAGAAACATTTCTGGGGAAGCGAGTTCCAGAGGGATGCAGTTCAGGGAATGAAAGAATTCTGATAGGCAGAAGTTCTGCAGTATCGCTGAGTGACATTCCAGTCATGAGTGCTGCCAGATGCCCGTGTAGCACGAGGGAAGGCATGGAGACGTGGCACCATGGACGCAACTTCGTCTGAGCATTTGCCAAAAAAATATCTGTAAAATAACGCAAGGGAGGCAACATTCCCTCTTTCTTGTAGGGGAGGTAGTTTATTTGTAATGTCAGGGTTGTTAATATTTCTAACAGCATTGTTCTGAATTCTGTTTAGTTGTTTTAATGCAACCTCTCCACATCCATTCCACAGGGGTGAGCAATATTCAAGCTGAGAGCACACATGACTCTTATAAATTATAGCTAACTGCTCGTCAGTGAAGAAGTTACGGATTCTGTACAATAATCCAAGTTTTTTTTTTAGGCGGTTTTAGCAAGTGGTCTAACATGAGAGGTCCAACTGAGGGCATTGTTAAGTAAGACGCTGAGAATTTCAATACTTTTGGAGTCGGGAATATTAGTAGCACTGAAGGTAATGTACGAATCTGGCAATATCTGTCAATTAGTAAATTGTATATATTTGTTTTATTAGCATTAAATGAGACAAGAAGTGTGTGGTAATCATAGGGGCATTTGTCTTCTTAGTATAATAGGAAAAGTGTATGGTAGGATACTTATAGACAGAGTTAGAGAAAGAACAGAGAAATTAGTTGGAGAAGAACAGGGAGGCTTTAGGAAGGGAAGAGGTTGTGTAGATCAGATATTCATTCTTAGATCTTTAGTGGAAAAGTTTCTAGAGAAGGGAAAGAAGTTGTATGCGGCTTTCATGGATTTGGAGAAAGCATATGACAGGGTGGATAGACAAGGATTGTGGAAAGTGTTAAGAATATATGGAGTAGATGGGAAGTTGTTGAATGCTGTGAAGAGTATGTACGATGGTGCGAAGGCTGCAGTGCGTGTGGATGGTGAACTAAGTGAATTTTTCTCTTTGAAAGTTGGTTTGAAACAGGGATGTGTCATGTCTCCATGGTTGTTCAATCTGTACATGGATGGGGTAATAAAAGAGGTACAAGGTAGGGTAGTGGATGTTGGAGTGGCCCTGGTGAGAGAGGATAGTGTTTGGAAACTCCCTGTGTGGTAGGTCTCCATATTATAATTGCAAATCATACTAGATAGATAGATAAATAGATAGATAGAGAGACAGATAGAAGCAGGAAGTCAAATGATGAGAAGGTGTTGTGTTTGCGAGAAGCGAGCAGCGCTAAACGCTTACACGGAGGAAAGCTGACGACAGCGGCCAGTAAGGAGATGATTCAGTTAGCTGTCAGCAGTCCTCTCGTGAGAAAGTTCTGTTGCCATGAGGAAGATACGTGACACACACACCCTACTACACCAGATGTGAGGAAAGAGAGGAGAAGGAGACAAGCGACCCTAGAGAGAGGTCGAGACGGAGATTAGCCAGAGAGAGAGAGAGAGAGATAGCGAGACAGGGAGGTAGCTACCCAGGACTTATACTATTATACCTGTTTAATATTTCCAAGACAAATAAAAATAGTCCCATACTATTCTTTACCTCTCCCGTCACTACATGACATCTGGTGGGGAAACTACTACAAGATATAAAAGCCGCTCGACCACAAGTCTAAAATATCCTGCCTCTACAAGCAAATACAAAGTCGCTGCTTTATGATACAAAGTCTTTATGACATTTGGTAGCAGCGAACGTATAAGAACCTCGTCTACGAATCAACATTAAATTCCTACAAAATATCAAGATTGACAACAACCAACAATATCAGCTCCTGCCCCCTCCGTCTCCCAGATCATTACGCTGATGCAGAGGTCAAGAGATCACTCGACGCCTTGCAAGTAGCTTAACGACAAACCAGCAAATCTGCGGACATCGTCTCCGAATTAAAAGCAAATTTCTACAAAAGCAACCGAGACTACAAGGTTAGCTTCAGTTCTACAAAGTCTACAGACATTTACAATCAACTACAGCCATCTACAATCAACTACAATTAACAACTCTACGTCGTCTGTATAATCTTCTACACGCACCTACAAGTAGCGGCAGTCTTCATCCCACAACGAATAAATCACTAGAGAAAAGGACAGAGAAAACTTCCACATAGAATAAAGGGAACAAACAAACGAAGAGTGAGACACGATTTACAACTCATCTTACTCACTCGTCTTCACTCAAGTTACTCATCGCTACTCATTCACTCACCACAGCTACCAGTGTGGGAAGTTGAGGTCATCATGCGTGCTTGCTGAACAGACGCCACGTCAGTCAACACACCACCTGCACCACCACTCACACCATTTCCCACCACGGTAAAAATTAGTAAGTTACATAGTTACTTCATTTATACAATACACAGTGATAGACAATAAGCTTCTGCACAAACATATAAAACGTGCTGTATAGTTACAGTTTAAATACACATACTTACTTCAATTATCTTCATAATTCAATCATTAAATACTTGCACCAACAATAAACATTCTACACAGTATATATTCATTCATTTATTATAATATTTATTTACTACCAACGAGTGTTACCATTTATACCTACGTAAAATACGTGTTTCATACATACAACTATACATTAATTATATCTACAAAGTGATAAAGAAAATATACCATCACAATTACTCAGTGAGCAATTAAAAGAACTGTATTAAACATTTATTAATTAAAGCTACCTAGTGGAAACAGATAAATTAACTTACGAAAAAAAAAAAAAAAAAAAAAAAAAAAAATGGCCAACACAAATGCCGTTAGCAAGAGTGAACATCTTCAACACAATCGTGAGGACAATGATTTCCACACAGTGCTGACACACATATTACTCACGATAGGTACAGGTGAACAACAAGTCAGTGTGTATAGTTAATACTGTATATAGTGTATATATATATATATTTTATATAAAATAACAAAATATGGGACTATATAATTTCATTTTCAGTAGTATCTGTGCAATATAAACTAAACTTTAAAAAAAAGTATCCCAAGGAAATTAGCCAGTAATTATGCAACCATGAACAAAATGGAAAAAAGTGTACACAAGCAAAGAAAAACAAACTATAGAAAATCAATACATACAAAAAAGAAAGAAAGAAAAGTAAGAAAGAAAAAAAGAGAAATAAAGTAAGATCACATAACAAACAAATGAAAATAAGTGTAAATGTTACTATATATGCCAAAATACCACATAAACTACAAACAAAAAAGCAAATTGTTGTCTCCACATACAAGTGGCACGAAACATCATCACTATCATCGACCGCAGCATATGTTAGGACTGCAGTTATTACAATTATGTTACTCCATATTATAATTATGTACTTACAAACGATATGTAACAATTATGTAACGACAAACGATTGCATTATGTTACACTAACTACAATTATGTAACTACAAACGATATGTAACAATTATGTAACGACAAACGATTGCATTATGTTACACTAACTACAGTTATGTACCTACAACCGATATGTAACGACAAACGATTGCATTATGTTACACTTTGCCAATTATGTAACAGTTGCATTAACAAGATGTAACTTTTATGTAACTTTAACTACAATTATGTACCTACAAACGATATGTAACAATTATGTAACGACAAACGATTGCATTATGTTACACTTTGCCAATTATGTAACAGTTGCATTAACAAGATGTAACTTTTATGTAACTTTAACAACAATTATGTACCTACAAACGATATGTAACAATTATGTAACGACAAAACAGTTGCATTAACAAGATGTAACTTTTATGTAACTACAATTATAAGGCCAACACAATTATGCATTAACACAATATTTGGTAACAATTCATAAAATGTTACAATTATGTAGTACCACAATGTTAGTACAATATTATAAGTCATACAATTATAGCACAATTCTGTATTACCAGTATCATCATACAAGTTAGGTGAAATATTAGACATTACTAAAGTGATAACTCAAATATGTAATGTAATAACCTAGCAGTATTACCATTGCACAATTATATGCGTAATATTACTGAATAATCACTATTTACTATGAATAATATATGTATACAATATTCATACAATTATGTTACTTTACAATATTATGTATTTCACTTAATTAGCTTATAAGTTCATTATAATGTATATATAATATGTATTAATATGTTATGACTATTAAATGTCGATGGTACGCCATTTTGCGCGGCAGAGCAATGTGGTAGGTCTCCATATTATAATTGCAAATCATACTAGATAGATAGATAAATAGATAGATAGAGAGACAGATAGAAGCAGGAAGTCAAATGATGAGAAGGTGTTGTGTTTGCGAGAAGCGAGCAGCGCTAAACGCTTACACGGAGGAAAGCTGACGACAGCGGCCAGTAAGGAGATGATTCAGTTAGCTGTCAGCAGTCCTCTCGTGAGAAAGTTCTGTTGCCATGAGGAAGATACGTGACACACACACCCTACTACACCAGATGTGAGGAAAGAGAGGAGAAGGAGACAAGCGACCCTAGAGAGAGGTCGAGACGGAGATTAGCCAGAGAGAGAGAGAGAGAGATAGCGAGACAGGGAGGTAGCTACCCAGGACTTATACTATTATACCTGTTTAATATTTCCAAGACAAATAAAAATAGTCCCATACTATTCTTTACCTCTCCCGTCACTACATGACATCTGGTGGGGAAACTACTACAAGATATAAAAGCCGCTCGACCACAAGTCTAAAATATCCTGCCTCTACAAGCAAATACAAAGTCGCTGCTTTATGATACAAAGTCTTTATGACACCTGTACTGTTGTTTGCAGATGATACTGTGTTGTTGAGTGAAGACGAAGGGGAGCTGCAAGGCTTGGTGGATGAGTTTGAGAGAGTGTGTAAGAAACGGAACCTAAAGGTGAATGTAGGGAAGAGTAAAGTGATGGTCTTTGAGAGAGGTGAAGTTAGTGAATGTACAGCGAGGTTAGATGGTGAGGAATTGGAAAATGTGAGTACGTTTAAGTATTTGGGTAGTGTGATGAGTAAGGATGGAGGTTTGGAGGGTGAAGTGCTTGAAAGGGTACAACAGGGAAGAAAGGTTGCTGGTTCTTTGAAAGCAGTGATAAGAAACAGGGAAGTGAGCATGGAAGTGAAAAAGTTACTACATGACAGTATTGTGATACCAACTCTAACGTACGGAAGTGAAGCTTGGACATTGTTGGAAGGACACAAGTCAAGAGTGAGAGCAGTGGAAATGAGTTATTTAAGAGGAGCCTGTGGAATCACGTGGAGAGACAGGCTGACGAATGAGGATATAAAGGAGCGTTGTGCTGTGGATGTGGATGTGATAGGAAGCGTTATGAGGAACACACTGAGGTGGTTTGGCCATGTGGAGAGGATGGAGGGTGAAAGACTGACGAAGAGAGTGTATGTGAGTGAGGTGGAGAGGGGAAGAGGGAGGGGGAGGCCGAGGATGAGATGGAGGGATGGGGTGGAGAGGTATATGAGAGAGGGGGGTGTGAGTTGGGAGCAGGGCAGTGAAATGGCGGGGGACAGGGCGACTTGGAGGCGATTTGTTTGTGGCCACCCCAAACGGGATTGAGGCGTCTGGCAATAGATAGATAGATAGATAGAAATGAGACAAGGTTGTTTTGTCCCCATTCACTGATCGTAGATAGGTCTTGATTTATGGAGATGGCTGTACTGAGTTGAGAGGTAGAGATATTAGACTTTGTAAATGGGTGTCTGAATGTGAATGAACTATGTAGTGTTGAGTCATCTGCATATGAGTGGATGGGACCAGGAATAGGGTTTGCGCCAGAACTGATACCAGCGTCATGCCGGCGTTAATTGAGTGAAAATTGGAAAACACATAATCTACTTTTACTCTTATTTTCCTGTCACTAAGATATGAAGAAATCAAAGGAACAAAAGACGTTGTTAATCCATAGCAAGTGAGTTTGGACAACAGGGAACGGTGCCATACTCTGTCGAAAGCTTTAGAAATAAAAGGGCTACTGCATGAGTTTCTCCATGTAGGTCAACTGATTGATGGATGGTATGAGTTAGGAGATTGAGTATGTCAATGGTGGATCTTTCGTGGCGAAAACCATATTGTCTATCACTAATTAGGTTGTTGGGTTCAAGATGTTTAAGAATGTGCTTATTAATGAAAGTTTCAAATACCTTACCAAGAGAAGATGTGACAGCTATTGGTCTGTAATCAGAGGGGTCAGAGGAACTTTCTTCGGAATGGGGTGAACATTGGGTTCTCTCCATGAATTTGGGAATGAAGAAGTATGTATGCATAGTCTGAATAATGTAGGTAGAACAGAGGCAAGTTCAGGGGAACACTTTTTCAAAACAATTGGCGGAATTCCATCCGGGCCTGGAGCTTCGTTGGTTGGTAAATTGTCTTGGATGGATTTAACATATCTTGTCTGTATTTTAAGTGGGGCAATTTCGAGAGAGTCAAGTTCTAGTACTGGGACATTCTGGCTGGCATCATCAATGGTAGAATTTCTGGCAAATGTACTGGCAAAAATATCCGCTTTCCCACGCGGGTCATTTGTAATGTTGCCATCTGAAAATTTTAGTGGAGGAATGGAAGATGACTTGTTAAAGTTATTATTTTAAACAATTAAGAGTTGACCAGAATATTCTATTGTCATTAGGGTTGTTAAGTAGTTTTGATGCTTGCTTTTGAAGAAAGTTTGATTTAGCTAGATTTATTACGGCTTTTGCATGAATTCTAGCAATTTTAAATTGAGGGAGTAATTCAGATGTTTTTTATTTTAAGTAAGAGTTATATGCTAATGACTTTTGGGCTGTTGCTCTGGCACAGTTGGCATCAAACCAATTTGGAGAGTTCGATCTTTTAGTGAACTGTCGACTTGGTATGAATACATCCATACCAGCTAGTATTAAGTCGCAAATGTGGGACTGGGTAGAACTGGGATCACTAGAGAAGAAAGACTGCCATGGAATGTCAGCAAGATAATTTCTAAATCCATCCCAGTATGCCCTATCAAAGTTACATCGGGTCACCCTGACAGGTTCAGAATGGGGAGGTGTGGAGAGGTGATATTTGTGGTCAGGGGATCCAAGAGGTTACAGTACCTTTATCCTGTATTGATCTGGATTATTTGTCAAGAATAAATCCAAGAGATGGGCATTATAGTCAAGATTATCAGGTATTCTGGTTGGTTGGTTTACCAGCTGGGTGAGATTAAACGATTCTGCAAAAAGCTTGCACTCTAGACCAGTGTCGTCAGTCCTGGCAGAATGCAATGACCATTCAACATTATGTATGTTAAAATCACCCAAAATGGTAATTTCGGTGCTAAGGGCAAGATTAAAGTTACTCAACTGTGTGGATATGGAATCAAATACAGTGGGTTCCGAAGAAGCACTGGGGGAGCGATAAACTACACAAATATGTTTGGTAATATTTTGACAATTTAGTTTATATAATGAGTAATCAAAATTGAATGAAGTGAAGTTTAAAATAGTGTCAACTGCATATTGGGATTTGATATAACAACAGGTGCCGCCCTTGTTTCGGAAGTTTGTGAGGAGATGGTAACCAGAAGAACAAAATGGGAATATATCAGTAGAGGGTGAGATTTGTGGTTCTGTGAGGAAAAGTGCCAGAGGGGATATGGATTGAAGGAAAAAATGAACTGAGTTTAAATTTGTACTAAGGCCGCGGATGTTGGTGAAGAATAAGGCCGCACATTCACTTCTCAGCTGGCAAGCATCATTGAAAATTGCAAAAGTCGCTGCCAGCACAGGCGCTTGATGGCGACCGGGAGGACCCTGTCTGCCAGCCCTACCCTGCCGATGGTGGCAATCCGAGGTACCACCTCATTTGATAGTAACATTGCAGCGGCCATTGCTAAAGAGAGTGAATAAAAGGTGTGATATGTTATGCATGTGGAGTGTGGTGTAGACAGTTGAAGGTAGAGGTATGTGAGCATGCTGGCCTACTCTCTATGTAAATGAATGCATTGATAATGTTCAGTAAAGGGAGATGGTCAGGATCAAGTCCTGAGGGCTGGTGAAATGGGAGCTCCAGCTCTCCCTATCACCAGCTTCCCATCCACCTCGGGAGTACTGCTCTGTTCGACTGATGCTACAGTCTACTCATCACGAATTGTTAAACTCTGACCATTATCAGTTAGAATGACTTCTGGTGTTGTGAAAGGGCAAATTATGGAGTTAACAAAGGCATGTGCCACTGCATTAGTAGATTTGGGCTAAGATAATGAATCTAGAGAAATGATCGACTACCACTAATAGATAGACGAGGCCAGATTCTGTACGAGGCAGCTTCAGAGGATCAAGAGAGACAGCTTGTCAAGGCCTTGATGGTACTGGGTACTGCAATATAGGAGCAGGTTGACAGGTTGTCCCCATATGATGGGCACACGATAAACATGCATCGCAGTGAGCTTCTATATCCTTTCGCATAGTGGGCCAGTAGTATGAAAGACTTACTTGCTGTAAGCTTCTGTCTTTACCAGGGTGTGATGCACGAGGAGTTTTGTGGATTAAATGAAGAGCAGCAGGAAACAAGTCTGTTGGAATGACTAGTTGCTTAACTTCATGATGAGGTATGTTGTTACCTTTGAGTACTGGGTGTTTATAGAGCAATTCATTGTTGAGGAAGAGCTCAGATACAGGGACTGGTAACCTGGGCTAGCAAGAAACATCGCTGGACTCTTTGAAGTATATGACCTGTGACCATATAGGATCCACATGCTGGAACCCATGGAGTATGTCATAATTGAATGCTTAGTTTACATCACAACCAGTTGAGACCGTGGCCACATGCCGAGAGAAGGCATCAGCTATGACACTGGACTTCCCAGGAACGTATGCAAATGTTGGATTATGGTCAGTGACTACCCAATGTGCAAGTCGACTGGTAGGGTTACATCCCTGAAACAGGTCACATAGGGGAAGATGGTGTGTTTGGATGTGAACAGGGTAATCGTGGATGATGTCACGGAAATGTTTTAGAGAGCAGACCATGGCTAGAGCTTCCCAATGAGTTACACTGTAATTCTTTTCTGCGGAGGTTAACACACAGTTGGCATAGGCGATGACACGTTTCTTTCCTTTGGAGTCATTTTGCATGAGAACGGCACCTAGACCCACTCCGGAAGCATCAGTACAGAGATGAAACTATCTATCTATCTGTATACCTAGGCTGCTTCCCCCAAGGAAAGGGAGGTAGCCGAGACAGGACGACACACTCCCCATTTACTCATCCATTCAAACACATTCATTCGCATCTTAGCCCCAAAGGGGAGAAGGAACAGATGCTCACTGCATCACACCACACAAGGGTCAACTGCGCAGTGCAAACAGTGACATCCGCAGCAGGATCCGACAGCAGACCTGGTTTACCCCTGCCACATCATAATAGACCCATCCCCTTACCCGCACTCGACCTGACTAGCTGATCAGACCAAATGTGGAAGAATATCCCCTCAGGGCTGCGTCATCATTTATTCATTCACAATTTCTCTCCATTTACTTCTGTCATGCACAGCCACTCTTTCTTGCTCAACAGACATCCCTCTCGCATCCAGCGCTCTCTTCACACTGTCCATCCATCCTATTCGTGGTCTCCCTCTCAGCTTTACACCTCTCACATCAGATCTAGTTATCTTTTTCACCAATCACTCATTATCCATTCTCTCCATATGCCCAAACCATCCCAACACCCTCTGCTCAACTCTACCAGCCATTTCCCGAACAACCCCAGTTCTCCTTCGCACTTCATTTCGCACTTGATTCATACGTGTCACTCCACACATACTCCTCAGACACCTCATCTCCATTACATTCAAACTTTTCCTCTCTGCTACATCCATATTCCATGTTTCAGCCCCATGTAATGCAGTCGGTACCACAACACCCTCATACAGCCTTCTTTTTACATCCATTCTAAGTGAACGACATTTAAACACTTTTTTCATTCCTCCCAGCACCTTTCCTACTTCATTCATTCTAAACTTCACTTCTGCATCTATTCTTCCATCCACAGCAACATATGACCCTAAATATTTAAAACACTCTACCTCCTCAAGCAACTCACCACTGAAAACTATATTCATCCCCCTGCCATCTACCATCCTCATACACTTCATCACTTTACTCACATTCTCATTCTTTTCAATTTCCTCCTTTCACACACCCTTCCAAACTCCTCTACCAACTGTCTCAATCTCTCCTCTGAATTAGCCACCAGTGCAGTATCATCTGCAAACAGCAGCTGCTTCAGATTCCACTCTCCACCATCAACATTCACCAGTCTCAGACCTCCACCTAAAACTCTTGCATTCACCTCCCTTACAACACCATCCATAGAAATATTAAACAACCAAGGCGACATCACACATCCCTGTCGCAGCCCCACTCTCACGGGAAACCAATCACTCACAGCATTACCCACTCTTACACATGCTCTACTATTAACATAAAAACTTTTCACCCCTTTTAGTAACCTACCATTAAGTCCATACAATCTTAAAACAGTCCACAAAGCCTCTCTGTCAATTCTATTGTACGCTTTCTCTAAATCCATAAATGCCCAAACACATCCTTGCCTTTCGCTAAATACTTTTCACACACTTGTCTCACAGCAAACACCTTATCCACGCATCCCCTCCCTCTCCTAAAGCCACACTGCTCATCACCAATCACTCCCTCTGTACCCTCTCCAACTCTCATAATAATTAACACTGTACCATACACCTTACCTACAACACTCAACAGACTTATACCCCTAAAGCTAGTACATTCATACTTATCACCCTTGCCTTTATACAATGGGACCACACAAGCACTTGCCCAGTCAGTTGGCACCATACCTTTCACAAAGCACACATTCAACAATCTTACTAACCAGTCAACAATAGTCACTCCACCACCCTTCAGGCATTCCACAGCACACCCGTCCATACCTGCAGCTATCCCTGTTTTCATCTCCTTTACTGCC
The DNA here is from genome assembly GCF_032717465.1 of Coenobita brevimanus. Classification (NCBI taxonomy): domain Eukaryota; kingdom Metazoa; phylum Arthropoda; class Malacostraca; order Decapoda; family Coenobitidae; genus Coenobita; species Coenobita brevimanus. Next base: position 11,235,835 of record NC_137031.1, read on the forward strand.
TTCTCCGCTTCCTCCTTCGTGATCAAAGAATCATTCAACTCTCCCAACACATTTATTCCTTGCACCCTTCCATCCGCCACAATCTCAGCCACCCTTTCCTCCTCTACATTTAACAATCTTTCAAAGTACTCTGCCCATCTCTTCCTTACTGCATCCATCTCAATTAACATCCTTCCATCCTCTGCTTTTACTCACTCTTCCTTCCCAGACTCTCCCATTCGCACCCTTTTCACCTCCTTCCAGAACATTTTCTTATTCTGTTGAAAATTCTCAGTCAGTCGCCTACCCCACCTTTCATCTGCTGCCACTTTAGCATCAAGCACAGCCTTTCCCGCCCAATTCCTCTTTTCCTTATACCTCTCATATGACACCTCATCCTTCCTCTGCAGCCATGCACGTTTCTTCTCAGCCACAGCCATACTTACTTCCTCACACCACCATTCACTTCCCTTTCTTACACCACCACCCACACGCCTCACACCACACACCTCTTCTGCGTGCCCCACAACAGCACTCTTAAACAACCGCCATTCCTCCTCCACACTGCCATTTTCCAAATCTTTTACTGCGTTCCACTCATCTTTCAATTTCTCCTGATACTCTATCATTTTCTCTGTTTTATCCAACTCACTCACTTTCAAAACCTCCCTGCCACACCTAACCCTCCTAGCTTTCACCCATCTCTTACCTACTCTTAACTTTCCCTTCACCAGGTAGTGGTCAGACATACCTCCACCCTCCCCTCTCAGAACTCTCACATTCAACAATCTTCCTATTACATTCCCAGGCACAACCACATAGTCCATCAATGGCGAGGGGGACACAATCTGACCGCACTATGGAGTGGTACTACTACTCTGCGGCCAGGTTGTGTTAGGAAGAATACTGCCACCGTATTCCCTGTGTGTCGTAAAAGGCGACTAAAAGGGGAGGGGAGAGGGGACTAGGGACCCCCTCCTCTGTTTTTTAGTTCCTAAAAAGAGACAGGCCGGAAAAGAAACGGTTTGAATAATCAGGGAATGCCAAAACCAGGGCTTGTGCTAGGGCATTTTTCAGGGTTGTAAATGTGGTCACTACTTCATCAGCCCACACAAAAGGTGCATCCTTCTTTAACAGTTTTGTTAACGGCGCACCTATTTGGGTGTATCCTTTGATAAAACGACAATATTAGCCACTAAGACCGAGGAAAACACGTACTGCATCGGTGTTGGTTGAAGTAGGGAAGTTTGTTACGGCTCTGACCTTGTCATCTGATGTATGAATTCTGTGAGCGTCGACAACATGTCCTAGGAATTGTAGTTTCCTATATAAAAAGTGGAACTTTGACAGTTTGATTTTAAGTCCAGCTTGTTTGAGTCTAGTGAACACCTCGGCCAATTTTTCTAAGTGTTCCTCTACAGAGTGACTAGCGATTATGGCATGATTTAGATAAGCAAAGACTGAGTGACCTATCATGCCAGCAAAAACTGTATGAATTAGCAGCCTGAATGCCAATGGTGCATTTCTCCAGCCAAATGGGAGTCTACAGAATTGGAAATGCCCGGATGGGGTGCTGAAGGCGGTGATTGGATGAGATGATTCCTTCATTTCTACTTGCCAGTAGCCACTCAAATGATCTAGGGAGGAGAAAACACAATTGTTTTCGGCTAAGGATTCCAGCAAATTAGTGAGTACAGGAACTAGAAATCTGTCCGGGACAGTCAGCGCAGTCACGCATCTGTAATTTATCACTGGTCATAACTCACCACCTTTCTTTGGAATGAGAAATAGTGGACTGTTCCATAGACTGTCAGAGTGTTCAGTAACCTCGTTTTCCAACATCTCCTGAATAAGACGGTCAGCCTGTTGGCACTGGCTGTGTGGTAAATGGTAGGCAGGTATATATACTGGCTGAACTCCAGGCTGTAATGTAATGTGGTACTGAATTAAGCTTGTTTTGCCCAGGTTCTCACCGGGTAGGGCTACGACTTCACGATAGTTTCGCAAGAGGTTAAGCAAATGACTTCTGTATTCTGGGTAATCACTCTGTTTCACATGAGATTCAAGATCAGATTGAATGTCAGTTTTCTGAGTGACTGAGCACACATCTGCAACAGAGAGTGAGAAGTCTTGGCACACACAGATGGCCTCTGGCTATACCAAGAAATCACCAATCTGTCCCCATACGCAGCTTAAGTGGGGCATTGGTAGTGTTGGCTAAGTAAAAGTAGCATAGGCTATCCTCCAGCACCGTACACAATGCCGACTCATAAGCTAAGCCATTCACAAAACATGTCTCACGTAGGGTTAGTACATCTACTCCTGCTTTCGCACCCACAACGTGAACAGAGACTTTGGTAAATATATGTGGTAACAAAATTGTGCACTGATTTGTTACTGCACCCCTTGTCTCTCCGTGTTGTAAAACATCATTCACACTATGTGAGGTAGTTAAATGAGATGTGTCTGAGTCGGTAAATGTGCCACTGTTAGAGGGGTTGACATGATCCACAGCTGAAAGCTCAGAGGATGTATCCAACGGTAAATGCTCAGAGGGTGTAGTACTAGATGTTAGTGAGTTTGGCTGCTATAGTAGCAGTGTGTCTACCTCTTCACTCATGGCTAATGGTGGAATCATGTGAGAGTGAATAACTGAGTTTATCTGGGAGAGTACTAGACGGATATTCCATACTAGATATAGAGAATCCATTGGTATCTATGCTATGACAAGCCGGTAATAGGGCAATTGCCTGTTGAGCCATTGCCAGAAAGCCAATGAGAGTATCTACGGGATATTTAAGGTCATTGATTACGTGAAATTCAGCGTCAAAGGGTTTTAAGGCTTTATCAAGTTGTACTTTTAAAGAGACTCTTCCCTTGACCTGAACTGTTTCCCTGACCCTTTTAACTGTTTCCCTAATGTTGTTTAGAGAGGTATCAGAGATCAAGTTTACCATAGATCCAGTGTCCATGAAGAAAGAACTTTGTACCCTTTTGCTCCATCCTAGAATGACTAGGCCTAAAGAAGTTATGGATACCGCCTGGCGAATGGGGAGTTGATCTACTGCTACCTTACTTTCTGGCACGGGCAAATCTTTCGCTGCTATGTTACATTTTTCTGATTCAAGCGCTCCTTTTCCCCCGACTGATAGCTCTTAAGGTAACGACACTCGTCAATGGAGTGAGTTGTACTATTCCACTCAACGCCGGCGTGCTGCTGGTATCAGTTCTGGCGCCAACCCTATTCCTGGTTCATATTAATGATCTCTTATCTGTCACCCACAATCCCATTCACTCATATGCAGATGACTCAACACTACATAGTTCATTCACACTCAGACACCCATTTACAATGTCTAATATCTCTACCTCTCAACTCAGTACAGCCACCTCCATAAATCAAGATCTATCTACGATCAGTGAATGGGGAAAAAACAAACTTGTCTCTTTTAATGCTAGCAAAACTAAATATATACAGTTTACTAATAGACAGATATCGGCAGATTCGTACATTACCTTCAGTGCTACTAATATTCCCATCTCCAAAAGTATTGAAATTCTTGGCATCTCACTTAACAATGCCCTCAGCTGGACCTATCATGTCAGATCACTTGCTAAATCCGCCTCAAAGAAACTTGGATTATTGTACAGAGTCTGTAACTTCTTCACTGATGAGCAGTTAGCTATGATTTATAAGAGGCATGTGGACTCTCAGCTTGAATATTGCTCACCCTTGTGGAATGGTTGTGGAGAGGTTGCATTAAGACAACTAGACAAAATTCAGAACAAAGCTGTTAGAATCATTAACAACCCTGCCATCACAAATAAACTACCTCCCCTGCAAGTAAGAAGGAATGTTGCCTCCCTTGCATTATTTTACAGATATATTTTTGGCAAATGCTCATACGAAGTTGCGTCCATGGTGCCACCTCTCCATGCCTTCCCTTGTGCTACACAGGCATCTGGTAGCGCTCATGACTGGAATGTCACTCAGCCATATTGCAGAACTTCTGCCTATCAGAATTCTTTCATTCCCCTAACTGCGTCTCCTTGGAACTCGCTTCCCTAGAGTTGTTTCCCTCCAAATTTCAACCCACAGCTGTTCAAGTCTGTTACAGATATTGTATGAACAGAGGACACCAGTAATCTGGTGAATGGATTATTTTTTTTTATTTATTTGTTTTTCCTTCCTCCATACTGTTATTTAAAAAAAAAAAAAATTACATGTAAGACGACGGGATCGCGAAGGTGTGCGCTGCTGTTCCCGTGAGTGAAAACGTCTTTGTTTGCGTGCACAACTAGACTCTCGATGACCTACGTTACCACAGTGCCAGCACACAATTGAGGATTGTTTGCATCGTCACACATTAGATTTGTCACGACCGCTAGATGGTGATCGATACTGTGAGTAAGAACGAATTAGGTCTGCCTTTTGTAGTTGGCCACGAACATGAGGAATCTGATGAAGTAGTGGGGGTGTGCAGTACTCTCACAGTACTGCCCGTGGAGTGAGAGGCTGAGGTATGATTACTGGCCTGGCAAGTGACGTTTGATCCCGATCTTTCCACTATGGCCTTTGAGATGTTAACTATTTTGTCACCGGGAATAAAGCCAATCTGTAGGGCTATTTCCCTCTGGTGATCTGTGAGCCACTTGATAAATCTTAGGTAACCCCACAAATATCCAAAATTGTTTAGTGTAACCATAAGCTGGCCATTTACTTCAGTTGCCTATTGAGTACCCCGGAACAATTGGCGCATCTCAGAACTCATCGCCTTCATCATAGCAGCTGCTTCAATTACCCTTGCATGTTGGGGAGATATTCTCATATCCTCTTCCATCTGTTTAAAGAGATTTGTCAAAGCAGTGAGAGGTGCTACATTGGAATGTTGACAACAAAGCTGAATTAATTGTTGGTGGCATGCATCAAATGTCTGACATTCTTCGAAGTGCCCTGCACGAATCGCGGCTCCTATTAGTGACCTGCCTTGGTGTAGTCGACCCATTAGATAAGAAACTTTTGGGGGTTCAGTTGTGATTTGCCGATTATGAATGTCTGTTTCGACCTCTCTGAGGAAGTCATAGATGGAGACTGTACTGTCATCTCCTGTAAATTTGGGTCAGTTAGCATCGTCCAAATATATGGACTGTGGAGGTGGGGGGTCCTGATTCAACATCGTAGGAAGAGGGTGAGGCCGCGAAAGTGAGGAAGTAGGCACAGTGGTAAAATGAGATGGTGCGTGAAAAGGAACTGTTGGAGCGGTAGTGGTGTGTATCGGGGTTAGTGGTGGTGTATGTGTAGTAGAAGGTACGGATAGAGGCTGTGGAGAAGGCTGCGTGACTTCAAGAGAATCGGTTGGGGAAGATGATAGAGTATCTGGTGTCGATAAATCTGGATTAAGGGCAGCAGTAGTAGGGTTGGTATAGCTGGTAGTACTGTAGGTGTGGTATGAGTAGTAAGAGTAGTCGTAGTAGTAGTTAGAGAACGTACGGTATTCTTGTTGTAAGATCTGCCACTACGAAGATACGTTAAACTATCATCACACACACGATCATCAGTTTCACTATCAGATTCAGTTGGAGAGAGATCTACCCTTAAAAAAAAAGACATTAATAAAATAGGAAGCAAGTAAATAAATTAATGAATGAATAAATGAATGAAGGAATGAATAAATGAAACTATTTATAGTATATGAAGAAATGATTTATATACAATGAATATGAGTGGAAATGGATTCGTTATTTACAGCTGAGTATGAATGTAATTGGGAGAAAATGGGATGAAGTAGAAGTGAGTGAACAAGAAATTCTGAGTGAATGAAAAATGAGGGACGAAGAATGCAATGAATGAACAGGAGTAAATGAATAAAATAATCACAATCTATAGAGACAGCTCACCATCTCTGTAGGAAGGAATTGATTAATTTGAAGAGATAAGAAAATGCATGAAGATCTATCTATCTATCTATTGCCAGACGCCTCAATCCCGTTTGGGGTGGCCACAAACAAATCGCCTCCAAGTCGCCCTGTCCCCCGCCATTTCACTGCCCTGCCCCCAACTCACACCCCCTCTCTCATATACCTCTCCACCCCATCCATCCATCTCATCCTCGGCCTCCCCCTCCCTCTTCCCCCCTCCACCTCACTCACATACACTCTCTTCGTCAGTCTTTCACCCTCCATCCTCTCCACATGGCCAAACCACCTCAGTGTGTTCCTCATAATACTTCCTATCACATCCACATCCACACCACAACGTCTCCTTTATATCCTCATTCGTCAGCCTGTCTCTCCACATGACTCCACAGGCTCCTCTTAAATAACTCATTTCCACTGCTCTCACTCTTGATTTGTGTCCTTCCAACAATGTCCAAGCTTCACTTCCGTACGTTAGAGTTGGTATCACAATACTGTCATGTAGTAACTTTTTCACTTCCATGCTCACTTCCCTGTTTCTTATCACTGCTTTCAAAGAACCAGCAACCTTTCTTCCCTGTTGTACCCTTTCAAGCACTTCACCCTCCAAACCTCCATCCTTACTCATCAAACTACCCAAATACTTAAACGTACTCACATTTTCCAATTCCTCACCATCCAACCTCACTGTACATTCACTAACTTCACCTCTCTCAAAGACCATCACTTTACTCTTCCCTACATTCACCTTTAGGTTCCGTTTCTTACACACTCTCTCAAACTCATCCACCAAGCCTTGCAGCTCCCCTTCGTCTTCACTCAACAACACAGTATCATCTGCAAACAACAGTACAGGGAGTTTCCAAACACTATTCCCTCTCACCAGGGCCACTCCAACATCCACTACCCTACCTTGTACCTCTTTTATTACCCCATCCATGTACAGATTGAACAACCATGGAGACATGACACATCCCTGTTTCAAACCAACTTTCAAAGAGAAAAATTCACTTAGTTCACCATCCACACGCACTGCAGCCTTCGCACCATCGTACATACTCTTCACAGCATTCAACAACTTCCCATCTACTCCATATATTCTTAACACTTTCCACAATCCATGTCTATCCACCCTGTCATATGCTTTCTCCAAATCCATGAAAGCCGCATACAATTTCTTTCCCTTCTCTAGAAACTTTTCCACTAAAGATCTAAGAATGAATATCTGATCTACACAACCTCTTCCCTTCCTAAAGCCTCACTGTTCTTCTCCAACTAATTTCTCTGTTCTTTCTCTAACTCTGTCTATAAGTATCCTACCATACACTTTTCCTATTATACTAAGAAGACAAATGCCCCTATGATTACCACACACTTCTTTTTCCCCTTTTCCTTTACAAGGGAATAATTATACCTGACTTCCAATCCTCCGGGACTCTACCTTCCTCCCAGGCCAATCTGCACATCTTCCACATCCATTCTACTATTATCTCTCCCCCGTGCTTCAGCATTTCACCACACACTCCATCAATTCCTGGGGCTTTCCCCGTTTTAACTTTCTTCATTGCTTCCACAACTTCTATCCTACTGATTTCTTCCTGTCTTCTCACCTCCCTCCTTCTCCCAGCCATTCCCCAGCCACTTATACTCGCATTACTTCCACCCTCTACGTTCAACAATTCCTTAAAGTGTTCTCTCCATCTGCTCACTTTTTCTCCCTTCTCCACTAGTAATCTACCATTTTTATCTTTCACTCCCCTGCTAACTTCACTTCCACCCCGTCTTACTCTTTTCACTTCTCTCCAGAACATTTTCTTACAGTCCCTCCACTTTACACTCAAATTCCTTCCAAATTCCTGATCCACTCTCTTCATACTCTCTCTTACTAATCTTTTCACCTCTCTCTTTCTTTCCACATATAACTCTCTCTTCCGCCTCTCAACTTCTTCCACGCCCCTATTTCTCATCCATTCATTGTATGCTTTCTTCTTTTGTGCCACAGCCTGTTTCACCTCTTCAGTTCACCACGCTGTTCCTTGCACCCTCCTCCGCCTTCTCTTCCTTCCACACACCACATCACATGCTGCACATATTTCTTCTGTAAATATCTTACACACACCTTCCACGTCTCCCATCTGCTCCCATTCATATTTGCCCAATCGTTCCTCCACTTCTCTCTTATACTCTGCCTTTTTCTCATCCTCTTGTAACCTTTCTACTCTCCTTGCAACTACTCCTTCCTCTCGTCTTTCCCTTCTTCTATTCCTCCATCTTACTTGCATCCTAATTCTGGCCACCACCAAGTAGTGGTCAGAAAGTCCACTCCCCCAACCTCTATACACTCTTGCATCCTTTACACATCTTCGCATCCTGTCATCCACACACACATAATCAATCATTGCCTTCCTTTCATTCAGTTCACCACCCACCCTTCTCATCACTCGCCATGAATACCTGTGGATCATTTTATGCCTGAAGAGGGTATTGGCTATCACCAACCCCCTCCCAGCACAAATGTCCACTAACGCACTCCCATTCTCATCTATCTCAGCAGGCACACCCCGCTCACCAACTATTCCATCCACCTTCACATTACCAACTTTACCATTCATATCACCAATCAAAAACACTCTCTCATTCTTTCCATACTTTTCCATGCAGACTTCCACATTTGTCCAGAACTCTTCTCTCACTCTTCTAGCACGATCTTGCGTTGGCGCATACACACACACAATCGCCCACATTTGTATTCCAACTTTCAACTTTACCCACACAATCCTTGACCCAACTGATCCATACTGTCTTATGCTCTTCTTCCATCTTTTACTCACAACTATACATACTCCTTCCTTTGCCCTCTCATTCTCACCTACTCCTGCACATATACCCCATCCATACTCCCATTCTCTCACACTTTCTCCTCTCCATTTTGTTTCAGTTATTCCACATACATCCACTTTCGCACCCTCAAGCACCTGGACAATCTCTCTCTCTTTCACCTCATCATTCGCTCCTCTTACATTCCATGTACTCATTACCCAGTCCTTTGTCCGGTCCTGGGTCGTCATCATGGTAAGATGTGTTCGATGCGAGAGCTGGACGTAAAGTAAGCAGCTCTCCAGCAGCTGTCTCTTCCCCCCGACGGAGTTGACTGGGTAGAGCAAATCGTGACGTAACTAGGCGGCAGCCGGGCTCTGGACGAAACGAGAAGCTGATAGGAGCATGAGGGTGTGACGTAACTGTCTGTGAGTGGCCACGCTCTCTACGTGACGTCAGGGCTGTCTGGTAGGGGAGAACAATGACACAACGGCGTTAGGCGGCGGTTGGGGGGCTACTTCCTGGAGTGACGATTTGGTTGGAGTTTGTGAGGGCTAAAACTAACCCCGTACAACATGGCAATATAACAGGTCACACAGGACTGGCAGTTGAGGCAGGTAGTGAGGGCAGTGGTAGAGGTTTACTGTGGCTGTGGTGGTAGGTGGGGTGTTGGTGTGGGGTTGAGTCCCAAAACCACACCAAAAATGCAAGGATGTTCCCATAACCCCGGAAGAACCACACCAAGACTGCAAAAAGGGCTGGAGGCTGGAGCAGAGATAGGCTGTGTCGTCGTGGAAGAAACAGCAGCGTGGGATTTTGGGCAATAGATTAGGAATTGCCCACAGAAGACGTGAAATTACGTTTATCCCACTCGATATCCACCAAATGTTAAACCTCCTAGACGTCAGTTGTAGGTGAATTCAAGGTCAGGGAGTGGTTTTCTGATAATGTATTAGGCATAGCTGTTTAACTTCCACCCTCACTCATCCCCACGCTGTTGCCAACTGGCTAGAGAGCCAGCGCGCTCCTATGAACTGAGAGTATCAGCAAAATTTAAATCAGGCCAGACCTTAGTAAGGGATTCAGGTTATGGCACCCTACTTAGAACACACTTACAATACACTTACATGCTATACTTACATACTACATATTACAAATGGTTACACAAGTTGCACTAGGTCATCAAGGATAGAAAAGATGTAGGCTTGTTTACCAGGTGCATCAGTGAAAGGATGGGAGAACCAAAGGTGGTGGTAAACATTGAAATCTCCTAGAATGGAGATTTCAGAGAAAGGAGAAAATGGATAGGCTGTGTTCCATCGTAGATGTAAGGTAGTTGAAGAATTTTTCATAGTCATTAGAATTAGGGGATAAGTAAACAGCACAGATATATTTAGTCAGAGAATGTGAGGAAAGCCGAAGCCAGAGAGTAGAGAATTCAGAAGAATCAAGTTCAGGCACACAGGAGCAAGCTAAGTCATTGTGTACATATACACAACAGCCACCTTTGGCTTTGAAATAAGTATAGAGATAGTAGGAGGATATAGAAAAGGGTTTGCTATCAGTTGCCTCAGACAGCTGAGTTTCAGTTAAGAAGAGAAGGTGAGGTTTACAGGATAGGTGGTGCTCAACAGGGAGAAAGTTTGAGGAAAGGCTGCAAATGTTGCAGAAATAAAGAGGAAGTGAGTCAGACAGTGGTTTCAGGTAGCTCGTTGACCCGTCACCGAAAGACGGGCAGGATGAGGGGGCATTTATATCCCCCCCCCCCCGAAACTCCGAGGTTTGGTTATTAGACGCCATTAAAAAAAAAAAAAGGAAAAGAAAAGGAAGTGTAGTGTGTAATGTGCATGTAGTCTGGTGTTGACAGAGAAACTTGTATCAGAGCGCATGTTGGCCTACTCCCTGTGTTACTGAAACACTGAAAAAGTACAGCAAAGGGGGAGAGTCAGGAACTAGTCTCGAGGGCTGATGAAACGGGAGCTCCAGCTCTCCCTGTCATCAGCTTTCCATCCACATTGGGAGTACTACCCTTCTCGACTGGTGCTACAGTCTACTCCCTGGAGTAGACTGTCATGTCCCCTTAAAGGCATACGTTGTTGGACCTGTCTTGTATGACATACGTTGAGTGTAACCAACTCCTTTTTCGAAAAATCAAAACACATGGTTGTAATCAATTTTTATGGGGTTTCTGGCCATGAAAAGAAAGAACAACTCTTCTACTTTCCTGTGATATACTTACTTTAGTAATTATTGAAAAATAAAAATGTTTTATGGGTGACTAAAGGAACCTCACCAAAATTGCCTTTTTTTTGACGTTACTGAATAAAAAATTAATTACTCGGCCCGTATGAGGATTTAAGATCTGAGATTATATATGCTGCTTCTCAGGTCCCGTGGCCGTATCCTGTAAGTGGCTCACACTTCTGGCTCATGAGGGTCACTGTGGGAAGACACCCTGAAAAGAGCTAAAAAAAAAAAAAAAAAAAAAAAAGGGAAATTTTCACTATATAAATTTTTTATGACGTTATGGTTCCCTGTATATACACCCTAATGACTTTGTAAATTTCGTTTGACACTAAACTATGATTTTAAGACCCAAATGATGAGGACTGATACTTTATATGACGATAATATGACGATAATATAAGACACAATGTTTTTTTTTTTTTTTACTGAACTACATCCCCTCACAATCGGTACACAGGGTTTAGCTGTGGCTGAGACACACTGAGAGGTCACACTTGATGCACTGGTGTTCACAAGAGTCTCTAGTTCTATGTCTGACAGCAGTGTCTTTCCTTGACCTTTTCCTTTGTCCTTTGCCTTTGATATATTCTTTATATTCACTTTAGTCTTCACTTTAGTCTTTTGTTCCACTTTTATCTTAGTCTTTATATAATATTACTTATAATCAGCAAAAAAAATAAAAAAAAAAAAGGAAAAACCCAATAAAATAATATAGTACATAAAGTATAATATAAAGTGTAATATATGTAGTATATATATAGTATTTCTATAATATATAATGTAAATAATATATATAATATATAATAACATAAGATACATAACAATAAAACAGTCATACACATATATTTCCAAAAAAATAGTGGCACACTCCTATAGTAGTTATACTTGTAGAGCATACGTTAAGTCCTAAAATCGTGAGTCCTGCACAGCATACGATAGGTCTGATGGACTAAAAACGCAAATAAATCCCACAATGGGAAAACAAGAGGGAGCACACTTACTTCACACAATAGGCCTAGGCAAACACTTCACATACCTGGACGGCCTGGCCAGCATCTTCAAAGGAAGACAAGGTACCACATGTTTTACAAAAACAATATCCCAATATGGTGAAGATATGCCTTTAAGGGTTGAAGTTGATTTCTCTCTGCATTTGGCCTCTTCCAGGTACATTTTCTCCCCATTCTTTTGTGAAAGAAAGTGTTCATTACCCTCATGTTGTACATTTCAACAAAAATTTAACATTTCACCTCTCATTCCTTTCTCGCGGTTGGAATATTCCCATACATGCTTCTCCATTTTTCGGTCTACTAACATTTGTATTTGCAGTCTTGCATGAGTACAGTTATATGCTCTTCTCTTCTTCCATAATCATGGAGATGCCGTCATAGAATGTTTCTATTTCCTCACCTGTGCTTTGAGAAGTCGAGGGTTACCCCATCCTTTCACCCTATACCCTGGAGAGAGGGAAACGGGGGTTGGGACCAGCTGTATCCCACCTTCAATCCTCAACTCGCCCGTCTTCATCCACCACTTGTCAGGTAGTGCTTAGCTACAAAATTTTTCATGTCCTGTAAAATATCGCTAAACCATTATCGCACACGCTGTCAACGGCCAAGATTTAGATGTTATTTAATAAGAAAATTATTATTTGATTGTAGTCTTAAACTGAGGACAACATTCACAAACAGTGTTATCCACATTATCGTGCCCAGCATGACTCTGGGCTGTAGTGCTTGTTCTCTCCCCCTTCTCCGTCCCCCCCCCCTCCTCTCTCTCTCTCTCTCTCTCTCTCTCCAGCATGACTCTGGGCTGTAGTGCTTGTTCTCTCCCCCTTCTCCGTCCTCCCCTCCTCCCTCTCTCTCTCTCTCTCTCTCCATCCACACGAAGACCACAAGGAATTTCTGGGGCTATCTCATATTTCTAGGCAGTAAATCAGATGAAGAATACAGATTTTGTGCTCCTGATGCCATACCCAATGCTTGTTGGATGATGAAACGAAAATATGCTTTGAAAATAATGCATTTTAAAGATCAGTTTAAGTTCACTGCTCGTCAATTAAAAGGCTTGCTGAAAGGTGGACTATTTGTTTCGTTGATATATGCTAGGCTTTGGTGTGAAGTTTCAGTCTCACAAAAGGCCTCTTTTAATTATTTGAAGTTGATAAACAAGCATCAGTCATACCCTGAGGCCAGTATTAGAGAGATTGCCTTGAATGCAATCAAGCGACATCTTCCGTATTTTCTGAACACCCAGCACCAATAGTTTTGTTTGACAACTCTGTAAACAATGAACCAAAGGCTGGAATGGTTGCAAGAGTAAAGAGACCACCAAAACCAGACTATACACATCGCATCCCAGCCACAAAATGTGGAAACCTCCCAGCACGGCACAAAATAATACAATAAATACAGTTTGGCTCAAAATTGGCAACAAGGATATAATAGCATAAAATAGGAAAAAAATAATAAAATTCATACAAAAATATTGTAAATGGTGTATAGCAGAATAATTATCTGGTCATTCACGTTGTGGAGTTTGGTCAAAAGATGAACTGGAATACACGCTACATGCTTCACGTTGGAATGGATGGACCCACAGTCAGTGACTTTAGAGAAGAAACTCATTGTTAATCTGGAAGATAGTTGCAGTACAAAACTTCTGCAGCTTCAATCCTGTTTAATTCATCATGTTCATAATGTATTCAGAAAATTGCTCACAAAGTGGACGTGGACATTGGCCAGTTTGCCTGTGACATTCATTCAAACTTTAAATTGTCTAGTACCAGACGGGAAGATTACATATCCTTGGAAGAAGTCACTCAGTGTCCGGCTTGGTATTTGCAACGCCATGCGGCCTCAAGGTGGTTAGCTCTGAAGCCAGTCGTACATCGAATCTTGAAGCAGTGGAAGATTCCACAGAAATACTTTCTTCGTTTCTTCCCAAACCAAAGAACTTTAGGAGGGAGATTGAATCAACTGCAAGGTACAAACGAATTCCAGGAATACTGGAAGCAGACCATTCCCCAGCTTACCTCGCATTTTTTGCCTTCTTTGTCCAGGATTTCGAGAGCTTCCTTTTGATATTTCAGAATGGGGAGCCCATGATACGTTTATTATATGATTCCATGGGCCAACTACTGAGTCAGCCTTTGACAAAATCTGTCTCAGAGAAAGTCCTCATGCTCTTCCCAGGGTCACCTCAACAAAAGTTGAAATCAGTAGCCACTCTGGCTTCCCTAGATTGTGCCAAACCTGAAAATCACAAGAGCCTAAAAATTATAGACACTGGGACACATGTCAAGGCTATTTTAATTCAGCAGGGCAGCAGTGAGTAAAGACAACACAGCTTGAGTGAGAATTGTTTGAAGTGTTACACATGTGCTGTATCTTACCTACAGAAAAATCTCCCATTTGATGTGCCTGTTCTGAAGGAAGCCTATGTTACATTCAGAAAAGAGACTTGACCCAACCTCACTGGCAAGCATCTCTGAACTAACACTCAGCATTAAGAAAGTTCTCAGTATCCCAGAGCCAGAGAATGTTTTGCCAACCATGTTCCAGACAGATCCATCCACAATACCAGAAGACCTGTGTGATGTGGTGAGAAAGCAGTGGAAGTTTTATCAGACAGAACACATTCCACAGGAAAAGCACATTAAAACTGTCACTCCCCAAACTCTACTAGGATACAAGACTCTTCCTGGAAGCATGTGTGTGAAAAGATTGGTCTTGTCTTGGACTACATGAAGAGAGTCCATCTGAACACCAAATAAGGAGGATTGATCAGAACTGTGCTTCTGTGCTTACACCCTGCCTATGCAACTCTTTCGCCTTTGTCTTTAAACTTGTACCTTTCCTTCTTGCTGGAAGTTTGCTTTCATTCAGCCAGTCCCAAGGAAGGGTGACGATTCCCAACCCTCTAACTATCGTCCAATTGCTTTAACATCCTGTATCTCAAAAGTTTTTGAGTCAATTCTTAATAGAAAAATTTTAAAACATCTTTCCTATCACAACCTTCTTTCTGATCATCAGTATGGGTTCCGTCAGGTACTCTCCACTGTCGATCTTCTCACCTACCTTTCAGACTCCTGGTCATCCTCCTTTCGGGACTTTGGCGAAAGCTTTGCCATTGCACTTGACATCTCAAAGGCTTTCGATCGAGTCTGGCATAAATCTTTAATTTCCAATCCGCCCTCTTACGGTTTCTATTCTTCTATCTGTGCCTTCATCTCCAGCTTCCTTTCTGGTCGTTCTATAGCCGCTGTTGTAGACGGCCATCGTTCTTCTCCTAGATCAATTAACAGTGTTCCTCAGGGCTCTGTCCCATCACCAACTCTCTTTCTTTTATTCATCAATGACCTTCTAAGCTGTACATCTAACCCTATCTACTCATATGCTGATGACTCCACCCTTCACCTTTCCATTCGGTTCCCGCAACGTCCATCTCAGCAGTTACTTCAGCAAACAAGGGATGAGGCTATGGCACACCCAATATCTGACTTGGCTCGTATCTTTGACTGGGGTAGATATAATCTGGTTGTTTTTAATGCATCAAAGACTCAGTTTTTACACCTATGAACTCGACAAAAACTTCCACAGGTATACCCACTAATATTTAATAATAACCAGATTAATCCTGCATCATCCTTGAATATGCTTGGGGTTTCATTTACTCGGGACTTATCTTGGAAAGATCATATTACATCTCTTGTAAAATCTGCTTCCAAGAGATTAGATGTGCTAAGCCGACTCCATTCTTTCTTTACCCTTGCACAACTGTTGACTCTATACAGGGGTTTTATCCACTCCTGTGTGGAGTACAACTATCATGTGTGGGGAGGCTCCCCACATACAGCTCTTCTCAATAGGGTGGAGTCTTAGGCTTCTCGTCTCATTAACTCTCCTCCTCTTACTGACTCCCTTCAATCTCTGTCTCTTCACCGCACTGTTGTATTTTTATCTCTTTTCTATCGTTACTTCAATGGTCACTGCTCCTCTGAACTGTCTACATGCATTCCTCCACCTCTATGACGGACGCGTAGCACCCGTCTAGCAGCAAACTCTCATCCCTTTTCTGTCCAACTCTCTAATGCAAGAGTTAACCGTTACTCCCAGTCCTTCATTTATGCACCAGGTCAACTCTGGAACTGTCTACCTTTGTCTGTATTTCTTGCTTCCTATGATCTCCAGTCTTTCAAATTCAGTGTGTCCAGGCATCTCAAAATGATCGAATCTTGAATTTGGCGCTCTCTTGTATTTTGTTTTTTACTTGGAAGGAACAATTTTGTGGGCTCCTGGCCTTTGGTCCCTTCTTCCACACACACAAAAAAAACTGTGCTGCCATTGGTAAGATGAAAGATGAGCAGAGAAGAAAGAAATTTTCGCAACTGCTTGCGATTGCAATGTGTGTGTTGACCTGAAAGTGCGTTTTCCGTTGACAGGTCTGTTCTTACAGTACATGGTCTGAGCCTTGAAGAAGAATCGCTCATTGCCTTGTGAACTGTGAAAGATCACCTTGTTAATGCTGGTGGTGTAATGGGCATCCCAGTCACTTCAGATCTCTTGAAAGCTGTGAGACGTTCCTACCAGAAATACCAAGCTGACCTTGAGGGCAAGAGAAAGGCAAGGGGATGAGCAAAAAGGAAAAGAGCAATAAGAGAAAGAGGCAACAGAAAGCAAAAGGAAGTCAGAGGAGATTAACAAAATAGAAGAAATAGAAAAAGAGATCAGTTGAAACGATCTGCATTCACAGTGGCTAATGCAGCAAATTCTGAGGGTGATGAGAGACTTCAAAATGTTCTTCGTCAACGTGTGATGTCCAGGACTGGACTGCAGAATGGTCAGGCACAAACTGACATGGGGCTGGGGAGAAATCGTTCTCTGGAGAAGGAATCTATGAGCTTGAGGAACGGAAAATTGACATTGTTAAAAAACAGAAGAAACAATGATTATTCAGAGTTGGGAATATAATAGTGTTCCAGATGTACTATTTGATGTTGCATCTTTAATGCAGTAGACACAAAATGTTGTGCTATTAGTTTCATAGTAAACTAAGGGGGTCACACACACCGCAACTCAGCCAGGAGACAGGGCGTGTGTGCTGGGCATTCCCCAGGCCCTGTCTTCCCCCTTACCTTACTCAAGACAACCACCACCAACCGGGCTACAGCAAGGCCCGGTCTCCTTGAATGAGGAGAGAATCAACAACAACAACTAAGGGGGTTTGCATTGAATATATGCTTATTGTAAGATTAGGTACAGTTCACTCTGAAAGACATCTCAGCTTATTTGAGTTCAGTTATTGTTGCAAAGCCAGTATAAAATACTGATGTTTCAGTTTACACCAAATTAAACCGATGCATTTCGTTTTTAGCTATGTTTTATGACTTACCACTTGATGATTCATGGTTAACTCATAAGAGAGCATTAGAAAACTATAGTTAGGAGCATAAAAAAGCGTGGTAAATTTTAATTGCCAGTGTCATAAAATAATAATAAAATCTGACTAAATAAGAACATAAAATCATAAACTGAATGTCTAAAAAGTGGCTGGGAGGCATGAATTTGACACTAGCACACATTCCATGCAGCTAACGAAACTCTTTAACCTGGTAACTGCAGACCATGAAGAGTCAGAATATCTAGGTAAAGTTCCTGCTACCTGGCTAGCAGATGATACTTATAATGCCATTCAGATGAAAATCTGTGGAGTAAAAGTGGTGAATGATGGCGCAGAAAGAGGCATTAGTCTCGCTGAGAGTTATAACAGTACACTGACAAAAAATGAAGACCAAAAGCAGTTTCTGTTACAAAGTCAGAATTCATCGGCAAAAGTACCCATCTTCTAATAAATCTCCAGTTTTGTCACAGTAAAGTACTTACACCTGTCACTGAATTCAGCTTACCTATACCTTTTAAATTGTATAATTAGTAAAAGATGTGTATGAGTATACCTAGTAAGCAAGTAAATATACAGAATGCTGTACCATCATTACAGAACACCTACAGTAGGTGTAATGAACTCACAATCATTTACAGCCTACATTTTTGTTTTATACAGAGTTGAAAGTTGTTAATAATTTTTAATAATGATTTCACATTTACACATTTTTGTGTTATGCAACATTAAACGTTGTTAATAAAACACTTACACCTGTGGTTTAAACAGTTTTAGAAGTTATTCGAGTTTTATTCACTTTCCTTAGAGTATTCCCCCAAAGCCTTCATTTTGTTTTTCATTCATTCATTCATTGCCAGACGCCATGTATCCCAAACGGGGTGGCCAACGGCTTAGAGTTATTTGTTTTACAGGGAGGGGCACTAATCCTCCACCAACTCTGAAGAAATTTTTATCGGGTACATGTCTTGTCAGTAGGAGCAGGGGCAGCCTTGTGAAAGAGCATATATATATATATATATATATATATATATATATATATATATATATATATATTTGCCGGCCCACTGATGGGTGAGCATCGGGGGGGGGGGGTGGAGGGTGTTCTGATTGGCGTGTTGCGCTGACTACCACAAGAAATGAGTAGTGTGTTGTTGAAAGTGAATTTATTACAGTGGCTGGAAAACAGTGCAAAAATATATATATTTTTTTTCTTTTACATTTGGATGGTGACCACAGCCGTTGAGGTTTGAGGACTAAGGGTTAATATTAAAGATCAGTCTTACTCTTCACAATACTTGTACCGCTACAAATAGTTGGATGTCATGGTAGGTGGTGGCAGCATCACCACAACCATCATCAAAAGGACCAGCAACATGATCATCAGCATTAGTAATGACGGGCATTGGGGTAAGATACCAGTATTATAAAAGATTAAAAATTACGGAGGATAACAATTTTCTATCGAGATTAAAGACTCTAAGAGTATACCATATCATTCCCACTCCCTCCATTTTCTTTGTCTTTTCATTCCTCCCACCTTTCATATCGGGTCTTACATTACTCCCTCTTTCCGTTCGCTTCAACTACCACGTCCCTAGAGAAGTGAATTACCTTTGTGAAGATGACATCAAACAGTCAGTGATTATATCTAGCAACATTATGATCATAGGGGAAGTAATATGATTTGTTGTATATTCGCCATGCTATCAGAGGGGGTAACAAAATCTGTCAGCTTTGTTTTAGCAAGGCAAGAAAGTAAAGGTAAAATATGTTTTGACAATATAAATAAGCATGAGGCTGATTAAGCTAGATGAAGTTTGGTTGGACTCAAATTAATTCAGGACAGAGTACACAAAACCAAGATTAGATTTATTTGATTCAGTTGATGCAAGCTAATATTGCACCCATTGGTCAAAGTTGATTTATTTTTAGTTTGAATAAGAGTCAAATGGAACTTTAGGACAGTTTAGAATTATGCTGGAAATTTAAGGGACGGAACCCTGGAAATCGATTTTTTTTTTTTTATTAAGAACGAGTTAATATCGGAAAAGTTAAGACTCTTCAATCCCGTTTGGGGTGGCCACAAACAAATCGCCTCCAAGTCGCCCTGTCCCCCGCCATTTCACTGCCCTGCTCCCAACTCACCCCCCCCTCTCTCGTATACCTCTCCGCCCCATCCCACCATCTCATCCTCGGCCTCCCCCTCCCTCTTCCCCCCTGCACCTCACTCACATACACTCTCTTCGTCAGTCTTTCACCCTCCATCCTCTCCATATGGCCAAACCACCTCAGTGTGTTCCTCATAAAGTTTCCTATCACACCACAACGCTTATTCATATCCTCATTCGTCAGCCTGTCTCTCCATGTGACTCCACAGGCTCCTCTTAAATAACTCATTTCCACTGCTCTCACTCTTGACTTGTGTCCTTCCAACAACGTCCAAGCTTCACTTCCATACGTTAGAGTTGGTATCACAATACAGTCATGTAGCAACTTTTTCACTTCCATGCTCACTTCCCTGTTTCTTATCACTGCTTTCAAAGAACCAGCAACTTTTCTTCCCTGCTGTACCCTTTCAAGCACTTCACCCTCCAAACCTCCATCCTTACTCATCACACTACCCAAGTACTTAAACGTACTCACATTTTCCGATTCCTCACCGTCCAACCTCGCTGTACATTCACTAACTTCACCTCTCTCAAAGACCATCACTTTACTCTTCCCTACATTCACCTTTAGATTCCGTTTCTTACACACTCTCCCAAACTCATCCACCAAGCCTTGCAGCTCCCCTTCGTCTTCACTCAACAATACAGTATCATCTGCAAACAACAGTTCAGGGAGTTTCCAAACACTATCCTCTCTCACCAGGGCCACTCCAACCTCTTTTATTACCCCATCCATGTACAGATTGAACAACCATGGAGACATGTCACATCCCTGTTTCAACCCAACTTTCAAAGAGAAAAATTCCCTTAGTTCACCATCCACACGCACTGCAGCCTTTGCACCATCGTACATACTCTTCACAGCATTCAACAACTTCCCATCTACTCCATATATTCTTAACACTTTCCACAATCCTTGTCTATCCACCCTGTCATATGCTTTCTCCAAATCCATAAAAGCTACATACATCTTCTTTCCCTTCCCTATAAACTTTTCCACTAAAGATCTAAGAATGAATATCTGATCTTCCCTTCCTAAAGCCTCCCTGTTTTTCTCCAACTAATTTCTCTGTTCTTTCTCTAACTCTGTTAATAAGTATCCTACCATACACTTTTCCTATTATACTAAGAAGACAAATGCCCCTATGATTACCACACACTTCTTTTTCCCCTTTTCCTTTGTACAAGGGAATGATTATACCTGACTTCCAATCCTCCGGGACTCTACCTTCCTCCCAGGCCAATCTGCACATCTTCCACATCCATTCTACTACTATCTCTCCCCCATGCTTCAGCATTTCACCACACACTCCATCAATTCCTGGGGCTTTCCCCGATTTAACTTTCTTCATTGCTTCCACAACTTCTATCCTACTGATTTCTTCCTGTCTTCTCCCCTCCCTCCTTCTCTCAGCCATTCCCCAGCCACTTATACTCGCATTACTTCCATCCTCTATGTTCAACAATTCCTTAAAGTGTTCTCTCCATCTGCTCACTTCTTCTCCCTTCTCCACTAGTAATCTACCATTTTTATCTTTCACTCCCCTGCTAACTTCACTTCCACCCTGTCTTACTCTTTTCACCTCTCTCCAGAACATTTTCTTACAGTCCCTCCACTTTACACTCAAATTCCTTCCAAATTCCTCATCCACTCTCTTCTTACTCTCTCTTACTAATCTTTTCACCTCTCTCTTTCTTTCTACATATAACTCTCTCTTCCGCCTCTCAACTTCTTTCACGCCCCTATTTCTCATCCATTCATTGTATGCTTTCTTCTTTTGTGCCACAGCCTGTCTCACCTCTTCAGTCCACCACGCTGTTCCTTGCACCCCCCCTCCGTCTTCTCTTCCTTCCACACACGACATCACATGCTGCACCTATTTCTTCTGTAAATATCCTACACACACCTTCCACGTCTCCCATCTGCTCCAATTCATATTTGCCCAATCGTTTTTCCACTTCTCTCTTATACTTTGCCTTTTTCTCATCCTCTTGTAACCTTTCCACTCTCCTTGCAACTACTCCTTCCTCTCGTCTTTCCCTTCTTCTATTCCTCCATCTTACTTGACTCCTAATTCTGGCCACCACCAAGTAGTGGTCAGAAAGTCCACTCCCCCAACCTCTATAAGCTCTTGCATCCATTACACATCTTCTCATCCTTTCATCCACGCACACATAATCAATCATTGCCTTCCTTTCATTCAGTTCACCACCCACCCTTCTCATCACTCGCCATGTATACATGAGGATCATTTTATGCCTGAAGAGGGTATTGGCTATCACCAACCCCCTCCCAGCACAAATGTCCACTAACGCACTCCCATTCTCATCTATCTCAGCAGGCACATTCCACTCACCAACTATTCCATCCACCTTCACATTACCAACTTTATCATTCATATCACCGATCAAAAACATTCTCTCATTCCTTCCAAACTTTTCCATGCACACTTCTACATTTGTCCAGAACTCTTCTCTCACTCTTCTAGCACGATCTTGCGTTGGCACATACACACACACAATCGCCCACATTTGTATTCCAACTTTCAACTTTACCCACACAATCCTTGACCCAACTGATCCATACTGTCTTATGCTCTTCTTCCATCTTTTTCTCACAACTATACATACTCCTTCCTTTGCCCTCTCATTCTCACCTACTCCTGCACATATACCCCATCCATACTCCCATTCTCTCGCACTTTCTCCTCTCCATTTTGTTTCAGTTATTCCACACACATCCACTTTCGCACCCTCAAGCACCTGGACAATCTCTCTCTCTTTCACCTCATCATTCGCTCCCCTTACATTCCAAGTTCCAATTACTATGTCCTTTGTCCGGTCCTGGGTCGTCATCGTTTGGTCAGTCCTTGTCCGAGGCTTATTGTTTGTTTTTTTAGTTAGTTATTTTCCGGGGAGGGGCACTAACCCTCCGCCAACCCTTTTAGTCGCCTTTTACGACAAGCAGGGATACTGGGGGAGTATT
The DNA here is from genome assembly GCF_032717465.1 of Coenobita brevimanus. NCBI lineage: Eukaryota > Metazoa > Arthropoda > Malacostraca > Decapoda > Coenobitidae > Coenobita > Coenobita brevimanus. Next base: position 11,258,350 of record NC_137031.1, read on the forward strand.
CTTGAAACCCCCCCCTACCCCCAGGGGGGGTTTCACATTTGATATTAACTGCAATGTGTTTTTTACAAGTTTTTAGGTCTGATGATGGGATATGCTTTCTCGAAACTAGTCACGTGTAATAAATATGAGTTGGAAAATCATTTGATTATCCTTGGCTGGGTCAGTGCTACAAGAGTCCCCACGGACAGCTCAGTTGTGGAAACAAAGAGCGGTGCCAAGGCACAGCAAATCCGTCTCCAGTAGCCATTTTAGTGCTGACATATAAACACAAGAGGTTATCTAGTCATAGATGCCACATATCAAATTTGGAGTAAAGAGAATGAAAATTCATGATTTTATGTCCATCTGAAATTGTAGGCCCGAGGCACGACGCACCTGACACTGACCCCCATACCGCTAACTGGGGTTGAGCCCCGGGATGTAATGAGACAGGTTATATGATGCAGATTTTAAAGATGCACCTCTAGGTTTTGGTTTCATGTCGATATGACGAATCTGAAATGAGTTATGGCGAGAAAACTATTTTTTTTTTTTTTTTACATTTCTTTGGACCTATAGCCTGGGCCTTGGTCCATTATGGCTCAAAATTTTATCAGTTGATCAGAAGGCCATAGCCCAGCATCCCTGTGATTTTGGTGAAAGTTGCACCGGTAGTTTTCACGTAAAGTTGTTAACAGAGAGACAGGAAGACAGACAAACAAACAAACAGACCAACCGAGTGAAAACAATACCCGTCCATGAGCCCCTCTGGGGTGGGGACGGTAATTATATATATATATATATATATATATATATATATATATATATATATATGCCAGGTGCCTTAATCCCGTAAGGGATGACCACAAACAAATTGCCTTCATGTCACCCGGTCCCCTGCCATTTCACTGCCTTGCTTGCAGCTCGCACCACCATCCATATAATACCTCTCCATTTCATCCCTCCATCTCATCCTTGGCCTTCCCCTCACTCTCCCCTCTCTCCACCTCACTCACATACACCCTCCTCGTGAGTCTCTGGCTCTCCGTCCTCTCCACATGGCCAAACCACCTCATTATATTTCTCTTATCGCTTTCTATTACAGCCACATCTACACCACAACGCTCCTTCACTCCCTCTTTTGTCTCTCTGTCTCTCCATGTTACTCCACATGCTCCTTTCAGATAACTCATTTCCACTGCTTTCAGTCTTGACTTGTGTCCTTCCAACACAGTCCAAGCTTCACTCTCATTTGTTAGGGTTGGTATCACAGACTGTCATGCAGCTACTGTTTTACAACCATGCTCACTTCCCTGTTTCTTATCACTGCTTTCAAAGAACGAGAAACCTTCCTTCCTTCCTGAACCCTTTCAAGCACTTCACCCTCTAAACTTCCATCCTTACTCATCACGCAACCCAAGTAATTAAGTGCACTCACATTTTCTATTTCCTCATGATCGCGCCTCACTGTACATTCCGTGACTTCATTTCTCTCGAAGACCATTATTTTACTCTTCCATACATTCACCTTTAGATTCGTTTTTTTACACACACTTTCAAACTCATTCACTAAGCCTTGCAGTTCCCCTTTGTCTTCATTTAATAATACAGTATCATCTGCAAGCAACAGCACAGGAAGTTTCCAAACGCTGCCCTCACTCATTAGGGATGCTCCACCATCCAGTGTCCTACCTTGTATTTCTTTTATAACCCAATCCATATACAGATTGAACAACCATGGAGACATGACACATCCATGTTTCAATCCAACATTCAGATAGGAGAATTTACTCAATTCAGTATCCACACGCACTGCAGCCTTAGCCCCATCACACATACACTTCACGGCATTCGCAACTTCCCATTTGCTTCATATATTCTTAATACTTTCCACAATCCTTGTCTATCTATCGTGTCATATGCTTTCTTCAAATCTATGAAGGCCACATTCAGCTCCTTTCCCTTCTCTATAAACTTTTCCACCAAAGACCTAAGAATGAATTATCTGATCTACGTAACCTGTTCCCATCCAAAAACCTCCCTGCTCTTCACCAACTAATTCCTGTATTTCCCTAACTCTCTCAATAATTATCCTACCATACACTTTTCCTGTTACACTATAAAGACAAATGTCCCAATGATTACCACTCACTTCTTTTCCCCTTTTCCTCTGTACAGGAGAATAACTATACCCAACTTCCAATCATCCAGGACTCTACCTTCCTCCCTGGCCAGTCTGCACAGCTTTCAAATCCATTCTGCTAATATCTCTTCCCCCATGCATCAGCATTTCACAGCACACCTCATCTATTCCTGGGCTTTCTCCATTTTGACTTTCTTCATTGCTTCCAAGACTTGCATCCTACTGATTTCTTCCTCTCTTGTCACATCCCTCCATCTCCCAGCCATTCCCAAGCCTCTTATTTTTACTTTCATCCACTATGTTTAACAGTTCCTGAAAGTGTTCTCTCCGTCTGCTTCCTTTTTCTCCCTTCTTCACTAGCAGTCTACCATTTTTATCTTTCACTCCCCGACTGCCTTCCTTATCACCTTGTCTTACTGCCTTTACCTCTTTCCGGAACATTTTCTTACATTCCCTTCCCTCCACTTTACACTCAGATTCCTTCCAAATTCCTCATCCACTTTCTTCTTACCCTCTCTTACTAATCTTTTCAACTCTCTTCCTCACTACATATAACTCTCTCTTCCTTCTCTCAAATTCTTCCACGCCTCTGCTTCTCATCCACTCACTGTATGCCTTCTTCTTTTGTGCCACAGCTTGTCCTAATTCTTCATTCCTCAGTACTGTTCCTTGCACTCCCTGTCGTCTTCTCTTCACCCCACACACCACCTTACTGTACATGCGCACAGATTTCTTCTGAGAATATCTTGCATACCCCTCCCACCTCCCCCATCTACTCCAAATCATATTTACTCAACCGCACCTCCACTTCTTTCTTATGTTCTGCTTTGTTTCCATCCTGTTGCAACCTCTGTACCTTCGTTGTATGGACTACTTCTTCCTGTCATTCCCTCTTTCTATTTCTCCATTGCATTTGAGCCTTGGCTTTCGCCAACACTATGTGGTGGTCAGAAAATCCACTCCTCCAACCTCTGTATGCACTCCATCCATTATACACCTTCTCATTCTGTCATCCACGCACACACACAATAAATCATTGCCTTCCGTTCATTCAATTCACCACCCACCTTTCTCATCACTCGTCACGTATACCTGTGGATCATTTTGTGTCTAAAGAGGGTATTGGCTATCACCAATCCTCTCCCACACAAATGTTCACTAGAGGAAGGCCATTCTCATCCATTTCTGCTGGCACACCCCATTCACCAGCTACTCCATCCACCTTCACATTCCCTACTTTCCCATTCGTATCTCCAATCAAAAACACTCTTTCATTCCTTCCAAACTTTTTTATGGACACTTCCACATTTGTCCAGAACTCTTCTTTCACTTTGCTTGCACGATCTTCCGTTGGTGCATACAGACACAAAGTCGCCCACAATTGTAGTACTACTTTCAATCTTCGCCATACAATCCTCGAGCCAACTGATCCATACTCCCTTTTATCATCCTTCCATCTCTTGGACACAGCAATGCATACTCCTTCTTTTGCCCTCTCATTCTCACCTATTCCAGCGCATATATTCCCATCCAAACTCCCATTGTCTCCCAGTCTCACCTTCATCATTTAGTGTCAGTTATTGTAAATATGCTCACTTTTTCACTCTCAAGCATCAGGACAATCTCTTTCACCTCGTCATTCACAACCCTTACATTCCGTGCCGAAGTCCTTACCACGTCCTTTGTTCGGTCTTTAGTCGTCACCTGTTGGTCAATCCTGGTCTGAGGCTTCTTGTTTGTATTTTTTGTTACAATTGTTTTCCGTGAAGGGGCACTAACCCTTCGCCAAGCCACTCGCTGTCACGTAGGGAACACGTCTTTGTTGGTTATAACTTACAAGGTTACAATCCAGCATTGTAAATTATTTCCTGGTTTACAGAAAATCATTTGGTTTGCCACTCAGTGCGAAGCTACCCTACATCAGAGTACCGCTACACTAAGTTGGTGGATGATGGGCGCCCCCACCTACCACCATATATATATATATATATATATATATATATATATATATATATATATATATATATATATACAGAGAGAGAGAGAGAGAGAGAGAGAGAGAGAGAGAGAGAGAGAGTTGGTAAAAAGTAAGCACAGAAATCAGAGAAAGTCAATGAAGTAAAAATAAAGGAACAGTCAGTGAGTACATGATAAATGTAGAAGAGCAGGAAGTAAGTCCATATATTATACCTGCCACGCCGGAACTGCAAGGGAGGTATACTGCGCCTTTATATAACAATGGCCATATCATAACTATGAGGGAGGAAGCCACCAGCACGTGCTAGCGATAACAAATGCCATCCGTACGTTACCCGAACGGAACTGTAAGGCGACCCTAGATTATCCCTCGGCAAATTTCGCCACGATCATTGCAGAAAAATCAGATTGGACGGCGTATGAGGGTTGGGGTTATTGGACTACGTAGCAGATCAAGAAAAGAGTAGGTAGTATATAAGCCTAGGTAGGGTGTCCTGGAAAGATGTGTGCGAGTGAGGAAATTGAAACGTGGGGTTACCAAAGAACGAGGTAATGAGGTTTGATTGGTGCAGAGTGACTAAACCAGATGCAGGCGCCCTTGTTAAGTTATATGATTTTGCATGGAGGCCCTTTTGTTGATATCACTTATCACAAGAAACATGATCAGCCTGATTTTCTTTTTTTTTTTACAGAAGATTAACAGCAAGAAAAATTAAGTGATAAAAATCCATACACCAGATTACACGTGTCCCTTATTCATTAAAAAAAAATTACAGTGGGAGGTGAACTACATTTAGGTTAAAGTTGGGGGGGAAACTATTTTGGGGAAGCGAGTTCCAAAGAGATGAAGTTTGGGGAATACCAGAATTCTGACTGGCAGAAGTTTTGCAATATGGCAGTGTGACAGTCCAGTCTTGAGTGCTACCAGATGCCCGTGTAGCACGGAGGAAGGCGTGGAGTGGTGGCACAATGGATGCAACTTCGTCTGAGCATTTGCCATAAAAGTATCTAAAGTAATGCACGGTAGGCAATTTTCCTTCTTACTTGTAGGGGAGGTAGCTGATTTGCAATTGATGGGTTATTAATAACTCTTACAGCTTTGTTCAGGATTTTGTTCAGTTGTTTTAGTGCAACCTCTCCACATCCACTCCACAAGGGTGAGTAATATCTAAACCATGAGCGCACATGACTCTTGAAAATTAGAGCTAAATGCTTGTTAGTCGAGAAGTTGTGGATTCCATACAATAATCCATGTCTCTTGGAAGCAGTATTAGCAAGCGATCTAACATGAGGGGTCGAACTGAGGGTGTTGTCCAGTGAAACATCAAAAGTTTCATTACTTTTAATGACAGGAATATTAATAGCACTGACGGTAATATTGGAATCAGGCAATCTCTGTTAATTAATAAATTGTATATATTTGGTTTTCCTAGCATTAAATGAGACAATGTTACTTTGTCCACATTTAGTGATCTTAGATAAGTATTGATGTATGGAGATTGTTGTACTGAGTTCCGAGTTAGAGATATTAAAATTTATGAATGTTTTTTTAAGAGTGAATAAACTGTGAAGTGTTGAGTCATCAGCATATGAGTGTACGGAATTATGGGTGATAGATAATGGATCATTAATATGATATACGAACAGCGTTGAGCCAAGACTAAACCTTGTGGCACACCCGCGTTAATCGATCGGAAATTGGAATATACACCATCTACTTTTACTCCTATCTTTCTGTTGCTGAAATATGAAGAAATCAATGGAACAAAAGATGATAGACCATAACAAAGGAGTTAGATAATCAGGAACGGTGCTATACGCTGTCAGAAGCTCTAGAAATATCAATAGCTATTACATGGGTTTCTCCATGTTGGTCAGTTGACTAAGAGATGTTATGAATTAAGAGACTGAGTACATCATCAGTGGATCTTTCGTGGCGAAAACCGAACTGTCTCTCAACAATCAAGCTCTTGGATTCAAGACTTTTAACAATGAGCTTATTAATTATAATTTCAAATACTTTGCCAAAAGAAGATGTGATAGCTATTGGCTTGTAATCAGAGGGGTCAGAGGAACTTCCTTTCTCCGAAACTGGGTGGATATTGGCTTCTTTCCAAGAAGTAGGGAATGAAAAAGCATTATGTATAGTCTGAAGAAAAATATAGCTAGAACAGGAGCAAGTGCTGGGGAACATTTTTTGAAAATGACTGGATAAATTCGATATTGACCTGGAGTTTTGTTGGTTGGGAAATTGTGTAGGATAGATTTTACATACCTAGTCTGTATCTTAAGTGGCACAGTTTTGGGATAATCAAGTTCTAGTCCAGGGACATTCTGAGTGACTTCCTCTAAGGTAGAATTTCTGGCAAATGTATTGGCAAGTATGTACACTTTTCTACGCGGGCCATTTATAGTGATTTCATCAGAAGATTTTAGTGGGGGAATGGGTGATGATTTGTTGACCTTATTATTGAAAGAACTGACAGTTGACCAGAACAATCAATTGTCATTAGGATTACTTATCAGTTGGGATGCTTCGTTGTGAAGAAAGTTTGATTTAGCGGTATTTATGACTACTTTTACATAAGCAACTTATGACTAAGGGATTATTATTTTTTTAAGTAAACGTTATATGCTACGGACTTCTGGGTCGTTACTCTGTCACAGTTCCTGTCAAACCGTTTGTAGGACTCCAGTCTTCTAATCAATTATTGACTGGCTATGAATAATTCCATACCAGCTTGTATCAAGTGATTAATATGGGACTGGGTAGAACTGATGTCAGTGGAGTAGAGTGACTGCCATGGAATATCAGAGAGATAATTTGGAAATCCATCCCAGTTTGCCCTATCAAAGTGCCATCTGGTCATCCTGACTGGTTCAGAACGTGGAGGTTTGGGGCAACTGACTAATGAGGATTTGATGAGATTGTGGTCGGAGGATCCAAGTGGCGACAATATCTCTATCATAAATTGATTTTTTTTTTTTTTGGGGGGGGCAGGAATAGGTCCAAGAGATAGACGTTGTGGTGTGGAATACATGGTATTCTGGTTGTTTGTTTTACCAAATGCTTAAGATTAAACGAATCTACAAAAAGCTCGCATTCTTGACCAGTAGCATAAATTCTGGCAGAATGCAATGTCCACTCTACATTACGGACGTTAAAATCACCCAAAACGGTAGTTTCAGTGGAAAGAGTGCGGTTAAGGTTGGTCAACTATGTGAATATGGAGTCAAATTCACTAGGTTCTGAAGAAGCATTGGGGAAACGATAAACTATACAGATACATTTATTAATAAGTAGGTAATTCATTTTGTGTACCTGTTACGCTCTTTGAAACATTTGTCATCATTAATTGATTTTAGATAGGGAAATCTGGGGGACACTTAATCCGGCCAAAAATTCCGGTTGTATGGTTTCCACCGAGCGTAGTACTGCATCTGGTTTCCTGGGTACAGGAAATCATTTGGCTTGTCACTCAGTGTAGAGACCATAAGTGATTGGATGATGGGCACCCCCATATATCTGGCGTATCAGAGTCAGGATTTCGGGGGCTTGAATGGTGAGTGAATGGAATTGTGGCCAATTGGACTGGGCAAATTCGGGCTGTCTGGACATTGCTACTCCTTACCTTGCCCTAGGGTGGGAAAGGAGGTCCGGATGATGATGCAGAGCTGTGCTGTATTTAAATACGTTTCTATTTCAATATGTATTTAAATACATTTGTTTACTTAGAACTGTATTTATACATTGGTTTTCATGTATTTTAATATAATATTTAGCCTAGATACTTTATAGAGTTTTTAAGTACAATACGTTTAAATCTTCAAAATATCAAAATGTAAATACTTTTTTTACCAGTTAATTTGGCCATAAACCTGTCCAACAGTAAGTTGGACGGGTTTTTGGTCTGTTTTTGTTTTGTTCTAAAAAGGGAAATATATAATCGGAAATTTTCTTTTATATTGAAAATCATAAATTACTTAATACATATGTTAATATTTGTATGTATTTAAAATGTATTTACAAATGTATTTAAATACAATTGATGTATTTAGAATTTAAATAAATTCATAAAATGTATTTAGTACTTGGTATTTAAATGCATTTCTCCTATGTATTTAGTATATAGTATTAAAATACATTCATTGCTTTTAGTGCCCAGCTCTGTGATGATGATATTATGTATATGCATAATCAAAGTTAGCTGAGGCACTTGTTGGAGATATGTAAGAAGGCATGGATGAGTGAAACTGTGGCAACAGGGAGGAAGAATGTTGTGACTGTACAGTACCCCTGAACTAAAATGAAGGTGAGCGAAGTGAGTGCAAGAATTATCGTGGCATTAGTCAATTGGCTGCTGTAGGGAAGGTATATGGAAGAATCATTATGGGGAAAGAGAGGTACCAGCAGGCCCTTTGAGTGACGAACAGGGTGAGTTTAGGAGTGGCAGAGGATGTGTGGATCAAATATATACAGTGAAACAGTGGAGAAGTCTTGTGTGAAGGACTATAAGGAGTTTATGGTATTTATGGATCTGGAAAATACGACAAAGTAGACAGAGAAGGATTGTGGAAGGTTTTGCTTATGTACGGTGTGGATAGTAAGCTACTAGGTGCCGTCAAGAGTTTTTATGATTGTAGCGAGGCATGTTGAAGGGCAAATGGGCATCTGAGTGAAAGCTTCACGATCAGTGTGGGCGTGAGACAGGGTTATGTGATGTCCCCGTAGTTATTCAATAGCTATTTGGACAGAGAAATGAGAGAAGTAAAAACACGAGTAATGGAGAGTGTGATGGAGTTGGTAATGAATGGTGATGGATGGAATATTTCAAATTTGATGTATGTTGATAATAAAGTACTTCTTGCAAACATCGAACAAGAGCTTTGTAGAGTAGTGCAGAGTTTTGTAGATGTCTGTGAGCGTCATGCCTTGAGAGTAGATGTAGAAAAGTGTAAAGTGATGGTTATTGAGAGTGAAGGTGACTCCCAGTGAATGGAGAGAGACTGGAAATTTGTGGGGGAGTTGAAATACCTAGGTACAGTGATAGAAAAAAGAGGAAAATGTGCAAAGGAAGCGAAAAGTACAGTGACACAAGGAAGGAAAGTAGTCGACGTTATGAAGGCCTTGATAATAAACAGAGGCTTAAGTGTTGCAGCAGCGCGAGGCTTACATGAAGGAGTAGTAGTGCCAATTTTAACATACGGGTATGAGACTATGGTGTGGCATGAAAATGAAAAGTCAAGAGTAAGAGCAGTGGCCGTGGGACTGTTGAGGAATGTATGTGGATTACAGAGAATGGACAGGATACGGAATAAAGTGATTCGTGAAAGATGAGGAGTGAGGAAAGTCTTTGGACACCAGAATCGAAGAGAGTGTACTGAGATGGTATGGTCATGTGGAGAGATTGGATGACAATAAAGTTGTGAAAAAGGTATGTCAGAGCAAATCTGAGGGAGAGAGGAGGAGAGTTATGACAAGAAGATGGAGTGATATGATGGATGAGTGTTTGAGGAAATGGGGTATGCAAGTCGGTGAGGCGAAGGGATTGACAAGAGATCTAGCTGGCTAGATGAATTTTGTGGGGAGAAGCGCATGAACAGGGATTTGGCACCTCTCTTTAACGTGACAACGTTCGGATTGACTCTACCGGATAGGTGTATGTGAAGCTACAGTACGTGGTGAAACCTTTTGGCCTATCAGATGGAGCCAGGATTCCGTGGCCTTCAATGATAAGTGAATGGAAGCATGGCCCATTGAACTGGGCAAACTCTGGCTTTCTAGACGCTGCTATTCCTCACCCTGCCCAAGGATGGGAAAGGAGTCCGGATGATGTTGATGATAAGGATGAGGATGAGCTGAAGTGACGCTCAAAATAGTGTCAACTGCATATTCAGCTTTGATATCACAACAGGAGCCACCCTTGTTACGGAAGTTTGTGAGGTGATGGTAACCAGGATGACTAAATGGTTATACGAGCAGTGACAGAGATTAAATGGTTATACGAGAGGTCGGCAGAGGCAGAGATTTGGGTTTCTGTGAGGAATAGGACTAGATAAATGGATGTATATCCACGAGAAGGGTGAAAAAAAGAGATGAAAATTAATTATGGTGAAGCAGTAGCTTTGTGAGGTGAGAGTGTTGATTAATGTGATGGTCCACGGATGGAAGACGACAGTGAAAGCAACACGCGAAAGAAGGATAACATGGAATATAAGAGAGGTGTTGTCACACAAGAGTGAGATGATTGAAAGACAGTACTCCACGAATGAAATGGAGAGACAAGGTGAAGTATGCGAAAGAGGGTAGTGTGTTTAGGAGCATGTGAGTAAGTAATAGTTGCTAGGAAAGGCTGGCCAAGAGGAAACTGGAAGATCCAGGAATAGTATATGAAATGGAGGTGTGATTCTTGAAATGAGGGTATGGCAAGAGGTTGTGAATAATTCTGGCTAAACTCAGTACAACGTAAACTGACGTTGATCATATTGTCTCAAAGTGGGAGAGTATCAAAGCCTACCAGAAAATTAGTCATTGAAATTAAAATACGATGTTATATCACGAATACGAGACATAAGTCTACCTGGCCAAGTAGTGCAGATACTGATATTAGTAGTATTAACATGGTGTTAATCAACGAATGTTAATGAATGGCAACATGCCGATATTGTTGGAAAACCTACGCTATCATACAGTAAGTGTGGTATGGAGGAGGTGTGGTATTAGCAGAATATGACGTAATTATCCAGATTAAAGACTTAATATTGTTATATGATGGATCTGTGGTAAGCTAAGTTATCTTAAGTCTAGCATCTTTACACACCTTGTGTACAAATGCATATTGCTAATACGTTTGTTGATTTTTTTTTTTTGTCGATGTGGTTTAACAGTTTTCCTACTATCATCAGGCTGACCAAGTTGACTGGAGGAGGTTGGTGGAGACAGGGCAGGCTGGTGGAGCTAACACAGACTGGTGGAGGCAATGCAGGCTGGCTAATGAAGGCAGAGTAGGCTGGCTGGTGAAGGCAGGGCATGCTGGCTGGTGAAGGCAGGGCATGCTGGCTGGTGAAGGCAGGGCATGCTGGTTGGTGAAAGCGGGTCATGCTGGTTGGTGACGGCGGGACAGGATGCTGGTGATAGCAGAGCAGGCTGGCTGATGAAGGCAGGGCAGGCTGGCTGGTGAAAGCAGGGCATGCTGGCTGACGAAGGCGGGGCAAGCTGACTGGTGAAGATGAGGTCGGCTGGTTGGTGTGGGTAGTGAAATAGCAGAGCTGGGCGATGGTCCAGGGAAACAGGAACTTTGCAAACAGCCCAGAAGCATAATGGAGTAACAGTAGGATGATGGATCGTGAGAGAGGATGAGACTGAAAGCAGAGTATTTCGGACTGCGACGGATTCTGATAGGACAGCTTAAAAAAAAAAAAATAGTAAGAGAGGAAGGGCCAGCAAAGGTAAACAGGGCAGACGTAAAAGAGACAAAGTATGTGAGCTTACAAAAGAAAAGCAAAAAATATGAAGATAGGGTAGTGAGTCAGGAAGACAGACAGGCACACAGGGAAGGGATGAGATGGGGAAGGAAAAGAGTGAAGGAGGGGTAGGAGGCAAGAGATGAGGCACGGTAGGAAGACAAGAGGTGAGGCACGGTAGGAAGGCTTGAAGTGAGGCAGGGTAGGAAGGCAAGGGGTGAAAGAGAAGGCAGATAAGAGGTAAATGAGGAAGGGTAGGAAAGCAAGAGTTAAGGCAAGGTAGAAGATAAGGTCAAGGTCAAGGAACAAGATAGGGCAGCAAGGCAAGACGTGAGGCTGGGTATAAGGCATGGGTGAGACTGGGTAGGAAAGCAAGGGGTGAGGCAGGGTAGAAGGCAAGAGGTGAGGCAGGGTAGCAAAGTAAAGGGGTGAGGCAGGGTAGCAAAGTAAAGGGGTGAGGCAGGGTAGCAAGACAAGAGGTGAGGAAGGGTAGAAGTCAAGGGGTGAGACAGGGAAGAAGGCAAAAGAGTGAGGCAGGGTAGAAGGCAAGAGATTGAGACAAGTCAGGAAGGCAAGGAAAAAGGAGTAAACGAGTTTGCATTAGCGTAACAAGCAATAGGTAGCTCTCTCTCTCTCTCTCTCTCTCTCTCTCTCCTGATGCATGCTTGCACGCCTCATCTCGTCACCTTCTCATCCGTCTCCTTACCTTCCACCTTCACAGCCATCACACCGGCGGTAACTTGCTTTTTCATTCCTACCACATATTCTTTCCCTCCCTTCTCTCCGTTCCTCCACCTTCCTTCCTTTGCCTCCTTCCTCCTCGTTATCTTCCCTCCCATCCGCAGTACTAATACTCCCCTTCTTTGACTCTTTCCCTCTTGATATTATCTCTCCTCTCCCTTCTTTCGTTCCTCCCACTATTGTCACCAAAATCTCGTACCTCTTTCCCCTCTTGCTATTTCCTCCTATACATTTCATCCATCATCCCTCCCTTCCTCTCTTTCCTTCCTTCAACTATTTCCCTTCCTCCAGGCCTCGCTTCCCTTCCTTTCTTCTACTTCAGCAAATTATAAACATGTGTCCGACTTATCACCAGGCAGGAAGACTGTTTGACGCACCAGTGTGTGTGTGTGTGTGTGTGTGTGTGTGTGTGTGTGTGTGTGTGTGTGTGTGTGTGTCAGGTAAAGTAAACGTTTAATGCCTTGAAGGGTCCCTTTTCCCCCATCAAATGAAGCTCTTAATACCGGTACCTTCAGATTTCCAATATGCTTCCATGCTTGGAGTTCTTGCCTCGACACAGAGCTTTCACACGCAGTTATACTACCTAACTATAGATCTGGTGTTTATTTCTCTGTCCCTCTAACTGAACAACTCTCTCTCTCTCTCTCTCTCTCTCTCTCTCTCTCTCTAAGTGATTGTATCCAATTGTGGTTTTCCGTACGAAAGAGTACTAAGCATGAACTACCAACGTTCCATGTTAACTTGTGCAGGTGCAATAATACAACAACAACAACAACAACTACTACTACTACTAATACTATTGCTGCTACTACTACTACTACTAATAATAAATATAATAACTTAAATTTCGAAACTGCAGAAACAATATTCAAAGAACTCCACATTTCAGATGATAATGCCGCATTCCAGACTAGAATGACAGAAAATAAAAACAAACTTGTACATCATATATGCTGTATAGTCTTTGAAATGTACACAGTACTAAGAGTAGTCATGGTAGATGGTGCATTATTAACAATACGTCATAAACTGAATGTGCAGTGATGTCATGATTTTTGTTCTAAGGAAGATCTACATAATTATGTGAGAATCTACGTCTAAAAATCGTCAACAAGCGTCAAAAAAGATTGATCTGTCATAAGTGCTATTATGAAATCTTAAAAAGTAAACACTCTTAGGATTCTGAAAATACTTCTATCATTGTAGACCAAACATTAAGTGACTTTCAGTATTCCTAAAAAATTTTTTTACGGATTTTCACCTGTAACCATGAAATCAAGGTCAAGGTCATTCATACTATGAAAATCATGTTCACTCGTGAACCACTATATTTCTGTCGAGCTTGGCCATAATCGGGCAAACACTTCCCGATTTAACAGTTTCGGGCATGAGGCGGCCATTTTCATTTTCCTCATTATGTCAAAAAGTATTTGTTGGATCTTAATGTCAATTCCAGTATGACGCCTACATAATGGAACATTAGCAAAGCAATCGATTCAGTAGTTTTGGCTGCACAGGAGAGCAAAAATTGAAAAACTAACATACTGGGTGTTATTGGAAGGAACAAATTATTGTGCCAAAAAGATTCCTGCAGCCAAGACACATCATTCCTGATAATATCAAGTCTCTCTCTCTCGAACGGCCTTGGAATGCCAGCCTTCTAGATCTTCTCCCCTCCCCCCCCCAAAAAAAAAATCTACAATATCAATAAAAACTCAACAGAATGTGGAATATTTAATAATAATAATAAAAATAGTAGTATTAGTATTAGTAGTAGTAGCAGTAGTAGTAGTAGTAGTAGTAGTAGTAGTAGTAGTAGTAGTAATAATAATAATAATAATAATAATAATAATAATAATAATAATAATAATAATGTTAATAAAAATTAAAGCTTTATTTTATCATTATTATTATTATTATTATTATTATTATTATTATTACTAATATTGCAATTATTTTTTTGTTATTACCATCATCATTATTAACAACTCCACATTCTGTGGAGTTCATATCGATATTGTAGATATTATTATTATTATTATTATTATTATTTTGTGGGGAGGGGAGATCTAGAAGGCTGGCATTTCGAGACCGTTCGAGATAGGCACTTGAAATATTCAGGAGTGATGGATCTTGGTTGCAGGGTTCTTTTGTTACTTTTTTTTTTTCATAGCACTAGCGCCTTCTATATTATTAAGAACCATTTCTTAAATGTTTGCCATTCTTCACAGCAAAAACAACTGAATCGATTGCTTTGCAAATGTTCCAGCATGTGTCGACAACGTCTACTAGTGCACCTGAGTATTGATACTGAGATCTACCAAATTGGGGAAAAGCAAAATGGCCGCCAAATGCCTGAAAGTGCGAAATCTGAAAGTATTTGGCCGATCATGATGGAAATACAATGGGTCACGAGTGAAAATGATGTGCATAGTATGAATGACCTTGATCTTAAGGTTACAGGTCAAAATCTGTAAAACATTTTGAGTCATACCAAAAGTCCGTTAATATTTGGTCTACAATGATAAAAGTATTTTCATCTGCAATGTTGAGTTATTTGAAAATTATGTTTTTTTTTTTTTTAATGCAAGGAAGAAGGAACCAAACCCAAGGGCCTGCAAATTGCTCCGTCCAAGAAAAAAAAAAAAACAAGATTACAGAGAGCCAAATTCAAAATCCATTCATTCCGAGATGCCTGGATACACTGTTTGAAAGATTGGAGATCACAGACAGTAGGGAAAAACAGACAGAAGGGGACAGCTCCAGAGTTGACCTGTTGCATACATAAAGGACTGGGAATAGCTGTTAACTCTTGCCTCAGAGAGTTGGACAGAAAAGGGACGGAAATTTGTTGCTAGATGGGTGCTACGTGCCCGCTGTAGTGGAGCAAGGATGCAAACAGACAGTTCAGAGGAGCAGTGATGTAAAAAGAGATAAAGATGCAACAGTGCGGCGAAGAGACAGAGGTTGAGGAAACCCAGTAAGAGGAGGAAAGTCAATGGAACGAAAAGCCTTTGATTCCACCCTGTTGAGAAGAGCTGTGTGTGGGGAGCCTCCTCACACATAAGAGTTGTACTTTAAACAGTGGCGAATAAAACCCGTGTATCAAGTCAATAACAGTGCGGGGGTAAAGAGGGTCCGGAGTCTGCTTAGCACACCCAAGCTCTTGGAAGCAGATTTTACAAGAAGTAATATGTTCTTTCCGAGACAAATCCCGAGAGAAAGAAACCCCAAGTAGGTACAAAGATGATGTAGGATTGAGCTGGATATTATTGAAAATTCGAGGGTATTCCTGTGGAAGATTTTTTCGGGTTGATAGATGTTAGAACTGAGTTTTTGATGCATTAAAACCAACAAGGTTATTTTTTCCCCCCAAATAGATATGAGCCAAGTCAGAAATTAGGTGTGCTATAGCCTGTGCACCATAGCCTCATCCCTTGTTTACTGAAGCAACTACTGAGATGGACACTGCGGGAAGCGATTGGAAAGGTGAAGGATGGAGTTATCAGCGTATTTGGTCATGGATAGGGTTAGATGTACAGCTTAGAAGGCCATTGATGAATAAAATGAAGAAAGTTGGTGATAGGACAGAGCCCTGAGGAACACCACTATGGATAGCTATAGGAGAAGAACGGTGATCGTCTACAGTAGCAGCTATAGCACGACCAGAAAGGAAATAGAAATTAAGGCACAGATAGGATAGAAACCGTACGATGGTAGTTTGGAAATAAAAGATTTATGCCAGAGACAATCGAAAGCCTTTGAGATGTCAAGTGCAAAGGCAAAGCTTTCGCCAAAGTCCCGAAAGGAGGAGGACCAGGAGTCTGAAGGGTAGGTGAGAAGATCGCCAGAGAAGTGTCCCTGGCAGAACGCGTACTAACGATCTGAAAGAAGGTTGTAGCAGGAAAGAGGCTTTATTAAATATATATATATATATATATATATATATATATATATATATATATATATATATATATATATATATATATATATATATATATATATATATATATATATATATAACCGGGGTTTCTAGCAGGGTTAAGTGTCCCTCAGACTCCCCTATCCAAAATCACTTAATCATGGCAGTTGTTTCAGAGAGCCTCGGAGGGCCCAATACCTGCCCAGGGCCTCAACCAAATGGGCAGACTCGCGTGGCCATGTGGAATGTGAGAGGTGTGAATGAGGAAAGCAAGAGAGTGGAAGTGGTGAATGTGTTCAAGAATGCTAGATATGCTGTGATGGCATTGTGTGAAGCGAAGATGAAAGGGTGCGAAGTGGTGGAGTGGGAGGGTGTGAAATGTGTAAGATCGGGAATGAATGGCAGAGGAAGATGTAAGGAAGGAGTTGCTTTGTTGATGAATGAGGTGTGGCAGAGGGGAATGTGAGACTACAAATGTGTCAGCTCGAGGTGTATGTATGTCAAGTTTAAGGTTGAGAAGGTGAAAGTGGCGGTCATTGTAGCATATGCACTGTGTGAGGACAGGAGTAAGAGAGAGAAAGACAGGTTTTGGGATGAGCTGGGTGAAGTTGTGGGAGATATGCCCAGGAGAAGTGATCGTGATGGGGGATATGAACGGAAGAGTAGGCACTGGTCCTGAGGATGACATAATAGGTTGTTATGGAGTACCAGGAGAAAATGATATGTCAGGAGAGGAGCCTGTGCATTCGTATTCTTATTTCAGACACAAAGATGCACATAAATATATGTGGTATAGAGGTAACGGGGATTGTATGGAAAGAAGCCTGATTGATTAGGTGCTCGTAGAGAGGTCGATGATGGGAATGGCTGCTGATACGAGGGCTGTGAGAGGATGATGTGGAGGTCTGTCAGGTCATATGATCGTGGTAGGCAAGATCAAGCTGAGAGGAGTGAGGTGGATCAAAAGAGAGAGGAGCAGTCAGGGAGAAAGACTGAAAGTTGAGAAGCTGAGGATTATAGAAATGGCAGATGATTACAGGACCAAAGTAGAGGACGAGTTAGGATCAGTGAACTGGAATGAATTGGATCTGGACAGCCTGTGGAATGCATATAGGGACTGCTTAGTTAGGAATGCTAAAGAGGTGTGTGGTGTGGCAAGAGTATCAACAAAAAAGAAGGGTACGGCATGGTGGGGTGAGGTGGTTGAGAGTGCAGTGGAGGAAAAGAGGAAGAAGTGCCTAAAGTGATTACAGGATAGGGGTTCAGTTGAAATAAGAACTGAGTACATCGAGAGCAAGAAGCATGTAAAGAGACTACTGAAGAGGAAAAAGAAGGTGGTAAATGATGATCTAGCAAGAAAAATGAATGTGAACTACTCTGAAGATAGGAAATTATTCTGGAAAGAGGTGCGGAAATGTAGAAGTGAAAGCGGAAAGAAATGTGATAGTGTCAAGGGTGCAGGTGGTAGGTTACTAACCCATGGAGATGAAGTAAGGACCAGATGGAAAGAATATTTTTAAAGCCTGATGAATGGGAATAGAGAGAGCAAAGCGGCTGTAAACATGACTGGTTTTGGGGGTGTGCAGAGAAGGAATGCAGTGTCAGGAGACGTGACAGGTGAAGAAAGCTGTGAAACGGGTGAAAAATGGGAAAGCAGCTGGGGTTGACGAGGTGTATGCAGAGATGCTTAAGTGTAGTGGAGAGAGTGGAATGAAGTGCTTGTTGGAGATATGCAAGAAGGCATGGATGAGTGAAACTGTGCCTGCAGTGTGGAAAAAGGCTGTGATTGTACCCCTGTACAAAAATAAAGGTGAGCGAAGTGAGTGCAAGAATTATCGTGGCATAAGTTTATTGGGTGTGGTAGGGAAGGTATATTGAAGAATATTAGAGAGAAAGCAAGAGAGATATCAGAAGTCCTAGTGAGTGATGAACAGGGTGGGTTTAGGAGTGGCAGAGGATGTGTGGATCAATTATTTGCAGTGTGACAGGTAGCAGATAAGGCTTGTAAGAAGGACCATAAGGTGTTTATGGCATTCATGGATCTGGAAAAAGCATACGACAAAGTAGACAGAGAGGGATTGTGGAAAGTTTTGCACATGTATGGTGTAGATGGTAAGCTGTTAGGTGCTGTCAAGAGTTTTTATGACGGTAGCGAAACATGTGTAAGGGTTAATGGGCATCTAAATCAGTGGTTCACAATCGGTGTGGGCGTGCAACAAGGTTGTGTGATGTCCCCATGGTTTTTGAATATATATATATGGATCGGGCGATGAGAGAAGTAAAAACACGAGTCATGGAGAGATGGATGGCGTTGGTAATGAATAGTGATAGATGGAATATCTCAAATCTGTTGTATGCTGATGATGCAGTGCTGCATGCAAGTACCGGACAAGAACTTGGTAGGGTAGTGCAGAGTTTTGCTGATGTCTGTGAGCGTGGTGCCTTGAGAGTTAATGTTGAAAAGAATAAAGTGATGGTTATTGAGAGAGAAGGTGACTCCCATAGTGATGTCACAGTGAATGGAGAGAGACTGGAATTGGTGAGAGAGTTCAAATACATGGGTACAGTGATAGAAAAGAGAGGAAAATGTGCAAAGGAAGTTGAAAGTAGAGTGACACAAGGAAAAAAAGTGGCTGGTGCAATGAAGGCCCTGATAAGAAACAGAGGCTTGAGTGTTGCAGCTGCACGAGGCTTACATGAGGGAGTGTTAGTGCCAACTCTAACATATGGGCCAGAGACTATGGTGTGGCATGAAAATGAAAAGTCAGGAGTAAGAGCAGTGGAGATGGGACTGCTGCGGAATGTATGTGGAGTAGAGAGGGTGGATAGGATACGAAATAATGTGATTCGTGAAAGGTGTAGAGTGAGAAAGTCGGTGGACACCAGACTCGAAGAGTGTCCTGAGATGGTATAGTCATTTGGAAAGAATGGATAACAATAGAGTGGTGAAAAAGGTATACATTAGCTACTTTGAAGGAAGGAGGAGGCGAGGCAGGCCAAGGAGAAGGTGAAGATATATGGTGTGAGGAAGAGAGGTTTGGAAGTCGGTGAGGCTAGGGAACTGACAGGAGATCGAGCTGGCTGGATGAATTTTGTGAGAAGGTTATGATCAGGGATTTTGGCACACCTTGTGAGCATGGCAGTGTCTGGATTGACTCAATCGGATACGTTTGTGTGAAGCTGCAGAATGTGGTGAATGTTTTTTGGCGTAGGATTCCAGGGGCTTGAATGATGAGTGAATGGAAGTGTGGCCTATTTGGATTGGGCAAGTTTGTGCTGTCTGGACGTGCTACTCCTCACCCTGCCCTTGGGTGGGAAAGAAGGTCCAGATGATGATGTTGATGATTATATATATATATATATATATATATATATATATATATATATATATATATATATATATATATCTATATCTATATCTATATATCTATCTATCTATCTATGAATCTATATCTATCTATCTATATATATATATATTATATATATATATACAGTAGAGAGAGAGAGAGAGAGAGAGAGAGAGAGAGAGATGTGTGTGTGTGTGTGTGTGTAAAGATCTAGAAGACTTGCATTCCAAGACCGTTCGAGATAGACTTGAAATTTTAAGGACTGATGTATTCCGGTTGCAGGATTTGTTTTGGCACATTATTTTTCCCAGGCACTAGTGTACTCTATGGTATTTTTTTTCCAATTTTTACTCTCTTGCCAGCAGAAGCTAATGAATCTATTGCTTTGCAAATGTTCCAGTACGTAGTTATGGGAGTATAAGTGGCTGGGAATGGCTGGGAGAAGGAGGGAGGTGAGAAGAAAGGAAATCAATGGGATGGAAGTTGTGGAAGCAATGAGGAATGACACAATGGAGAAAGCCTTAGGAATTGATGGAGTGTGTGGTGAAATGGTGAAACATGGGGGAGAGGTAGTAGTAGAAAGGATGTGGAAAATGTGCAGATTTGCCTGGGAGGAAGGTAACATCCCGGAGGATTGGAAGTTAGGTATAAGTATTCCCCTGTACAAAGGAAAACGGGAAAACGAAATGTGTGGTAGTCATAGGGGCATTTGTCTTCTTAGTGTAATAGGAAAAGTATATGGCAGGATACATAATGACAGAGTTAGGGAAATATTAGAGGAATTAGTTGGAGAAGAACAGGGAGGTTTGAGGAAAGGAAGAAGTTGTGTAGATCAGATATTTATTCATAGATCTTTAGCGGAAAAGTTTCTAGAGAAGGGAAAGAAGTTGTATGAGGCCTTCATGGATTTTAAGAAAGCATAATATGACAGGGTGGATAGACAGGATTTTGGAAAGTATTCAGAATATATGGTGTAAATGGGAAGTTGTTGACTGCCGTGAGGAGTATGTATGAGGGTGCTAAGGCTGCAGCACGTGTGGACAGTGAACTGAGTGAAATTTTCTCTTTGAAGGTTGGACGGAAATAGGGATGTGTCATGTCTCCATGGTCGTTCAGTCTGTATATGGATGGGGTTACAACAGAGATACAAGGTTGGGCAGTGGATGATGGAGCGGCCCTAATGAGAGAGGGTGATATATGGAAACTCCCTGTACTGTTGTTAGAAATGATACTGTGTTGTTAAGTGATGACGAAGGGGAGCTGCAAGGCTTGGTGAATGAGTTTGGGACAGTGTTTAAGAAACGGAATCTAAAGGTGAATGTAGGGAAGAGTATAGCTGTAGCCTTCAACAGAAATGAATTCATGAATGTACGGTGAGGTTGGATGAGGAGGAAATGGAAAATGTAAGTGCGTTTAAATACTTGGATAGTGTGATGAGTAAGAATGGAAGTTTAGAGGGTGAAGTTTTTGAAAGGGTACAACAACGAAGAAAGGTTGCTAGTTCTTTGAAAGCAGTGATAAGAAACAGAGACGTGAGCAAGGAAGTGAAAAAAGTTACTGCATGACACTAGTGTGATCCCAACTCAAACGTATGGAAGTGAAGCTTGGACCTTGTTGGAAGGATACAAGTCAAGAGTGAGAGCAGAGGAATTAAATTATTTGAGAGGAGCATTTGGAGTTACATGAGGAGACAGACTGACAAATGAAGAGCGTTGTGGTGTGGTTGTAGATGTGATAGGAGGCATTAAAAGAAACACATCGAGGTGGTTTGGCCATGTGGAGGGGATGGAGACCGAGAGACTGACGAGGAGAGAGTATGTGAGTGATGTGGAGGGGGGGGGCGGAGAGGAAGGAGGAGGTTAAGAATGAGATGGAGAGACGGAGTGGAGAGGTATATGAAAAGGGGGGTGTGAACATGGGGCAGGGCAGTGAGCTGGCTGAGGACAGGGCGATGTGGAGACGATTTGTTTGTGCCGCCCCTTACAGGATTAAGGTGTCTGCCAATAGGCAAATGTAATCATAATCATTTACTAGTTCACCTGGGTATTGATACTGAGATCCAACTAGTAATTTTTGAGATACTGAAGAAAATCAAAATGGCGGCCTCATGTCTGAAAGTGCTATATTGGAAAGTATCTCCCTGATTTTGGCCAAACCCGGAGTAAACGTAGTGGGTCACGAATGAACATGATTTGCATAGGTCACAAGTGTCGATTTCTTTTTTGTCATTCTAATATGGAATGTGGTATTGACATATGGAACGTGGAGATCTCTGAATATTGTTTCAGCAATTCAGAATTTTAGTTATTATTAATATTATTATGATTATTATTATCATTATTATTATTATTGATATTTTTATTACTATTATTAATATTCTTATTAATATTATTACTCATATTCTTATTCCTATTCCTATTGTTGTTGTTGTTGTTGTTGTTATTATTATTATTATTATTATTATTATTATTATTATTATATTTCTTCTTCTTCTTCTTTTTCTACTTCTTCTTCTTCTTCTTCTTCTTATTATTATTATTATCATTATTATTATCATTATTATTATTATTATTATTATTATTATTATTATTATTATTATCATCATCATCATCATCATCTGGACCTCCTTTCCCACCCAAGGGCAGGGTGAGGAGTAGCAATGTCCAGACAGCACAAACTTGCCAAATCCAAATAGCCCACACTTCCATTCACTCATCATCAAAGCCCCCGGAATCCTGGCTCCGCCAGATACGCCAAAAACATTCACCACATTCTGCAGCTTCACACAAACGTATCCGATTGAGTCAATCCGGACGCTGCCATGCTCACAAGGGGTGCCAAAATCCCTGATCATGCACTTCTCCTCACAACATTCATCCAGCCAGCTTGATCTCTTGTTAATTCCCTAGCCTCACTGACTTCCAAACCTTTCTTCCTCAAACACTCATCTATCATATCTCTCCATCTTCTCCTTGGCCTACCTCGCCTCCTCCCTCCTTCAGATTCGCTCAGGTATACCTTTTTCACCACTCTATTGTTATCCATTCATTCCACATGACCATACCATCTCAGGACACTCTCTTCGATTCTGCTGTCCACCGACTTCCTCACTCCACACCTTTCACGAATCACATTATTTCGTATCCTATCCACCCTCTGTACTCCACATACATTCCTCAGCAGTCCCATCTCCACTGCTCTTACTCTTGACTTTTCATTTTCATGCCACACCATAGTCTCAGATCCATATGTTGTAGTTGGCACTAACACTGCCTCATGTAAGCATCGTGCAGCTGCAACACTCAAGCCTCTGTTTCTTATCAAGGCCTTCATTGCACCAGCTTTTTTTTTTTTTTTTTTTTTTTTTTGTGTGTGTGTGTGTGAATGGAGGAAAAAAATGAGTCCATGTGCCTAAAGGCATCCTCCATTCATAGATACCTATAACAATTGGATTTAAAATTGAGAGGATTAAATGTATGTGGGAAGGAACTCCAAGGAAGTGAATTCCAGAGAGTAGTAATTCTGGGGATAAATGAATTTTGATAAGCAGAGGTTCTGCATTTTGGGGAGGAGAGCGTGGGTTCATGGGCGCTCCCGGCTGCCCGAGTATTTCGGGAGAAAATGTGAAGGGGAGGCACAATTGAAGCCAGTTCGTTAGAGCACTTACGGAAAAAATATCGATAAAATAGTGCTAAAGAAGCAACATTTCTATATACTGATAACAGAGGAAAGTCTTGCGTTATGGCAGGATTGTTGATTAGTCTAATGGCTTTATTTTGAATTTTGTCCAACTGCCTCAATGCAACCGCTCCACATCCACTCCACAGTGGTGAACAGTATTCAATCTGAGAAACCACATGACTTTTGTATATTGTGGCCATACGCTCGTTAGTGAAGAACTCACGAACTCTGTACATAAGTCCCAGTTTTTTAGAAGCATTTTTAGCAAGAGATTTAACATAAGCTGTTCAGTTTAGGTTGGGGTTTAGAGTAACACATAGGATATCAATTGTAGTGGGTATGGGAATACTGACATCATTTAAAATTATGTGAGAGTTTGAGGGATTCTTTCTGTTGGAGAAATTAATGTATTTAGTTTTCTGAGCATTAGAGACCAATTTTTTTTCTCCCCATTGATTAGTTTTAGAAAGGTCCTGGTTCAGAGAAATTGCTGTGTTTATTTGGGAATATATAATATCAAATTGTGTAAAGGAGGTACTAATTGTGAAAGGACTATGAAGGGTCGAGTCATCACCATATGAGTGTATTGGGTTGTGAGTGACAGATAGGAGGTCATTTATATGTATGAGAAAGAGAGTTGGCGCCAAAACTGATCCCTGAGGTACGCCAGCATTTATGGAATGAAACTGAGAATAAATTCCATCTACCATGACCCGTATTTTTCTACTATGATGGTAAGAAGAAATTAGAGGAACCAGTGATGCAAGGCCATAGTGTGACATCTTAGACAATAAGGCCTGTTGCCATACTCTGCCAAATGCTTTTGAAATATAAAGTGCTACTGTGTGTGTTTCACCATGTTGGTCTATTGTTTTGTTAATCTGATTGGTAAGAAGGCAAAGAATATCTAAAATTGAACGTTCCAGTCTAAATCCATACTGCCGATCATTGATCAATTTATTGATTTCTAGATGCTTGACTATGTGTTTGTTAATTAGTGTCTCAAAAACTTTACCGAGAACGGAAGTTATTGCAATTGGTTTATAGTTTGATGGATCAGAAGTTGCCCACTTTTAAGGAACAGGATGGATATTTGCTTCTTTCCAAGGGGCTGGAAAAATTGAGGTACGGATGCATAAGCGGAAAAATTTTGCTAATACAGGAGCCAACACTGAGGAGCAATTTTTAAGTACTACTGAAGGAATTTCATCTGGACCAGTGGCTTTGTCTGCTGATAGATTCTGTAATATGGCTTGTACGTGTCTGGTGTGAATTATGAAAGGAGGTATTTGAGGTGAATCAAAATCAAGTACAGGAATATTATTATTTTCTGAATTTTAGGGTTGAGTTTGTTGAAAAAATGTCAACAAGAAGTTGGCTACTTACTAGATTTCCATTGGGGGAATGTAACGTTGGAATGGAAGAGGTGGTAGTGAAGTTAGTTTTGAATGAATTAAGGGTTGACCAGAATATTTTGTTATCATTTGGACTGTTTAGTGGTTTGTTAGCTTGTCTATGTAGAAAGTTTGATTTAGAAAGATTGATAATAGTTTTGGCATGGTTTCTGATATTTTTATAATAGTTAAAGGCTTCTTTGGTTTTGATCCTTGTATAAGTATTATAGGCTATTGTTTTATGTTCTGTTACTCTAGCACAATTGTGGTCAAACCATTTAGGAGAATTACATCTTTTTCTGTAACTATGATGGGGAATGAATGTTTCCAAGCTGACTTTAATGAAATCCTGTATGTGGCCCAATGTGGAATTTGCATCATGGGAGAAAAAGGAGGTCCAAGTATCATCCATGAGAAAATTTTGAAGTCCCTCTCAGTCTGCCCTTTTGTAGTGCCATTTAGTCATCACGACAGGTTCAGAGCAGGAGAGTGTGGCAGGTGTTAAACTGGTGGCTTGAATCAGACAAGGATCCGAGGGGGGACTTCACTTCGACATTATAATTATCTGAATTGGTTGTTAGAAACAAGTCCAATAGGTGGGGATTTTGACTGGGGTTGTCTGGTACACGGGTGGGTTGACTGACTAACTGGGTGAGATTAAATGAGTCTGCAAGTAGCTCACATTCAAGACCAGTCATCAGTTCTGGGTGAATAAGTTAGCCATTCGACATTATGGACATTAAAATCACCCAGAATAGTAATTTCTGATGCAGTAATAATGATGAGGACACTGTAACTTGCAATACTTTGGTGATAGAAACTCCGTGTACAAACAGCTAGATAAGGAGTTTATTACGAGCTCACAGTAAAATAGTCTGCCCGTCTTGAATGTCTGCTTTCAACTGAACTGTGGCGCCGTCTTCCCACTTCAGGCCCTGGGAAAGCGTGCTAGGTCAGCAAATTTAGTGGGGGCATGTATGCATTGGGGGGAGGGACATATATACATCGGGGGTAGACATATTGTGGAGGAGGTACACTACTCCCCCGGGTAGCTGAGATGGTGTCTCCTGACACCAGGAGTTAAATGGTGTTTGATTATAGTATTAGGGCAAGGTTGGTGAGGTTTGTACAAGGGATAAGTATGATACAGGGGCAGTAGGGGAGACATGGCCATGTTGAGGGGAGGGAAATAGAAGGATATATACAGATAAGATATACAAGGATTAATAGGTATGTGTCCAGTAAGGGTCGAAGGTATACATAGATATAATGGGGATTATACAATAATAGTTTGATAAATGATAAACAAGGAATAGATATGAGAGTTCTATTGTTTCTTCGTTCATTTTTTTTTTTTTTTTGTATTTTCTGTAGGATACACTGTCACTCAGTAATGCATTAAAGAAATACCATCATTTTCTAGTAGGCAGAGTTCTGTTCACAGTTTGGTTAATCGTCAGATGGCACTGGTAGTCACTGAATGTGAGGGCACTAAGTACGGGGAGTTTCTACGTCGTGTGTAGGGCGTACTGTGCCTGTAGTGACTCTGATTTCCTGGAGTCGACGTTCCATTTTTCTGACACAACACTGCACTTCACATATGATGAGTAGAAAACCTATGAAAGCGATAATCACAGAGGGAAACACAACTGTTGGATGAACCCAGGAACGGCTGAAGGCCAGAGAAAATTGATCCATAATGAAGTCACTGTCATTAAGGAATGTTAGCATGCGCAAGTTAGGGGAGGTGATGGTAATGTTGGCAGAGGGTAGGGTGGAAGGCATGTCGAGTGGTTGAAAGATGTCATAGGAGTGTGTACGGACAGCTTGGTGATAGCGAGTGGCGTAAGTGATGACGGACTCTGATTTGACGGTACAATAGTCTGGTGCTTTGTAGAGACCACTAGCGGGGATGGATCGAACCCAAGAACCAGGACACATGATTGCGACAGAGATGGGAACAGCAAAGAAGAAGTACTGGACATGGTTGAGGTGAGCATGGTGGACCGGGAGTTCAGGAGCTGGGACAAAAGAACAGGCCGAGTAGATGGAATGGTTGTGAACTAAAGCAGACTCATAGGGTGTAGCACTGCTTGGGAAGATAGCGAAAAGGTGGGCAGCACAGAGACGAGAGGTCGGAGTAAGGGAGGAACATGTCTGGAGGTCTGTGGAAGAAAGGAAGGCAACTGAAAGATGCTCATGGGAGAGGAGGAAATATTCTGAAGGAACAGATACTTGTGACAAGGAGTTGTTGAGGCGGAAAGGGAAGGGAATGATGTGGAAAAGGTCAAAGGTTATGGCAGAATGGAGAGGAATATGGATGACGACGTATGTGGTGAGAAGAGTGGCTTCCAGAACAGGATAATAATATTCGAGGGAGGAGTAGGGGAGGACCGGGGATAGACCAAAGCTGGAGTGAGCCCATTCCAGGACAGAACGGAGAGCTGAGACAGGTACTAAGTCGGCAGTGACACGTTCATTTATAGCATCGACCAGGATACGAACCAAGGTAGAGACTTGAGACAGGAAAGAGTCAATGGCCAGTTGGAGATTATCCATGTTGAGTGTGAGGTAGAAGAACTGAGAGATAACGTTGAGATCTGAAAGGTGGCGTTGTAAGATATCGGTGAAGTTGTTTAGAGTGGACGTGACTTCATTTAGGTGGGTCGTGAGTTTCTGTAACATAGTGTGTTGGATTTTAATGACTCGACGTTGGGATTCTGAGTGGCTTGTTTGGCGTTGCTACAGCCCGTGACATTTCTGGCTTCAAATCTGATCTCACTCATTTAGCTTCAGCTCTAGAATCCCACCGCTGCCACCAAATATAACTTGCAATACTTTGGTGATAGAAACTCCGTGTACAAACAGCTAGATAAAGTGTTTATTACGAGCTCACAGTAAAATAGTCTGCCCGTCTTGAATGTCTGCTCTCAATTGAACTGTGGCGCCGTCTTCCCAGGCTTCAGGCCCTGGGAAAGCGTGCTAGGTCAGCAAGTTTAGTGGGGGCATTGGGGGGGGGGACATATATACATCGGGGGTAGACATATTGTGGAGGGGGTACAACACAATTCCGAAGACAGAGAGTCAAATAAACTCGGCTCTGAAGGGGCATTAGGGGAACGATAAACACAACAGAAATACTTAATTTTACCAAAAGAATTTAATTTGTATATGGAATAGTCAAAAAAAGGACAATCAAATTTAGTAATCTCCTCCAGGGCAATTTCTGATTTAGCAAGACAACATACGCTTCCTTTGGGTCTAAAATTTTGAATCAAGATATAACCAGGAAAATTAAATCTAGCTAAATCAGAGGTGGAGCTTACCTGTGTCTCTGTCAGAAATAGTAGATCAGGGGATTCAAACTGGAGGAAATTTTGAACAGAGTTGATGTTGGAGTGAAGTCCCCTAATATTGCAATAGAAAATTTTACTGTACTGACGAGCAGATTTAGGGTGCCGCAACACTGGAGGTGGCACAGTCGCTTGATGACGACCGGGAAGGCCCTGTGCAGACAACCCAGCCCTGTCGGTGGTGGTCACCCGAGAAACCACGGCACTGATTCCCAGTATAGCAGCAGCCATGGTTCTTTTTATGGGGGGATGAGAACAGTGATGTGTTGTGGAATGGGTATGATATGTAATGAAAAGATCGGTGTTTTTTGAAGAGAGGATAGCTAGTTTAAGGTAATGTAATATAATGTGGATGTGTGTGTTGTGTAAAGAAGGCAGCCTGATGCCCTCTAGTGTGTGAGGCAGAAAGATATGTAACCAGCTACCAGGGCCTAGGAGAGAAAATGGATTCCAGGCTATTCCTTGAGTCTCCCATAACCTTGGCGGTACTACTTCCCTGGGCGGGCTGCTTACCCCTACTCTACTTTCAACTTCTTTTGCACATTTTCCTCTCTTTTCTGTCACTGTACCCAAGTATTTGAACTCTCTCACCAATTCCAGTCTCTCTCCATTCACTGTGACATCACTATGGGAGTTACCTTCTCTCTCAATAACCATCACTTTACTCGTCTCTACATTTATTCTCAAGGCACGACGCTTACAGACATCAGCAAAACTCTGCACTACCCTACCAAGTTCTTGTCCGGTACTTGCAAGCAGCACTGCATCATCAGCATACAATAAATTTGAGATATTCCATCTATCACCATTCATTACCAAAGCCATCCCTCTCTCCATTACTCGTGTTTTTACTTCTCTCATCACCCCATCCATACATATATTGAACAGCAATGGGAACATCATACAACCTTGTCGCACGCCCACACCGATCGTGAACCATTCACTTAGATGCCCATTAACCCTTACATATGCTTCGCTACCATCATAAAAACTCTTGACAGCACCTAGCAGCTTACCATCTACACGATACATGCGCAAAACTTTCCACAATCCCTCTCTGTCTACTTTGTCGTATGCTTTTTCCAGATCCATGAATGCCATAAACACCTTATGGTCCTTCTCACAAGCCTTCTCTGCTATCTGTCTCACTGCAAATACTTG
Source organism: Coenobita brevimanus (assembly GCF_032717465.1). Lineage (NCBI taxonomy): Eukaryota > Metazoa > Arthropoda > Malacostraca > Decapoda > Coenobitidae > Coenobita > Coenobita brevimanus. Next base: position 11,287,512 of record NC_137031.1, read on the forward strand.
ATCCACACATCCTCTGCCACTCCTAAACCCACCCTGTTCATCACTCACTAGGACTTCTGATATCTCTCTTATTTTGTCTATAATAACTCTTCCATATACCTTCCCTACCACACTCAACAAACTTATGCCATGATAATTCTTGCACTCACTTCGCTCACCTTTATTTTTTGTACAGAGGTACAATCACAGCCTATTTCCACTCTGCAGGCACAGTTTCACTCATCCATGCCTTCTTACATATCTCCAACAAGCACTTCATTCCACTCTCTCCACTACACTTAAGCATCTCTGCATACACCTCATCAACCTCAGCTGCTTTCCCACTTTTCAGTTGTTTCACAGCGCTCTTCACCTGTGCAAGTGTCACGTCTCCTGACACTGCATTCCTTCTCTGCACACCCCCAAAACCAACCATGTTTACAGCCACTCTGCTCTATTCCCATTCATCAGGCTTTCAAAATATTCTTTCCATCTGGTCCTTACTTCATCTCCATGGGTTAGTAACCTACCACCTGCACCCTTGACACTATCACATTTCTTTCCGCTTTCACTTCTACATTTCCGCACTTCTTTCCAGAATAACTTCGTATTTTCAGAGTAGTTCGCATTAATTTTTCTTCCCAGATCATCATTTACCTCCTTTTTCCTTTTCACTAGTCTCTTTACGTGCTTCTTGCTCTTGATATACTTAGTTCTTCTTTCAACTGAACCCCTATCCTGTAAACACTTTAGCCACTTCTTCCTCTTTTCCTCCACCGCTCTTTTAACCTCCTCATCCTACCTTGCCATACCCTTCTTTTTTGTTGATACTCTTGCCACACCACACACCTCTTTTGCATACCAAACTAAGCAATCTCTATATGCATTCCACAGGCTGTCCAGATCCAGTTCATTCCAGTTCACTGATTCTAACTCGTCCTCTACATTGGTCCTGTACTCATCTGCCACTTCTTTGATCGACAGCTTCTCAACTTTCAGTCTTTCTCCCTGACTGCTCCTCTTGCTCTTGATCCACCTCACTCCACATTATTATTATTATTATTGATATTTTTATTAATAGTATTAATATTCTTAATATTATTACTCATATTCTTATTCCTATTCCTATAGTTGTTGTTATTATTATTATTATTATTATTATTATTATTATTATTTTTATTATTATAATTATTATTATTATTATTATTCTTATTCATATTCTTCTTCTTCTTATTATTATTGTATTTATTATTATTATTATTATTATTATTATTATTATTATTATTACAAAATTATTATCTTTTATGGCTATTACTCTTATTGTTATTATTGTTTTTCCGATTTATTTATTTATTGCAGCCAGTGACTGAAGACATGCACAAGTTCATAATCTAGTTCCCTAACTTAAGGAGATGAACAAACTAGCCCTGGTTACTCCTAGGTAGTCCCAATACACTACCAAGCTTCTCCATCGCTGGTGTGAGCCGTCGGCACAAAGGGACAGACCGCTTAATCCTTTCCACACAGACTTTGAACCCTTGTGGGTCTTTCAACACAGCACACATTCAGCTGCACCTGACAAGGGAATGCTCACCTTCCTCACGCAAGCAGCTCGCGTACCCTCAGTGGGACTCAAATACCAGTCATTTGGATTGGGAGTCAAGAGTGTGTGTGTGTGTGTGTGTGTGTGTGTGTGTGTGTGTGAGAGAGAGAGAGAGAGAGAGAGAGAGAGAGAGAGAGAGAGAGAGAGAGAGAGAGAGAGAGGATCGCGTTAGCATTTCCAGGACTAATCATACACATTTACTTGCAATGATAACACCCAAATACTCTCAGTTACACACACACACACATATATATATATATATATATATGGCCCTGGTGAGAGAGGGTAGTGTATGGAAACTCCCTGTACTGTTGTTTGCAGATGATACTGTGTTGTTGAGTGAAGACGAAGGAGAGCTGCAAGGCTTGGTGGATGAGTTAGGGAGAGTGTGTAAGAAACGAAATTTAAAGGTGAATGTAGGGAAGAGTAAAGTGATGGTCTTTGAGAGGGGTAAAATCAGTGAATGTACAGCGAGGTTGGATGGTGAGGAATTGGAAAATGTGAGTACGTTTAAGTACTTGGGTAGTGTGATGAGTAAGGATGGAGGTTTGGAGGGTGAAGTGCTTGAAAGGGTACAGCAGGAAAGAAAGGTTGCTGGTTCTTTGAAAGCAGTGATAAGAAACAGGGAAGTGAGCATGGAAGTGAAATAGTTACTGCATGAGAGTATTGTGATACCAACTCTAACGTATGGAAGTGAAGCTTGGACGATGCTGGAAGGACACAAGTCAACAGTGAGAGCAGTGGAAATGAGTTATTTAAGAGGAGCCTGTGGAGTCACATGGAGAGAAAGATTGACAAATGAGGATATAAAGGAGCGTTGTGGTGTGGATGGTGATGTGATAGGAAGCGTTAGGAGGAATACACTGAGGTGGTTTGGCCATGTGGAGAGGATGGAGGGTGAAAGACCGACGAAGAGAGTGTGAGTGAGGTGGAGGGGGGAAGAGGGAGGGGGAGGCCGAGAATGAGATGGAGGGATGGGGTGGGGAGGTATATGAGAGGGGGTGTGAGTTGGGAGCGGGGCAGTGACATGGCGGGGGACAGGGCGACGTGGAGGCGATTTGTTTGTAGTCACCCCGAACGGGATTGAGGCGTCTGGCAATATATATATATATATATATATATATATATATATATATATATATATATATATATATATATCTAATATATACAGTATGTAATATGTATATAATATATATAAATATATATATAATATATATATTAATATATATGTGATATATATAATATATACAGTAAAACATATGGTATATATATATATATATATATATATATATATATATATATATATATATATATATATATATATATATATATATCTATCTATATATATATATATATATATATATATATATATATTTATATATATGTATAAGTGATTTCGTGTAAACCAGGAAATCATTTAATACCCAGTGTAGTAACCTCATGACTAAACAACACGTTTTCCCATCGTGTCAACAAGTGGGTGGGCGGAGGATTAGTGACCCTCCCCGGAAAACAACTGATTAAAAACACAAACAAGAAGTCTCAGAGAAGCAGGTGGCGGCAAAGGACAGGACAAAGGACATGGTACGGATTGCATCATGGAATGTAAAGGGTGCAAATGATGAGGTGAAAGAGAGATAGAGATTGTCCAGGTGCTTGAGGATGGAAATGTGGGCATATGTAGATTTACTAAGACTAACTGGTGGGGTGAGAGTGTGAGAGAGTGGGAGTATGGATTGGGTATATGTACAGAGGTATGTGAAAACGAGAGGGCAAAAGAGTGTGTATGCACTGTTGACTGCAAGAGATGGAAAGGGACTGTCAGAGAATATGGATCAGTTGGTTTAAGGATTGTGTGGGTGAGGCTGAAAGTGGGACTACAAACGTCGGTGATTCTGTATGTGTGTGTGTGTGTGTGTGTGTGTGTGTGTGTGTGTGTGTGTGCGCGCCAGTGCAAGATCATGCAACCAGGGTGAGAGAAGAGTTCTGAACAAATGCGGAAATGTGCAAGGAAAATTTTGAGAGTTATGAGAGTGTTTTTGACTGGAGATATGAATGGAAAAGTAGGGAATAAAAAGGTGGATGGAGTTGTTCGTGAGTGAGTTGTGCCTGCAAAAGTGGATGAGAATGGCAGTGCATCAGTGGACATTTGTGCGGGGTAGGGGTAAGTGATAGCCCATACTCTATTTAGGCACAAAATAATCCACAGCTATACATGGCGAATGATTAAATGTGTGGTTAGTGAATTGAATAAATGAAAAGCAATGACTGATAATTATATGTGTGTGGATGACAGAATAAGGTATGTAGTGGATGCAAGAGGTTGGTGGAGTGGACTTTCTGACCACCACTTGGTTATGGTGAAAGTCTGTGTTCAAGTGCAATGGAGAAGTAGAAGAAGGGAAGGACAGGAGGAAGTAATCCATACAAGAAGAGTTGAAAGGTTGCAAAAGGGTGGCAAAAAGGCAGAATATAAGAGAGATATGGAGAAGGGATTGGGTAAATATGATTTGGAGCAGATGGGGGACGTGGAAGGTGTGTATGGAAGACATTTAGAGAAGAAATCTGCGCAGCATGTGATGTCGTGTATGGGGTGAAGACAATACAAAAGGGAGTGCAAGGAACAGCATGGTGGAATGAATTGGTGAGACAAGCTGTGTCCCAAAGAAGAAAGCATATAATCAGTAGGTGGAACGCAAAGGCATATAGGGAGGTGACAGACGGAAGACAGAGTTATATGTAGAGAGGAAGAGAGAGGCAAAAAGATTAGTAGGCAAAAGTAAGAAGTGAGTGGATGAGGAATTTGCAAGAATTTGAGGGTAAAGTGGATGGAATGTAAGAAAATGTTCTGGAAGGAGGTAAAAAGAGTTAGACAGGGTGAAAAAGAAGTTAGTACGGGAGTGAAAGATAAAAATGGTAAGCTGTTAGTTAAGAAGGGAGAAAAAGTGAGCAGATGGTGAGAAGACTTTAAGGGACTTTTAAACATAGTGAATGAAAGTAATGCGAGTACAGGCGGCTGGCAAATGGCTAGGAGAAGGAGGGAGGTGAGAAAGGAGGAAGAGATCAGTAGGATGGAAGATGTGGAAGCAATGAAGAAAGTCAAAATGGGGAAAGCCCCAGGAATTGATGAAGTGTATGGGGAAGTCATGAAGCATGGGGAAGGGAAAGTAGCAGAATGGATATGGAAGATGTGGAGCGTGGCTTGGGGGCAAGGGAGAGTCCCGGAGGATTGGAAGTCAGGTAAAGCTATTCCCCTGTACAAAGGAAAAGGGGAAAAAGAAGTGTGTGGTAATCACAGGGGCATTTGTCTTCTCAGTGTCATAGCCAAAGTACATGGAAGGGTACTTATCGACAGAGTTAGGGAAATAACGGAGGAATTGGTTGGAGAATAACAGGAAGGATTTGGGAAGAGGGGAGGTTATGTAGATCAGATATTCATCCTTAGGTCTTTGGTGGAAAAGTTTCTAGAAAAGGCAAAGAAGTTGTATGCAGCCTTCCTGGATTTGTAGAACGCATATGATAGACTGGATTGACAAGGAATGTGGAAAATATTAATAATATATGGAGTAAATAGAAAGTTGTTGATGCGGTGAAGAATATGTGTGAGGGTGCTAAGGCTGCAGTGTGGGTGGATAAAGAACTGAGCGAATTTTTCTATCTGAATGTTGTACTGAAACAGGGATGTGTATTCTCTCGATGATTGTTCAATCTGTATATGGATAGGGTTATAAAAGGGGTACAAGGTAGGGCAGCGGATTTGGAGAAAACGTAACGAGAGAAGAGAGCATGTGGAAACTTTGTGGACTGTTGTTGGCATATGATACTGTATTGTTAAGTGATGACGAAGGGGAACTCCAATGCTTGGTGAATGAGCTTGGGAGAATGTGTCAGAAAAGGAATCTAAAGGTGAATGTAGGGAAGAGTAATGTGATGGTCTTCTTGAGAAATGAAGTTACCTAATGTACAGCAAGCATGGAAGATGAGGAAATGGAAAAATGTGACAGCATATAAGTACTTGGATAGTATGATGAGTAAAGATGGAAGTTTGGAGAATGAGGTGCTTGAAAGGGCACAACAATGATGAAAAGTTGCTGATTCTTTGAAAGTAGTGATAAGACACTGGGAAATGAGCATGGAAGTAAAGAAGTTGCTTCATGATAGTATGGAATGAAGTTTGGACCTTGTTGGAAGGGCTTAAGTCAAGAATGAGATCCGTGGAAATGAGTTATATGAGAGGAGCATGTGGTGTGGACAGACTGACTGACAAATGCGGAAGTGAAGGAGCGCTGTGGTGTGGAGGTGGATGTGACAGAATGCTGTACGAAAAATACACTGAAGTGGTTTGACCATATGGAAAAGATGGAGAGCGAGAGACTAACGAGTAGAGTGTATGTGAGTAAGGAGGAAGGTGGGAGGGTGAGGGAGAGGCCGAAGATGGGATGGAGGGTTGGAGTGGAGAGGTATATGAGATAGGGGAGTGTAAGCTGGGGGAAGGAAAGTGAATGGTAGGGGACAGGGTGACATGCAGGCGCTTTGTTTGTGGCAACCCCTAACGGGAGTGAGGCACCTGGTAATCAACAGAAAGACAGATAGATATGTATACACAAATTACATAGATAGATAGATAGATATAGATAGATAGATAGATCGATAGAGATAGATCGATAGAGATAGACAGATATAGATATACATAGATAGATAGACAGATAGATAGAGATTGACGGATATGGATAGATATAGATAGATAGATAGATATAGATCGATAGATAGATAGATACGTATAGATAGATAGATAGATAGATAGATAGATAGATAGACAGATAGATAGATAAATAGATATATGTATATATATGCATATATATATATATATATATATATATATATATATATATATATACAGTATATATAAATAACAGAACGGAGGAAGGAAAAACAAATGAGTAAAAGAAGATAATCCATACACCAGATTACCGGTGTCCTCTGTTCATAAAATATCTGTAACAGTTAGACTTGAACAGTTGTGGGTTGAAATTTGGAGGGAAACAACTCTGGGGAAGCGTGTTCCAGAGAGATGCAGTTCGGAGAATGAAAGAATTCTGATAGGCAGAAGTTCTGCAATATGGCTGAGTGAGATTCCAGTCATGAGCGCTACCAGATGCCCGTGTAGCACGAGGGAAGGCATGGAGAGGTGGCACCATGGACACAACTTCGTCTGAGCATTTGCCAAAAAATATCTGTAAAATAATGCAAGAGAGGCAACATTCCTTCTTACTTGCAGGGGAGGTAGTTTATATGTAGTGGCAGGGTTGTTAATGATTCTAACAACTTTATTCTGAATTTTGTCTAGTTGTCTTAATACAACCTCTCCACAACCATTCCACAACGGTGAGCAATATTCAAGCTGAGAGCGCACATGACTCTTATAAATTACAGCTAACTGCTCATCGGCGAAGAAGTTACGGACTCTGTACAATAATCCAAGTTTCTTTGAGGTGGTTTTAGCAAGTGATCTGACATGAGACGTCCAGCTGAGGTCACTGTTAAGTGAGACACCAAGAATTTCAATACTTTTGGAGATGGGAATATTAGTACCACTGAAGGTAATGTACGAATCTGGCAATATCTGTCCTTTAATAAACTGTACATATTTAGTTTTACTAGCATTAAAAGAGACAAGGTTGTTTTTTTCCCATTCACTGATTGTTGATAGATCTTGATTTATAGAGATGGCTATACTGAGTTGAGAGATAGAGATATTAGACTTTGTAAATTGATGTCTGAGTGTGAATGAACTATGTAGTGTTGAGTCAACTGCATATGAGTGAATGGGATTGTGGGTGACAGATAAGAGATCATTAATATGAACCAGAAATAGGGTTGGAGCCAGAACTGATCCCTGTGGCACGCCAGCGTTAATTAAGTGGAAATTGGAATATACATTATCTACTTTTACTCTTATTTTCCTGTTACTAAGATATGAAGAAATCAAAGGAACAAAAGACGTTAGTCCATAGCAAGGGAGTTTGGGCAGCAGGGAACGGTGCCATACTCTGTCGAAAGCTTTAGAGATATCAAGAGCTACTGCATGAGTTTCTCCAAAAAGATCAATTGATTGATGGATGGTATGTGTTAAGTGATTGAGTATGTCAATGGTGGATCTTTTGTGGCGAAAACCATATTGTCTATCATTAAGTTGTTGGATTCAAGATGTTTAACAATGTGCTTATTAATTAAAGTTTCAAATACTTAACCAAGAGAAGATGTGACAGTTATTGGTCTGTAATTGGAGGGGTCAGACAAACTTCCTTTCTTCGGAACTCTGTGGATATTGGCTTATTTCCATGAATTAGGGAATAAAGAAGTACGTTTGCATAGTCTGAATAATTTAGCTAGGACAGAGGCAAGTTCAGGGGAACACTTTTTCAAAACAATTGGCGGAATTCCATCTGGGCCTGGAGCTTTGTTGGTAGGTAAATTGTCTAGGATGGATTTTACGTATCTTGTCTGTATTTTAAGTGGGGCAATTTCGGGAGAATCAAGTTCCAGTACTGGGACATTCTGGCTGGTATCGTCTATGGTAGAGTTTCTGGCAAAGGTACTGGCAAAGATATCTGCTTTCCCACGTGGGTCATTTGTAATGTTACCATCTGAAGATTTTAGTGGGGGAATGGAAGATGACTTGTTAAAGTTATTATTGAAAGAATTAAGAGCTGACCAGAATATTCTATTGCCATTAGGGTTGTTAAGTAGTTTTGATGCTTGCTTTTGAAGAAAGTTTGATTTAGATAGATTTAATACAGCTTTTGGATGATTTCTAGTAAGTTAAATTGGGAGAGTGATTCAGATGTTTTTGATTTTAAGTAAGAGTTATATGCTAATGACCACTGGGCTGTTGCTGTGGTACAGTTGCCATCAAATCATTTTGGAGAGTTCGATCTTTTAGTGAACTGTTGACTTGGTATGAATAAATCCATACCAGCTAGTATTAAGTCGCAAATGTGGGAATGGGTAGAATTGGGATCACTAGAGAAGAAAACTGTCATGGAACATCAGCAAGATAATTTCTAAATCCATCCCAGTCTGCCCTATCAAAGTGCCATCGGGTCACCCTGACAGGTTCAGAACGGGGAAGTGTGGGAGGGTTAACTAATGAGGCTTTGATGAGATTGTGGTCAGAGGATCCAAGTGGTGACAGTACCTCTATCCTGTTTGATTTGGATTATTTGTCAAGAATAAATCAAAGAGATGGGCATTATGGTCAGGATTATCAGGTATCCTGGTTGGTTGCTTTACCAACTGGGTGAGATTAAACAATTCCGCAAACAGCTCACACTCTAGACCAGCATTGTCGGTCCGGGCAGAATGCAATAACCATTCAACATTGTGTATGTTAAAATCACCCAAAATGGTAATTTTGGTGCCAAGGGCAAGGTCAAGGTTACTCAACTGAATGGATATGGAATCAAATACACTGGGTTCCGAAGAAGCATTGCGGGAACGATAAACTACACAAATATATTTGGTAATGTTTTGACAATTTAATTTATACAATGAGTAATCAAAACTGGATGAAATGAAGTTTAAAATAGTGTTAACTGCATATTGGGATTTGATATAACAACAGGTGCCGCCCTTATTACGGAAGTTTGTAAGGAGATGGTAATCGGGAAAACAAAATGGAGATATATCGGTAGAGGGTGAGATTTGTGGTTCTGTGAGGAAAAGGGCCAAAGGGGATATGGACTGAAGGAAAAAATGAACTGAGTTTAAATTTGTGATAAGGCCGCGGATGTTGGTAAAGAATAAGGCCGCACTGTCACTTCTTCGCCGACAAGCATTCCCGGAAATAGCAACAGTCGCTGCCGGCACAGTCGCTTGATGGCGACCGGGAGGACCCTGTGCCACAAGCCCTACCCTGCCGGTGGTGGTAATCCGAGGTACCACCTCATTTGATAGTAAGATTGCAGCGGCCATTACGAAAGACGTGAATAGAAGGTGTGATATGTTATGCGCATGTAGTGTGGTGTAGACTGTTGAAGGTAGAGGTATTATGAGAGCATGCTGCCCTACTCTCTGTGTATATGAATGCACTGAAAATGTTCAGCAAAGGGAGATGGTCAGGATCAAGTCCTGAGGGCTGGTGAAACGGGAGCTCCAGCTCTCCCTATCACAAGTATATATATATATATATATATATATATATATATATATATATATGGAGCATCTGTGGTACAGTGGTAGAGTGTGCGTATCGCACGCTGGTGAGCACGGGTTCGCCTCCCGCCAGAGTTGTAAAAACTTTGGGAAGCATTCACCAAGCCACTTGCTACTTTGGCAGGCACAAGGGGTGCTGTGGTAGAACCAGTGTCGCATACTAGTATGCTTGCACCCAATCGGCTTAAGACGGGCCGATTACACTTGGTTCACAGACTACATACACATCCAAAGCCACTACAACACTACAATCACACTCACAAGCACTTCTCACCCTACATGCAATCTCTACCAGACAGCCTAAGCCACTGGGTAGAGATACATTGGCTGTATCGTCCCTGCTTCGGTAGGTATAGGCTGGTCCTGCATTGGACCTCAACGGCTGATGATATATATATATATATATATATATATATATATATATATATATATATATATATATATATATATTGTTATGGAACAGAGAAAGATGATGTACACTTTAAGTGAGAATAGTAAAAATCACTACTGTCCCGTAAAGTTCCAAGTTCAAAACAAAAGAGTTAGGTAAAATTACAAGTTAAAGTTTAATGCTCAAACTAACAACAAAACATTCAGGACTCATAAAGATAATGTAATGGCAAAAACAGGTTAAATATATGGTTAACTGCAATAGCCTCTATTAACATGAAATTAGCAAGAGTAAATTTATCTAAGTCAGCCCTGATAAAATGAAAATACACTGGGTAATGCTCAGTTAATGCAAGATAAATTATTACAGATACAAAATAATATTAAAACTGGCTGACAAAATGAATCCTACATAAATTACAAAAACCTCACCAGGCCCACAAATTAACAACTTATGCTACACAGTACAAGAACAAAATGCAGTAACACTTATACTCAAATTACACAGCTGCTAGATGTTTGGAGACTTCCTGAGCACTCACAACTGTACAGGGGAGGACAGAGATGTGAACAAAATGAGGAGTAGATCTAAGTGGCAATAATGTAGAGACTGAGCTCATTATATAGGGGCCGGCAGAGCTTGATACAACTTGTAAGAAGGACGCGCAAATGAAGCCATGGGGACAAAGAGTTGACAATCCCGCTCTGAACAACAGACAGGACGACTTACTCTACTATAACGGTAGAAGGGGGGGACTGAGGCAGAACACGCTCGTGATCAAACATGCAGCATAGTGTGCGTTAGAATTACACAAAGGATGATGAAATCATAGGCTATGTAACACCTCCCCACAAAGAAAAAGAAATTTACAAAGGAAATTTCTTATTACTCTAAAACAATCTGTCTAAAGTCTAGATAAGCAATCTGCAATAACATTTTCTTTCCCCTTGACGTGTTGTATGTCTAATGAATACTCCTGAAGAAGTAGACTCCATCTTGTCAATCTCTGATTTTTATCTTTAAACTTACTAAGGAATTTCAGTGGGTTATGATCGGTATAAATGATTATGGGGTCAAAACCAGAACAAAAATAAAATGAAAACTGCTGTAAACCCAAAATCAAGGCCAAAAGCTCTTTTTCAATAGTTGAGTAGTTCTTTTGAGGTGGAGTGAACTTCTTACTGTAATAAGATACAGGGTGTTCAATACCCTGATCATCCTCTTGCAGCAAAACAGCCCCAGCTCCTGTATCACTTGCATCAACAGCCATCTTAAAAGGCTTAGCAAAATTTGGAGTAGCGAGCACTGGCTGACTTAATAGAATAGCTTTAAGTTTGTTGAAAGAGGATTCACAGTTATCGGTCCAGACAAATTTAACTCCCTTTTTCAGTAGGTCTGTAAGTGATGATACAAGAATTGAAAAGTTAAGAACAAATCTCCGGTAATAACCTACCATTCCCAAAAATCTTTGTAGCTCTTTCCTACTTTTAGGTCTGGGAAGATCACTTATAACCTGAACCTTAGCTGCTGGTGGTGCAACATGTCCATCACCAATTACGTACCCAAGGTACTGAACTTTTTGACCAAACTCACACTTTGATAAATTAGCTACAAGATTAGCCTGAACCAAACGCTCAAGAAATTTACTGACATGGCATAGGTGATCTTTCCAGTTGTCACTGAAGATTAATACATCATCAATATAAACAACACACCCTGCCAAACCCTCTGTTACAACATTCATGAGCTTCTGAAATGTGGCTGGTGCATTCTTCATACCATACGGCATTACAGAACATGCAAAAGCCTTTCCTAGTGTTACAAAACATGAGATCTCCCTAGCACGTTCAGTCATAGGTACTTGCCAGTATCCCTTTAACAAATCAAACTTACTTATGTACTTAGCGTTTCCGATCTTGTCTATGCAATCTTCCACTCAAGGGAGAGGGTAAGTGTCTATTTTGGTTATCTGATTAACACGTCTGTAGTCGATGCAAAGCCGCTGTGACCCACCTGGCTTAGGGACTAGAGTGACAGGAGAACTCCACTCGCTCTGACAGGGCTCAATCATCTTGTGGTCCAACAGTTAGCCAAGCTCCTTCTGGATGAGAGGAACTTTCACTGGGTTCACATGGTAAGGAGGCAATTTAATCGGCTTTGCGTCTCCAACATCGACATCATGCATCAACACAGTGGTTCTTCCTGGAGTGGCACGGAACACTTGCGGGTACTCCTGCAGTAATGCCGAAAACTCCTGCCTTTTCTCGGGAGGTAGATGAGAAAGCTTAGTCTGGAGATCATTCATGATATCAGGATTCTTCCCCAAACTATCACTCAGGCTCATACTGCATGGGAGAGCTTCACTTGCAGACTCGGGTGGAACAGCTACAGTGCAGACTGGATTATTTTCGTCCCGCCTGTGATATAACTTTAGCATGTTGATGTGACATAGTTGCTTGTTCTTTCTACGATCTGGTGTGGCGATGACATAGTTGACATCACTGAGTTTCTTCTCCACGAAATAAGGACCACTAAACTTGGCTTGAAGAGGTTGCCCATGAACCGGTAGCAGAATCAAAACCTGATCTCCTGGCTGAAAGTGGCGTAACCTGGACTTCTTATCATACCAAGTCTTCATCTTCTCCTGAGCAGCTCCTAAATTCTCTCTCGCCAACTGTAAAGCAGTGGACAGCCGTTCTTTGAACTTCATCACATACTCCAGCAGGTTGACGTCATCTTCCTCCGACAGCCAGCATTCCTTGAGAAACTTAAGGGGTCCTCTTACTTCATGGCCAAACAGTAGTTCAAAAGGTGAGAAGCCCACTGATTCATTTGGAGATTCTCTTGCAGCAAAAACAACGAATGGAAGACCTTTATCCCAGTCTTTCTGATGTTCCAAACAGTATTTCTTGAGCATCGATTTGAGTGTTTGATGATATCTCTCCAACGCTCCTTGAGTCTGGGGATGGTAAGCTGAAGACGTGATCTGGGTGATGCCCAACTCTTTCAGAGACTGCTTGAAAACATTTGACATGAAATTACTTCCCCGGTCTGACTGTACCTCCTTGGGCAGACCAAACTTTGTGAAGAACCCTAGCATTTCCTTAACCACGTTCTTTGCTGAGATATTTCTAAGTGGAATGGCTTCAGGATAACGAGTAGCCATATCAATCAGGGTCAACACATAAGAAAATCCTGAAGAAGTCTTAGGAAGAGGGCCCACAATATCCGCCAACACACGGGTGAAAGGCGCCTCAAAAGGAGGAATGGGAACTAGAGGTGCAACCTTTTCAGTCTGATTACAATTCCCCACAACTTGACAGGTGTGACAAGACTTACAATACCAGGAAACATCCCTGAAGATACCTGGCCAGTAGAAGTGTTTCAAAATGCGTGCCACAGTCTTCCTCACTCCAAGTGTCCTGCCAAACTGGAATCATGAGCCACTCTAATGATATCCTGCCTACAAACAAGAGGGATGACAACTTGATGTACAACCTCCCATTCACAGTCGGCTGATGCTGTTGGGGGTCTCCACTTCCTCATAAGTACTCCTGACTTTATATAATAACAAGTAGAAGCACCGGCTGACTCTTATTCACTGTAAACAGAGTTAGCTAGACCTTTCAACTCAGGGTCAGCAACCTGCAACTCAACCAACTCTTGACGAGACAAATTATCAACACTACGGGGTACTGCCTCATCTGGTGAGTGGTCCAAATTAGCAAGAAAAGTGTCAGCTAGGATAACATCATCATCATCATTATCCTCTAAATCACCAGTAACTTTAGACTTAGCCCTAGTGACAGCACATGCAGGGAACACATCAGGGACATCACAATCCTGGGTCGCAGCCACTGGCTCACTAGACAACTGAGGAGCTGGACACACTTGACTTCCACCAATATCATTTCCAAGTAAGAAAGTTACACCTGACATTGGGAGTGTCTCAACCAACCCAACCATAACGGAACCATTAACAAAACCAGACTCTAAATTCACTCTGCACAGAGGGACAGAGAAGTAATTATTCCCTACACCTTGTAAGATTACAGTTTCATCAAAGGAATTAACATTAGAGCCTAGAACACTGGTCAGCATAAGGGATTGGCAAGCACCTGTATCACGATATATTTGAACTGATTTCCTGTCATTACTGTCCAGAGGACTGACAAAACCATCAGACAGGAAATTAGCACATGAACTCTTGAGAGTGTCACCCACGTTACTGCTCAAAAGAGAAGCTCCATCCCGAGAATTTAAGTTACCCCTCGAAGCAGGTTCAGTTAACTCAGTTAAAGCATTCTGGGAACTCTCAAGAGTGGACACTAGACCAATTGACTGAATATTTAAAGACTCCTTTTTGTTCACATCACGCTGTCTCCTGAAACATTTCTCCGTAGTATGACCAAGCTTACTACAATAAGTACATTTACTTTTCTGAAATCTAGAGGTGAAGCTGGTATTTACTTCCTGAGAAACATCATCTTTATTCTCTTTCCTGTTACCTGTACTCTGAGTAGAGGCAACGTACTTACTCTCAGCTTTCCCTTTTTCCTTAGAATATCTCTTGTGAGTGAGAACATATTCATCAGCTAAAACTGCAGCATCAGACAAATTGTCTATTCTTTTCTCATCAAGATATAGGCTTACATCTTTACTAATACACCTTTTGAAGTCCTCCAGCAAAATCATCTGCTTAAATTTGTCAAAATCAGAATCCACATTCTTAGAATTTAACCACTGCTCTAACAGATCTTCTTTGATTTTTGCATACTCAACATGGGATTGCTTATCTTGCTTATAAGTTGTCCTAAATTTTACTCTATAGGCTTCAGGAACAAGCTCATAGGCCTTAAGAATCAAGCTCTTAACTACATCATAATTATCAGATTGATCCTGAGGCAAAGATGCATAAGTTACTTGAGCTTTACCGGTGAGAACAGTTTGAAGGAGTACTGGCCAATACTTCTTGGGCCAATTAAAACCTGTAGCTACCCTCTCAAACAACTGAAAATACTTTGTTAAATCAGATTCATTAAAAGGAGGGACAAGTTTAACATTTTTAGCCACATCAAAATCATCAGAGCTAGATGATCCAGTTCCACCTTGTTTCATGCGATACTCATGGTCTGCCTGAATCCTAGCAATTTCAACTTGTGCCTCAGCCTCCTTAGCTTTTGCCTGAAATTCAGCCTCCTTAGCCTGTGCTTGAAATTCAGCTTCTTTCACACGAGCCTCCTGCAGGGCTAGCTGTAACTTAGCTAATTCAATCTGCGTTTGCTCATTTGGAGGAGTTACATTAAACAAGCTTTCATTAATCATGTCAACAATTTGATCTTTAGAATGATGAGAGCGAACAGCAATTCCCAATTGTTGAGCAACAAGCTTAAGTTCATTCTTTGTTCTGTTTCCTACATCACACACTGTTTGCACATTTGACAAAAAATCTTTGGCTTCATCAAGCGTAGTAATAGTAGACATCATGAATAAATCACAGTCACAAAATATCAAGCAATATCCTTATGATAATATCCTGAATATCCTGATAAGAGGTCGCCAAAATTATGTTACGGAACAGAGACAGATGATGTACACTTTAAGTAGGAATACTAAAAATCACTACTGTCCCGTAAAGTTCCAGTTTCAAAACGAAAGAGTTAGGTAAAATTACAAGTTAAAGTTTAATGCTCAAACTAACAACAAAACATTCAGGACTCATAAAGATAATGTAATGGCAAAAACAGGTTAAATATATGGTTAACTGTAATAGCCTCTATTAACATGAAATTAGCAAGAGTAAATTTATCTAAGTCAGCCCTGATAAAATGAAAATACACTGGGTAATGCTCAGTTAATGCAAGATAAATTATTACAGATACAAAATAATATTAAAACTGGCTGACAAAATGAATCCTACATAAATTACAAAAACCTCACCAGGCCCACAAATTAACAACTTATGCTACACAGTACAAGAACAAAATGCAGTAACACTTATACTCAAATTACACAGCTGCTAGATGTTTGGAGACTTCCTGAGCACTCACAACTGTACAGGGGAGGACAGAGATGTGAACAAAATGAGGAGTAGATCTAAGTGGCAATAATGTAGAGACTGAGCTCATTATATAGGGGCCGGCAGAGCTTGATACAACTTGTAAGAAGGACGCACAAATGAAGCCATGGGGACAAAGAGTTGACAATCCCGCTCTGAACAACAGACAGGACGACTTACTCTACTATAACGGTAGAAGGGGGGGACTGAGGCAGAACACGCTCGTGATCAAACATGCAGCATAGTGTGCGTTAGAATTACACAAAGGATGATGAAATCATAGGCTATGTAACTATATATATATATATATATATATATATATATATATATATGCAAGTATGAAGGAAAGAAAGGCTAGGAGCCCGCAAACGGTTCTTTGCAAGAAAAAACAAAACAAAAACAGTACAAAGCCAAATTCAAGATCCGTTCATTTTGAGATGCCTGGACACACTGTGTTTGAAAGACTGGAGATTATATAAAGTAGGAAATACTTGCAGAGGGAGACAATTCCAGAGTTGACCTGTTGCATTAAAGATGGACTAGCAGTAACGGTTAACTCTTGCATTAGAGAGCTGGACAGAAAAGGGATGAGAATGTGTTGCTAGACGGGTGCTACGCGTCTGTCATAGAGGTGGTGGGATGCAAGGAGACAGTTCAGAGAAGAAGTGACCATTGAAGTAGCGATAGAAGAGATAATGATCCAACAGCGTGGCAAAGAGAAGAGGTTGAAAGGAGCCAGTAAGAGGAGGAGAGTTAATGAGACGAAAGACCTTTGACCCAACCCTATTGAGAAGAGCTGTATGTGGGGAGCCTCCCCACACATGAGAGTTGTACTCTACACACGGGAGAATAAAACCCGTGTATAAAGTCAATAACTGTGGAGAGGTAAAGAAGGTATGGAGTCGGCTTAGCACACGTAATCTCTTGGAAGCAGATTTTATATGAGAGGTAATATGACATTTCCAAGATAAGTACAGAGAGAATGAAACACAAGTATGTTTAAGGATGATGCAGGATTAAGCTGGATATTATTAAACATTAGTAAGTACATCAGTGGAAGATTTTGTGGGGTTGACTGGTGAAAAACTTGAATAATTTATGCATCAAAAACAACAAGATTATTTTTTACCGCAATCAGATATACGAGCCAGGTCAGACATCAGGTGTGCCACAGACTCATCCCTTGTTTATTGAAGTAACTGCTGAGATGGACGTTGTGGGCATTGGATGGAAACGTGGAGGGTGAAATCAACAGCGTATGAGTGGATAGGGTTAGATGTACAGCTTACGTCATTGATGAATAAAAGGAAGAGAGGTGGTGATATGACAGAGCCCAGAGGAACACAGTTATTGGCCGATTTAGGAGAAGAACGACGGCCGTCTACAGCTGCAACTATAAAACTACCAGAAAGGAAACTATAGATGAAGGCACAGATAGAAGGATAGAAGTCGTAAGAGGGCAGTTTGGAAACTAAAGATTTATGCCAGACTCGATCTAAAGCCTATGAGATGTCAAGTGCAATGGCAAAGCTTTTGCCAAAGTCCCTAAAGGAGGATGACCAGGAATCTGAACGTAGGTAAGAAGATCGCCAGTGGAGCCTTTCTGACGGAACCCGTACTGACGATCTGAAAGAAGATTATGATAGGACCGATGCTTTAACATTTTTCTGTTATGAACAGACTCGAAAACTTCTGAGACACAGGATGTTAAAGCAAATGGGAGATAGAGGATTGGGAATGGTCACCCTTATTTGGGACTGGCTGAATGAGAGCAAACTTCCAGCAAGAAGGAAAGGTACAAGTTGACAAGACAAAAGTGAAAGAATTTACCTAGACAGGATGTAGGCACAGAAGCACAGATATTGAGGACAACAGGGGGGCCTCCATTAGGCCCATATGCCTTGTTAGTATTGAGGCCTGTGATGGTAAAAATACATTAGGTGAAGAAATTTTAATGTCAGCCATGAGGAAGTCAGAGGGGGGAAGTGATGGAATCATCTAAGGTGGATTGGAGGAGAAAGTCTGAGCAAAGAGGTCTGCTTTATCAGTAGAAAAAATAGTTACAGTGCCATCAGAGTAGAAAAGAGAAGGGAAGGATGATGAGGTAAAGTTGTTAGAAAGGTTTTTGGTAAGGTGCTAGAAGTAGTGGGAAGAATTCGAGTTGGAGTGTTGAGAGCATTTAGTACAGATGAAATTATTTTCAGCAGAGCGAAGAACAGACTTAACATGATTCTGGGCAGAAACATAAAAATGATGTGACTCTGGGTGGGTTGGCTTTGGTACCTCTCCTTGTTGTGGACAGCATTAGAACAATAGTGATGAAACTAAGGCTTTCTTGCATTAGTCAAAAGATACAAGAAGGGAATGTATGCTTCCATGCCCGAGAAAATAATCTTAGTAATGCACGAGGCACACTCAGATGGTTCCCGTCCATGGAAGCAGTAATCATTCCAGGGAAAATCAAAGAAATACTACGTGAAAGCCTCCCAATCAGCAGCTCCAAAATGCCACAGTCGACGTTTCTTTAGAGGGTCCTCAGGCCATACAGGAGCAATAGGACAGGTTAAGGTAATAGGGTTGTGATCAGAGAAGCCCAACGGAGAGGAGAGATTAACATTGTAAGCAGAAGGATTAGTTGTAAGGAAGAGGTCAAGTATGTTGGAGCTCTCTCCAAGCCGGTCAAGGATACAGGTAGGGTGCTATACAAGCTGTTCTAGGTCATTAACCCGTGGATTTCGAGCCACAGTTCAGGCCGGGTAGCGTCATATCATGAGCCACAGCTCAGGCTGTGCTGGCCGTGCATCACCGCTAACTATTCCATCCCTACGCAAACATACATATGACGCTACCCAAAGACGGAGAGAGAGAGAGATTTTTTCTTTTCACCAGATGATGGCCTGGATGTTTATCTTCAAGTTTGTAATAAACAAAATTTTTTCTCTCTCTTTTCACTACTCCCCTATGTAAACTTATGCATGGCCCAAAGCAAAGATGGAAAGAGAGATATATATTTTTTTTTTTACCAGATGATGCCCTGGATGTTTATCTTCAAGTTTATAATAAGCACAAACTAAAAAGAAAAAAAAATCATTTTTTGCACACCGCGGGGTGGGATAAAAAAAAGGTAATTGCTAGTCAGGTCAGGTGTGGGTAAGGGGATGGGTCTGTTATGATGTGGCAGGGGTAAACCAGTTCTGCTGTCGGGCCCTGCTGTGGATGTCACTGCTTGCATTGCGCAGTTGACCCTTGTGCGGTGTGATGCGGTGAGGATCTGTCCGTTCTCCCCTTTGGGGCTAAGATGCGAATGAATGTGTTTGAATGGATGAGTAAATGGAGAGCGAGTCGTCCTGTCTCGGCTACCTCCCTTTCCTTGGGGGAAGCAGCCTAGGTATATAGATAGATAGATAGAATTGCGCAATCCACACGTTAAAGATAGATAAGATGTAGGCTTGTTCACCAGGTGGATCAGTGCAAGGAGAGGAGAGCCAAAGGTGGTGGTGAACACTGAAATCTAAAATGGAGATTTCAGAGAAAGGTGAAATCGATAGAATGTGTTCCATCGTAGAAATAAGATTGTTGAAGAATTTTTCAGTCAGTAGAATTAAGGGATCAGTGAACAGCACCGATATATTTAGTCAGAAAATGACAGCAAAGCTGAAGCCAGAGAGTAGAGAATTCAGAAGAATCAAGTTCAGGAACACGAGAGCAAGATAATTCGTTGTGTAAATATACGCAACAGCCACCTTTGGCTTTGAAATGAGTATAGAGATAGTAGGAGGATACAGGAAAGGGTTTGCTATCAGTTGTCTCAGACAGCTGAGTCTCAGTTAAGTAGAAAAGGTGAGGTTTAGAGAAGGAGAGGTGGTGCTCAATAGAGAGAAAGTTAGAGGAAAGGCCGCGAATGTTCCAGAAATGAAGAAGAAGGGAGTCAGACATTGGTTCCAGGCAAATTGTTGAGTCGTCACCGGGAGAGGGGCGAATGATGGGGACATTTATGCCCCCCCACCTCCCGGAGACTCCGAGTCTTGGTTATTAGTCGCCATTTTACTGTTTTAATTTTGAAAAGGAAGTGTAGTGTGTAATGTGCATGAAGTTTGGTGTTGACATTTATAGAATCTTGTACTGGAGAGCATGCTGGCCTACTCTCTGTGTTATTGAGACACTGAAAAAGTTCAGCAAAAGGGGAAGGTCAGGAACTAGTCCCGAGGGCTGATGAAACGGAAGCCCAAGCTCTTCCTGTCATCAGCTTCCCATCCACCTTGTTAGTACTGCCCTGCTCGACTGGTGTTACAGTCTACTCCACAAACTACAGTCTACTCCACATTACACACACACACACACACACATATAGGCTATATATATATATATATATATATATATATATATATATATATATATATATATATATATATATATATATATATCTATATATATATATATATATATATATATATATATATATATATATATATCCAGGGGCAGGATCCCACTGCTACCTGGCGCGTCCCCGGGTGGAGGCTAGAGGAAGGCCTTGTAGATATACAAGGTACCGTCTTAGACGGCACGAACCATGGGACACCCCATAGTTATATAGGGCTCCACCGAGTATAATGAATAAGGTGGCACAAAAATTACATCTCACCAGAACCTGTGTGGCAGGGAGGTGAGATTAATTCCCGCAATCCTCCCAACCAAACATGAGTTCTATTGCAAATGAGTTGACGGGCGTTCATGTTGGATCATTGTCTACTAAAGGGCCAACCGCACTGCCTCCTGTGCTTACGGGCAGTGTGCCACCGAAAGTGAGTAGGCACTGTGTTGGAAAATTAAACTCTTGGATGTTAAACAAACTGAAATTGATGAAGATCTATGCATACAATGTAAGAAGCCTCACAGAAGATTACAAACTTGATAACCTGATGACTGAACTGGAAAATATTAGTTGGGGTATTGTAGGTTTGAGTGAGATCCGCAGAAAAGAAGAAAAAGTAATTCAGCTCAAAGACAGCAAACACCTATTTTACTACAGAGGAAAGGAAAATGAAAGAGTTAGTGGTGTAGGATTTCTAATTAACAGAAATCTTGCAGACAACATTGTTAAATTCAGCAGTGTATCTGACAGAGCAGCATTTGTTGTCATTAGACTATGCAAAAAATATACAATGAAACTCATACAAGTATATGCACCAACTTCTCAAAGCCCAGATGAACAAATAGAAACATTCTATGATGACATCTCCCAGATTATGGAAGAAGAAAAGACAACATATACTATACTCATGGGAGACTTCAATGCAAAAGTTGGGAAGTCGAAAAATGGAGAAGCATGTATGGGAAAATTTGGAGTGGGAGAAAGGAATGAAAGAGGAGAAATGCTGGTAAATTTTGCTGAAATTTTTAACATGAGAATAATGAACACATTCTTCCACAAAAGAACAGGAAGAAAGTGGACCTGGAGAAGCCCAAATGGAGAAACAAAGAATGAAATCGACTTCATTATAGCAGATTAGAATAACACGGTCACAAATGTCACGGTTATCAACAAAGTAAATATAGGTAGTGATCATAGAATGGTGGGTTGCACAGCCAGATTCAATTTCAGAAATTAAAGAAAGAAGATGATTAAAGATAAAAACATATGCCCAATAATAGTTAACAAAAACAAAGCAGCCTTTCAGTTGGAAATAAGGAACAGATTTCAGGCTCTAAGTAATGCTTGATGTGACATTGATGAGCTGAATGACAGACTAACAAAAGTGCTAAGAGAATCAGCAGAGGTAGGAGGAAAACCTAATACAACCAAAGCCAAGAAGTATACAGAAAAGACACTCGAGCTTATGAAAAACGAAAGGAAATGAAAGTAAAGACAAAGAAAGACGAAATAGAACGAGCAGAATTAAATAAGCTTATCAACAAAAGACAAAGAGAAGAAAAAAGAAAGAGAAACATGGATCAGATCAAAGAAACCATCAAAAATGGAAAAAAATCTGAAACAGGTCCGAAGCAAAACGGCACTAGGAAAGCAACAAATGACCTCACTGAAAGAAAAAAAACGGTGAAATCATTAAATGCAGAGATAAGATGGTGAAGAGAGTTGAAGAATTTTACAAAGAACTGTATGCATCAAAGACAATAGTATCAATAGCTAACTTTTCAGTTGACACAAGTGAAATACTTGAGGTAACACCAGACGAAGTAAATATTTGTCTTAAAAATATGAAAAGAGGGAAGGCTCCGGGAGAAGATGGAATAGTAACAGATTTACTTTTGGATGCCGGAGTAGAAGTACAAAATAGGCTTGCACACATATTTACCCACTGCATAAAACAGAAGAAAATTCCCCAAACATGGTGTAATGCAATAGTTATTTTACTTTACAAAAAAGGTGACTCAAAAGATCTTAGTAACTATCGACTCATTAGCTTATTATCAGTCATTTACAAACTCTTCACTAAAGTCTTTACGAACAGAATAACAACAATTTTGGAGGAAAACCAACCTCGTGAATGGGCAGGATTCCGAAGCGGGTATTCGGCCATTGATCATCTACATACAATGAATCAGCTAATTGAGAAAACTACAGAATATAATAAACCACTTTGCTTAGATTTGTTGATTACGAAAAGGCTTTCGACTCAGTGGAGCACATAGGAATTATAAATTCATTGCGAGAACAAGGAGTGAATGAGAACATTGTAAACCTGCTCGAAAACATATATAAAGAGGGAACTGATACAGTTAAATTACATAAGGACTCAGAAAAAATTAAGATTGAGAAGGGCGTGCGTCAGGGAGATACATTTTCACTAAAATTATTTACAGCATGTCTAGAAAGTATTTTCAGACAGCTAGACTGGGAAAACAAAGGAGTGAACATTGATGGAGAAAAGCTAAACCATTTAAGATTTGCAGATGACATGGTCCTAATCTCAGAAACAGCGGAGGCATTGCAAGAAATGTTAAATGACCTGAACAGAGAAAGTCTGAAAGTAGGACTGAAGATGAACCGAAGTAAAACTAAAGTAATGTTTAATCCACAAACAACAAAGAGCGTCATCAGAATAAGCGATGAAATTCTTGAAGAAGTTGAGGAGTACAACTACTTGGGACAAGTACTAAAACTAACGAAAGATCATGATAGCGAAATAAAAAGACGCATTACAATTGGATGGAAAGCTTTCGGTAAGCATAGACATTATGAAAAGTAGCTTGCCAGTTTGTATAAAACGAAAAGTATACAACGAATGCATAATTCCAGGTATGACGTATGATTGTGAGACCTGGAAACTGACAAAATCAATGGAAAATAAATTAATCCGTTCTCAGAGAGCAATGGAAAGGTCAATGTTGGGAATATCTTTAAGAGACAGGAAAAGATCAACTTGGGTGAGAGAGCAGACTAAAGTCAAAGATATTGTGGAGGTTATAATCTATAAAGGAACAGAAATGGAGGTGGGCAGGCCATATACCAAGAATAAGGGATAACCGCTGGAGCAAGAGGCTTACTGACTTGACAGCAAGAGAATGTAAGCGTAGCAGAAAAATGCCAGACAGGAGATGGAGAGATGAGATAGAGAAATTTGCAGGGAAAACGTGGCAAAGATTGGCTCAGTCAAGGAATTCGTGGAAAAGGTTGGGGGAGGCCTTTGTTCAGCAGTGGACTAGTTATGGCTGATGATGATGATATATATATATATATATATATATATATATATATATATATATATATATATATATATATATATATATATATATGCAGAGACTTCACTTCACCGTGAAGATATGTATGCAAACAAACCACAGAAGATATATATATGCAGAGACTTCACTTCACCGTGAAGATATGTATGCAAACAAACCACAGAAGATATATATATGCAGAGACTTCACTTCACCGTGAAGATATGTATGCAAACAAACCACAGAAGATATATATATGCAGAGACTTCACTTCACCGTGAAGATATGTATGCAAACAAACCACAGAAGAAATGAAAGGAACAACAGTGAGTACTTTCTTATATCACTCTGTCTGAAGATGTAATATACGAAAGTACTCACTGTTGCTCCTTTCATTTCTCCTGTGGTTTGTTTGTATATATATATATATATATATATATATATATATATATATATATATATATATATATATATATATATATATATATATATGTATATATATATATATATATATATATATATATATATATATATATATATATATATACATATATATATATATATATATATATATATATATATATATATATATATATATATATATATATATATATATATATATATGTGTGTGTGTGTGTGTGTGTGTGTGTGTGTGTGTGTGTGTGTGTGTGTGTGTGTGTGTGTGTGTGTGTGTGCGCGCGCGCGCGCGCTCAGAAAACCAAGACAGAGGGTTAAAATCATGATATGGAAAAGGGTTACATGTACAGTACAACCAACAACAGAAATTTGCTCGAAGTTGCAAGCCAGATATTTATTTTCAGGTCGTCATTCAGTGATAATTATGTATTATTACAGAATTTAAGGCATTTCCATCACCTGTTTGTCAAAAAGTGTAACCAGATCACAGGCTCAATATCTTATTGACCAGGTTAATGTGAATTTCTGCTGTCAGCAGTAAATACAAGTCTGTAAATTATTTTAGAAGTATTTTCATAGAAGCACACGCTTATACAGTATACAACATGCATCTGTGGATGCAACAATATATTCCTACATGTCGTCACTTTATACATCTAAACGAAGATGTTCATACACTAATACACAACCAGGCAAAATCATGTATCGAACCCAATATACTCATGCCTCAAACTCATCCCTTCATCACACCTCCACATTGCTGGTCCAACACTGATTGTGTCATGTTGACAAGCATGAGTGTGTGATAAACAGGGCGAGTGGGTGAGGGGAGGGAATGTAGGAGAACTCAGATAGGAACTGGGATGGCTGCGAATGATAAGGGTGAATTGTGGGGGTAAATTTAGGAGGATGAAAGTTAGGAAAGGATGTGGAAAGGGAAGACAGGACAAGGAGGGCAAGTGGTGTGGCTGTGAGACAAGAAAGCGCTGTGAAGGGAGGCCGATGGCTGTTCTCATCTCTCCTCACAACATTATCTCTCGTCACAGCACTCTCACTTCCCATCTCAACACTCTCTTCTCTCCTCACAAGACTCTCCCTTCCCCTCTCAAAACTCTCATCTCTCCTCACAATATTCCCAGATCTTTTTACAATGCACAGTACATCCACCTCTTCTCAAAACAAACTCGCCTCTTCTTACTATATTCTCACCTTTTCTTACGACAGTCTCGTACAGCGCTGTTACCTCTTCTCATGACAGTTTCGGCTTTTTTTTCTTCGAAGCTGAAGCTGAAGTCAAGGTCAAACAAGCATGTGCATTGACTGAAGTGTGAAGAAGCAAGGAGAGATGAGCTGCAAGTTCAGAGAGGAGAAAGATGAAAAAAGTTGAAGATATAATAATGTGAGGGTGGTCCCCGTTGCTCTTGTTAAGGATTCTTTTTAAAAACTGAGCGTTTCTCGTCGTTTCTTTGTTGGCTGGTGATGCGGAGGCAGTGGTGGCTTCATATTCGAGCACGTTATTCCTTATGCTTCTTCCCTGGAACCGGTTGACTGAGATCACTTCCTGTTACTCACTGGACTGAGTCTGCTGGTTTTTTACGGCGTCCATCTCACTGATTTCTTTTCTGTGTTTTACCTGATACCATTAGCATTTCATGAAAGGCAAGTCATCAAGCATATAGTTCCACCAAGCCTGAACCTTCAGGTCAGGAACCTCATAGTCTGATCTGGTAGTTTCTTGCTCCCGTCTTCCCGGTGCACAGATCAGCAGGTTGAGAGATTGGTCCAACTGCAGAAAATCGTCGTAAGACAGTTCTTGGTTGTGACTGAATCTTCTTCGTCCTGTTGGATTCTCTTGACGTCCCCTTTTATTCTTTTTCTGTTTGAGTCATCACGCCGAGGTGAGAGACTTGAACTTCTCTGGAATGGTGATGGTCGGAGGGCCATTCGGAACAAAGATCTGAGGCAACTGCGTTACCGCCGCAAGGGAAGGAAATTGCGGTGTTAATCCACATATGGGTAACTGTCATGCTTGAATCAGCTTCCCTTCGGCGCCGTGTCATCTGGCCAGATCTACGTTGTGGATGGTCGACAAACTCTTGAATATCCACTACGCAGCTTCAGGTCCTCTTCTCCCCTTCATGATATCCACTTCACAGGTTTCTAGTTCTACCACTCCTGTTCTTATAGAGTGATGAGAGTGTTGAGAAGGGAGGTTAGAGTGTTATAGAGAGGCAATAGATTTGTGAGGAGAGATAGGAGTGTTCATGAGGAACTAAGTGTTATAAAGAAAAATGAGTGTTGTGAGGCAAGATGAGAGTGTTAAGATGAGAGGCTAGAGTGTTCAGAGGGTAGGTGAGAGTGTTGTTTTGAGGAGAGATGAGGGTGCTGAATGAGGAGATGTGAGCGTTGTGAGGAGATACGAGGGTGTTGTGAGCAGAGATGAGTGTTGTGAGGAAAGATACGAGATTTGAGGGGAGAGATGGGTGTACAGATGAGAGGTGAAAGTGTTGTCAGGGTAGATGAGAGAGGTGTAAGGAGATATTGAGGGTCTTGTGAGGAGACGTGAGAATGCTGGGAGGGGAGGTGAGAGTGTTATAAGGAGAGAGGAACTAAAATTATTTACGAGACGTATGTGATAACCAAGGGGTCAGAGGGAAGGGTGCGGGATTATGAAAAACAGTAAAATAGAGTAGATTGAAAACAATTATTTGAATATAACTGAAACTGTACTTAAGGAAAGTTGGGCATGTGAGAAGCGTAAGGTGATAGAAATAACAGAAGAGATGAGGGAACATTAATGAGGGAACTAATGATGATATAGTGAAGAGGCCGAGAAATTAGTAGGTATGTAGAGAAGACGATGAGGAAAAGGGACGTCGAAGGAAGCAGGAGACGAAGGGAGGAGAAAGGTCAAAGTTTGGCGAGGTATTACAGATAGGAAGTTACACTAAGAGAGATGAAAGTGATTACGCTGCGTGGGAGATGAGACTGAAGGGAAAGTCATGATAAGAGCAAGGAAGGAGAGAGAGAGAGAGAGAGAGAGAGAGAGAGAGAGAGAGAGAGAGAGAGAGAGAGAGAGAGAGAGAGAGAGAGAGAGAGTTAAACGAACAGCATTCGAACAGAGACTGAAGCTTGATAAGGAAGGAAGGGAAGGGCGGAGTGATTGTCTTCACCAACGATGTTGGACGAAGGTTATGTATTCCCCCGTGTTTGTATGTGATCAAAATGTCTAAAAAAAGTTGTTATCGGATTTCATTTATTATGGTGGATAGTTGGGCTGTGGATGAGGGAGGAGCTGGTTAGATTTTGAGGTGGAATTAGATAATGATGCACGAATCAGTCAAACGTTTTATTGGGACATGGCGGTCGTATGTGCAGTACGAATTGTGTAATACAGCAGAATACAAGGGAAAAACTAACTTACTAAAACCGTAAACTTATTCGTCTGGTAAGGAAGAGAAAGTGCTGCAGTAAATCATAAATTTTATTGGTGTTGGCGACGGAATGTGCTTTCTATGTGACTTCTAACAAACAATGGGAAAGGGTAAAAATATAAGAAGGTCGGGGGTTAAAGAAGGAGAAATGTAATATATATATATATATATATATATATATATATATATATATATATATATATATATATATATATATATATATATTACAGTAAGAACAAGCATGTCAATATTTCCGAGGGAATGTGTCTGGAGCTAATGCTCCAGGAACGATGGTGCAAAGAGTGAAGCGAAGTGGTGGAGGAATAAAGGAATGGCACCAAGCTGAAAAGGCATTTGGAAGGATTAAGAAAGAAACAGAAGAAATACAGTAGCTCTCTGCGTTTGTGTGAGGAGAACTAATAAGGTAATACATGCAGGGAGGAAAGCAAATTAAACGATAAGCAGATGAGAGGGGCTAGAGCTGGGGTAAGATGGTGGCCGTTAGATAGAGAGCATAATGGGAAGTTGCAAGGAAGGAAAGGAAGGAAGTAATATAACAGCTGAAATGAAACTGTCTGGGGGATCATGAAGAAAGACAAAGAGGAAAAAGGATTGTTTGGAAGGCATATAGTAGGATTCAAAGAGCACGAATAACTGTTGGAAAGAAAGAGGTTTTGAGAGGATTATTTGGAGTCTGGAAAATTTTGAGGCAGATGAAATAGCTGTAAGGATGAAAAAACAATAAATAAAAGGTAATAGAGGGAATGAAGTGTAGGGGGGAGGTGTGAGACAGTCTCAAGGAGTGAGAAGGTATACGTACGATGAGGATATAATGAAGCTCCATATGGAATGAGTTCTTGGGAAGATGCGAGTATGTAGGGGAGAAGTAAATGGAAAGGAATCGGGACTGGGAATGAAGAAATATAGGAGTGATGGGACAGTAACAAGTTCAACGAAATATAGAGCAACTTAAAATGACTGATTATTACTCATTCACCACACATACTGTACCATTCCAGCAAGCATTACGCTAGACACCATCCCAGTAAACACATGAAAATAATGGCTTGACGTTAATATTTCTTTCGCAAATTTCTTAGCTCTGTAAAACACTGAAGAAGTCAGTAGGAGTGTTAGGTGATAGTGATCTGATTATCAAGTTACTCATTTTTCTGGAGCAATAAAGTTGTTTAAAATAAAACTGTGGACACTTTCCCAAGCAATTAATATTTTAAAAACTCCGATTCATTGTTCATTTTGGAAATATAAGTCCTTTTGGTCCCACGAGCGCAGCCATGTATTATTGTTGATTCTGATGATCCTTTGCCAATTGGTAAATCCTTTTTGAACTTTCGTCTTTCACATTTCAGAACTGATTGCTATCCTTTTGTTCTCCATGATCCTTACCGCTGTTTCTTCCTCATATCCACTCCCGCCTCATGACCATGCTCTACACAACGTCCCTCTCTCCTCCTAATCTTCCAGTCCTCCACAACTCTCCCTCGTGACTTCCCCTCTTTCTGTCCTCATCCTCCCAGACTCCCTTTCCTGATTCCACATCATTCATTCCTCCTGTAGTTTCCCGCCTCTTCATTTCTCTCTCCTGATGCCACATCCCTCACTCCTATACTTTTTCTCCTTCACATCTCTCCCTCTGGACTTCACATCCTTCTTTCTTTCTGATCTTCCTCTTTACATCTTTCGCCTGACTTCACATTTTTCTCTTCTCCTGGTCTTTCTCTTTACATCTATCCCTCTTGACGTACATTTTTCTCTCTAGATCGTCCTCTCCTCCACATCTCTTTCTATTGAGTTTACAGTCCACATCTTTCCCTCTGCCTGATACTTCCCTTACTCACATCTCTCTCTTGATATTCCTCTGCTACATTGCTCTTCCTCGTTATATTCCTCTCTTCCACATCTCCCTCTCCACTCCTTTCCGTGTTTCGTACTTCCCTTCCTAACATCTACCATTCCTTCTCATATGTTTTAATTGTCTCTACTCCTCACCTCTTATGCATATCTATCCACATTCATGTTTTATATATTCCACATATCTTACGGAATCTAACCGTCCCTCTTCTGCGCATTCTCCATTTTCTACGATTTTTCTTACCTCTCTCACATGTATTCTGTCCTCTCGTTCTTACTTTAGATTGCCTACTCTCTGTCTGTCTGTCTGTCTGTCTATGCTCTATATAGGTAGATAGATAGACAGATAGATATAAAAGCCGCATTGTTTGTTTCTTTGCTCTTCAATCACGCAGACACCAAGAGCCAGAGTGCCGCAGACTCATATATGTGCTGAATCACGGTGACTCAAGGATGGTTTGAAGCGGGTCAAAATTCAGATCTGTGTCGTTTGAGGTCACTGGTACAGTGTTTGCCTTTTTGACCCAGGCAAGGCCGGGTACCCCTGCAGCCCAGTTTTTGGCATGGAGACTCACTTGACCTCCAGTTCGTACATGGCTATGTGAGGTTGACCTCCGAAGTCAACTAAGGTCACTGGTCGGAGGTCATTTGAGGTCATCTGTAATACACGCTCGAACGACTGGACCCAGCAGCTCAATTTTTGGCATGGAGACACATATGATTTCCAGTCCGGACATACTGTATGCTATGTGAGGTTAACCTCCGAGGTCATTTGAGGTCATCAGTCGGAGGTCATTAGAGGTCACCGGTAATAGGAAACAAGTGCGCACAGATACTGTGCGTTAGTCTGCGAAAGCTGAAATAGAAACTTCCAGGACCTCTTATAATCCCTCTTCAAAAGCATAAGAGGAACTTGGTCTTTGTGGGGTAGCAAGTGTGGCGTACAGTGTTCGCCTTTTTGGCCCGACAACTTTTCATATATTTCTCTCCACTCCCTCACCTTCCTTCCTTTTTCCTATTCAGATCTCATTTCCGCCTCCAGTTTTCCCTCTCCTTTATCGTATTATCGTGTGGCAATCAGTTTTCACTACCAACCATTCATTTCTTCTCTTCTCTTCCCGTGTTCTTTTCTTTCTCTCTCCAGCCCTTCCTCTCTCTCATAACTAGATAATCTCATTTATCCTTCTCTCCTCATGTTATCCCTTTCGCTTCCAATTTCACACAAAATTGTTCACTTCTCTTTTATCAATTTTCTCTTGGTTATTCTTCCTTCTCTTTTTCTGTCCTCTCCCTCTGTGATTATCCTTTCTTCTGCTTCATTTTGCATGCCTTCCCAAACACGCTCCTCCCTAAATCACTTAATATCACTCATATTTATTGACATGATTTCTTTCTGTTTTCTTCCTCCTATATCTGTCTCACACCTCTATAAAATCTTTTACACACTCTCTCTCTCTCTCCCTCTCTCTCTCTCTCTCTCTCTCTCTCTCTCTCTCTCTCTCTCTCTCCACACGACATCCTCATGTGTACACCAAACAAGGTGGCCCAAAGTATCGACAACTTAACAATTAACAGTTATCTGAGCTTAAGAAGACTTACCAGAAGAAAACTTGCCAGAAGAATGGAGTTCATAGATGCGTTTTGTTAGACAAATATGAGGCATGCTGGATAATCACACACACACACACACACACACACACACACACACACACACACACACACACACACACACACACACCACTCAACAAAACACTAGATCCAGGTACCAACACTCCATTGCGACCCTGACCATAATGGGGGTGACCTCCAGTTCCT
Organism: Coenobita brevimanus; assembly: GCF_032717465.1. Taxonomy (NCBI): domain Eukaryota; kingdom Metazoa; phylum Arthropoda; class Malacostraca; order Decapoda; family Coenobitidae; genus Coenobita; species Coenobita brevimanus. The sequence goes on from NC_137031.1 coordinate 11,318,975, forward strand.
CTCCCATTCACTACAATGGCCAAACCAGTCAAGAAGTTGGTTATGCAGAACAGCAGGCAGGTTGTCCCAGAAAAAAAAAAAGAAAAAAAAAAGAAAAAGAGACATGTTTGCTGGTCGTTGTCACAAAGTGTTTTCCTGTTAACTTTTCTGTGGAAACTCAATTTAGTCGTCGCTCTCAATAAGATATTGAAGTATTACTGTATCAAGAGCTTTTGCAGCCGCCACAGAAGCTTGGAGAAGTCGTCGGCATACGAGAAATGTTGCTGTCAAGATGAAGTTGACCGGGAAAAGCCACCAGAAAAAGCAAAAAATAGGACACCTCTTATAGCCACAATCACCTGTGCAATACTGTAAGGGGAAAGAAATAGTTATTTGCAGGGTAGGTAGAGTACCGAACTCCAGGGGTTCCAAAGTCTATAAACTTTGGATACGAGTGAGTGCACCGAGAAGATGTTTACTTTCAGTCGAAAAATGAGTGGCCTGATACGACCTGACCCGGCCTGGCCCGACACGGCCCGACTGTTGTGGTTCAGAGGCCAATAACGTTTCTACTATGTGAGACAGAGAAGAGATTCTTTCAGCAGGTATTAGACACATTCAATAAATCTTATTAATATTTACTGAAGAGACCAAAGAAACCACTTGGAATCCCAAATCCCAGCTTTCCAAGGGAATGTACCAAGGGCTTCAATTTACATGCTCCACAATGGATTTTATTTAAAGCACTATGAAAGTGACACATGCGAGGGATGAGTTGTTTTTCGTGTGTGTGTGTGTGTGTGTGTGTGTGTGTGTGTGTGTGTGTGTTCTTACCTACCTAATTGTATCTTTACAGGAATGAGTCAAGCTCGTACTCTCCCGTGTCTTAAACCATATTTATCGTACATATCCTTAAATTTGTGAATTGTTTTGGCACACACTATTTCATTCGGTAGTGCATTCCATTGATCAATTGCTCTGTTTGGGAAACTGAATTTCCTTACGTCTTTATCACCTCTCTTCTTATGCAGTTTTTTGCAGTGTCCTCTTGCTGATGCTTCTCCATATGTTAAGTAATCATTTATGTCTATTTTCTCCTTTCCTGATATGCACTTGTATAGCATTATCATGTCACCTCTTTTCCTTCTCTCCTGTAGTGTTGGTAGATTCAGTTTATTTAGTCTTTCTTCGTAGCTTAGGTCCCTTAAGCTTGGTATCCATCTTGTAGTGGCCCTTTGAACATTTTCAATCTTGTCTATATGCTTTTTGAGATGAGGACTCCAGACTACTGATGCATATTCCACGGTTGGTCTAATGAATGATGTTATTATCCTTCTTAGCATGTCTTCATTTATGTATGTGAATGCTATTCTCATATTTGCAAGCAGTGTATACATGTTCCATACCTTCTCGCTGATGTGGTCAGCCGGAGATAGTCTGTTATTGATAATCACACCTAGGTCTTTCTCTCTTTCTGATGTGTATAGGGTTTTATTTCCTAACTTATAATCCCAATCAGGTCTTTTTCCACTTTTACCAAACTTGATCACATGACACTTGTCCACTTTGAATTCCATTTGCCATGTACTACTCCATTCATGAAGTTTATTTAATTCTTCTTGTAGCTCCCTACAAGAGTCTGTGCTAGTAATTCTCCTTTGTATTTTTGCATCATCTGCAAACATATTCAGATAGCTCTCATTTCCAGTGTTACTGTTTATATCATTTATATACACTAAAAACATGATAGGTGCCAGCACTGAACCCTGTGGTACTCCACTAGTCACTTCTTTCCATGATGAGTAGTTTCCTCTTAGTACTGTCCTCATTTCTCTTTTTATGAGAAAGTCTTGCATCCAACAAAACGGTTTGCCTCGAATTCCTCCTTGATGGTACAGTTTCCATAAAAGTCTTTGGTGTGGTACTGTGTCAAAAGCTTTCTTGAAATCTAAATAGATACTGTCCACCCATCCTTTCCTTTCCTGTATTGTGTTTGTTACTCTGTCATAGTAGCTCAACAGATTAGTAACACATGATTTTGCTTTTCTGAAACCAAACTGTCTTTCTGTTATCATACTGTGTTCTTCAAGATGATTTACCCAAGCTTTTCTTATAAGTTTTTCTAATACCTTGCTTATAACACTGGTCAGTGATACTGGTCGGTAGTTGAGTGGATTTTGTCTATTTCCTTTCTTGAATAATAGGACAATATTTGCTTTTTTCCAAATATCAGGTAGTATACCTTGACTCAAGGATTTTCTTGAAAATTAAAAATAATGGTTTACTTAACTCCTTTGCACATTCTCGTAATACCCAACATGAAATTTCATCAGGACCACTTGCTTTTCCTCTGTCTAATCTACTTAACTCCTCCTGTATTACTTTTTCTGCTATTTGTATATCTGGTAGTATGTGTGGACATGCGTGTTCCACATAGTCCCTCTCAAAATTTTTTTTCTTCTGTAAAAACTAATTGGAAATTCTTATTTAGTGCTTCACAAATATCTTTCTCTTGTGTATAAGTGATTCCCTCGTCCGTAATGGATTGTATTATATCTTTTACTTTGGTTTTGCTTCTGATATAGCTGTAAAACAGCTTTGGTTGATCACTACTTTTATTTATTATATCCTCCTCAAACTGTTTTTGGGCTTCCCTCCTTATTCTTGTATAGTCATTTCTTGCCTGTTTGTAATTATTATACGCCCTTTCACTATTGTGTCTTCTGTATCTATTCCACAACAAATCTCTTCTTTCTTTTGATTTTTTACATTCTGTATTGAACCATTTCTGTATTTTCTTCTCTGTTTCTTTGTGCTGTGGGATGTACTTCTGGACTCCTATTCCATAAAATTCACAAAATTTTTTATATACAGCATTTAAATCTTGTCCTCTAAGCTCATTTTCCCAATCAACTTCTAAGAAATACTTCTTTAGGTCTTGATAATTTCCCTTTTTATAGTTTAGGCTCTTTTTGTGACTGTCATTGCTGTGTACTATGCCATATGCTATCCTGAAGTTATAATTTAGTACTGCATGATCGCTTTTGCCGAGTGGAGGGTGATATATTAAACTGTCAATATCATTTTCTTGCCTAGTAAATATTAGATCTAGCACTGAAGGTACATCAAGTCCTCTTTTTCTGGTGGTTTCCCTCACATGTTGCGTTAAGAAAAACTCTTGTACGAGATCCAGGAGCTTTTGGTCCCAAAAGCTTTCTTGGCTATTTATATCTAGAGAATTCCAATTTATATTTGTATTGAAGTCCCCAGTTAGTATAATTCTTTCCGATTTCTCTTCCATTTTTTGTAGTAATGATTTTATACTCTGAACTGTACTCTCTGCCAGGTCCTCATATTCGTCTCTTTCCCATGTGTTTGATCTGGGTGGCATGTACAAATTGGCTACAATTACTTTACCTTCAGATTTGTCGATCTCTACTGCAATCAGTTCTACTTGTGATGGTATATCTAGTTTTATTTCCTTGACTTTTAGATTTTTCTTCGTTAATATTATAATTCCTCCTCCTTTTTTAAAATTTCTGTCTCTTCTCCATATATTGTATTCCTCTAAGTTTAGTATGTCATTGGATATCCTTGGTGTTAATTTTGTTTCAGTTAGGCATATTATTTGTGGTTCATTTTCTCTGACATAATCATTCATCTCTAGTAATTTAGATACCATTCCATCCACATTTGAGTACATCAACTTTATCATCTTGTTTATATATTTGTCATGACATGGTTCTACTACCTTCCTCCTTTTTCTTCCATCCTGTTTGTGTACCACTTTCGTACCTGCAATCCTATTACTTTGTAAAAAAAATTCTTCTTCTCCTCTTCTGATCTTCCCTCATTTTTTGTTTTTGCTTCCTCCCTTTTCTCTTTCAGTAATTCCAGTTCCTCTTGTGTTAGGCATCTTTTTATCCATACATTTTTGAACTCCTCTTTTTCCATAAGATTCTTTGCATTTTTTAGTATCTCTTCCACAGTGTGTGTGTGTGTGTGTGTGTGTGTGTGTGTGTGTGTGTGTGTGAAAAACGTGAGGAAGCACAAATATTTTAGTTCAGTTATTCTTCCGTTATTGTTCAACTAAATCACCAGAAATGATGAAAGTTTACGTCAAGATGAAATTATGATGATAGGCATATATACAGACGCGCGCTTGCTTGTCATGCTCTCACGAAGCGCACTTTACTGGTAGAGATGACGGCCTAATACAGTGCAAAGTTTCGTGTGCCTGCATAAAAACTATGGCAATGTTCCCCAAGGGGGCAGCTTCCCCTCGCTGGGGACATCCGTCAGAGGTCATAGCCAGACTAAAACTTGGCCGAGGGTGAACGTATATCAGTACACAAAATGTCATCCTCCTATGTTATTAAAAAATACTGCATTAAAACACTTTCAAGGACATCCAAGGCTGCCTCCCCCCCTCCCCCCCGAAGATGTGGCGTTAAGGGGTACTGACCTGCCTAAAAGGTGGTCCCAATATAGATCCCCTCCCGTAAGGGGAGGCCCTCGAGGGGTCCATCTTGCTTGAAGTCTGACTCGGGGAGATAACGATTGTCAAAAACTTCATTATCTTAACATTCCTCCTAAAAACAAAGACCTTAACCCCATTCGTCAAGAAAGTACACTAACCCATTGTGTGAACAAGGGAAAGAGGAAGGGAGGGAGTGACACAGTTAGGGACAAATTGTATTTGGCCGGCCACCCCTGTGGGTTGCAACAACATGTCTTATGACATCGCTTTGTACTGTACTAGGAGCATGAAGCCATTGTCGTGAACAAAACATAATTTTCATCGTTTATTCTCAGCTTTTTCATGCCGCTAGCTGAGGACAGTGTTTTTTTTTTTTTTTCTACTTAGGAAAGGCCTGTCCGTCTGTGCTTGCGTTCGTGTGTGCGTGGGTCCGTGCGTCCTTAACCCACCCCGTCCCGACCACTTTTTGACCACTGGTACCCCCCAATCCCGACCATTTTTTGACCCTTTTTTTTTTTTTTTTGCTAAAACTTTCGCTTTTGGTGAGAAACATCGAAAATTCATAGAGAAATCGCTCACCTGAGGTTTAAAATACTCATTACAGGTAGGAGAGCCTCCTTACCTTACTGGGTTTTCTATCAGGCTGGCACCAAAGAAAACGAGTTCTATGGGAGGATAACTATTTCACACCACTCATAAACGGTATTTATTTATTTACTGTTACGAATTTATATGTAGTACAAGAGTATATTGGTTTTCAAGCAGTAATATAGGCATTATAAGCATTGTTTCACTCACTAATACCTGACCTTTTTTTGCCACATTACCTGATCATTTCTAACTGTTTCTTCCTCTAATGCTATGTAAAGTTTGTCCTCCACATTGTCATTGATTGGGGAATCACTCTGGCCCTGAATTTCGTACCATGGCATGACATGGCTATACTGGCCAGGTCACTGATAACAGGTGAATTGTTGAGAAAAGGGCATGAAGGGGGGGGAGGAGGTCATGCTGGGTAAGGCATTGTCTCTGCCTGGCATCTTGTTGAGGAAGGTGTCCCGTGTATACGTACCAAAAATGACTCGCGAAAATTGAAAATTGTGGAAATTATGAACCTTGCAATTGCAGGACGTTGAAGTACGTCCTTGGGATTAGCTGTGACAAAACGTGAGGACGTGGAAGTACGTCCTCGGGACGGCGCGGGTTAACACTATTGTGGGCGCGAGATCTCCTGAATCCATTGACGGCTTTCCATCAACGTCTTGTTAGTGGTGAAGCATGAAGATAGGATGAACTGATTAAGTCAGCTGGGTCAACATACGAGTATTATGGTGTTGACTTAGTTAATTTTTGTGGGTGTGGTATCTCCTAACCAAACATTTGTCAGTGATACAGTATGAAGGGTTGATGAAATGAATAGCTCAACAAAGTAGAGGGGTCAAAAGTCAAGGTCACTTGACACAGTTTATCCTTGTGGGCACAATTTCTCCTGAAACCCTCCAAGGATTTCGACCAAACTTTTGTTAATGATACAGAATGAAGAGATGATGTTACTGATTAAGCCGGCAAGGTCAAAGGATCAAAGATCAAGTCTGTGGTGTGGGTGCAAAATCTCCAGAACCTCTTAACGAATATTGGCCAAATTTTTGTCAGTGATACAGAAGGAGGGATGATGAGCTGATTAGGTCAGCAAGGACAAGGGATCAAAGGTCTTGGTCGTATGGTGTGTCGACATAGTTTATCTTTAGTCTCATTTCAACCCAAAATGAACCCCTTTATGGAGATTTTTATGGTGAGTCCTTGTGCAAGGCATGGCGGAGGCATACCGAGCGACGCTTTGCGTGGACAGCTTGGGGGCCCGAGTTCTCGGCGCATCATTAAAACACGAAAGTGATGGATCAAGAAATACAATGGGATGATCAAATAAATGAGATGTCTATCTCTGTGCAATGAACTTTTCCATGCATATTTTCACAACTCTGAATGAAGCAGTACAGAGAAGATAATGTAAACTTGGTTATTAGTTTGTCTTTAACTGCCATAGGGCTACACCATCCAGCATGGCCATTACAAACATGACTTAAAGTCTCGATTACAAACTCAGTCCCTCTCCCTCCTTCTATTCCAGTCTGGCTTCCATTATTACCGTCCGCCTTTAGAGGTCGGAAGGATAATGGTTTTGCCTGCCCCCTTGTGTGTGTGTGTGTGTGTGTGTGTGTGTGTGTGTGTGTGTGTGTGTGTGTGTGTGTTTACATTATATCTCATGAACGGCTTGAACTATCAACATGAAACCTTTAAGGTATCAAAGTATGGCCAAAGTCTTGGATGAGTTCGAAAATGGGCACTCAGGGTCAAGGTCAAGGTCATCAGAATGGCTGCCATAGGTCAACTAGTTTTTATCGCCCGTCTTTAGCACCATTATATCTCATGAACGGCTTGAGCTATAACAGGAAACCTTCAGGGTATCAAGATATGGCCTAAATCTTGGACTTGGCCAACAGCATATTCTGGTGGGCGATTAGCATTCGGCTAGCGAATGCTTTTCTTTCATATTGCTATGGGTTTAATTGTAAAAGCTGGATTTTTATTCGTTACTTTACTGCATCGGTACGAAATATTAAAACTGCTCATTCCATCTAGCAACATCGTTTAAGGAAAGGAAAGTCGCAGGCATAGGCAAAAAGATAAAGTGAGATTTCATATAATCACATAAAGTAGTTCGAGGTTTGTTAGGAATGAATGGACAGCATTGTATATCTTTGAGGGCTTATGTATTTCTCTTGGTGCACGTCGTCTTCGATTATACTGTCCCCAGTGCTTCCTTTCTTCTTCCCTTAATCGTTTGTCTTCTATATCTTTCCATGCCATAAGGTTTATGCTCCTTTTTCTACCGCCATTATATTCCCTCTCGTGTTATTCTTCCCCTCTCTCTCCTTTCTACACACACGCGTCCTCTTCGCAATTCTACACTTTATTGTTCTCTTACATTTCTCTCTTGTTTCTTTGTCCATACCAATTTTCTTTCACAGTTCCCTCCTAGTGTCACTCATCTCCCCCTCTTTTTTTTTTTTTTTCGATTTATTATGTTTTCACTCCTCTCTTATTTGTCCTTGTTTCCTACTACTCGCGTCTCCCCCCCCCCTCTGTCTGTCTGTCTGTCTGTCTATCTGTCTGTCTGTCTGTCTGTCTGTCTGTCTGTCTCTCTCTCTCTCTCTCTCTCTCTCTCAGCACCAAAGACAGCATGATATCACTTCATCATTACCCACCCTTCACATCCATCAGCATGTTTACACAGTTATTAGGCCCGTCTCACTGATCATTACTTGCTCCCTCTTCAATCAAGTGTTTCGTATACGCCTCTCTCGTTCCCAGTAATTTCTCCTCCCTATCTACCTGTTACCTGTTTTACCTCCCTCCCTCCTTCCCTCTCTTTCTATGTCTGTCACTAAAATATTTTATATAGTAAACATAACGATAAGATCTACTGTAGTAAATGTTTTTTTATACCGGAGTGTGGCGGTAATTCAGGTGAATCCATATGTTCGAGACCGTACAAAATATATATGACACCGTGCGAGCACACTCAAATAATTTAACGCACAACAGTACACTAATATAGAGGTAAATAATCCTAGTCTGAATTCTTGAACGTCGTCATTTTATATGCAGAGAAGAAAGAACCAAGGGATTAGAGGCTGAACCTGAATGAATCCATCGTCGTTCATGACTAATAGAAAACATCGGAATTACTATGAGTTCGGGTTAAAGACAATCTTTTCTTACTTCCTTGTATCCATCGGGCAGCCACATACAGTGCTTGCCTCAGTCTGTGTCACTCACTAACTCATTCACTCAATGAGATAAGGAAGCTTTTTGAAGGCTGAGGTCTATGCCTTACTGGAAGAGTGTCAAGAAAAGTAAAACTTGCATGGTAATAAACCTGCATCCAGCTAGGTTCGAGGGCAATCCCCGACAGAGGGACGGCCATCAAAAATTCCGGCCAAAACCGTCATGCACAGCCACGTTTGTTTAAAAACGAAGTTTTGCACAATGGCAGACCTTCCCTTGGGCCAGGTTGAAGGGAAGCTGTGACTCCCAAGGACTGCCCTGCATGGGATGAGCGCAACCTGGGGGTTACAACCAGACCATTATGAATTGTCACAGTTACATCTGCGCTTGTGAAGCGAGAGCAGGTGTTATGTTTTCAGTGGCATGTGTGTGTGTGTGTGTGTGTGTGTGTGTTTGTGTGTAGGGAGAGGGTGGTGTCAACCATATAACTCAGACAGGTCATATCCAACATAATAACACTGTGAGATGGGGCTGAGGGTCAGCAAGAGAGTAAACCTATTGTTTTCAGAACAATAGGTCAAAGGTCAAGGTCACAGGGCTAGGTTAAATTTTGAGCAAGCAAAATCAACTTTAAGTTTTCACTGAATGTAAACCAAACTTGGAGCATGGATGGCAAGGTTGAGTGAAGTAATTTTGAGTAGTCACTCAAAGGTCGAGGTCACAGGGCAATGTCATGTTTTGATCCATTTATGTGATAGCTATGAAAATAATGCAAAATAGTTTTCATCCAATTTTATCCAAACATGGTGAATGGGTTGAGGGTCAGTCATGGAGTAATCTTGTAAAAACAAAAAATGGGTCAAAGCTCAACACCATCGGGCAAGGTCAGCATCAACAGTTTTTATCAGATATATATAAAAAATTTGTTAAAAGGCTGAAGATAAGGCAAGAAGAAAATAATTATATTGTGAGAAAATCAACACTAAATTATATATACCAACTAACTAGACGACATGATTAGCTATTAAGCGAGTAGGCTCATGTTCGGGGAATTACAAGCGAGATCAATAAAAAACTAATTTACTCCTCTTTCCAAAAACTCGTTTTAATCAATGGCTAACATTCAACAAGTAGTGCCAGGGACAACAAACCTCGCTCAACAGCAGTTATTTTGTTGCTGTTATACAGTATACTGAATGGGTACTGCCATTTAGTGTCACTGCACAATTCAAGTCTAAGGTAATAGCACAAATGTTTTCAAGTTACTCTTCCTGAAAATCAGTGATCCTATATTTGATCTTTCAAGGTCACTCAAGGTCAAAGGTCATGGTGCCAAATGAATTCCCATACGAGACTTCTTATATCTTGATAGTAGTAAATATCTCTTTCTTCAAAGAGTATCGAGCTGAAGTCCCCTGAATATCCGTGACCTTGAGCTTGACCTTTCAGGGTCAGTTACAAAGGTGATGTACAAATTAAAAACCTATATGAGATTTCCTATGTTGATAATAGTAAATATCCCTATTTTCAACCAGTTTCGAGTTACAGCCCCCGGAATATCCCTGACCTTGAGTTTGACCATTCGCGGTCACCCAAGATCAACGGTCATGGTGCCAAATGGGAGCCCATATTACGAGTTCCTGTATGTTCATTCATTCATTCATTGCCAGACGCCATGTATCCCAGACGGGGTGGCCAATGGCTTAGAGTTAATTGTTTTACAGGGAGGGGCACTAATCCTCCACCAACCCCACTTGACACGTTGGGATGCCAACAGCATCTGGTGTTCCCAGGCGGTCACCCATCCAAGTACTAACCAGACCCAACGTTGCTTAACTTCTCTGATCGGACGGGAAGCGGTGTACTCAACGTGGTATGTTCATAATAATTATTATATCTTCAACCGTTTTCAGGTTATAGCCCTCTGAAAATCAGTGACCATGATTTTGACCTCTCGAGGTTACTCGATTACATGCAAAAGTTAATCAGTTTCTTTTGGCATCAGTGCCCACATATCCAGAAAGTTTCAATAATTCAGTCATTATACAAACAAACAAAGAATCTAACAAAGAAACTCAACCAAAAACAATTCCTCGCCAGACTCCATCCGGGTGAGGTAGCTAGCACCAAGTGACAGTGTGATGTGAGAATGTGCTGACAGGATTGGATAGCCACTACTTTTTGGTGTTCAGTGTGGTGATGGTGGAGGTTGTTAGAATCTTCTATGATAGTTAAGGTTTGCTTGTGTGGTGGAAGTTGTGTGTGGGAAGTATTTTAAGTTATGTGACCTGTCTACAGCAGCGTGCTGTGGACGGGGTGCAGAGGTTGGTGGTTTTAATGTGACTGAGCATGTTTTGGTGAAAGCATGTGATTACAATATTAACAAGTTCCTTGTTTGTTTGGTTGTTGGGAAAGGTTTGTGAGGCCGCGATATACCAGTTATTAAGTTCGATATTTATACGATGTTGTGTGAATGATACTGGTTGTACTGCTGATGATGCAAGTGTTGGTATCACCATGCCTCACGTGTATCTAGTGCAGTGTTTTAACCCCTTTCGGCTGCGGCCCACATTATACAAATGGGGCAACCTCAGCGACCAGTGACATTAGACTAATAAACTGTAATGTTAATATATTCAGATTAATACAGATCATTACGAAATATTTAGCGACAATATGGCATGCTTACCCTAAACCTATTTTATTATTATGAACACCAGAGAAATAATGAATAATCACCCGATACTGTATATAATCTTGTAGTTACGTATTCCTCTACATTGAAGTCTCACTTTGCGAAAATGTAGTTACATGTACTGTTTATTTGTTTATGCACCCAGTTTACATGCAACCTGTCACCTACACCAGCCTCTCACTCGCATCACCCTCTGACTTTACCAAGCACCCATCTATACCAACCTGTCACCTGGATTACCCACCCATCTGCTGTACATCACGCAGTGCAGTAACCCTAAACATGTTATAGTAAACCTGGAAAACAGGGAAGGAAGGCTCAGCACCTGTCTCCCCAATTCAGGTTCTAGAAAGGGATCCTCATTAGCCTCATCCTGTCTAAAACCTGATCGAGGCAGAGGTCTACCTTTTTGCCAAATGTTTTTTAGACAAAAATCTTCGGGAAGCCGCAAAGCTCTCTCTCTCTCTCTCTCTCTCTCTCTCTCTCTCTCTCTCTTATACACACACACACACACACACACACACACCACTTCTCTAGAAATATATAAGGTTATCTTAAAACTGAACACCTTGATATGAAGGATTTCGTTGACGTTTAGTACGATTCTTGTATACCCCTTGCGATTCCTCTCATTTGCTGCTTCCCCGAGCCGTAATGGCAAACACTGAGCCCCGCTGTCCCCCACCCCAGTAACATGGATTATGTAAATGGTTGAGGCTGGTGTTCAGCTTTGCCCGGCTCTCACATTATAGGCGGCAATAATCCTTGAAACGCCTGGTGATGACCGCTGAATGTGTGTGAAATTTTACAAGGACACTGATGGATAGATTATGGCGCGACACACACACACACACACACACACACACACACACACACACACACACACACACACACACACACACACACACACACACACAGACCGTGTTAAGCGAGTCAAAGGAGCAGAGTAAGATGGAGTGATGGAATGGGGAATTGTTTGTAGGTGGTGATTCATAGGCGGAGATAGTTTGGTGGATAGTAGAAAATCCCCAGAATTACTGTAAACATGTAAAACCATTAATCATATTGAACCTTAGATCATAATAATTGGCCATAATGAATCATAACTAAGGATGATCATTGTAACATGCAACAAATCACCTTGTCCTTCTTACACGCCAGCCAGTGAAAACCTGCTCTTATACTGTGAACAATTCCAAGCGGTTCTATGCAACACCCATAACTAGGGAAACTCATGTACAGTACGCTCTCTCTCTCTCTCTCTCTCTCTCTCTCTCTCTCTCTCTCAACAATTGGACGTACAAGCTTGCCTCATGGGCATCGTTTCAAAACACGTGAGAGCTAGATAGAGGATACTCAAACAAGCAATGCCCCTTGTATCAGAAATGTAATTTTTGCAGTGTTCGATCATTCATATTAATCCCAATACGAAAAAAAAAAATGCATCGAAATACGAAATAGGCACTTCACTGTGTGTGTGTGTGTGTGTGTGTGTGTGTGTGTGTGTGTGTGTGTGATGTTTAAAAATCTCCTGAATGCCTGCTATTTGGATGAGATTTAATACAATAACTGGTAGTGGGAATGGAAGGAAGTGATTCGATGCACTGGCCAATCCCCAGGGAGGGGGAACCGTGAAACTGGGTATATAGAATATTATTTTATTTCCTTGAATCGTCTAAGATCAGGCTTTGGCAGGAGCCAAGCTTTCACCATTGGGCCTTTTTTAATATGACTGTATTCTGTAGTGTATCTTTTGTGCTTTTTGTATACATTTAGTGATAATGGAAAGACAGTTGCTTGATGCCAAAAAATAATTAAACATATATTATTACTTTGGACGTCAGATGAAAGGTACTAGTTTATGATCATAATGTGTAAATAGGTCAGTATGGTTTGTGTGTATGGCGATAGAGGTGAAAGGTCTTAGAAAAACAAGAATTTAATTCTTCAATGTCTACTGAAGTTAACTATGAAACTGGATACACTTATTTTTTTTTAATTTATTTATTTTTTAGTTTTTTAAAGCTCGAGTTCAGTATCGTGTCCACAATAAGAGTCTGATGGGCGCCAGGCTGTCAGCCTCGGATTTTTTTTAACGGTCATAGTTAGTCACGTCGGTGAGTCAAAAATACACAAATTATTTGCGGTAAAGAAAGCAAAATTATGTGTCATTAATATTTCGTATAGAAAAATAACATTACCGTCAGATAAAAACTAAGGATTTATAATAAAAACTTTATATTCAGTTAATAATATCTGGGTACCAAGAGGACTCAAGTCACACAAAGTTTCTTTACAAGAAATTTTCAAAAAATGGAGTTGAAATGCATGCATAACATTTATGTTTTAGCAATTCATGTTCCCTTGGATTTCTTTATTTGCCATAAAGATGGAATAAGATTTGAATACGTCATCAGATTCACTTTCATCATTTTGCCATAGTGACATATGTCTTCAGCACCACAATTAGAGAATGATGTTTTATCGGCTCCACACCCTCATGCCACAGTCTTTAATATGTCATGTGGCCCTACCTGAGAAATGACAGATACAGGTGACAGAGTACATTCCTTCATTTCTCATCCCTAGTCAACGGGGTCCACCGGTGGAGGACACATCTCCAGTCCAGACTTCCATAGCATTACCTGCATGTAGCAGCAAATCAGGTGCTGTTCCAAAGCATCATCTGTTCGTGGCAAATTCGTAATGCATGGGATTGTTTTGCTACTACTGAACACTTTGTACAGTACCGGGGTTGATCACTTTTTACTGGTACTTTTGAGCCATAAAGGTATTAGAAAATTTTGATCCCTGAATCTATTATCTCTTTTCTGCTAGATCCCTGTTCACCAATTATCTCAAGTCCAAGATCAAATTCCTGAGGCCAGTGTTTTTACTTTTTCCAAAAGGATAGGAAATAATATCACTGCCAGTCAGTCCATTCAGTGCTATCATTGCAATGTTAGGATATCATTGCACTTTGCTCCCAGTTTAGTTGCGGCTGCACTGACATCAATAACTGTACCATCAAATTTCTTAACTGGGATCTGGGCTGCAGGTTCTGGGTCCAGTAATAATAGACCAGCATTAAAGAGATGTCATTGTCATCACACCGCACCCCTATGTGATTTCTATCATCAGTGTTCAGCTGAAAAAAAAAAAAAAAAAAAAAAAAAAATGATGATAGACACATCAGCTTCCTCGCGATTATATAGCTTCGCCTTTTAGCCAATCATTTAACTAATATGACCACTTGGATCATGGCTGCACAGTTAAACTCCTGTTTTTATTATTGGCATTTTTCATGATATAACTACTGTAGGTGGTAGAGGGGTGACTGAGATCAACTCATAAATATTATAAGCTTGCCCACCTGCCCTGCATTGCCTTTTATGGCTTTTCACAGAGTTCTTTGAACATTTTTCAAATACAGTTCAACATATACAGGACAATTGTAATATGCTAGTTGGTTCCCAACTTAGGCCATGTAGAGTGGAAGATCAGCTCATTTCCATCCACCAGTTGTATGTCTACGGGCACTGGCTCTTCCTAGCTTACAAACAGAATTAGTATGAATGAAGACTTATTGGATTTCCTTAAAAGACCATCCTCAACAAACAAGGAGGATGATAAGTGTCAGTTCAAATGAAAAGAGTAATGCGAAGGTGATTTCTCTCTTTTGTGTGCAAACAAGTAACCACGTATACAGTCTGTCCATATAACACTGTGTAACAAACTTAAACCAATTTTTTGTTTATGTTGATTTTCATGCTATTTCTGATCAGTGTCAATGCGTAGATTCCGACTACGCTAGTCGTTTTTGTGTAAATCTAGACTTACAGGAATTATGCAACAACATATGTATCATACAAGGACAAGATATGCAACTTGTTACCATTTCAAGAATGTTGAGAAGGTCAAAGAATTTACGTGTTTCCAGGTGTGTATAATGAATATAGCTAGAAAATGAGCAGACAGTAACATACAAGGAGTGCAGGGCACATAGTATCTAGAAATACAGTTTTGATCTTGACTTTCTTCTGTAGCTGTGACAATTGCACAACAATCCCTAAATGTAATCGCCCATTATCACCTAATTCCACCTGCCCTGATATCTGGTTTCCATCAGCAGAATGTCCTGGTTGAACCGTTTGCCTTGATCCTCGCTGACTGCACCCAAGTTGGTTTTGAAGAAATGAAGGTGGGAATGCAGATAGTGCTATTTGACTGACACTCTGCATCCACGCCGGTGGAATGCGCCGATCAGGTCATCGACGAATCTGGTCAACTCTGGTTGCCAAGAAAATCTTCCACAACCCCTCTGAAAGCATTCCAAGCACGCTCTTCATCATCGGTCATTTTACCCTGGAGTTCACGACTTGCACTCATTCTTCGAACTTGCGCCTAGGTGAATATGCCAGCTGTCACCTTTGCCACGCTCAACTTGGGAAACATTGATCGGATATGCAGAAACGCATCACCATCCTTGTTGATGGCTTTCACGAACTGTTTCACAAGACCAAGTTTTATGTGTTGCGTCGGTAGCAATACCTTCACTCTGGAGATCAGTGGGGCTCTCAGAACGTTGCACGAGCCTGGTGTGAGACTCTCTCTGTTAAGCCAGTCTTTCCTCACGAATGTTCTGCACTGCTCTGGCTGTCCAACAAGCATTAAAAAAAAAACATGAGCACTTTGTATAACCGCCTTGCATTCTAAGTAGGAACGAAATCATTTTGAAATCCCCACAAACCTCCCAGTTGTGATCTGAGTACTTAATCTTTGTCAGACAAATCTTCACATTTTCAAAGCGTTCTTTCATTTCCACAGAATGTGCAACTGGAATTGATGGGAGTTCATTGTCATTATGCAAAAGTACAGCTTTTAGGCTCTTCACGGAACTGTTTATAAAAAGTCGCCATTCTGAGGCCTTGTAATCCACTCCCATGGCTTGGAACAAACCCTCAACATCAAAACAATAACACAACGAGGTTTTTTCACAAAATTTGAAAAGGATGCATACTTGCCGTGGCGATTCCTATAACTCAAATTGCATCTGGGATCCAACAAGTTCCATTCACTTAGACGTGATGCCAGCAGCTCAGCACTGGACTTCGTGAGTCCTAAATCTCGAACCAAGACATCCATTTCATGGTGAATGGGAAAGTGTAGAGTGTCTCCAGAACATTTTCCAAGATACGATTCATTATCATTTTCCCCTCTGTCATTATGATGTCCTCATGGTCAGCCATTACGTCAGCCATTACATTGGCATGCGGTAACAAGACTGGAAATAAACAATTGCCAATTGTTGAAAAAAAAAAAAATAGAGATAGACAAACAAAACATACACCATTGGAATCAGCGTGGAAAACTGAGTCTAACAAGACCAAACAAATTGAATAAACAAATCCTTTTTTACACAGTGTAATAGATTGTCGTTGTACCAATCTGCACTCCGTTCTGATAATCTCCATTGTGTTGACGTGATGATGGACAGAAGCATGAAATCCATTTGGGAGAGTGTCCTCAAATTCTGATGTCATCCCCTGGCCTATTCCAAATGCTTTATCCACAATAACCTTGTCACTGGCCATACGCCCATTCACACTATTAACCACCTTATTGGCGCAACATTTCAGTGGTTGGATGTGTTTTGACATCTCATCTCTCAGCTTCTGCTTGTTTTATTTTTCATCATATTTGTTTGTAATTTGTCATCTAAAATGTATAAAACTCAGCCTCATGTTTTGATGATAATTTAGGAATCCTCTCACTAATCTGCAAGTTAGTAAACCTAACCCAAATACTGCAAAGGTTTTGGTTCACATATGCTGGTGGTCGTCACCGAATAAGTGTAGCCAGTGGGTTAATACACATAATATTATAACTTTATTTCACGTAAAAATCATTTATATATATATATATATATATATATATATATATATATATATATATATATATATATATACATTTGCAATAAAATAAATCTATTATGACATTTTACTGCTACAACAACTACTACTACAGCCACTACCACTAAAAACACCACTACTTTCAGTATTTATGGGAGTACATGATTGATTAGTTTCCAACAATGTATTTTTGCCAGAATACAGTATAACTGGTTGAATTTTTAACCTATGGTGAGCTCGGAGTGTTGTGGTAATGAATGTTTTTTTGGTCACTTCTGACACCGTATGTGTTAAATTACTGAAGGAGAAATAAAAGCCAAATAATCTACTTGTACCCCTTGTTTCCGGCAAATTCAGTAATATAACTCAGTATTAATTACCACCATGACAGGTTGTCACCCATCATATTCGAGGTACCCTAATGAACTCAGATCTGTTAATATATATAGGCCCCTCTCTCTCTCTCTCTCTCTCTCTCTCTCTCTCTCTGGGGTGGACGATGGTGTAACGGTAGCACACTCGCCTTGCAAGCGAGAGTTCCCGGGTTCGATTCCCGGGTCGACCACGAGACCTTTAGGTACGGTCTCCTTTGCTCTAGCCTGTTCATACCTAGAACTAAAAATAGGTACCCGGATGTAAAATCGACAGTTGCGTGTCGTATTCCGGGGGAATGTTTGGGAGCTTACTTTCCTTGTCTGTTCACCATTCCTGTGTGTTTGTGTTGTCCCCTGCCCAGTGCAACTGCCCAAATAACTGCCCACGCATGTTGGGTTAAGCCCCGACGCCTATTCCTTCAACTAAAATTCACTTCCTCACCAACTGATTCTTCCCGTGTCGCCCTCCTTCCTTCTGACTTGGTGGTAGTAACCCCAACATTTTGGAACTTACTTTCCTTGTCTGTTCACCTCTCTCTCTCTCTTCCTAATTTTACGGTAAAGCCGTATTTTGGTTTGGGGGGACTAGATTCTTCTGTGCAGATGGATGAAAGGCCAAGTCTTGGGTCAGGGTCCAATACTGTTGTCCTCCATCCTTTCCACAGCTGACCACCTCTTTTCTTTACCCATCAGCCTCTCTCTCTCTCTCTCTCTCTCTCTTTCTCTCCTTACCTGTTTCCCTCCGTACTTTTTCTTTTTTCCATATCAGTCCCTTTGTGTTTCCATGAAAGGTCATTCATTGCAAGTATTGTTCTTCCGTGCGAGGTGATGGGGTAAAGCAGGATTCGGCAGCATTTCTTCTCGTCCACTGAATTCGATTTCTTCCCTTCACATTATTTTCTCGATTCTCTTTCTGTCTTTCTTATCCATATTTACTGCATCTCCCTTTTTTATCACATCAACAACTTCAACTTTATTTTCTTTAGTTATCCTTGTACATTTATTTATTTTTTTCTTTAATCTCCTTAACTCCTATGGTGTCATGAAATATTTTTGTTTATTTCTTTTCATCACCAAACAAGTCTACTGATTTTAGGATAAACGTGTCAAATTAGGTGGGTTACATACAGCCTGTATTAAGCCTTTCACACCAAGAAGTCCATCTCAAGAGAGGTAAGATCGTCCTGGTGTAGCATGAGTAAATGTATATATATATATATATATATATATATATATATATATATATATATATATATATATATATATATATATATATATATAAAGGTCACCTGATTGAAGGGGTAAAAATTAACAGCAATTATGTCTGTCGGAAGTAATGACCGCCCTCTCTCTCTCTCTCTCTCTCTCTCTCTCTCTCTCTCTCTCTCTCTCTCTCTCTCTTCGAGTAATACTTTTCGTAACGTTTCCAACCCTAGCTATTTTTCTTTAGCTTATTTATTTATTTTGATCGATCAACTTTCTCCTTCGTTCACTCATTTCCCCAAATTCTCCTTTTTGGTTTCCAACTTCAGCCCATTCCTATTATTTCTTCCGTCAGTTGTGTCCCCTTCTCTTGAATCGTTCAGTGTTTATATTTCGTCAGTCTATATTTTTCTTTATCTTTTTGTCTACATTGCCATTGCCAGTACCCACCCTGTATCCCTACACCCACTGGTCTTGCTCATCACCTACCTACTCTTCTTTACCTTCAGCCATTTTCCGTTTTCTTCAGCCACTAACTTTCTCTTCAGTCACACTTCTTACTCTTTATTTGCCTTTCTTTCTCTTCATTTACATTTCTTTCTTGTCATTCATATTCTTTTCACATCACGTATTCTCCTTTCTCATCTCTCTCTCTCTCTCTCTCTCTCATTAGCCACTGTTCCCTCTTCATGTCCTCAATTTCCTTTTTCCTTCCCCTTTGAATTAACTTGGTGTTCATGTACTACATTTAAACTCCCCTCTCGTTTAACGCTCTCATTCCACTTTTTCTTCCTCATCACAAACTTCCATTCCTTATCAACGACACTCTGTCAGTCCCGAATGTCTTCATTTGTTTCTTGCTTATTTCCCCTCCTTTTCATTACCCGTCCCCCCCCCCCCCCGGAGGGGCTCGGGGACTGGTGTTGTTTTCACTCGGTTTGTCTATTTGTTTGTCTGTCTGTGTCTGTTTCTCTGTTTGTTAATAATTTTACGCGAAAACTACTGGTGCGATTTTCATTAAAATTACAAGGATGATTTGCTGTGACCTCCTGATCACCTGACTGAATTTGGGGCCAAGGCCTGGGCTGTAGTCCCAGAAAAAAAATAAAAAAATAAAAAAATAAAATTCGCCGTAACTTCTTTCTAATTCGTCATATCGACATGAAACAAACAAACAAACAAAAAAAGTGCATCTTTGAAATCTGCATCCTATAACATGCATCATTACATCAGGGAGGTCACCCCCAGTTAGCGGTGGGGGAGTCAATGTCAGGTGGGTAGGGTCTAAAATTTTAAATGGGCATAAAATCGTCAATTTTCACCCGACTTACTCCAAATTTGATGTGTGACATTTTTGATCAGCTATCGTGTTGTGTTTATACTTTAGCACTAAACTGACTGCCGGGGACGGGTTTGCTGTGCCTTGGCACCGCTTCTTGTTCTTTTAGCTAATTTCCTCCTTCAGCCTGTGGCATTCTTTATTCTCGTTTGTTCTTCCTCTTCACATCATTTCTTCTCGTTTTTTTCTTTCTTTGGTCATTGTTGTCCTCCATGCAGCTTATCCGAGAGATTAGGCTATGACAACACATTCTGACCAATACTTTATGAGAAACCAACTTAGCTTTTCCAACAACGCCGCAGTTACAGATACACAATGCTGCATATAACCCCATTCGGCTAACAGCGACCTATAATATCATTACAGCTCGGGTTTTGAAAGTAACAGCAGTTTTTGCTCATAATTATCTCAATTTTTCTTTCCTCACTGGATGGGAACAAGCTTTTTCCTCCTAATTTTCCCGCAGATGTAAGACTTCCGAAATGAAATTTGTATAAAAAAAAAAGAGTGGCATGAGATTTATTGCGTCCCAGCCGAGAACCATTATGTGCTGGCGTCCGTCAGAGTCCAGCACACCTGACTGATTTTAGGAAATATGAAAGGCCGTTGACTGACACCTTTACCGCCTCCCCTCACCTCAACCCTCACTAAACTGTCCCAGGCTGAGGACGTCCGCCAATGAAGCATCATCACAGATACTTGTGACCAGGAACTGGAAACATGATCTTGGGCACCGGGTAAAAACCTGATTGTTACAACACGAACTACGTACGAGAACATCAACAGCTTATCTTAGAATGAATTCGAATGCTGCGTGCACTGGTCATTGATATTTTTGAGGTTCTAGCGAGAACAGTCACCTGAATAATTTCAGATTTACTTAGTCCTTTAAGGGCCAAAGTTCCCATTTGGAAACATTAAAATAAATACTAATAAAAAATCAGTTTATTGATGATTTTCCTACCTTGAATGTAAAAATAACTTAATTTTTTTTTTTTTTTATATGCGAGGAAGAAGGAACCAAAGGCCATGGCCCGCAGTAACAGTTCCCTCCAAGAGAAAAACAAAATACAATAGAGAGCCAAATTCAAGATCCGATCATTTTGAGATGCCTGGACACACTGCGTTTGAAAGACTGGAGATCATAGGCAGCAGGAAATACAGACAGAGGGAGACAGTTCCAGAGTTGACCTGTTGCATAAATGAAAGACTGGGAGTAACGGTTAACTCTTGCATTAGAGAGTTGGACAGAAAAGGGATGAGAGTTTGCTGCCAGACGGGTGCTACGCGCCCGTCGAAGAGGTGGAGGAATGCAAGCAGACAGTTCAGAGGAGCAGTGACCATTAAAGTAGCGATAGAAAAGAGATAAAGATGCAACAGTGCGGCGAAGAGACAGAGGCTGAAGGGAGTCAGTAAGAGGAGGAGAGTTAATGAGACGAAAAGCCTTTGACTCCACCCTATTGAGAAGAGCTGTATGTGGGGAGCCTCCCCACACATGAGAGTTGTACTCCACACAGGGGCGGATAAAACCTCTGTATAGAGTCAACAATTGTGCAGGGGTAAAGAAAGAGCGGAGTCGGCTTAGCACACCCAATCTCTTAGAAGCAGATTTTACAAGAGATGTAATATGATCTTTCCAAGATAAGTCCCGAGTAAATGAAACCCCAAGCATGTTCAAGGATGATGCAGGATTAAGCTGAATATTATTAAACATTAATGGGTATACCTGTGGAAGATTTTGTCGGGTTGATAGGTGTAAGAACTGAGTCTTAGATGCATTAAAGACAACCATATTATTTTTACCCCAGTCAGCGATACGAGCCAAGTCAGACATTAGGTGTGCCATAGCCTCATCCCTTGTTTCTTGAAGCAACTGTTGAGATGGGCGTTGCGGGAACCGAATGGAAAGGTGAAGGGTGGAGTCATCAGCGTATGAGTGGATAGGGTTAGATGTACAGCTTAGAAGATCATTGATGAATAAAAGGAAGAGAGTTGGTGATAGGACAGAGCCCTGAGGAACACCACTGTTGATAGATCTAGGAGAAGAACGATGGCCGTCTACAACAGCGGCTATAGAACGACCAGAAAGGAAGCTAGCGATGAAGGCACAGATAGAAGGATAGAAACCGTAGGAGGGCAGTTTGGAAATTAAAGATTTATGCCAGACTCGATCGAAAGCCTTTGAGATGTCAAGTGCAATGGCAAAGCTTTCGCCAAAGTCCCGAAAGGAGGATGACCAGGAGTCTGAAAGGTAGGAGAAGATCGCCAGTGGAGCGTCCCTGACGGAACCCATACTGACGATCGGAAAGAAGGTTGTGATAGGAAAGATGCCTTAAAATTTTTCTATTAAGAATTGACTCGAAAACTTTTGAAATACAGGACGTTAAAGCAATTGGACGATAGTTGGAGGGTTGGGAGTGGTCACCCTTCTTTGGGACTGGCTGAATGAGAGCAAACTTCCAGCAAGAAGGAAAGGTACAAGTTGACAGACAAAGGCGAAAGAGTTTGCCTAGGCAGGGTGTAAGCACAGAAGCACAGTTCTTGAGAACAACAGGAGGGACCCCATCAGGCCCATATGCCTTGTTAGTACTGAGGCCAGTGATGGCAGAAAATACATCAACTGAAGAAATTTTAATGTCAGCCATGAGGAAGTCAGAGGGAGAAGTGCTGGAGGAACAGCACCGGAATCGTCTAAGGTGGAATTGGAGGAGAAAGTCTGTGCGAAGAGATCTGCTTTATCAGTAGAAGAAATAGCTACAGAACCATCAGAGTAGAAAAGAGGAGGGAAGGATGATGAGGTAAAGTTGTTAGAAAGATTTTTGGCAAGGTGCCAGAAGGAGCGGGAAGAATTCAAGTTGGAGAGTTGAGAGCATTTAGTATGGATGAAATTATTTTTAGTAGAGCGAAGAACAGACTTAGCACGATTCCGGGCAGAAACGTAAAGATGATGTGATTCAGGTGTGGGTTGGCTCCGGTACCTTTTGTAGGCCCTCTCCTTGTTGCGGACAGCATTAGAACAAGCGTGATTAAACCAAGGCTTTCTTGCGTTAGTCAAAGGATATGAGAAAGGAATGTATGCTTCCGTGCCCGAGAGAATAACCTCCGTAATGCGCGAGGCACACTCAGATGGCTCCCGGCCATGGAAGCAATAATCATTCCAGGGAAAATCAAAGAAGTACTGCCTGAGGGCCTCCCAGTTCGCGGCTCCAAAGTGCCACAGACGACGTTTCCCTGGAGGGTCCACAGGCCGTACCGGAGTGATAGGACAGGTTAAGGTAATAAGGTTGTGATCGGAGGAGCCCAACGGAGAGAAAAGATTAACAGAGTAAGCAGAAGGATTAGTTGTGAGGAAGAGGTCAAGTATGTTGGGGCTCTCTCCAAGGCGGTCAGGGATACGGGTAGGGTGCTGTACAAGCTGCTCTAGGTCATTAAGGATAGAAAAGATGTAGGCTTGTTCACCAGGTGGATCCGTGAAAGGAGAGGAGAGCCAAAGGTGGTGGTGAACATTGAAATCTCCAAGAATGATTTTTTACCACTCCATGTATTTCTCTGGCCATCTATCTACTGCCAGACACCTTAATCCCCGTAAGGGGTAGCCACAAACAAATCGCCTCCATGTCACCTTGTCCCCCGCCATTTCACTGCCTTCCTCCCCTAACTCACGCCCCCCTCTCCCATATACCTCACGACTCCTTCCCTCTATTTAAACTTTGGCCTGCCCCTCCCTCTGCCTACCTCCACCTCACCCACATACACTCGCCTAGGTAGTCTCTCTCTCTTCATCCTCTCCACATGGCCAAAGCACCTCAGTGTATTTCCCCTAACGCTTTCTGTCATATTCACATCCACACCACGACGCTCCTTCACTTCCTCATTTGTCAGTCTGTCTCTCCAGGTAACTCCATATGCTCCTCACAAATAACTAATTTCCATTGCTATCACTCTTTACTTGTGTCCTTCCAACTAGGTCCGAGCTTCACTTCCATACTTTAGAGCTGTTATCACATTACTATCATGCAGCGACTTTTTAACTTCCATGCTCACTTCCCTATTCCTTATCACTGCTTTCAAAGATCCAACAACCTTATTTTTTTCTTGAATTGTTTATTGCTAAAATCTTTAATCGCTACTGAGGAAATATGTATTTTTTGGTATTTCCGTAAAAAGTATTGTCCCACTTTAAATCATGAATAGACTAAAAGAGTATAACTTGGTAATGATAAAGAAACATATTTTTAATGTTCCCAAAATGGGAACGTTGGCATGTTGCCCTATAATATTTACCAATGTTTCTACGGGAGTTAGCAGGTTTCAAGTCGAGTATTACATCACTGCCTTACAGCCTGACATACTTGATTCAGCTGGACTTACCTAAGATATATAAAAGATCACTGGTCCTGCTGTGAATATTATTACATATTCACTCATCCTCTGACGCAAATCCCAAGAGTTTGCTGGCAATGGAAACATCGCAGTTTTACAGGTTAGTTCACTTGTTTTCTGAAATTGTTTATGTGATGCCAGTGATGGCTACGTATCTCATTAGATGAGTAATTGTTTAACGTGACTGATGTTTATTTACCTGTTGGTGTTTCGAAGAATAAAGGAAATGCCCGTTCTCTTCATTACTCCATTTCATATTTATTGTGTGTGATTACTGGCAGTGATATTTCTGATGATATTTGAACTCACACATTCACATTGTATCAGTAATCCGATTCATCAGCTTAATAATTTATCCATATTGATGCTAAGGATGCCATTCTTTTTTTTCCTTTTTTTTTTTTCTTTATACCGGAAGAGCGGTGTCTTGATTTAGATATCTTCAAACAGCCAAAGATGCTGCTCAGAGAAGAAAGAGTTACAAAGTGGACGTGGCGCTGCTGCTTCCTGCAACAATTCAGCCTATTGACAGTGATGAGGGTGACGATGACATTCTCGACAAAGACTGTGTGCCAGATGATTTTAGTGATGAACAGGAAGTTCACGAAGAAGTAGAAGAGGAAGGATAGATGTAGAATGGAAAGGTGTCTTTACATCCCATTCAGCTCCATCAACGGTGGATGAGGAGCAGTGTGGCAAGGATCCATCTGGATTATTTAGAATTTTTTTGGGGGGGCAGAAATTATCAAATATCTGACTGAGCAACCTAATTTGCACGCAGTGCAAAGTTTCATGTTACAATGGAAGAGATGTGCAAATTCTTGGGACTGTGGCTTATAAGTGGGTACCACAATCTGCCATCTGAAAATGATTAGTGGTCCACAACTGAAGACATGGAAGCTCCAGTGTTTGGCATAACAATGAGCTGGGACAGATTCCGGAATGTCAAAACGTGTCTGCACCTTGCTGATAATAGTATCTTGGCTGCCTCAAAGATTACCAAAGTATTGCCTTTGCCTGAAAAGTAAAAAAAAAAAAAAAAAATGTCAGCAGTTTGGTGTATTCCACGAGTTAACGAGTATTGACGATCTATGATTCCCTATCGCGGTCATCACAGTGCATAACAACTCAATAAAGAACAAGCCAGTAAGATTAGGATACAATGTGGTTGCTGCGTAGTGCAAATGGCTGCCCATACAACTTCTCCATCTGCTGTGGTTAATAGAGTGAAAGTCATCGCTGGGATCCCGTGTTGGCAATGAAATTTTGCAGCCAGTTGAGAAGGATAAGCAACATGTTGTCCTCTTTGATAATTTTTAAAACACGCCACAAACAACTGACAGAAGTGACTCAAAAGGATATTCGAGCCTGTGGAAAGATTCGTGAAAACAAAACAGGATGCTGTCCTCTCCCACCAAAGAATGAAACTGACAAGCTTGAGCGAGGATAGTTTGACTACAAGTCAGATGGTATTGTAGTGTGTGTGAAGTGAACTGACAACTCTCAGTGGCTGTAGCTAGTGACTGTCATGGTGTGAATCCACCTCAGACAACAGAAAGGCATGTGAAGAAAGAAAGCAGCAAGCTAGTCTCTCAGCCGTATCCAAGATGCACAATAAAGGAATGGGAAGCATTGATGTTTTTGACTGAAAGTTGGCATCCTGCAGACCAAGACTACGTTCAAGGAAGTGGTGGTTGAACATTGTTTCAAACATAATGTATGTGGCAATTGTAGCGGCTTTAGGTTCCACCAACTTATAGAGCCATCTGTAGCAACAACACACCTTCAGTTCAGGAGAGAAATTGCACGATCTATGATAAGGGTTGAAGAACTGAGGGAGAGACTTGGAGGGCCATCGGCACACCCAACCAAAGCAGTGAGATATGATGGAGTCATTCACTTTCTGGTGGCATATTTACAAGGTTGATGCACTCTGTGCATGAAGAACACACGGCTGAAGTGTTCGAAACGTGAAAAGAGACGACAAGAAAGGTGCAGTGAATCCTTCCACCAAAAGTATAACACGTGATGAAGTATGTGACTATAATCTGTTTGACTGACCTGTGCACCTGAGATGTATGGGGCAAGTAGGGTGTGTTTGATTCGCGACTGCTGATTGGCCGCCGATGATGTCATTCAAGTACACCGAGGGTGGACGCGGTGCAACATACAGATGTGGGTGTACACCGTTGGTGGATAATTTGCTTCAAATGTAACTCATCGTCTCATAAAACTTTATAATCAACTTTAATTTTCATTGATAAGTATGTTTTTAAAGCTACTTTTGACGTCTTTAGCTGCAGAAATAATTCCATATTTAAACTGGCTGCTTATATTTCAGGCAATTTAAAACATAAATATATTGTTAAAATAGGAGCTGTAGATTTACATCATCGGCAGCCAATCAACAGCCGTGAATCAAACACACCCTACTCGCCCCATACATCTCAGTTGCACAGGTCAATTAAAGAGGGTATAGTAGGAATGTGGCGAGTTGTAATTTTGGTATTTCAAGAGCATTGAATGTTTATTATACAGAATTTAGTAATAGAAACTGAGATTAATGTTATCATACAGCATTATTCAGTTAGAACCCAGTATATACAAACAAACTGAAAGTGGACGAAGATTGTTTATTTCTTTCTGGGAAATATTAGGAGCATGAAAAGGCCAACGTTTCCACAGTGAGAACATATCTGAAATATATAAAAACAAATTTTTTATCTGTTAATTCTGCTTCTGATCTAAAAAAAAAAAAATACTACCAATATGAACATGCATTCTAATATATAAGAAATTTCGATCACGTTATCTTAGGTCAGCAATTAATCATATTTAAATGATAGTTTTCGAAGAAATATCAGTCAGCTGTGTCCTCAGTTTCACGTACGTCATGCACCAACAAATTCGTTTGTATTCCCACACTCCTTAGGGCTGGCCTAGCATTGCCTCTTCCACCTCTTCCACCTATGTTACGATGTCGTATGCAGATGAACCCATTGGTCTCAG
Source organism: Coenobita brevimanus (assembly GCF_032717465.1). Classification (NCBI taxonomy): domain Eukaryota; kingdom Metazoa; phylum Arthropoda; class Malacostraca; order Decapoda; family Coenobitidae; genus Coenobita; species Coenobita brevimanus. The sequence goes on from NC_137031.1 coordinate 11,346,138, forward strand.
TTATATATATATATATATATATATATATATATATATATATATATATATATATATATATATATATATATATATATACATCATCATCATCCGGACCTCCTTTCCAAATGTAGGGGAGGATGAGGAGTAGCAACGTCCAGACAGCCTAAACTTACCCAGATCAATGGGCTGCGCTTCCATTCACTCATCATTCAAGCTCACAGAAATGTGGCTTCATCAGACAGGCCAATAAACTTTCACCAAGTTGTGAGGCTTTACACATGTCTATCTGATAGAGACAATCTGAGTGCTGTCACGATAAAAAGGGGTGCCAAATCCCTGGTTATGCGCTTCACACAAAATTCATCCAGCCAGCTCGGTCTCTTGTCAGTCCCTTAGCCTCACCAACTACCATACCTCTCTTCCTCACACACTCATCCACCATATCCCTCCACCTTCTTCTTGGCCTACCTCGTCTCCTCTCACCTTCAGATTCTCTCAGATATACCTTTTTCACCACACTATTATCATCCATTCTCTCCACACGACCATACCATCTCAGTACACTCTCTTCAATGCTGGTGTCCACAGACTTCTCCACTCCGCATCTTCCGCAAATCACATTATTCCGTATCCTGTCCACTCTCTGTATTCCATATACATTCCTCAACAGTCCCATCTCCACTGCTCTTACTTTTAACTTTTCATTTTCATGCCACACCATAGTCTCACATCCATATGTTAAAGTTGGCACTAACACTCCTTCATGTAAGCACCGCACAGCTGCAACACTCGAGCTTCTGTTTCTTCTCAAGGCTTTCATTGCACCAGGTACTTTTCTTTCTTCTGCCACTCTATTTTCCACTTCTTTGGCACATTTTCCTCTCTTTTCTATCACACTACCCAGATATTTGAACTCTCTTACCAATTCCAGTCTCCACTCACTGTAACTTCACTTCGGGAGTTACCTTCTCTCTCAAAAACCATCACTTTACTCTTTTCAAGATTTACTCTCAAGGCACGACACTCACAGACATCTACAACACTATAAACTAGTCTACCAAGCTCTTGTCCGGTATTTGCAAATGGCATTGCATCATCAGCATACAACAATTTAATATATTCCATCCATCACCATTCATTACCATAGCCATCCCACTCTGATCACCCCATCCATATATTGCATGAACAACCATGGGGACATCACACAACCTTGTCACACGCCCACACTGATCGTGAACCATTCAGTTAGATACCTCTTTGCCCTTACACATGCCTCACTACCATCATAAAAACTCTTGACGGCACCTAGCAGCTTACCATCTACTTTGTACAAGCACAAAACATTACAGAGTCCTTCTCTGTCTACTTTGTTGAATGCTTTTTCCACATCCATAAATACCATAAACACCTTATAGTCCTTCTCACAAGCCTTTTCCACTATCTGTCTCACTGCAAATATTTGATCGACATCCTGTGCCACTGTTAAAGCCACCCTGTTCAACACTCACCAGGATTTATGATCTCTCTCTTACTATCTCCATAATAATTCTTCATATAGGCCACCATCAGTGCCACACTCAATAGACTAAAGCCACGATAATTCTTGCACTCATTTCTTTCATTTATATTTTTGTACCAGGGTACAGTCACTGCCCATTTCTACTCAACTGGCACAGTTTCACTCATCCATGCCTTCTTACATATCTCCACCAAGCACTTCATTCCCCTCTCTTCATTACACTTAATCATCTATGCATACTCCTCATCAGCCCGAGCTGCATTCCCATTTTTCAGCTGCTGCACAGAGTTCTTCACCTCTGCGAGTGTCACGTTTCCTGGCACTGCATTCCTTCTCTGTACACCCCTGAAACCAATCATGTTAACATATATATATATATATATATATATATATATATATATATATATATATAATGTATTAGAGCTTCGTAGCCAACATTTATATATATGTAACTCTTGATTCTTGTAATAGGTGAGTCTTTAGTTTTGGTTAAAGTTATTTTCGTATTTGAAGAGAAGGAGGAGTTAAAGATGAATACAGGGAGTTGATCTTGATTTATTATTTTCAGAGAAAGTCTAAGTTGAGCAGCATATGTATTATACAGAGACTTAATATACTAAGTAAGTCTAATTGGACCCCTCTTCTTATTCGCTCTCTCCACTACCTGTCGGTTCTATGGCCAGTCTCCTTCTGAGCTCAAAATTCCTACATTCTGGTGTAGCAGGGGTCGTGTCACGTGTGCTCTACTGTCGTGGAAGCTTCTAGAATACTGTATGTCTGTGTGTATGTACTGCTTCCGGTGCAAGATCAACATTCCTTAACTTAAAGAGTTGCAAGCTAATTTCCCGTTCCCACACCTTGTCTGATGCTCTGTCTATCTATCTATCTATTTATCTATCCATCATGCTTTCTGTCATGATTTGTATTTATAATATGGAGTCGTGACATCGCTCGGTCACGCGGCTGGTGGTCCTCTGACAGCAATCATCATTGACATATGCTAATCTATTAATATATAATATTCCTCTTCTTCACTCTTAATACATAATATTGACTATAATATTGTATAGATATAATATTGCAATGATCCGGTAATAATACATTTTAAACAAGTTGTATACATAATTGAATAAATGCACTATAGTTAAATTGACTGTATAACATATTGTAAAATGCATATGTGTAACAGACTTATGCATATAACTGTGCAATGGTAATACTGCTACGTCATTACATTACATATGGAGTTATCCCTTTAGTAATGTCTAATATTTCACCTAACTTGTGTGATGATTCTAGTAATATAGAATTGTAGTAACATTGTATGAATTGTTACATAATATAGTAGTAACATTGTGGCAATGCATAACTGTAATATTGTATTAATTGTTACATATTATTGTAGTAACATTGTGGTAATGCATAACTGTAACATTGTATGAATTGTTACATAATATTGTTGTAATGCATAACTGTAACATTGTATGAATTGTTACATAATATTGTGGTAATGCATAACTATAACATTGTATGAATTGTTACATAAAACTTTGGTAATGCATAACTGTAACATTGTATGAATCTGAGCTCAGAAGGAGACTGGCCATAGAACTGGCAGGTAGTGGAGACAGCGAATAAGAAGGGTGGTCCAACTAGACTTACTTAGTATATTAAGTCTCTGTATAATGCATACGCTGCTCAACTTAGACTTTCTCTGAAGATAATAAATCAAGATCAACTCCCTGTATTCATCTTTAACTCCTCCTGCTCTGCAATTACAAAAATAACTTTAACCAAAACTCAAGACTCACCTATTACAAGGATTAATTGTTACATTTATATAAATGTTGGCTATGAAGCTCTAACATTGAATAGTGGCAGTGGTGGGATGAAGAATGTCGCTACTTGTAGGTGCGTGTAGAAGATTATACAGATGACTCGCAGAGTTGTTACTTGTAGTTGATCGTAAATGGTTGTAGTTTGTTAGTTTGTCGTAGAAATTAGAAGATTATTTGTATCAATATTTTGTTAAACTACTGGCAAGGCGTCGTGTGACCTCTTCACCTCTACATGTGATGATCGGGCAGACGGAGAGGGGGTTGGAGAGAATACTGTCAGGAGCTAGTTGTGAGTTGTTGTTGTAAGAGGTATTGTTTGTTTTCAATCTTGATAATGTAGAATCAACTGTACTCTCGTAGACTCGTAGGCTTGTAGACCCGTAGGCTCGTAGACTCGTAGACTTGTAGACTTGTAGGCTTGTAGACTTGTAGGCTTGTAGGCTCGTAGGCTTGTAGACTTGTAGACTCGTAGGCTTGTAGGCTCGTAGGCTTGTAGGCTCGTAGACTCATAGGCTTGTAAGCTCGTAGGCTTGTAGACTCGTAGACTCGTAGGCTTGTAGCTTGTATTTTGTAGGAATTCACTGTAGAACTGAAGCTAATCTTGGTTAGAGTTTCACCTGCCTTTGTAGAAATTCACTGTAGATTCGTAGGCGAGGTTCGTACGTTCACTGCCGCCATATCTTACAGGAACTTTGTAGCTTCTTGTAATGTGTTTTGTAGATCAGTTATACATATATTAGACTCATGGACGAGCGGTTGTTATATGTGAGTAGTTTTGTCAGTAGATAATCTTCGTTCTCTTTTGTCATCCAATGACAGGAGAGGTAAAGATGAGTATGGGACTATTTTTATTTGTCTTGGAAATATTAACAAAGTCTCTCAAACACGCGTGAAGTATAGAGTAGAGTCCCGTTAGCTACATCCCTGTCTCGCTCCCTCTCTCTCTCTCTCTCTCTCTCTCTCTCTCTCTCTTTCACCCTCTTGCCCATGTTGCTAGCTTCCTTCTCCCTGCTACCTGCTGGTTCTATGGCCAGTCTCCTTCTGAGTGCAGATTCCTACATTCTCGTGTAGCAGGGGTCGTGTCACGTGTGCTCTATTGTCGTGGAAGTTTCTAGAATACTGTATGTCTGTGTGTATGTACTGCTTCCGGTGCACAATCAACATTCCTTCACTTAAAGAGTTGCAAGCTAATTTCCCGTTCCCACACCTTGTTTGGTGCTCTGTTTATCTATCTATCTATCAATCCATCATGCTTTCTGTTATGATTTGTATTTATAATATGGAGTCCTGACATATATATATATATATATATATATATATATATATATATATATATATATAAAGTAGTCCCTCATCTGCACTCTAAGTATCCGGATACGAATTTACTTACTATTATCCTGATGTAAAAGTCCCCAAGAACTTCAGCCAGCCATCCAACATGTTCAAAAATTCGGTATCATGGCTGCTGGGTTCGAGCCATCAGCAGTAATTAGTCTGTAACTCACAACCAGAGCTAAAATGCCTGTCCATCCCTGTACTGAATGGTCAAAGTTGTGTCTTGTCCTATCACTCCCAACGAACCTCCAGCGCCCGAGTAATATGACTGTAACCCACAAGTGGTGTCAAAACATTCTTACGCATCCCCACCAAATGTTCAGTGTCCCGCGACCACCGGGCTAAGTCTTTTCCAACCGCCACCACCATCGAACACAGGACACAAGCCACGAGTACATGTTCAGTGACAGCAGCCGTCTGCCTCTCTACTGAACATTAAAAGTCCCCCGGTCATGGTGAGTTGTGTTTTCACATGGCAGCTCGGTGTCTAACAGACAGCAAGCCACGGGTAAATGCATGGTAAAAGTGTTCATCCACCTATTGGCAGAAGGGGAAGAATCTTGCCAACAGCCGCACTTTCCCCTCCCTCCTGTCTCTCCTCCATACCCTCCCGGCTCCCCCCACACTCCCTTACTCCCTACTCTCCTCCGTGGTGATAGCACTGACTCGTGTGTATTTTTTTTTTTTTTGCAATTTATTTGACTACTATTGGTCGTATCGAAAATTTGAAGTAACCATGGATAGCTTATGAAATTCTGCATCTAGACATGTGCTTAACTCCTGGAAAGTCCTAGCAAAATATTGTACTAGGATGGTGGGAAATTATATGAAGGTGATTTTACTCCTGAACACTATTATTGCCACATTTCTGTACTTTTACTTCTCAGTTTAATGTGTTTTTATTAGCATATCTTATAGTATAAACACCAGCGAAGATGATGGTATACGATTTATACCAGTATAATCAATTTACAGTGGCAAATTTGGCCGTGGATTTATTTATTTATTTATTTTTTTTGAGCCCCAGGAACAATCACTCATTACAGACAATAGCTTTTCAAACTGTTGTCGTTTTTTGTGCATTCTTGTTGTTTATGCATTGTTATCATGATGTTTAGCATTAATATGAATATTCGTATGCCTGTTTTGATGTCTCAATATGGCAGAATGACCGGAAATTGCACAAATTAGGTGGGGAACTGCACACACACTAGTGAATAGGTGGGGTGTTTCTTGGTTTTCAGTGTTTATTCATGGTTTTTCTTGGTGTTTAGCATATTACTTTGGATATTTCTATGTGTGTTTTGATGTCTAAATATGTTAGATTGACCTGAAAACAGTGCCAAAATTAGGAGAGGTACTGTACATACAGTTGTGTATAGGTCGGATATTTTTTTTGTTTTCAATGATTTTTTACGGTTTTCTTGGAATTTAACATTACTTTGGATATTTTTATATGTATTTTGATGTCTAACTATGGCAGATTTACCTGAAATTAGTGCCAAAATTAGGACAGGTGCTGTGCATACAGTCGTGTATAAGTCGGGTGTTTTTTGGTTATCAATTTGTTTTTTCATGGAATTATTGGTGTTTAGCATTACTTTGCATATTACTATGTGTGTTTTTATGTCTAAATATGACAGACTAACCTGAAAAAAAGAGCCAAAATTAGGAGGGGTAATGTACATAAAGTGGTGTCTAGGTAGTTTTTATTTTTCATTGTTTTTGCATGGTTTTCTTGGTGTTTAGCATTACTTTCGAAATTCCTGTGTGTTTTGATGTCTAAATATGACAAACTAACCTAAGAACAGTGCCAAAATTTGGAGGGGTACTGTACATACAGTGGTGTTTAAGTAGGGTGTTTTATGGTTTTCAGTGTGTGTGTGTGTGTGTGTGTGTGTGTGTGTGTGTGTGTGTGTGTGTGTGTGTGTGTGTGTGTGTGTGTGTGTGTGTGTTTGCATGATTTTCTTAGTGTTGAAAATTATTTTGGATAATTCTATTTATGCTGTCATGTCAAATTATAGCAGAATGACCTGAAAACACTGCCAAAATAAGGAGGGGTACTGTACATAGAGTACTGTACAGGTAAGGTATTATTTTGTTTTCAGTGGTAATTCTGTATGGTTTTCTTGGTGTTTAGCGTTACTTTGGGTATTTCTATGTGTGTTTTGATGTCTTAATATGCCTGAATGACCTGATAACACTGCCAAATTAAGCATAGGTGCTTTACAAACAAGTTAGGTATATGTTGGATGTGGGTATAGGTAGGGTCTGGGTATGGTAGGGGAAGTGTTTATTATCCGAATGTTGCCACTACCTGGATTTGCCCTTGGCTCTGTTATGTCCGGAAAAATGAGGGTTTGGTGTATATATATATATATATATATATATATATATATATATATATATATATATATATATATATATATCATCAGCAGTTTGAATGTCCACTCCAGGACCGGCCTATCCTGACCGAAGTGGGGATGATACAGCCAATGTATCTCTACCAAGTGGCTTAGGCTGTCTAGCAGAGGTTGTTTGTAGGGTGAAAAGTGCTAAGTGTGATTGTAGTGATGGAGTGGCTTTGGATGTGTGTGTAATCTGTGAACGAATTGTAATCGACCTGCACAAGCCGACTGGGCGCAAACATATTTTATAGTATGCGACACTGGTTCAATCACAGCACACGCACACTTTCTGCTCCATATATATATATATATATATATATATATATATATATATATATGTATGTATTTGTGGTAGGTGGGGACACTCACCATCCCCTTACTCGATGTAGTGTTGCTCTCGGGTGTCTGCCCTTTCCTCTCGTCCATCCTTCTTTCTTTCCATCCTCTTCCATCTTTCTTTCCTACATTCTTTCCTCGTCCTTCTGCCTATGGGTGACATTAGACACCCTCTTCTGTCTTTCTTTCCTTCATTCTTTCCTATTCTTTCTGCCTGTGGGTGACTCTACACTGAGTGACAAGCCAAATGGTTTCCTGTAAACCAGGAAACTATTTACTACTCTGGGTGGTAACCATATAACCAAATTTTGCCGCCTGGTGGTTTAATGGGTAATTATGGTGCTTGAATCGGATTGAGCTGGTGAAGGTTTATATTAAAGGAGTGGTTGGGGTTCGTTGCTCACGTAATGCCGCTCAGGGATGAGTGAGGCTGGTCGCTCTCATGTTAAATGTCAGGACCAACTTGCCTAGCTCCGGGCTCCTACGCTGCTTATGGAGCAAGGTCGGATTGGATGATGAATGATGAATGAATATACTAGACACATAAATAAATAAATAAATAAATATATAGATAGATACATAGATAGACAGATAGACAGATAGATAGACTGATGTATGTATATGTATATTATGGTAGGTAGGGGCACTCACCATCCACTCACTCGATGTAGTGCTGCTCTCGGGTGTCTGCCCTTTCCTCTCGTCCATCCTTCTTTCCTTCAATCCTCTTCTTCTTTCTTTCCTTCAGTCTTTCCTCCTCCTTCTGCCTACGGGTGACTACACCCCCTCTTCTGACTTTCGTTCCTTCATTCTTTCCTATTCCTTCTGCCTGTGGGTGACTCTACACTGAGTGACAAGCGAAATGGTTTCCTGCACACCAGGGAACCATTTACTAAGCGGGGTGGTAACCATATAACCAAAGTTTGGCGCCTGGTGGTTTAGTGGATAATTACTGCGCTCGAATCGGATTGAGCCGGTGAAGGTTTATATCCAATGGGTGGTTGGGGTTTATTCCTCAGGTAATGTCACTGAGGGATGAGTGAGGCTGGTCACTCTTATCTTAAACGTCAGGACCAACTGCCTATCCCCGGGGTCCTACGCTTCTCATGGGGCAACGTAGGATTGGTTGATGGATTACATTCTATCTGTCTATCTATCTATCTATATATATCTACAGTATACAGGGTGTTCCAGAAATATGTGCCGAAAATCAGGGGATGTATTGCTGACACATAATTGAATGTAAATTACTAAATGACCATATTAGTAAATCTCAATAGTTTTCGAGTTACAGCACCTAACAGGTCTGCTTGAATGTTTTTGACTCCGTGAAGTGCTCGTAAATGAAACATTTACCAAGGACAACGTGATGTATTAACAAAATAAAACAGTATTTCCAGTATGACAGTAACATTTACAGTAAATGTTCAAAATTCCGCCCTCCTTGCTCGATGCACGCTGCAGCCCGTCGCAGAAGTGACTGACGCAAACGTTCGAAGACCCCAGGATTGTTTCGTACACGTGCTGCGCTGTCCTCCACACGGCGCCACGATTCCTCACGGTTAGGAATGTCTGTAGCGTACTCTTCGCTTTTAATGTGTCCCCACAGGTAGAAGTCCAGGGGAGTGATGTCAGGAGACCAAGGTGGCCATGACACTGGGCCGCCTCGCCCAATCCATCGTCCAGGAAACACATCATTTAAGTAATCCCTTGTAATATGCCAATAATGGGCCGGAGCACCATCATGCTGAAACCACATCCTTCTCCGTATTCCAATGGGCACATCCTCCAGCAGCAGTGGTAGTGTGTCCTCAAGAAAAAGTCTGTATGTTGCACCATTCAGCCACTGGGGTAGAAGGTATGGACCAATCAGATAGTCACCAATGATGCCTGCCCATACATTGATTGTAAATCGTACCTGATGACCTCGTCGAGCCATTACATGTGGGTTGTCACCAGGCTAAGTATGTCGGTTATGTAAATTAATGGTCCCATCTCTCCCGAATGTTGCCTCATCAGTAAATAGCACAAGTGCTGGTAATTGACAGTTTTCAGCATGCCTCCTTAACAGTCATTGGCAAAACTGCATCCTTGGAAAACAGTCCACATCAGTTAAAACTTGTACTTTCTGATGGTGGTATGGATGTAGATGACGTTGATGTAGAGTCCGCCACACTGTCACCACTGGCAGCTGCAGAGCATGAGCAATCTGTCAATTACTTATTTCAGGATCATCATCAATCATTTGTGGTATCCGGTCCTCCATGTTGTCCATGTGAATGTCCTGTGGTCGCCCTCTGTCACCCGGAATTGCACGTTGACGAACGGTACCAGTCTCACGTATACGACGATCAACTGCGAGAAATGTTCGCCAGTGTGGCACTCTGCGGTTTGGATAACATTCCCTGTACAGCCGTACTGCTGCCGCAGCATTACCCCTAGCTTCACCCAGTGTCAGGTGCATATCTGCATAGTCACCATTGCAGTATTGCTCCATGTCTCCTTGCGCGTGGTTCACTAAAACTGATTGATCCACACGTTCAGCTCTCGATCTCTGATAGACGGGTGTTGCTGGGTGAGTGAACACCCGTCCTTCCACTACCCCTCGACATCACCTTGCTGGTTCGCCACCCCCACCCTTCCTTCCTCATACACCATCCCCACTCAACCACCCAGCAACACCTTTGTCGTTTATGGCATGTTACCACGTAAAGGGTGATAACACTATCTGATACTGCACACACGAACGTATCATTACGATTCTTATAACTAACTTATGTACAGGCTATCACATACTGTACATTCTACAGCTTTCGGCACATTCCTGACAAACTTGTCAACTTTGCTGTGTGCCGTATTACTTTATGGTCGTTAAGTAATTTCACATCTGTCTCAGACATTTTGTACAATCCCTGGATTTAAACACATTCCTTGCAGACCTCTGAGGTGCTGTAACTCGAAAACTATTGAGAATTGCCAATATGGTCATTTAGTAATTTACATTCAGTTATGTGTCAGGAATACATCCCCTGATTTTCGGCACATATTTCTGGAACACCCTGTATATATATATATATATATATATATATATATATATATATATAGATAGATAGATAGATAGATAGATGAAATCCCTCCAATATCTGATGTAACAGAGCCAATAGCATGTCCGGAAATTGGGTGGTCGGGGATTTGGGAAACTGCCTCCTGGACATGTACAGCTCCGTTCAGAAGTTCGTACTACACCCAAAGTGGAAGGCACAAGCCTCGGTCAGCTCTTTCTGGACGACATGTTAATACCTCGACCCGCTCGCCACCACAGACAGCAGCAAATACCGGAACAGTTTCAGTCACACGACGAATGTGAAATTTGAGATGAAACGGATCTTTATACAGATATTGGCAAGTATTATTACATATTAATGAAGGAAATACGTGGACATTATGCGGTTGTGATGAAAATATGTATACAAGTAATAAGTTACAATACACAAATAGAGGGAAATGAAGTCTGATATGAATCAATAAGTGATTTGTGAGCTGACTATTCTCCCCTCCCCCACACACACACAAAACACACACTGCACATACAAACACACACACGCACACACAAACACACATACACGCACAAACACACACACACACACACACACACACACACACACACACACAAACACACGCACACACAAACACACACAGAAACACACACACAAACACAAACTCATAAGAACAACAACAATAACAACAACAGCCACCACCACCACAGTCTCCGCCACTTGCCACCCACCACAACCACCCACCACCATCAACGCCGCCGCCGCCACCGCCCACCACCACCGCCGCCACCCACCAACACTCACAATCCACCATCACCGCCGCCGCCGCGACCACCGTCCACCACCACCGACGCATTAACAAATCGCATAATTGTGCAGGAAAAGACATTGCAATAGTTTACTTCATCCGTCCTGTTTGTATGGGAAGGCCAAGGAACACATTATATTTATTACGTGTGAGTAATCTTGCACCTAATAGGAGGAGCATAATATATAAGCATAATTATACGGAAGTTTTCAGACAAAAAATGGATAATTTTATTTTTATTTCTATTTTATAGTAAAAATATATATATATATATATATATATATATATATATATATATATATATATATATATACATATATATATATATATATACACGAGTATAATCTATAGATATAATATTTCTATATCTGTCTCTATACCATATCTACTTATCTATATCATATCTATATCTATATCTTTATTATATCTATCTATCTATCTATAATATATGTCTACTGTAACTTATATCTATCTATTGTGTCTATTATATCTATCTATCTATCTATCTATCTACAGTATCTCTCTCTCTCTCTCTCTCTCTCTCTCACTCTCTCTCTCTCTCTCACTCTCTCTCTCTCTCTCTCTCTCTCTCTCTCTCTCTCTCTCTCTCTCTCTCTCTCTCTCTCTCTCTCTCTCTCTCTCTCTCTCTCTCTCTCTCTCTCTCTCTTTGACATGCATACATATCCTTAATATAATGATAACAGTTGCTAAACTTTTCACATCAATATCGGGTCCAGCCTCCCTCTTTGTCATTCACTGCTTGCAACCTATCAGGCATGGAGCTTACAAGGCCACGGATGAAGTCGTGTTTGCGCCGGCAAAGTTCCCACTGGGCGTTTACGTGGTCGAGGAGATCATTTCTTGTCCTCTCGTCTCCTGGCTGCCAGGTATTAATCATGTCAGCCCAGACATGTTTGTTACATTTAGATTGGCCCCTTTGGCGGGCCAGTCTGAGAGGTGAAGTATGTCTTGTCTCTGAAACCACTGCCGTACTACACGTGCGGTGTGGATGGGGCACCGGTCATGCATGGAAACTACAGGTCCATCTTGGAACGGGAAACCCTTTGCACGTAAAGATGGCAGGGAACGTTCCTCCAGGATATGGACACATTGTTCAGCAGTAAAACGCCCCTCGATGCTGAACATGTCACCCAGGCCATGTAGAGTCAGGTATCCCCAGATGTTACAGGTAACGTGACCCGATCGTGCCTCCTCACAAATGTCGACCCTCTCGCATCAGCATGCGAAATATATATTTTCTATTGTTGCAGCCATTAGACAGAATACTAGGTGATGACATGCCCCCCTAACCTTATATTATTTAGAACTGATCACAGTTTTTCTCGGCACTAATGTCTTTATACAAAGAAAATAGAGGCAAAGAGTAGAAGGAATCATGTCTTTTTCCAGGACAATATGAACAGAATAAGACCAAAACAAGGGATCATGATTATTTTAGATGCCTGGTCATATTGCCTTTAAAAGACTGGAAATCAAGGACGGAGGGGTATGCAGACTGCGGAAGACAGCTTCATTATTGACCTATTCCATAGGTGAAAGTCTGAATATCGGTTAATTATTGTAACAGCGAGGAAAGTAGTAGCCCGGGGCTAGGCAAGTTGGTTCTGACTTTTAAGATGAGAGTGACCAGCCTCACTCATCCCTGAGTGGCATTACATGAGCAATAAACCCTAACCACCCCTTCTGTCACAAACCCATTTTGTGTTGGGTCCATCATACTGTAGTGAAGGGTTTGGAACAGTTTGAGGATGATAGGCTTGAAAGTTCAGTAGGTTTGTCAAGTGAGGTAGTTCAAATGAAATGGGAATGCTCCACAGTACAATATTTTACATGCTGTTAAAGTCCATTATTGTCAGTAGAAATAGATGACAGTGAAAATTAGCTTATTATTAGCTAAATATTGAACCATTAGCCTTCTTGAAGCACACACTTCAGACTTCATCTGTCTGACTTGCAAAATACAGTAGCTGATAATCAGGTGATTAATAGTACAGTATTACTCTTATTGCAGAAAGTCATGTATCAGTTTTATGCACAAACAAGTCTGTAGGTGGTGGTAATTATGACCTTACTGGGCTCAACATCATCATTATTAAACTCTTCACTGACATGAGTACAGTAGAAATGTAAATTTAGCATGGTTAACTTTCGAAGCTTAATTTTCGAGTCACATCAAATATCTACCAGCTTGCAGATTTCTGTCACAAACGTGTGAGTTTTTACAGGTCAAAGTTGGAGTTTGGGATTTAAAATGCATCTAGGACTGCGTTGTTTCAGTTCACAAACACAGTCTGGCTATGTAGAACCAAAAAATTGCAGCTACTGATAAGTGTAAACACAGGTCACCATAAAAAACCATCTGATGAAAAGTCATGGCCCTTTTGTGTGCTGAACTGGCTGTATACTGTAAACTCTTGAGTTATTTATTTATTTATTTTTTTATCAGATTTACGGAACTGCTTCACATTACATTCATATGATATTCATTTTTATGTCAGAATTTTGTCATTCAAAAGTAATTAAGTAAAGACAGAAATAAACATGAGCTGTATCATTAATGGTGTATAATGTGTCAGGTGTTCATGAGGTCAAGGAATTGGTCACACGTAGGTCAAGAATGCATGTGGTGACATTTAGTCCTGCTCTAACCTCAGCAAAACAGCACGTAAAGAGCAGCATCGCATTTTGCACATTATACTGTACAGTATACAGTAATATAAAAAATGAATGAAAGTAAGAACCTGAGTGAATGAAAATGAATGAAACTTAGACACTGCGTGAATGAATGTGGAGGCCCCAATTGTGTGCATTCTGTGTATCCTTTCTGCTAGAAATTAAAACTGTCCCGATCTACCCCCAGCAAAACAACACATGAATAGCAGCATTGTATATTTGTTTCGTTTTTAAAGGCTCCAATATGCTTGCATGCGTCTGCCTTGGTCATCTAATGGCGGCTCTCCATGCTGCACGATCCATTGCAGCCTCCCTGTTCAGTCCCTTAACCCTGAGGTCACACTTAATGACCTCGTCCCACGCCTTTCTCGGTTTACCCCTCACAACCCCACCCCTAATATTAACATTTATCACCTCCCTCACCCAGTTATCATCCCCCATCCTCTCCACATGTCCAAACCATCTCAATCTATCTCTCCTCATCACAACACCAATACACTCCAGTCCCATCCTACCTCTCAACTCTTCCATCGTAAACCCAGCCCCCTCAGACCTTGCACGCAGGGACGCACTACACATCCACCTAATCATTGTCATTTCTGTATGTCTGAGCTGGCAAATATCCTCCTCCTTCACTGCCCAGGTCTCATTACCATACAGTATTACACTCCTAACACATGCTGCATACAAAGACCCCTTAGCACGTAGGGAGAGCCCTCTCAATGTCAGAAGAGGCAACAACTTCCAACCACTTCTCACCCTAGCCACAGAGCTAGCTCCAGCCCCACCTCCAGCACACAACATGTCTCCCAAATAACAAAACTGTTCCACACACTCAAGAGATTCACCAGCAAGTTCAATCTTTTCACGCCTGACATTCTCCACCTGCTCTCCCCAACACGACGTACACATAAAATCAGCATTATCTCGCAGTCTACCTCTGATACCACTACATCTCTTGTGCACCCATTTATCACAAACACCGCACAAGATGGAATTACTTCCCACACCCTTGTGGCAAACTGCACATGGCCACTCTCCCTCATCTTTGACAGTACAGCCACCAGCCCTAGATATCATCACTTTTGTTTTATCTGCATTTACCCTTAAGCCCTTGTGCTCCATACCATCTCTCCACTTCCTAAACCTTTCCTCCGCCTCCCTTTCGTTCTCTGCAATCGACACCAAATCATCAGCATACAACATCTCCTACGGGAGTCCGTTTCTAAAGTCACATGAGAGGGCTTCAAGTACCATGATAAACAATATGGGACTCAAAACTGACCCCTGATGCACACCAGCATTCACAGAAAACTCATCACTCAAATCTCCATTCACTCTCACCTGGGTGTGAGCACCTACATACATAGCCATAACCACCCTAACCAGCCACTCCTCCAAGCCAAGCTTTCTCAATGCCCATTTCACCACCTCTCTGGGGACTCGGTCAAAGGCCTTTTCCAAATCAACAGAAACAAAATACAGATCCCTTCTCCTACCAATATATTTTTCCTGAAGTTGTCAAACAATGAATTGCACATTGCAATATATGTGGGCAAGCAACGTTGGGTCTGGTTAGTACATGGATGGGTGACTGCCTGGGAACACCAGATGCTGTTGGCATCCCTACGTGTCAAGTGGGGTTGGTGGAGGATTAGTGCCCCTCCCTGTAAAACAATTAACTCTAAGCCGTTGGCCACCCCGTTTGGGATACATGGTGTCTGGCAATGAATGAATGAAATGAGGTGAACAGAAAACAGATGACTGCAACAAAGACGAAGCCTTGAGGGGGGGGGGAGGAATAACAGTACGGAATTTTATCAGTAATAAAAATGGTAATATCATATACCTGGTGTTGTTTCTTCTCCAGCAGTGAACCCTACCATGCGAGGTGGAGGAGAAACACTTCTCATCCATGAAGATGACCCGCGACCAAAAGTCTAGATTCTTCTGAAAGTAGCATTGAGCAAAGGCTAACCTCCCCTCTCTGTGTTGTTGTATCAGGCTTTCCATCATCGCTGGAATTCTATAGTATATGCCAGCGTCATGCAGCCTTCGCCTGACAGTCAGCGCGGACACCTCTAACTGAAGACTGCCCTTATGGCCACAGCGATCGTAAGAGGTGTTCCCCCTGCTGCTGCGACAACAGCAGCATCTCCAGCCTAGGTGGTTCTTTGAGGGGCTCCCTCAACATGAAAGTATTCGCTATTAGTAAATATGGCACTAATAAAAATCAACGCCAAAAGTCTAGTTTGGGAAAACATTACGAGTATGTATACTTGTGCTGAAATATATTGTATATGAAAATATTGTTACAAGGGCAACTGTTGTACTAAAAAAAACTGCTGCCTTAGCTAGTGGCGTAGCGAGACTAAAATAATGCAGCTCAAGGCCGGATATCCTAGTGTCACCCCATCACTGCACGGGACAGCCCTGCTGAGGCAATTGCTTGACCGTGGTTCAAGGCTCTGCTTGGCCAGACAGACCAGGGTTACACAACAACAACAACAACAGCTACATCAGGAGATGGGAACTGAAGTCTCGTTCTTAGAATGACTAGGACTGATTTGTATGTGACCATCATAAATCAAAACCCTGTCAGTTCCATCCAAAGAAACGTAAACACAAATATCCATTTCATTGAGATGCCTGGACGCACAGCGTTCGAAATAATGTGGCACTATGCAATGGAAAAAGACATCCTAAGACATTTCAACAATTAACTAGTCGTATACAAGAAAGGCAGATTACTAGTTAACAGATGCATCACAGAGCGGGTGAGAGGATGGGGCAAGGCTAGTGCCTCGTTTCAGTCGTAGTGGGGGAGAGATACAAGCAGAGAATTCAGAGGAACAGTGGTGTGTGTGTGTGTGTGTGTGTGTGTGTGTGTGTGTGTGTGTGTGTGTGTGTGTGTGTGTGTGTGTGTGTGTGTGTGTGTGTGTGTGTGTGTGTGTGTGTGTGTGTGTGTGTGTGTAGAGGGAGAAAGAGAGACAGGGATGGCCCGAGGAGTATGTGATTGGGGGGAGGGTAAGGACAATGTTGACAAATTTGATCCGTTTGGCGTTACGGTTTGACCAAATAAATAGATGGAAACAAACCAAATTTATGAGAAAGTAATTTTTATTGTAACAGACTTACAGTATTTCCTGGAAAGTAATTTATTTACTGGTGACAAATTTAAACAAACTCTCATTCTGGATTTCTGGTGCATATAGACACAATTCAAAATTGCACTACTGTTCACTGATTTTCAGTCACACAGTGAGAGAAACAAGATGCGTAAACTGACTTAAAAAAAAAAAAAATAACATACACATACACAAATCACACTTGGTAAGTCAAATAAGGAAAAAGGTGAAAAACGAATGTTGAGTCAACTTGAAGTGAATGTGGATAATGGATTAATAAGGATTCAGCAGTAACAACCTGTATATATAGATTGTGTAATGATAATGGCTTTTAGAATTTTATTCATGTTTTCATGAGTTTCCACCAATTTGCAGTTTTTTGGAAGATCCAACTGATCAGTTAGGTCCTTTCACAAGCTAGAACCATCAGATAATGTAACGTTTTTTCTTTGGTTCGGTTTCACAAATAGGCCTATGTTTTTAAAAGCTTAAGCCAGCTAAATGACTTCTCGATTTTTGACCAACTCAGTAATTCTTTGACCAACTCAGAACACACACTGCGGGGGGGGTGACCCCCCTTTCACGGTCGGGCCATCCCTGGAGAGAGAGAGAGAGAGAGAGAGAGAGAGAGGCCGAAGAGAGTCAGCAGAGTTAAGGAGACGATCAAAGCCTAAAGAATAAGTACAGTATGCATCAAAATCACTATTACAGATCACTTTCATCAAGATGCAAAATAATTTCCAAAGATCATATGAATACGTGAGAGAGTTAATTGCTGTAGCTCAGTACCCATCTCACCCTTGCAATTTCATGTTGCATCACCGCCATCCAAAATTAAACAAACGAACAACTGTCCAACACTACACAGAGTATCTCGGCAACATACCCCCTTCTCCACCCAATAATACAAATCACAGATCACCCAACACTACAAATCACAGACATACAGTGCATAAACACAGCCATTAGCCACCACAGCCATCCAAACCCAGCAGTCAAACAGCATCCTTCGTGAACCACCACCAGACATACACTCCTCATCAAC
This sequence comes from Coenobita brevimanus, assembly GCF_032717465.1. Classification (NCBI taxonomy): domain Eukaryota; kingdom Metazoa; phylum Arthropoda; class Malacostraca; order Decapoda; family Coenobitidae; genus Coenobita; species Coenobita brevimanus. Next base: position 11,364,284 of record NC_137031.1, read on the forward strand.
CCTACCCAGAAAGACACGAACACACCTATACTCATTTTTTTTTTTTTTGATTGAGGCGAAGATGCACTTGACAGGTTGGTGATGATTGGCTGAACGCAACATGTCCAAATAACATCCTCGTATTTCAAATGATTACCAGGTAATGTCACATTACTTGGTAATTTTTTGCAATACACCTATGTTACTCGGACATGTCGCATTCAGCCAGTCATCATCAACCTGTCAAGTGCATCTTCGTCTTAAAAAAAAAAATAAATAAATAAAACAGTATAGTCAGACTACGATGTAGTCACCACTGTTCCCTGCTACGGTTCCGACACAAAATACAACTCACAAACAAGTTACTTTGCCCACACTGCAAGGCAGCCCCCAACACCACAACACATTCATTCACCACATGCACATCACTATTGCAATACAGTCTTTCAATATAACCTCAACCAAAGACTTTTGGAAACGATGGGTAGAAGCTTCTGATTTCCACTGGGATCGCAACGAGATGAACCTGGGGTTGCAACAACAACAACTACAACATCCAAACCTCCGCCGACTTTCAAACTCGACTTTACGTTTTCACCACCTTATCAAGATCCTTTCTTTCTTCATGAAGACACTAACTGTATATCATTATATGTTATCAATAAGCCTCCTCACACCAACAATTTTTCAGCCCCTATTATTCTCCATTCTCTCTTCATGACCACACCAACTGTTTATGTTATCAATAAGGCTCCTCACACCATCAATTTCTCAGTTCCTATTATTCATTATTTAACCCACTTTACACACGCCACACACGTTCCAAAACTGTCCCATTTCCAGTGCCCTTACTCCATAATTTTCGTCCTTATGCCATACTAAGAGTTTCAAGTGGTTACACACCCACACCCAAACACACCCATAGCCAGACACACTCACACCCAGACTCAAACACATACATACACATACACACCCATACCCACACCACAAACCCACACCCATACCCACACCCACACACCCACACCCATACCCACACACCCACACCTCACCCATACCCCCACACCCACAGTCCTACACCCCCACACCCCTTTACTCCCCCACTCCCCCCCCCCACACACACACACTGTGTGGACAATGCATCACTGAACCGAAGTCTGATATTTTGTGAAAGATCAAGACAAGGTTCAACAAACATTGGCTGGGAAAGTATCACGGAACATCATATATTGCATGTAAATCACGACTTTACTAGACATAATGAATATTCGGATGTGAGGTGTGTGAACGTAAGAAAACCAATAGAAGAGGCGAAGTGAACATCGGCCACCGTGCGTGGCCCGGCCCGCTGGCTCTGGCAGCCACTAATAATTGTGGATGTAGTGTAGGGGATATTTGGCCATGAAAATAATGCATAATAATTACTATTTTTACACCTGTTGCATATGCTTTACATTAGTCACCCACACCACAACAAAAAGTAAAATGGGAACGTTGACTATAATACTCAGGATGTAATTTGCCACTCCCAAAAACTGATGCTCGAGAAGGTTGCAACCCCGCTCCCACCCCTTTACTACGCCAGTCCACTGTATAAAGCTGTTTTCACTGACATCTTCCACAGGGACCGAGAACTAGTTTTAGTTTCTATTAGCACTGGAATATAACGGGGAGCTATTGTTCACAATTATTCATTATTAGCACAACATTAGAGTAATACAAAAGACATGACTTACGTTGGTCCTGAAGGTTGCCACTCTCCTCCCATCTCTTTATCCACTTCATCACAGTTTTTGTAGTGAGGTCAAGTTGATGCGCTGTTGCCCTGATGGAAAAGCCATCATCACGTAGCGCGAAAAATTTGACCTCTGAGCACTAATTTCTCGTCTCACCAATTTATGTCAACTTGATGGGGCACGTGATGGTGCTGATTTCACCTTTGAGCAGAGGATAGCCAAAACACCTCGGTGGAACACCCCCTCCCGCACCCCAGAGAGAGAGAGAGAGAGAGAGAGAGAGAGAGAGAGAGAGAGAGAGAGAGAGAGAGAGAGAGAGCGACGGTTACATAGAGGAAACATCATGTTAGCTACTTCATCTTAAAACATTATGATTTCCATTATTCTTTAGACTCCACCAATCGTCTTCATCTACTTTTGAGTATGAACATGAATTTTAGCTGTTCAGATACTTCGTAAATGTTTGAATATCTTGGCTGCATACACATTATTTCTGGCTGCTTAGATTTTCCTTGAAATGGTGGAACTGTTCATAGATACTGAGCTACGATGGTTAGCTGAAAAACTGCCCGTGTCTAGGGATTAAGACATGCGATAACCCACTAACTCGCATAATCATATTGATTCATAGCCGAGCTTCTAATATTCTGTTATGTGCTTTTCTGCTGTTATTTTATTATTTTTTTAAGACGGGCGAATATAAGCATACTTTCATCATTTAATCAGCAGTAAGATTGACTGATTTCTGTGAGTATGAAAATAAAATTCTTATTTCATTTAACAGTCGGTGAGCGAATGACACTGCTTTGATACTAGCCAAAGTCTGGTTGCTCGTGGGAGGTCCGAAGCTGTAACCTGTCGTCCGGGAAGGAGGGGGAGAGACTAGCGCCTTCCACGCTAGGTGTAGTACGAACTTCTGAACGGAGCTGTACGTATAGACCCTAACCCAGCCTAACTCAGAGAACCACCTGTATAAGTTGCTACCAGACATGCATAGCCCCTATTTGAGACCCTATTCACACAGATAAGGGACAGGAAGCATGAAATAAATGAAAAGGAACCAGAGAATTAGGAATTAGAATGAGTATGGAAAAAACTTAGCAATGTACAGGGTACTTACAACACATACGTGGCTGTACGAAGATTAACCCGTCTCTTCTAAGGCTCTGGCAGTGGTGAAAATGCTCTTCAAGCTTATACAGTAATCCAGTGTTGTGCTGGACTTAATCCTTTGCACTGTGAATGATAAGTTTTTAACACTGCACATTGCCTTCTTCATTGTGCCACGCCAGTTGCAACCACCAGTTTGCACTCGGCACTTAATCCTTTGAACTCTGAATCTTAATTTCTTAACACTGCACAAAAGTGTAAATTTCCACATGGTCTAGTCGCGAGGTATTGCGGTTTATTCACTGTTTATTCATAAAAACAAGCTCGTGCGGCAGCCATCGCGATAAGCATCTAGTCAGGATGGTAGTTAGGTGGAAACTGGGGAGGGGAGGAAGCAGGGAGCTGCTGTACTACACGCGAAAACACAGCTGTTCGGCGCCTTGTGCCAAGTCCCCAGAGGGGGGGACCATAAATGCCCCCGCCATCTGCCCCTCTCCCGGTGACGACTCGAGGTGCCTGGAACCACTGTCTGACTCTCTTCTTCTTCATTTCTGCAACATTCGCGGCCTTTCATCTAACTTTCGCTCTGTTGAGCACCACCTCTCCTCTTCTAAACCTCACCTTCTTTTTCTAACGGAGACTCAGCTGTCTGAGGCAACTGACAGCAAACCCTTTTCTGTATCCTCCTACTTTCTCTATACTCATTTCAAAGCCAAAGGTGGCTGTTGTGTATACATACGCAACGACTTATCTTGCTCTCGTGTTCCTGAACTTGATTCTTCTGAATTCTCCACTCTCTGGCTTCGGCTTTCCTGTCATTCTCTGACTAAATATATCTGTGCTGTTTACTTATCCCCTAATTCTACTGACTATCAAAAATTCTTCGACTATCTTACTTCTACGATGGAACACATTCTGTCCATTTCTCCTTTCTCTGAAATCTCCATTCTTGGAGATTTCAATGTTCACCACCACCTTTGGCTCTCCTCTCCTTTCACGGATCCACCTGGTGAACAAGCCTACATCTTTTCTATCCTTAATGACCTAGAACAGCTTGTACAGCACCCTACCCGTATCCCTGACCGCCTTGGAGAGAGCTCCAACATACTTGACCTCTTCCTCACAACTAATCCTTCTGCTTACTCTGTTAATCTTTTCTCTCCGTTGGGCTCCTCCGATCACAACCTTATTACCTTAACCTGTCCTATTGCTCCAGTACGGCCTGCGGACTCTCCAGGGAAACGTCGTCTCTGGCATTTTGGAGCCGCGGACTGGGAGGCCCTCAGGCAGTACTTCTTTGATTTTCCCTGGAATGATTATTGCTTCCATGGCCGTGAGCCATCTGAGTGTGCCTTGCGCATTACGGAGGTTATTCTCTCGGGCATGGAAGCATACATTCCTTTCTCATATCCTTTGACTAACGCAAGAAAGCCTTGGTTTAATCACGCTTGTTCTAATGCTGTCCGCAACTAGGAGAAGGCCTACAAAAGGTACCGGAGCCAACCCACCCCTGAATCACATAATCTTTACGTTTCTGCCCGGAATCGTGCTAAGTCTGTTCTTCGCTCTACTAAAAATAATTTCATCCATACTAAATGCTCTCAACTCTCCAACTCGAATTCTTCCCACTCCTTCTGGCACCTTGCCAAAAATCTTTCTAACAACTTTACCTCATCATCCTTCCCTCCTCTTTTCTACTCTGATGGTTCTGTAGCTATTTCTTCTACTGATAAAGCAGATCTCTTCGCACAGACTTTCTCCTCCAATTCCACCTTAGACGATTCCGGTGCTGTTCCTCCATCACTTCCCCCTCTGACTTCCTCATGGCTGACATTAAAATTTCTTCAGTTGATGTATTTTCTGCCATTACTGGCCTCAGTACTAACAAGGCATATGGGCCTGATGGGGTCCCTCCTGTTGTTCTCAAAAACTGTGCTTCTGTGCTTACACCCTGCCTAGGCAAACTATTTCGCCTTTGTCTGTCAACTTGTACCTTTCCTTCTTGCTGGAAGTTTGCTCTCATTCAGCCAGTCCCAAAGAAGGGTGACCACTCCCAACCCTCCAACTATCGTCCAATTGCTTTAACGTCCTGTATTTCAAAAGTTTTCGAGTCAATTCTTAATAGAAAAATTTTAAGGCATCTTTCCTATCACAACCTTCTTTCCGATCGTCAGTATGGGTTCCGTCAGGGACGCTCCACTGGCGATCTTCTCACCTACCTTTCAGGCTCCTGGTCATCCTCCTTTCGGGACTTTGGCGAAAGCTTTGCCATTGCACTTGACATCTCAAAGGCTTTCGATCGAGTCTGGCATAAATCTTTAATTTCCAAACTGCCCTCCTACGGTTTCTATCCTTCTATCTGTGCCTTCATCGCTAGCTTCCTTTCTGGTCGTTCTATAGCTGCTGTCGTAGACGGCCATCGTTCTTCTCCTAGATCTATCAACAGTGGTGTTCCTCAGGGCTCTGTCCTATCACCAACTCTCTTCCTTTTATTCATCAATGATCTTCTAAGCTGTACATCTAACCCTATCCACTCATACGCTGATGACTCCACCCTTCACCTTTCCATTCGGTTCCCGCAACGCCCATCTCAATAGTTACTTCAAGAAACAAGGGATGAGGCTATGGCACACCTAATGTCTGACTTGGCTCATATCTCTGACTGGGGTAAAAATAATATGGTTGTCTTTAATGCATCTAAGACTCAGTTCTTACACCTATCAACCCGACAAAATCTTCCACAGGTATACCCACTAATGTTTAATAATATTCAGCTTAATCCTGCATCATCCTTGAACATGCTTGGGGTTTCATTTACTCGGGACTTATCTTGGAAAGATCATATTACATCTCTTGTAAAATCTGCTTCCAAGAGATTGGGTGTGCTAAGCCGACTCCGCTCTTTCTTTACCCCTGCACAATTGTTGACTCTATACAGGGGTTTTATCCGCCCCTGTGTGGAGTACAACTCTCGTGTGTGGGGAGGCTCCCCACATACAGCTCTTCTCAATAGGGTGGAGTCAAAGGCTTTTCGTCTCATTAACTCTCCTCCTCTTACTGACTCCCTTCAGCCTCTGTCTCTTCGCCGCACTGTTGCATCTTTATCTCTTTTCTATCGCTACTTTAATGGTCACTGCTCCTCTGAACTGTCTGCTTGCATTCCTCCACCTCTACGACGGGCACGTAGCACCTGTCTGGCAGCAAACTCTCATCCCTTTTCTGTCCAACTCTCTAATGCAAGAGTTAACCGTTACTCCCAGTCTTTCATTTATGCAACAGGTCAGCTCTGGAACTGTCTCCCTCTGTCTGTATTTCCTTCTGCCTATGATCTCCAGTCTTTCAAACATGGTGTGTCCAGGCATCTCAAAATGATCGGATCTTGAATTTGGCTCTCTATTGTATTTTGTTTTTCTCTTGGAGGGAACTGTTACTGCGGGCTCATGCCTTTGGTTCCTTCTTCCTCGCAAAAAAAAAAAAAAAAAAATAAAAATAAATTTGTTTTTTTTTTTTTTTTTTTTTTTTTTCCCATTTCTATGTTTTTTTGGCCAGTTTGGGGTTCCGAAGGTCTGGGCCAAAAATATCAGGGAATTAGGGTGTTTGGGAATTGGGCATCCAGTCATTACAGGGATTTATGTATATATATATATATATATATATATATATATATATATATATATATATATATATATATATATATACACACACACACACATAGATACATACATTTTTTTAATGAAAGGAAGAAGGAACCAAAAGCCAGGAGCCTGCAAACTGTTTCTTCCAAGAAATAAAAAAAATACAGAAGAGAGCCAAATTCAATATCTGTTCATTTCAAAATGCCTGGACACACTGCGTTTGAAAGACTGGAGATCAAAAGAAGTAGGAAATACAGACAGAAGGAGACAGATCTAGAGTTGACCTGTTGCATAAATGAAGGACTAACAGTAATGGTTAACTCTTGCATTAAAGAGTTGGATAGAAAAGGGATGAGAGTTTGTTGCTAGACGGGTGCTACACGCCCATTGTTGAGGTGGAGGGATGCAAGAAGACAGTTCAGACGAGCAGTGACCACTGAAGTAGCGATAGAAAAGAGATAAAGATGCAACAATGTGACTGTGAGACTGAGGTTGAAGGGAGCCAGTAAGAGAAGAGTTAATGGGATGAAAAGCCGGTGACTCCACTCTATTGAGAAGAGCTGTATGTGGGGTGCCTTCCTACACATGAGAGTTGTACTCTACACAGGGGCAAATAAAACCCATGGATGAAGTCAACTACTATGCTGCAGAAAAAAAAAAAAAAAGTACGGCGTCAGCTTAGCACACCTAATCTCTTGAACACAGACTTTACAAAAGATGTAATATGATCTTTCCAAGATAAATCTCGAGAGAATGACACCCCAAGTATGTTTAAGGATGATGCAGGACTGAGCTGGATGTCACTGAACATTACTGGGTACTCTGGTGGAAGATTTTGTCAGGTTGATAGGTGTAAAAACTGAGTATTTCATGCATTAAAAACAACAAGTCTGCTTTTACTCCAGTCAGAGGTACGAGCCAAGTCAGACATTAGGTGTCCCATAGCCACATCCCTTGTTTGTTGAAGTAACTGCTGAGATGGACGTTGCAGGAACCGAATGGAAAGGTGAGGGGTGGAATAATCAGCGTATAAGTGGTTAGGATTAGATGTGCAGCTCAGAAGGTCATTAATGTATAAAAGGAAGATAGTTGGTGTTAAGGACAGAGCCCTGAGGAACACCACTATTGATAGATCTAGGAGAAGAACGATGGCTGTCTACAACACCAGCTATAGAACGACCAGAAAGGAAGCTATAGAAGACGGCACAGATAGAGGGATGGAAACCATAAGAGGGCAGTTTGGAAATTAAAGATTTAAGCCAGACTCAATCGAAAGACTTTGAGATGTCAAGTGCAATGGCAAAGCGTTCGCCAGAGTCCCAGGAGGAGGATGACCAGCAGTCTGAAAGGTAGGTGAGAAGATCGCCAATGGAGCATCCTTGACGAAACCTTTACTGACGATCAGAAAGAAGGTTATTATAGGAGGGATGCTTTAAAATTTTTCTGTTAAGAATGGACTAGAAATCTTTTGAGACAGAATATTCAAGCAATTGGGAGATAGTTAGATAGTTGGGATTACCGTTCTTTGGGACTGGCTGAATGAGAGCAAACTTCCAGCAAGAAGGAAAGGTACAAGTTGATAGACAAAGGCGAAAGAGTTTACCTAGGCAGGGTGTAAGCACAGAATCACAGTTCTTGAGGACAACAGGAGGGATCCCATCAGGCCCATATGCCGTGTTAGTATTGAGGTCAGTGATGGCAGAAAATACTTCAGTTGAAGATATTTTAATGTCAGCCATGAGGAAGTCAGAGGGGGGAAGTGATGGAGGAACAGCATCGGAATCGTCTAAGGTGGAACTGGAGGAGAAGGTCTGATTGAAGAGATCTGCTTTATCGTAGAAGAAATAGCTACAGAGTCATTAGAATAGAAAAAAAGGATGGAAAGATGATGAGGTAAAGTTGAGAGAAAGATTTATGGCAAGGTGTCAGAAGGAGTGGGAAGAATTCGAGTTGGAGAGTTCAGAGTCTTTAGTGTGGATGAAATTATTTTTAGCAGAGCTTTATGCTCGTTTAAAATCTGACCATGGTAATATCAGTATGGTGGTACCTTATGCTCCGACAAATGAGGCTGCTAATGAAATGAAGGATAACATTTATGAGAAGCTGCAGGACGTAGTGAATAGAGTGGCAAAAAATTATGTGTTAGTTTGCACTGGTGATTTTAACGCGATTGTTGGTAGTAGTCGGGATGGCTTTGAAGATTGTATGGGAAAGGAGGGTGTTGGCATAAGAAATGAAAATGGGGTGCGATTTGGAAGTTTTTTTTTTTTTTCTTTTTTTTAGCAAATGACCTTATGATTCGTGGAACTATCTTTGAGCATAGAAAAATACATAAAACTACCTGGATTTCACTATGTGCCAAATATTGTAACCAAATTGACCACAATGCAATTAGCTGAAGGCATGGGAATTATTTGCAAGATGTTTGAGTAAGGAGGGGGGCAGATATAGGTAGTGCTCATCAAATTGTTGTGTCAGAGATTAAAATAAAACTTAAGAGAAACGTTAATGGTAATTGTACAGGAGGTAATAATTATGATTTTGATGAGCTGAGAAATGATGAGATCACGAAGGAAAAGTTTTGGTGGGAATGTAGGAACAGGTTTCTACTCCTGCAGACTTTGATGGAATCTGAAGACAATGATATTAATCAAATGTGGAGAGAGGTAAAAGAGGTTTTGCATGAGAGTGCTAAGGTTACTATTAAGAAAAAGGGAAAAGCGAGATGGAAAAAGTGGATGTAAGATGAAACATGAAATGCAATCCAGAAAAGGAAAGAGGCGAAGTTAAGTGAAGAACATACTGATGGCCAAGTAGTTGAAGGACTTAAAGCAAAGGACTGGAGTTTACATTCTGTAGTAAAAAGACTCGTTAGACGTGATTAGAGGAGGGAATATGATGAAAAGGCAACATAGACAGAAATTAATTTAAGTAAAAATGATGGTCAGAGCACAAGAACAGCATATCAGGCCATAAAGGAGTTAACTGGGACTGAAAAGATAAGGAAGGAAATACCTGTACGAGATAGAAATGGTAACTTGATGACTAAAGATTTGGATATAAAAGGAAGGTGGAAAGAGCATTTTGAATCTGTTCTAAATAGACCAATCCCAGCTGAAGACATGTTGCCAGTCAAGAGATATTTGCAGATAGAAACAGGGGATATAGCCTTCGAAGAGGTAGCTATATCTATAAGGGATATAAAGAATTTTAAGGACCCAGGAGAGGATGGAATATTTTCTGAAATGCTTATGGTGGAAAATGATGACTTGATGAATGCTCTTTTGAAACTTTTTAATATGTCTTGGGATAATGGTGGAATTCCAGAAGAGTGGAAAAATGGAGTGATTATAAAAATACCAAAAAAAGGGAGATTTAAGTGTTTGTGGAAATTGGAGGGGGATAACTTTTACACCTGTAGTTGTAAAAGTCTTTTCCAAAATTTTGTTGAACAGAATAGAGCCAGTAATTGATAAAATTTTAAGAGAAGAACAAACGGGATTTAGAAAGGGTCGAGTTTATAATGATCATATTTTTGTTGTATGGCATCTAATGAAACAAGCTAATGAGATGAAAATGCCACTTAGTATGTGTTTTGCGGATTTTGAAAAGGCGTTTGATAGTGTTTCACGTGGAGCTATGTTGAAAATTATGAGATTCTATGGTATACCCGAAAAGTTTTTAAATATTATTAGAAGCCTGCATGAAGGTACTTTTTGTAAGGTAATGGTGGGTGGTTCCTTGAGTGATCCATTTGAAGTTAGGTCAGGAATGACTCAAGGAGGAGTTCTTTCGCCTTTGCGGTTTGTTCTGGTTATGTATTATGTTATGAGAAAGGTTGTAAGGAGAACAGGTGCAGGAATTAAGTGGAATGAAAATAAGAGGCTGATGGATTTGGACTATACTGATGACATTGTACTGATTTTCAGAAGTATTTACGAGATGCAGAGGGTGCTTGATTATCTGGTGAAGGAAGGAGAAAAAGTGAGATTGGTAATTAATTGTGGAAAGACTGAAATTATTAGTATGAACATGGAGAACCAAGTCGATTGTGTAATTGGGAATAATGTGGTGAAGAATGTAGAAAATTTTAATTATCTGGGAACGATTGTATAATCTAATGGATCACTAAACAATGAAATTGAGAAGAGGATTAGACAGGGTTGGCGAGCTGTTGGAATGTTGAAATCTGTTTGGAATAATATGCTTTGGTACATACTAAAGTAAAAATTTACAAGTCCATGGTTAGACCAATTTTAATTTATGGGCATGAGCCATGGTACAGTACAATTGTAACAGATCAGAAAGTATTAGGATTTGAGAATAAAATATTGAGAAGGATTCTTGAGGTAAAGTGGCAAGAGTTACAAATGAAAGAGTATGGGATATTACAAGAATGGAACCAGTTGATGAATATGTGAGACTGTTACGCTGGAAATGGCTGGGGCACATATATAGAAAGAAGGTAGTTTAATACAGAATGTGTCAGGGTGGACTGTAGCAGGAAGAAGAGGCAGAGGTAGGCGGAGGGAAACTTGGTTGAGGACAATGACAAGAGAAGCAGGAGAGGAGTGTTGGTGGGACCTGCAGGAGATGGCAAGAGACAAATATTGATGGAGAGAGTTCATTGAGGCCCTGTGCTTCCCGTGGGGTACCACAGGAAATGACTGATTGCTTGATTGAGAGCGAAGGACAGACTAAGCACGATTCTGGGCAGAAACATAAAAAAGATGTGATTGTCACGGGGGGATGTGAATTTATGAATTAGAAATGCTAAATATTGCTCGAAAATAGAGACAGGGAATTGACTTGCGAAAATCAAGTAGTAAGTTATACTTAATTCCGGCTTACTTCGCCGATTCTCTAAGGACGAGAATGTATAAACTTTGTCATCAGTATGCAGGAGAGACTAATTGCTCACGAGTGCTGTTTGTTAGTATTGTTAGCCTCTTGAGAAAGTGACTCACCCCTGACAATTAATAACTTCTACTAATCATAATGAACAGGTTCTTGCTGGTGCTTAACTCCTGGCTGGCACAACGGATTTAAGTTTGATACAAAAGATCTGGCCTAAGTACCAGTTGTGAATAATGTAAAGAGTTTGTGCAAACTTGGAGCGGCAACTAAAGTAAGCTTAATGTGGAGAAATTAAACACGAGTCTAATTACATTATGCTTAGAGAAAAGAACTTTAAATTTATTCATTACAATAAAATAATTTTACGTTATATGAGTCTCAAAATGAATTCAAAAGGGGAATTCACGGTCACTAGGGGACTCATGAATTCAAATAACAAAGAGAATACACTCACTCGCTCATTCAAAAGCTAATTGAACTTAAGCCTAAAAAAAAAAAAAACGAACAGAAATACTGGTCAGTGACGGGGAGCCGAATGAAAGACTGGGAGCCTGCGTGATGAACACCAAATGCTGCTATTCACTGCAAGCCCGCTTCACCAATTCACCGTCCAGGTGGAGATTCAGGAATTCTCTGTACAACAGAGGCGCTGCTCTACTCTGGGCACAAATGGTCCTATCCTAGAGGTGACTCAAAGCTGACTGAGTTCAAACTAGGGAGGGGTAAGAGAGATAGCCGTGTGTGCCAGAAGTAGGCGTGGCCTAACTTCAACGGTCAACGGAAAGAGGGTGAACGATATAGAAATGCAATAAATCACCCAGTGAAAGCACTGATGTCGTGCATAAGAATGGTCACTTGTGAAACAGTGACAAATGTTCTGAAAACCAATGCGATCGAAGTGAATGCGAGGACGGTTGAACTGAGTGATGCCCAGCGGGAATTCCACTAGAGTTCCTGATTTTTTCTCACCAAAGTACAATGTTATGAATTTGTATCACTACACTCGCGCAAATTCGTGACTTTACGTCCCATCAAAAACGAATTTTTCTTCAGAAAAATTTTACAATATACATACATATAAATCCTAAATCAGTCACACAAGATTCACACTGTGGTGTGTATACTATCCTGCCACAGGAGAAAATCACAGTCGCCCATGAGCATAAAATCCTCGTATTTACATTAACAGAAGTAAGCTTGAGGAAAAAACTCCGTGACTATGGTGAAAAATCCTGTACTCAGGTCAAACTGAGCCAAAAGTTTGCTACATTTACATTAACAACTAGTTGTTATGTAGCGTGGTGTATGTAATACACGGTGTAGTTGTGACAGTTGTAGTGTAACTGAACCTATGTGTAAAATGATATGATACAAATTAATAGTAAATGAAGATGATGAGGCAGAAGAGAGGAGGCGGCAGCATGCAGCAAAGACGATCAGCTGAACTGCACAGCAAAACTGCTACACCAGCCAGCTGCACCTGCAAAATCAATCAAGGTGGAGTATGAAAAGTGTCAATGCGAAAAACTATTTTTATTAGATTACAATTTCTCTCTCTGACTAGTAGTCAGTACATGTGCTACAAGCGTACGCCCTAGCCGAAAATTTTAAGTGACAGCCAAAGCTTTGTACATTCGAGGTCGCCATTATTTTCTTATTGGATACATTATTAATCAGGAAACATAGTCCCAGGACAGAATCTCAAAGGACCCTTATAGTTTACTGGTTAAACCTACATTATTATTAACCAGGAAACATGGTCCCAGGACAGAATCTCAAAGGACCCTTGTAGTATACTGAATTAACCAGGAAACGTGGTCCCAGGACAGAATCTCAAAGGACCCTTATAGTTTACTGGTTAAACCTACATTTTATTAACCAGGAAACATGGTCCCAGGACAGAATCTCAAAGGACCCTTATAGTTTGCTGGTTAAACCTAACTCTACACTTACGATTAATATTGGCAAGCTGAGAATCCCTACGCAATCTCGGGCAGGTCACATTTTAACACCCAACGTGGGTGTGAACACTCATGTCGATAATGTGCATTCTCCAGGAATCCTCAAAGAGGCCCACAGCTCGAGACATCACAAGGTAATTCAAACACAGCCTTGGATTGTCCCTACAGCAGTCTCAAACTTCCCCCTTAACCTACGGTACACATGTATGTACAGGCCCTGGACATAATGTGTCCTGTGGGGCCAACAGGCGAGACGTCAGGTCTGCACTCACATCACCACTGCCCTCTCCCTCAACTGACTCAGAGATTATGGGCGTGGATTGAAACGGCACAGGAAGGACACATCCCTGACTGGTGGTACGTTGACACACATTGCAGGAACGCACAAACCTATCTATTTCTGGTCCTATCCCTGGCCAGAAAAAGTCAGCACGGAAACGGCCCTGGATTTTCATTTTGCCCATGTGACCTCCTGAGGCTGAACAATGACCCCATTCTAACACTGCTTGGCGATACTTAACGTGAATGACAAACTGCAGTCAAACCTTGCCCTGGGGTATTCGTGACTCACGGTAGAGCCGTCCTTGTTTATGAAGGAACCTGGCTTGACCCCCCCATGAATTCTTGATCACGCTTCCCTTTTGTTTCTTCCACACGGCAGCAAGTGTTGGGTCAGAATGTTGTTCCTGAACAACATTTTGGCTACAAATCAGATCTTGCAGCAATGCAATGATCACAAGGGTGAAACAGTTTGGAGCCTCGGCCGTGGCTCGTGTTACTGCAGCCGAAGTCTGAGTAGCGTCATCTACAGTGAAACTATAATTGGCATCTGATATGTTGCCTATGATAAGGTCAAACAAAGGTTCTGGCATGACAACTGCAAGTGTCATACCAGTGTAAAATGGAGATGCCACCTGGATACATGCCTCAGGGAACAATCTCACTGATCCATCAATAAGATGAGCTTGGATCTGTCGACCTGTGTACTCCTCAGGCTGAACTAGACTCTGCCTGACAGAGCAACCTGAGGAACCATTGTCTCTCAGGACCTTTACAGGAACGCCTCCCACAAACCCTGCCTGAACAAAGAAGGCATTGTTACCTCTGGAAGGGCCTGTGGAGGAAGCAGCCAGCCACTGATGAGGCTGCTGAAAGAATGATGCTGCAAACATGGTGCCCTGAGAATTAGATACCTGAAGGGTTGTACTCACCATCTGGGGAGATGGAGCGTTGACCACCTGTGGATGAGGGTTCACTGTCACAGGGGGACTAGTGAACTGTGGGGAAGTATCCGTGCTGCTAGGGACGACACCAATATACTGCTGCTGAGGAATGAAGGCTGCGTTTCCCTCCAGCCTCCGATACACTGAGGCTGGTGCTGAGGATTGTCCCAACTGTCGATTGCGTGGCTGATACTGCTGCTGGTTAGGGTACTGGTTGTACTGCTTCCACTCAGGTTTCTCGGTATTTTGCCCCTGGTCCTTCTTCTGCGATTTGTTTGGACCTTGACCATTATTCAGAGAACGGCCTTGATGCTGGGGTTCAGTCTGAGACAGTTTCCCAGATTTGTCAGCTTTCCTGTTCCAGGTTTGTTGCTGACGAGTTTGATACCCGTACACAGCGAAAAATGCATCAGCCTCCTCCACCATTTGGCTGGCATCCCTTACCTGGCAGACCTTAAGCTGAGCCATAAGCTCAGTAGGTCACAACTTTTCTAGCTGCATTTACAACATAAAGTTAATTATCCCCTAACGCGTGGGAGGGGTTTCATCTTTCTCCATCCACTCATGTAAGTAATCAGTAAGTTGATCAAGAAACTGAACAGCAGTCTCCTTTTCTTGTAGACATGCCCTCATAAACTGACTCCTGGCATCATCAACTGTGAGACCATATGCTTTGATGAGTGCAGCCTTCGTCATCTCATATGTGAGATTGTCTCCACGAATTCTGTGGAGAATATCGAGGTCAGGGCCCTCAAACAAGCTAAGAAACTGGAGCCGCATAACTGCCTCATCCAGCTGGTACAGCTGTGCCATGTCTTTGAAATGAGCTATGAATGGCTTGTTTCTCACGTGCCTCGCGCTCAGCACACTCGTGTTCATGTTGTGCTCGCTCATGTTCACGCTCTCTCTCGCATTGTTCTCGCTCGTATTCACGTTGTCTCTCACGATGTTCGCATTGTGTTTGCTCATGTTCACGTTCTCTCTTGCATTCCTCTCGCTGAATTCTAAGCTCTTCACGGGCATCATTCTCATGCAGCTGCTCATAACTAAACCGTGAGAGCACATATTCTTTAACCCCTTAACCGCGGGGCGTCACTTTCGTGACGCTCGGGCGCAATGGATCATGCCGCGGGGTGTCACTTTTGTGATTTTGTGTTATTTTGAATTATCTCGGGCTTTCAAGTGGTGGCTTGTATCAGCTATCAGTACTGCCAATGTCCAACACTAGTCAGCACTCCAAATCTCATCTGTACTCCCATCCATTGTTGACATTTTAGCGATTTTCCCCCCTTCCTGACTCCCCTCCCTACCTCCCCTCCATTACCCGGTCCTCTCACCTCCCCGGCCGCGCTGCGCTAAGCAAATCTTCCCCGGGATTTTTCCACAGATTTCATCCATTGAAATAAGCCCTATGCCCTATACTTATACAAAATAATATATATATAAAAAAAATAAGGTAAGTGATAGTGGTATACACCAGTAATTGGCTAATTATCACCTGACAACACCTCACATGCATTCATTCGCTACATTACCACGGTAATTTCTCCTTTGAATTATGCCTTGTAATCTATTTCTGTAATAAAAATATATATCAGAAAGGAAGGGAGAAGCCTAAGTGACATTTACATTCACCTGGAACTACCTATTTCTTTATGCATTGCCGAGATTTTCTACCAATAATTTGTTAGCATGTAAGTTAGCAGCTGTCATCCTCATTGTCACTGTCAACCCTTGCCTTCTCAGATAAGCCCCGGAATTTAGTTCCTTGTCCTCCGCTGTGGTCAAAACATGTCGCACTCGCACCCCGCCACTTCTGCCGCTTCTGCGCCCATTGCAAAGGGCCCCGTGACCTCTACACCCAGAAAAACTCGTGAGGGAAGCAGCAAAAGGACTAAGTGACTCTGCAGTGGAACGTGAGCTAGCAGAATTGTCAATGGTGATGGTGGATAGTGATTTTGACCCTTCGGGGGAATCGTGTGATGAGCCGGGTGAGGAAATCGTGCCAGAAAGTACTAGTACGAGTGCTTCAGTGTCCAAAGTTATCCCTAGCTCCAAGGGAAAGGAGACGTTAGTGCAGCAAGGGAAGGAATTTGGGAAGGGAGTGAAAAGGCGGCGTGTTAGCCCCCAAACAATGGCCCCGCATGACCCAGCCCGCCATGAGTCCCGAGTTGATTCACCTCCCCGTTCCCCAAGCCCCACTCCATTCATTTCTTCCTCTTCTACTGAATTATCTCCGGAGTCTTCGTCGTCGGAGTCACCACCAGCATCAACAGTGAAGGCAGGCCATAGAGAAGGAGGTAAATCCCTGACCCGTAAAAGTAGAGTTGCTACTAGAGTAAGGGCTGCTAGTGCTGTACAGCAACTCAGGGTCAGTGCGAGTGACCTTGAACATGGTAAATCTCCCTCACAGCTACCCACCACCCTCACCCATCCTACACCACCACGAAAGGGAATCCTGGACGCCTTCGCGTGGACGGAAGGGTCCGATTTTGTCCCAGAACATTTAGATTTTGATGAGAGTTCCTCAGGAGTACAGCCTGCCTTCACTCTTGACGATGATGCTGAGTGTGTGGACTTCCTTTTGGCCTTCCTAGATGATGAAGTCATGCAGCACATATGTGATGAGACCAACAGGTATGAATCATAATGTGCTGCAAGTGGTACAGGTGCAGCCAAGATGCAACAGTGGTCCATCCTGGGAGTGCAGGAGCTGTATGTGTTCTTCGCCCTCATGCTTCTCATGCCACACTCCAAGAAGCATGAGTTGGAAGAATACTGGTCCATGGACCCCTTACTACCCTCACCCACCTTCAATAAGTACATGGCCAGAGATCACTTCCGGAACATCATGGGAAATCTGCACTTTGCCGACAACAATGTACCTTCCCAAACCAACCCACTCTGGAACATCCGGGAGATTCTGAGCAGAATGCAGGATAAGTTTATGTCATTCTTCCACCCCTTTCTGAACGTTGTCATTGACGAATCCTTGGTTTTGTTCAGAGGATGTCTTCGGTTTGTGCAGTACATTCCAAGCAAACGCCATCGCTTTGGAATCAAGTTCTTTGTACTGTGCGACTGTAAGACGGGGTACATCCTTGACTTCATTTATTCAGCCAGCACTGTCGATCTGGATAAAACACACCCCCTTGGCTTCTCAGGCTGTGTAGTGAAAGTGCTCCTTGAAAAGTATTTTGGTGGGAATCATGTGCAGTATACAGACAACTATTATACAGCACCGAAACTTGCCAAATACCTTTCAGAGCACGGCATTGGCTCCTGCGACACTGTCAAAAGTAATCGTGCCCACTTCCCTAAATTCCCAGAGGCAGGAACCTCGCAGCGAGGAGACGTGCACCTACGCAAGTCTGAGAAGATGCTGGCAATACGGTGGCATGACAAGAGGGTCGTGCACATGCTCACCACCGTACATAAGGGGGAAATAACAGACAGTGGGAAGGTCGACTGTAGGACAGGCGAACCTGTGATGAAAGCTGATGCTGTGTTAGACTACAATATCAACATGTGGCTGGTGGACAAGTCCGACATGATGATTGGTGAGATCGACTGCCTCAGGAAGAATACTAGGTGGTATAGGAAAGTTCTTCTGCATCTCATGGACATGACGATGCTGAACACTTTCATCCTGTACAAGATGAAGGTCAAGCCACCCAAGTCCTCCTCCCTGAGGTTCTTTGCCAGGACTTGTGTTCAGCAACTGCTGGAAAGATATGGTAGGGTGACAGCAGCAACTCCAAGGCGCCATCCAGTAACACTTCCCGACAGACTTGAGCAGAAGGCGTACATGGATCGGCACAGACTGGTGCTAATGCCTGCCACAGGCAAGAAGAAGGCTGCGATCCGCAGGTGCCAGGTGTGTGCACATACCACCCGACGCACACCTGAGCACAAACGCACCTCTTGGCAGTGCGCTGAGTGCCAGGTTCCCCTCTGTGTTACCTGCTTCTTTGATTACCACAGCCAGAAGAAGTTCTAAAAGTGCAAGTGGGAAAGGAAAGTAATGTGCAAATAATGCGTAAATAATGTGTAAATAATGTGTAAATAGCAAGTGAAAGCAATAGATGTTCAGTACATATGACTGAACAGTGTATTATAGTTTTATCTTACTGAAAGTGACAGTGAATAACATAGTGTAAGTAAAATAGAAGGGTAAATATTGAAAATACAATAGAAAACGTAAATAGTAATGTAAGTAATTGGTAATATAAGAACATGAGTACAAATACTTGATGTTATAACAGTGAAAGTGAATCCGTGGCTCTCTACGTATTTTACTGAGTGAAAATTTGAATGACTTCAGTGACAATAAAGTAATACTACTGAAGGAAACTTATGGATAAAAACTCCAGATATATATAAGTGTTATATAGTAATAGAAATATAAAGTGTGAGGGGTTTTATGAATAATAAATGACAGAGTACCAAGAGCGAACTAGCGCAAGTGAGAAGGTCATACGCGCTAGTAATTTTCATTGCTTTCACAGTGGTTTTTTTTTGGAGTATGGATCCCAAACTACTTAATAATCATAGAGTAGTGTTTATAGTGTTAATATCTGGCTGTGGTAATCATATTACGGGTTGTCGGGAAGTGTAAAGTGGAGACTTCGTTACCCAACTTCAGAAGTCTCCACAAGTCCTACGGTAATCGACGAAGGCTCAACAAACATTCCAGGAGAAAGCTGAAGGTATGTGCCATAAGCATATATAACTTTAATATTCTATGACTAATAGCTGATTTTTGGCAAATATTTTTTGAGAGTCTGTCGGAGCCCGAAAAAGCCCGCGGGACACGCAAAACATTGATAAACATGCCCGTGGTGTAAGGGTTAATTAGTTGGGGAACGGTAAGCCTCATATCTTTGGCTTCCTGTACATATATATTAGTAGCTATGATGCTAACTCAATTAAGGCTGAGTAGACTAAAGACTGTGTTCTGACTGCTGTTCCGCAGAGAAATACTAATACTCAAAAGTAAAGAGTATAGGCACAGGCTGGTGGTGACCAGTTTTATCTAGTTAAACTGATAAAGAAAATAAGAAGGGGAAAAAAAATGCAACTGACTGAGAAAACTATTACGTAAAATTAATAGAGATGAATCAATAACTACCGGTAAGATAGTGCCTATACTCTTTAATGATAACAAATACCTAGGTGTGAGTGAGTATTATTTCGTTAATAACTTTAGAGCTAGGAGTTAATATCCTGGAATAAGGTCGCCAGATGTCATGGGGGGATACGAATTTAAGAATGAAAAATGCTAAATATTGCTCGAAAATAGAGGCAGGGAATTGACTTGTGAAAATCAAATAGTAAATTTTACTTTATGCCGGCTTACTTCGCCGATTCTCTAAGGACGAGAATTTATAAACTTTCTCAACAGTACACAGCAGAGACTAATTAATCACGAGTGCCGTTTGTTAGTACTGTTAACCTCTTGAGAAAGGGACTCCACCCCTGACAATCAATAACTTCTACTAATCATAATGAACAGGTTCTTGCCAGTGCTTAACTCCTGGCTGGCACAACCGATTTAAATCTGATATAAAAGAACTGGCCTAAGTACCAGTTGTGAATAATGTAAAGAGTTTGTGCAAACTAGGAGCGGTAACTAAAGTAAGCTTAATGTGGAGAAATAAAACACGAGGCTAATTACATTAAGCTCAAAGAAAAGAACTGTAAATTTATTGATTCCAATAAAATAAATTTACGTTATATGGGTCAAAATGAATTCAAAAGGGGAATTCACAGTCACTAGGGGACTCATGAATTCAAATAACAAAGAGAATACACTCACTCGCTCATTCAAAAGCTAATTAAACTTAAGCCTAAAAAAAAAAAAACGAACAGAAATCCTGGTCAGTGGCGGGGAGCCGAACGAAAGACTGGGCTCCCGTGTGATGAATACCAAACGCTGCTATTTGCTGCAAGCCCACTTCACCAATTCATCATCTAGGTGGAGATTCAGGAATTCACTGTACAATGGAGGCGCTGCTCTACTCTGGGCACAAATGGTCCTATCCTCGAGGCGACTCAAAGCTGACTGAGTTCAAACTAGGAAGGGGTAAGAGAAATGGCCGTGTGGGCCAGAAGTAGGCGTGGTCTAATTTCAATGGTCAACGGAAAGAGGCAAACGATATAGAAATGCAATCAATCACTTAGTGAAAGCACTAACGTCATGCTTAAGAATGGTCACTTGTGAAACTGACAAATGTTCTGAAAACCATCCCAATCAAAGTGAATGTGAGGATGGTTGAACTGAGTGATGACCAGTGGGAATTCCACTAGAGTTCGTGGTTTTCTTACCAAAGTACAATGTTATGAATTTGTATAATACACTCGAACGAATTCGTGACAGTGATTCAGGAGCGGGTTGGCTCTGGTACCTTTTATGGCCTGTCTCCTTGTTGTGGATAGCATTGGAACAAGCGTGATTAAACTAAGGCTTTCTTGCACTGGTTAAAGGATATGAGAAATGAATGTATGTTTCCAAGCCCAAGAGAATAACCTCTGTAATGCGTGAGGCTTAGTCAGATGGCTCCTGGCTGTGGAAGCAATAATCATTCCAGGGAAAATCAAAGAAGTACTGCCTGAGGGACTCCCATTCAGCAGCTTTGAAGTGCCACAACCGACGTTTCTTTGGAGGGTCCACAGGCCATACTGGAGCAATAAGACAGGTTCAGGTAACAAGGTTGTGATCAGAGGAGTCCAACAGAGAAGAAAGATTAACAGTATAAGCAGATAGGGATTAGTTGTAGGGAAGAGGTCAAGTATGTTGAAACTCCCTCCAAGACAGTCAGGGATATGGGTAAGATGCTGTACAAGCTGTACTACGTCATTAAGGATAGAAAAGATGTAGGCTTGTTCACCAGGTGGATCAGTGAGAGAAGAGGAGACCCAAAGGTGGTGGTGAACGTTGAAATCTCCTAGAATGGAGATTTCAGAGAAAGGAGAAACAGGTAGGATGTGTTCCATTGTAAAAGGAAGATGGTCAAAGAATTTTCAAGTCAGTAGAATTAGGGGTTAAATAAGCAGCACCGATATATTTGGTCAGAGAATGACAGGAAAGCCGAAGCCAAAGAGTAGAGAATTCAGATGGATCAAGTTCAGGGATACGAGAGAAAGTTAAGTCATTGCGAACATATACACAACAGCCATCTTTGACTTTGAAATGTATATAAAGAAAATAGGAGGATTCAGAAAAGGGTTTCCTATCAGTTGTCTCAGACAGCTGAGTCTCAGTTAAGAAGAGAAGCTGAGGTTTAGAAAAGGAGAGGTGGTGCCCAAGAGAGGGAGAGTTAGAAGAAAGGCCACGAATTTTGCAGAAATGGACAAGTAGTGAGTCGGACAATGGTTCCAGGCAGCTCGTTGCCACGTCACCGGGAGAGGGGAAGATGGAGGGGGCATTTATGTCCCCCCCCCCCGGAGACTCCGAGGCTTGGTTATTAGGCCTTTATTTTTTATGTTTTGAAAAGGAACTGTACTGTGTAATGTGCATGTACTTTGATGTTGACAGAGAAACTTGTATAGGAGAACATGCTGGCATATTCTCTGTGTTACTGAAACACTGGAAAAGTTCAGCATATATATATATATATATATATATATATATATATATATATATATATATATATACTGCTGCAATGCTGGAAGGAGGAGTCAGCAGCATCCCTTGTGCATCAGTGTGGCCCTGGCCGTGTCTGTGAGTGGACATGCTGAGCTATGCTTACTACTGGAACGTGGTGTGTAGGTGATTTGGTGGTTTTGCAATGGTGGGCCAATGGTGCAGCAGTGTGAAGTCGATGTTGATTGTTTTCTTTTATATCCAAGGGATTGTTCACAAGGAATTTGTCCCACCTGGACAGTCTGTCAGGGGAAAGTTTTACTGTGAAGTTTGCAGCATCTGAGGAGAACATCCGCCGCAAACGTCCATAACAGTGGAAGAACAAGGACTGGGTCCTGCATCATGACAACGCCCCTGCACACATATCAATTGTTGTCCAGCAGTTCTTGGCTTCCCTAACACAGTAGTCATTCTCCACTCACCCTATTTGCCTGACTTTGCCCCTGCGACTTTTTCCTGTTTCCCAAGCTGATATTACGACTGAAACGTCATCGATTTGACTCGATTGACGGGATCCAGACAGAATCGAAGGAGGTGCTCAAGACCATCATGTCTGAAGCCTTCCAGGAATGCATGGATTCGTCGAAAAAAATCTGGGACCACTGAATACATGCTCAAGGGGACTACTTCAGAAGGCGACAGTGACAACTAAAGGTAAGGTGACTTATTTTCCTACAATATACAAATTACTAGAACTTTTGGGTAGCACTTCGTGTGTGTGTGTGTATATATATATATATATATATATATATATATATATATATATATATATATGTGAGTGAAAAGTAGCGCCCACTTGCTGTTTTTACATGTCAGTTGATTCTTTGTTTGCCATTTGTATTACAGTGTACAAGAAGGAAGAAATCAATGAAATTCATGTTTATCTAACTATTTATTCGAGGGAAAATTATTAAGGAACCGTACCAAGCTGATTTTAATATCTGCAAGATAATTATTAACAAAATGACTTCCGAGAATAAGGGCGCTACTATTGACTCACCGTATATATATATATATATATATATATATATATATATATATAAAATCTCATCAGCCGTTTGAGTGTCCACTGCAGGACCGGTCTATCCAAACCGAAGTGGGGACAATACAGCCAATGTATCTCCACCAAGTGGCTTAGGCTGTCTGGTAGAGATTGTATGTAGGGTGAGAAGTTCTTGTAAGTGTATTATAGTGTTGGAGTTGCATTGGATGTGTGTGTAGTATGTGAACCAAGTGTAATCGGCCCACGCAGGCCGACTGGGTGCAAGCATACTTTATAATATGCAACACTGATTCACCCGCAGGATCCCTGATGTCCGCCAATGCAGTAGTGGCCAGAAGAACGCTCCCAAAGTTTATTACCCTGGCTGGGCGCGAACCCTCATTCTTCAGATTACGAAAACGAACACTTTACCACCTTACCACAGAGGCTCCAATTATTATACAGAATCTATCTATCTATCCATCTATCTATCTATCTATCTATATACTGTATATATATATATATCTATATACTATATATATATATATATATATATATATATATATATATATATATATATATATATATATATATATATATATTGTTACGGAACAGAGAAAGATAATGTACACTTTAAGTGAGAATACTAAAAATCACTACTGTCCCGTAAAGTTCCAGGTTCAAAACAAAAGAGTTAGGTAAAATTACAAGTTAAAGTTTAATGCTCAAACTAACAACAAAACATTCAGGACTCATAAGGATAATGTAATGGCAAAAACAGGTTAAATATATGGTTAACTGCAATAGCCTCTATTAACACGAAATTAGCATGAGTAAATTTATCTAAGTCAGCCCTGATGAAATGAAAAACACTGGGTAATGCTCAGTTAATGCAAGATAAATAATTACAGATACAAACTATTATTACCACTGGCTGACAAAATGAATTCTACACAATTTACAAAAACTTTCCAGGCCTAAGAATTAACCTTATGCTATACAGTACAAGAACAAAATGCAATAACACTTATACTCAAATCACACAGCTGCTAGATGGTTGGAGACTTCCTGAGAAATTCACAATAATAATAACTGTACAGGGGAGGACAGAGATGTGAACAAAATGAGGAGCAGATCTAAGTGGCAATGATGCAGAGACTGAGCTCATTATATAGGGGCCAGCAGAGCTTGATACAACTTGTAAGAAGGATGCGCAAATGAAGCCATGGGGACAAAGAGATGAAAATCCCGCACTGAATAACAGAAAGGACGACTTACTCTACTATAACGGTAGAAGGGGGGGACTGAGGCAGAACACGCTCGTGATCAAACAGGCAGCACAGTGTACGTTAGAATTACACAAAGGATGATGAAATCATAGGCTATGTAACACCTCCCCACAAAGAAAAAGAAATTTACAAAGGAAATTTCTTATTACTCTAAAACAATCTGTATATGGCATTACAGAACATGCAAAAGTCTTTCCTAATGTTACAAAACATGAGATCTCCCTAGCACGTTCAGTCATAGGTACTTGCCAGTATCCCTTTAACAAATCAAACTTACTTATGTACCTAGCCTTTCCGATCTTGTCTATGCAATCTTCCACGCGAGGGAGAGGGTAAGTGTCTGTTTTGGTGATCTGATTAACACGTCTGTAGTCAATGCAAAGCCGCTGTGACCCACCCAGCTTAGGGACCAGAGTGACAGGAGAACTCCACTCACTCTGACAGGGCTCAATCATCTTGTGGTCCAACAGGTAGCCAAGCTCCTTCTGGATGAGAGGAACTTTCACTGGGTTCACACGGTAAGGAGGCAATTTAATTGGCTTTGCGTCTCCAACATCGACATCATGCATCAACACAGTAGTTCTTCCTGGAGTGGCACGGAACACTTGCGGGTACTCCTGCAGTAATGCCGAAAACTCCTGCCTTTCCTCGAGAGGTAGATGAGAAAGCTTAGTCTGGAGATCATTCATGATATCAGGATTCTTCCCCAAACTATCACTCAGGCTCATGCTGCATAGGAGAGCTTCACTTGCAGACTCGGGTGGAACAGCTACAGTGCAGACTGGATTATTTTCGTCCCGCCTGTGATACAACTTTAGCATGTTGATGTGACATAGTTGCTTGTTCTTTCTACGATCTGGTGTGGCGATGACATAGTTGACATCACTGAGCCTCTTCTCCACGAAATAAGGACCACTAAACTCGGCTTGAAGAGGCCGCCCATGAACTGGTAGCAGAACCAAAACCTGATCTCCTGGCTGAAAGTGGCGTAACCTGGAATTCTTATCATACCAAGTCTTCATCTTCTCCTGAGCAGCTCCTAAATTCTCTTTCGCCAGCTGTAAAGCAGTGGACAGCCGTTCTTTGAACTTCATCTCATACTCCAGCAGGTTGACGTCATCTTCCTCCGACAGCCAGCATTCCTTGAGTAGCTTAAGGGGTCCTCTTACTTCATGGCCAAACAATAGTTCAAAAGGTGAGAAGCCCAGTGATTCATTTGGAGATTCTCTTGCGGCAAACACAACGAATGGAAGACCTTTATCCCAGTCTTTCTGATGTTCCAAACAGTATTTCTTGAGCATCAATTTGAGTGTTTGATGATATCTCTCCAATGCTCCTTGGGTCTGGGAATGGTAAGCTGAAGACGTGATCTGGGTGATGCCCAACTCTTTCAGAGACTGCTTGAAAACATTCGACATGAAATTACTTCCCCGGTCTGACTGTACCTCCTTGGGCAGACCAAACTTTGTGAAGAACCCTAGCATTTCCTTAACCACGTTCTTTGCTGAGATATTTCTAAGTGGAATGGCTTCAGGATAACGAGTAGCCATATCAATCAGGGTCAACACATAAGAAAATCCTGAAGAAGTCTTAGGAAGAGGGCCCACAATATCCACCAACACACGGGTGAAAGGCGCCTCAAAAGGAGGAATGGGAACTAGAGGTGCAACCTTTTCGGTCTGATTACACTTCCCCACAACTTGACAGGTGTGACAAGACTTACAATACCAGGAAACATCCCTGAAGATACCTGGCCAGTAGAAGTGTTTCAAAATGCGTGCCACAGTCTTCCTGACTCCAAGGTGTCCTGCCAAACTGGAATCATGAGCCACTCTAATGATATCCTGCCTACAAACACGAGGGATGACAACTTGATGTACAACCTCCCATTCACAGTCGGCTGATGCTGTTGGGGGTCTCCACTTCCTCATAAGTACTCCTGACTTTACATAATAACAAGTAGAAGCACCGGCTGACTCTTCTTTACTGTAAGCAGAGTTAGCTAGACCTTTCAACTCAGGGTCAGCAACCTGCAACTCAACCAACTCTTGACGAGACAAATTATCAACACTATGGGGTACTGCCTCATCTGGTGAGTGGTCCAAATTAGCAAGAAAAGTGTCAGCTAGGATAACATCATCATCATCATTATCCTCTAAATCACCAGTAACTTTAGACTTAGCCGTAGTGACAGCACATGCAGGGAACACATCAGGGACATCACAATCCTGGGCCGCAGCCACTGGCTCACTAGACAACTGAGGAGCTGGACACACCTGACTTCCACCAATATCATTTCCAAGTAAGAAAGTTACACCTGACATTGGGAGTGTCTCAACCAACCCAACCATAACGGAACCATTAACAAAACCAGACTCTAAATTCACTCTGCACAGAGGGACAGAGAAGTAATTATTCCCTACACCTTGTAAGATTACAGTTTCATCAGAGGAATTAACATTAGAGCCTAGAACACTGGTCAGCATAAGGGATTGGCAAGCACCTGTGTCACGATATATTTTAACTGATTTCCTGTCATTACTGTCCAGAGGACTGACAAAACCGTCAGACAGAAAATTAGCACATGAACTCTTGAGAGTGTCACCCACGTTACTGCTCAAAAGAGGAGCTCCATCATGAGAATTTAAGTTGCCCCTCAAAGCAGGTTCAGTTAACTCAGTTAAAGAATTATGGGAACTCTCAAGGGTGGACACTAGACCAATTGACTGAATATTTAAAGACTCCTTTTTGTTCACATCACGTTGTCTCCTGAAACATCTCTCCGTAGTATGACCAAGCTTTCTACAATAAGTACATTTACTTTTCTGAAATCTAGAGGTGGAGCTGGTATTTACTTCCTGAGAAACATCTTCTTTATTCTCTTTCCTGTTACCTGTACTCTGAGTAGAGGCAACGTACTTACTCTCAGCTTTCCCTTTTTCTTTAGAATATCTCTTGTGAGTGAGAACATATTCATCAGCTAAAACTGCAGCATCAGACAAATTATCTATTCTTCTCTCATCAAGATATAGGCTTACATCTTTATAAATACACCTCTTGAAGTCCTCCAGCAAAATCATCTGCTTAAATTTACCAAAATCAGAATCCACATTCTTAGAATTTAACCACTGCTCTAACAGATCTTCTTTGATTTTTGCATACTCAACATGGGATTGCTTATCTTGCTTGTAAGTTGTCCTAAATTTTACTCTATAGGCTTCAGGAACAAGCTCATAGGCCTTAAGAATCAAGCTCTTAACTACATCATAATTATCAGGTTGATCCTGAGGCAAAGATGCATAAGTTACTTGAGCTTTACCGGTGAGAACAGTTTGAAGGAGTACTGACCAATACTTTTTTGGCCAATTAAAACCTGTAGCTACCCTCTCAAACAACTGAAAATACTTTGTTAAATCAGATTCATTAAAAGGAGGGACAAGTTTAACATTTTTAGCCACATCAAAATCATCAGAGCTAGATGATCCAGTTCCACCTTGTTCCATGCGATACTCATGGTCTGCCTGAATCCTGGCAAGTTCAACTTGTGCCTGAGCCTGTATCTGTGCCTCTTGAATACGAGCATTTGCCTCCTTAACATCAGCCTCCTTAGCACGTGCTTGAAATTCAGCTTCCTTCACACGAGCCTCCTGCAGGGCTAGCTGTAACTTAGCTAATTCAATCTGCGTTTGCTAATTTGGAGGAGTTACATAAAACAAGCTTTCATTAATCATGTCAACAATTTGATCTTTAGAATGATGAGAGCGAACAGCAATTCCCAATTGTTGAGCAACGAGCTTAAGTTCATTCTTTGTTCTGTTTTCTATATCACACACTGTTTGCACATTTGACAAAAAATCTTTGGCTTCATCAAGTGTAGTACCTAATAGTAGACATCATGAATAAGAAACAGTCACAAAATATCAAGCAATATCCTTATGATAATATCCTGAATATCCTGATAAGAGGTCGCCAAATTTATGTTACGGAACAGAGAAAGATAATGTACACTTTAAGTGAGAATACTAAAAATCACTACTGTCCCGTAAAGTTCCAGGTTCAAAACAAAAGAGTTTGGTAAAATTACAAGTTAAAGTTTAATGCTCAAACTAACAACAAAACATGCAGGACTCATAAGGATAATGTAATGGCAAAAACAGGTTAAATATATGGTTAACTGCAATAGCCTCTATTAACACGAAATTAGCATGAGTAAATTTATCTAAGTCAGCCCTGATGAAATGAAAAACACTGGGTAATGCTCAGTTAATGCAAGATAAATAATTACAGATACAAACTATTATTACCACTGGCTGACAAAATGAATTCTACACAATTTACAAAAACTTTCCAGGCCTAAGAATTAACCTTATGCTATACAGTACAAGAACAAAATGCAATAACACTTATACTCAAATCACACAGCTGCTAGATGGTTGGAGACTTCCTGAGAAATTCACAATAATAATAACTGTACAGGGGAGGACAGAGATGTGAACAAAATGAGGAGCAGATCTAAGTGGCAATGATGCAGAGACTGAGCTCATTATATAGGGGCCAGCAGAGCTTGATACAACTTGTAAGAAGGATGCGCAAATGAAGCCATGGGGACAAAGAGATGAAAATCCCGCACTGAATAACAGAAAGGACGACTTACTCTACTATAACGGTAGGAGGGGGACTGAGGCAGAACACGCTCGTGATCAAACAGGCAGCACAGTGTACGTTAGAATTACACAAAGGATGATGAAATCATAGGCTATGTAACAATATATATATATATATATATATATATATATATATATATATATATATATATATATATATATATATATATATATATATATATATGTATATCTGTGCTGTTTACTTATCCCCTAATTATACTGACTATCAAAAATTCTTCGACTATCTTACTTCTACGATGGAACACATTCTGTCCATTTCTCCTTTCTCTGAAATCTCCATTCTAGGAAATTTCAATGTTCATCACCACATTTGGCTCTCCTCTCCTTTGACTGATCCACCTGGTGAACAAGCCAACATCTTTTCTATCCTTAATGACCTAGAGCAGCTTGTACAGCACCCTACCTGTATCCCAGACCGCCTTGGAGAGAGCTCCAATGTACTTGCCCTCTTCCTTACAACTAATCCTTCCACTTACACTGTTAATCTTTTCTCTCCGTTGGGCTCCTATGATCACAACCTTATCATCTTAACCTGTCCTATCACTCCGGTACGGCCTGTGGACCCTCCAGGAAATGTCGCCTGTGGCATTTTGGAGCCGCGGATTGGGAGGCCCCTCAGGCAGTACTTATTTGATTTTCCCTGGAATGATTATTGCTTCCATGGCCGGAGCCATCTGAGTGTGCCTTGCTCATTGCGGAGGTTATTCTCTCGGGCATAGAAGCATACATTCCTTTCTCGTATCCTTTGACTAATGCAAGAAAGCCTTGGTTTAATCATGCTTGTTCTAATGCTGTCCGCAACAAGGAGAGGGCCTACAAAAGGTACCGGAGCCAACCCACCCCTGAATCACATCATCTTTACGTTTCTGCCCAGAATCGTGCTAAGTCTGTTCTTCGCTCTACTAAAAATAATTTCATCCGTAAAAAATGCTCTCAACTCTCCAACTCAAATTCTTCCCGCTCCTTCTGGCACCTTGCCAAAAACCTTTCTAACAACTTTACCTCATCATCCTTCCCTCATCTTTTCTACTCTGATGGTTCTGTAGCTTTTTCTTCTACTGATAAAGCAGATCTCTTTGCACAGACTTTCTCCTCCAATTCCACCTTAGATGATTCCAGTGCTGTTCTTCCATCACTTCCTCCCTCTGACTTCCTTATGGCTCATATTAAATTTTCTTCAGCTGATGTATTTTTTGCCATCACTGGCTTCAATACTAACAAGGCATATGGGCCTTATGGGGTCCCTCCTGTTGTTCTCAAGAACTGTGCTTCTGTTCTTATTCCCTGCCTAGACAAATTCTTTCGCCTTTGTCTGTCAACTTGTACCTTTCCTTCTTGCTGGAAGTTTGCTCTCATTCAGCCAGTCCCAAAGAAGGGTGATCACTCCCAACCCTCCAACTATCGTCCAATTGCTTTAACTTCCTGTATTTCAAAAGTTTTCGAGTCAATCATCAATAGAAAAATTTTAAGGCATCTTTCCTATCACAAGCTTCTTTCTGATCGTCAGTACAGGTTCCGTCAGGGACGCTCCACTGGCGATCTTCTCACCAACCTTTCAGACTCCTGGTCATCCTCCTTTCGGGACTTTGTCGAAAGCTTTGCCATTGCACTTGACATCTCAAAGGCTTTCGATCGAATCTGGCATAAATTTTTAATTTCCAAACTGCCCTCTTATGGTTTCTATCCTTCTATCTGTGCCTTCATCGCTAGCTTCCTTTCTGGTCATTCTATATCCGTTGTTGTAGACGGCCACCGTTCTTCTCCTCCATCTATCAACAGTGGTGTTCCTCAGGGCTCTGTCCTATCACCAACTCTCTTCCTTTTATTCATCAATGACCTTCTAAGCTGTACATCAAACCCTATCCACTCATACGCTGATGACTCCACCCTTCACTTTTCCATTCGGTTCCCGCAACGCCCATCTCAGCAATTACTTGAACAAACAAGGGATGAGGCTATGGCACACCTAATGTCTGACTTGGCTCGTATCTCTGACTGGGGTAAAAATAATATGGTTGTTTTTAATGCATCTAAGACTCAATTCTTACACCTATCAACCCGACAAAATCTTCCACAGGTATGCCCACTTATGTTTAATAATATTCAACTTAATCCTGCATCATCCTTGAACATGCTTGGGTTTCATTTACTCGGGACTTATCTTGGAAAGATCATATTACATCTCTAGCAAAATCTGGTTCCAAGAGATTGGGTGTGCTATGCCGACTCCGTTCTTTCTTTACCCCTGCACAATTCTTGACTCTATACAGGGGTTTTTATCCGTCCCTGTGTGGAGTACAACTCTCATGTGTGGGGAGGCTCCCCACATACAGCTCTTCTCAATAGTGTGGAGTCAAAGGCTTTTTCGTCTCATTAACTCTCCTCCTCATTACTGACTCCCTTCAACCTCTGGCTCTTTGCTGCACTGTTGCATCTTTATCTCACTTCCTATCGCTACTTTAATGGTCACTGCTCCTCTGAACTGTCTGCATGCATTCCTCCACCTTTATGATGGGCGCATAGAACCCATCTAGCAACAAACTTTCATCCCTTTTTGGTCCAACTCTCTAATGCAAGCGGTAACCATTACTCCCAGTCCTTCATGTACGCAACAGGTCACCTCTGGAATTGTCTTCCTCTGCCTGTATTTTCTGCTGCCAAAGTCCTCCAGTCTTCATATTCAGTGTGTCCAGGCATCTCGAAATGAGCGGTTCTTGAATTTGGCTCTCTATTGTATTTTGTTTT
>NC_137031.1:11401127-11402531 GCF_032717465.1 Coenobita brevimanus
GGAGAAACAAAGAGGCTGAAATCTGATTTCATTACAGTAGGTAACAACAACACGATCACTAAAGTCACAATTATTAACAATGTAAATTTAGGAAGTGGTTGAAGAATAATGGGATGCTCTGTGTTACCATGAAGACCCTTCGACATCAAGTATGACTCAATTGCGACGGTTAAATTTTCTATTTGGTCTCAATCTAATAAAAGGTGCGCTAGCCACCACTCCCACCTGCACGTTTAAGAGCCTAGTTCTCAAATTTGGAACAGGGAATAAACAAGCAATAAATATAAGCAAGTCATTAAGAATAAGTAACAAGTAATACAATGAACAGAAAAAGAAAGGTGAATGACTGTTTACAATGAATAGATACAGGGCAATGTAAAATAACCATCCTCTCTGGCACAACAACGACACATATGGTGGGTAAGAGTAACACAACCCAGCTTGTATAACAAAGTAAACAAACTCTAAGCACCAGAAAACTAATACTCGTTGTCAACACCCCGCCCTCCTCACACCACCTGGTGCATCACAAAACGTGAAGTCCTAAGACGGTCAAGACAAAGAAGAACAATAAAAACCTAGTGCCAAAATCCAGCACAAAGTCGGATCATCGGTTACAAGTTGTGTACGCTGGGTGGGCCGGAAGCACAGACGCGACGTGGTGAAAGAAACGGGTCGGTGGAAGAAGTAAATCATACTACAGATGAGGCTACTGAAGTAGGGGGCAGAATTAGATGCTGAGAGGAAGACCAATAGAGGTAAGGAAGGACATGATATTATGGAAGGAAAAAATACGGTGATTCTCGGAGGAAGTCTACAAGAAGGGTGGGGGGGGGGAAGTTGGAGGTGATACAAGAAGGGAAAAGAAATGCGTCGCTGTAGAGCGTAAAGAGGACAATCTAGGAAAATATGGCGTAAAGAGAGGATGGTATTGCAATTATTGCAATGAGCACAGAAAGGAAGGCGGTGCAGACATCAAATAAGAGTGGGTAAGTCTGGTATGACCAATTCTAAGACGAGCTTTATTGCGGTCTCCCACCTCCTATTACGATGGCAAGGGGTGAACCAGGGGAGACATAAAAGGGTTTAACAACATGGAGTTTATTATTAGTGATGGATTCCCAACAAGACTGCCAACGGTGCTGAAGGAAGGAAGATAGGGCAGGAGGAAGAAAATCCAGAGACTGGAATGAGGAAGGAAGGAGAGGCATCTTTGGCAACACCCATGCGAGTCACCTGATCCAGCACGCTCATTGCCCGCGATGCTTACATGTCCTGAGACCCAACAAAGCTGAATTGTTTTTCGACGAGAAGAGATGCGGAACAACCATTCCAAGATACGAAGGACTAAAAGGTGAGAAGCAGAAAGGTGACTGAAGAAGAGACAGAGCACTACTGTATATG
>NC_137031.1:11402631-11477631 GCF_032717465.1 Coenobita brevimanus
AACCACCGTCCATATTGAATACATGCAAGGACCGTTTCATTTATCGACTGGAGTAATGGTATCAGACTTAGAGCGATTGTTTTTATGAAATGTTGGGACTCTTTATGGAGCTCTGTTTTAGCGAAATTTAAATCGTCAGATATTGTCCTGTCCAGGCACGGAATCGAAAGCATGTCTTTTTTTAGACAGCATTCTTTGACTAAATTAATGGATCACAGACTGACCAGAGTTTCGATCTATCACCTAGACAGTCGTCCTTCCCGCTGATGCATTGTTGCAGTGGTGTTGTAAGCCTTAGTAATTCTGTTGGTTGTCTAAACACCTATGTCAGAAGAAGGTACTGTCTTGTATGACGTTCTGGTGCTGCTCTAAGCTTTAGCAGCTTTCCTGGTTGTCTAAACGCCTATGCCAGAGTAAACCCTTATCTTGTGTGGGGTGTCATTCCCAATACAAGACAAATGATGAGCGGGATGCACGCGTCAAACTGACATGTCTACTTGTAGCATGAATACTCAGTATCAAAATCAGTACAGTAATAATATCCCCTAAACGAGAAAGGTTGAGAGAACTCGTGTTTTGGATACTAATCTAAATGGAGTGGTAACTGTTGCGGTGATTGTGTGATAATGGTGTTCGCTGGTGGTGTCTTGGTGGTCACGGTGGTGTCGGTGTGGCTATGTGACGTGTTGTTGGAATCTGGATAATAATGTTGTCTGGAAGGCAGTGATGTTGTCTGGGTGGTGGTGTTGATGTTTAGATGGTAGACGTGGTGTCTGGATGGTGATGATGGTGGTGGGTTGTTGTGATGCCGTGTGGGTGGTGTTGGTGGTATTGGTGGTGGTGGGTTGTTGTGATGCCGTGTGGGTGGTGTTGGTGGTATTGGTGGTGGTGTTGGTGGTGTTTACATGGTGGTGATATTGTCTGGATGGTGATAATGGTGTTGGTTGTTGTGATGCTGTGTGAGTGGTGATGGCCGTATCTAGGTGGTATTGGTTGCGTTGACGGTGGGTTGGTGGTGGTCATGTCGGTGTCCAACCAGACCCTTCAACCATCATTATCATGACTCCAACATTAATCTCTCACATCATCACCTCCACACAGGGAGGCGTGGCTCAATCGGTAGAGAGTTGGCATGCAGTTCTAACGGACCCAGGTTTAAATCCCGGCTGGGGCAGGGAACAGTTTAAGGATTTGAATTTCATTAAATAAGGCTTTACTGACCTACCAGAAGACCCGCCGACATGTCGTAAAAATACCCCCGCTAATACCAATACCAATACACCAGCCCTAGCATGCATTCATTAGGGACGGTGGGTGTTAGCGCCGAAGTGGTGACATGTAGAGGTGTATGGTACGTAGGAGGACTGCTGGGCCTTGATAGCAGGCTGTGAAGCCTATGCCCAGAGTCGGACACATAAAAAAAAAAAAAAAAAAAAGATACCACCATCCTTACCACCACCACCAGCTCGGTACAAACATCAAAATATTATTAGCATCATCATCCAGACATCACCATCATCACTATAATTACATCACAGTCATTACTACAAAAGTGATAGCAGCATCACTATTATTAGAACAACTTCTTGATCACTACCCCCAACATCCCCATCATCACCACACCAAAACCATCGCTAGGCACCATCACCACCACCCCAAAACACCACCATTGCCACCACGTAGACAAAAGCATGATCAGCATTGCACAGAAACCACCATTATCACTAAACATATATCAGCAGCTACCACTCACCAGTACAACCATCGAAGAGTCACCACACCATCACGTATTTATCATCACCTAATCACCATCAGCACTCAGACACTAACTCATTGCCACCCAGCCTAGCAATTTTCACTAAGCAGACACTAACTCCTAGTCACCATCACCACCTAGCAACCACCACCACCTAGCAAACACTACTTAGCCACCATTTCTACCTACCACTCGCCAGTATCACCTACATATCACCGCCTAACCAATTTCACCATCTAAACAATACCACTTAGCTACCATAACCACCCACACACCAACATGTAGCCACCATCGATCACACTGCCACCTAGCAACTACCTCCTTGACGTCACCACCTACAAACCACCTCCTAGTCATCATGAATACTTACACACCACCTTCTTGCCACTATCACCACCTACACACCACCTTTTTGCCTCATCATCTACACACTGCCATCTAGCCATCATCATCACTTACATATCATCGCTGCCTAGCTACAATCACAACATAGCCGTCAATGTCATCTAGTCAGTGTCTTTAGACACTACATCCACGCATCTCCATGCAGAACCGGGATATCTGCTCCCTAGGTACGTCCCCAGCATAACCAGGAAAATTTTCCTGCATCTGCGTTACATTACTATCTTCAGCTTTAATAAAATACAATCTTGCTTTTGAAAGTATGCAAACATAAAATATATGGTCATAATTCGACTGTGTTTATCCTCACGTAATATACTTCATTTCCGACAGGAATTCTATCTATCTATCTATCTATTGCCAGACGCCTCAATCCCGTTTGGGGTGGCCACAAACAAATCGCCTCCAAGTCGCCCTGTCCCCCGCCATTTCACTGCCCTGCTCCCAACTCACACCCCCCTCTCTCATATACCTCTCCACCCCATCCCTCCATTTCATCCTCGGCCTCCCCCTCCCTCTTCCCCCCTCCACCTCACTCACATACACTCTCTTCGTCAGTCCTTCACCCTCCATCCTCTCCACATGGCCAAACCACCTCAGTGTGTTCCTCCTAACGCTTCCTATCACATCCACATCCACACCACAACGCTCCTTTATATCCTCATTCGTCAGCCTGTCTCCCCATGTGACTCCACAGGCTCCTCTTAAATAACTCATTTCCACTGCTCTCGCTCTTGACTTGTGTCCTTCCAACAACGTCCAAGCTTCACTTCCGTACGTTAGAGTTGGTATCACAATACTGTCATGTAGTAACTTTTTCACTTCCATGCTCACTTCCCTGTTTCTCATCACTGCTTTCAAAGAACCAGCAACCTTTCTTCCCTGCTGTACCCTTTCAAGCACTTCACCCTCCAAACCTCCATCCTTACTCATCACACTACCCAAGTACTTAAACACACTCACATTTTCCAATTCTTCACCATTCAACCTCGCTGTACATTCACTGACTTCACCTCTCTCAAAGACCATCACTTTACTCTTCCCTACAATCACCTTTAGATTCCGTTTCTTACACACTCTCCCAAACTCATCCACCAAGCCTTGCAGCTCCCCTTCATCTTCACTCAACAACACAGTATCATCTGCAAACAACAGTACAGGGAGTTTCCAAACACTATCCTCTCTCACCAGGGCCACTCCAACATCCACTAGCCTACCTTGTACCTCTTTTATTACCCCATCCATGTACAGATTGAACAACCATGGAGACATGACACATCCCTGTTTCAACCCAACTT
Organism: Coenobita brevimanus; assembly: GCF_032717465.1. Taxonomy (NCBI): domain Eukaryota; kingdom Metazoa; phylum Arthropoda; class Malacostraca; order Decapoda; family Coenobitidae; genus Coenobita; species Coenobita brevimanus. The sequence goes on from NC_137031.1 coordinate 11,406,088, forward strand.
TCAAATAGAAAAATTCACTTAGTTCACCATCCACACGCACTGCAGCCTTCGCACCATTGTACATACTCTTCACAGCATTCAACAACTTCCCATCTACTCCATATATTCTTAACACTTTCCACAATCCTTGTCTATCCACCCTGTCATATGCTTTCTCCAAATCCATGAAAGCCGCATACAACTTCTTTCCCTTCTCTAGAAACTTTTCCACTAAAGATCTAAGAATGAATATCTGATCTACACAACCTCTTCCCTTCTTAAAGCCTCCTTGTTCTTCTCCAACTAATTTCTCTGTTCTTTCTCTAACTCTGTCAATAAGTATCCTACCATACACTTTTCCTATTATACTAAGAAGACAAATGCCCCTATGATTACCACACACTTCTTTTTCCCCTTTTCCTTTGTACAAGGGAATAATTATACCTGACTTCCAATCCTCCGGTACTCTACCTTCCTCCCAGGCCAATCTGCACATCTTCGTTTCGTTTCGTTTTCGTTTCGTTTTTAAAGGCTCCAACATGCTAATGGCGGCTCTCCACGCTGCACAATCCATTGCAGCCTCCCTGTTCAGTCCCTTAACCCTCAGGTCACACTTAATGACCTCGTCCCATGTCTTTCTCAGTCTACCCCTCATAACCCCACCCACAATATTAACACTTCTCACCTTCCTCACCCAATTATCATCCCCCATCCTCTCCACATGTCCAAACCACCTCAATCTACCTCTCCTCATCACCACACCAATACACTCTAGTCCCATCCTACCTCTCAACTCTTCCATTGTAAACCCAGCCCCTCCAGGCCTTGGACGCAGGGACGCACTGCACATCCACCTAATCATTGTCATTTCTGTACGTCTGAGCCGGCGAATATCTTCCTCCTTCACTGCCCAGGTCTCACTGCCATACAGCATTACACTCCCAACACATACTGCATACAAAGACCCCTTAGCACGTAGGGAGAGCCCTCTCAATGTCAGGAGAGGCAAGAGCTCCCTGAACTTCTTCCAACCACCTCTCACCCTAGCCACAGAGCTAGCTCCAGCCCCACCTCCAGCACACAACATGTCTCCCAAATAACAAAACTCTTCCACACACTCAAGAGATTCACCAGCAAGTTCAATCCTTTCACGTCTGACAATCTCCACCTGCTCACCCCTGCACGCCGTACACATAAAATCAGCATTATCTCGCAGTCTGCCTCTGATACCACTACATCTCTTATGCACCCATTTATCACACACACCTCACAAGATGGAATTACTCCCAACGCCCTTGTGGCAAACTGCACATGGCCACTCTCCCTCGTCTTTGACAGTATCGCCACCAACCCTAGATATCATGACTTTTGTTTTATCTGCATTTACCCTTAAGCCCTTTAGCCCCATACCATCTCTCCACTTCCTAAACCTTTCCTCCGCCTCCCTTTCATTCTCTGCAATCAACACCAAATCATCAGCATACAACAACTCCCACAGGAGTCCGTTTCTAAAGTCACGTGAAAGGGCTTCAAGTACCATGATAAACAACATGGGACTCAAGATTGACCCCTGATGCACACCAACATTAACAGAAAACTCATCACTCAAATCTCCATTCACTCTCACCTGGGTGTGAGCACCCACATACATGGCCATAACCACCCTAACCAGCCACTCCTCCAAGCCAAGCTTTCTCATTGCCCACTTCACCACCTCTCTAGGGACTCTGTCAAAGGCCTTTTCTATCTATCTATCTATTGCCAGACGCCTCAATCCCGTTTGGGGTGGCCACAAACAAATCGCCTCCAAGTCGCCCTGTCCTCCGCCATTTCACTGCCCTGCTCCTAACTCACACCCCCCTCTCTCATATACCTCTCCACCCCATCCCTCCATCTCATCCTCGGCCTCCCCCTCCCTCTTCCCCCCTCCACCTCACTCACATACACTCTCTTCGTCAGTCTTTCACCCACCATCCTCTCCACATGGCCAAACCACCTCAGTGTGTTCCTCATAACGCTTCCTATCACATCCACATCCACACCACAACGCTCCTTTATATCCTCATTCGTCACTCTGTTTCTCCATGTGACTCCATCGACTCCTCTTAAATAACTAATTTCCACTGCTCTCACTTTTGACTTGTGTCCTTCCACCAATGTCCAAGCTTCACTTCCGTACGTTAGAGTTGGTATCACAATACTGTCATGTAGTAACTTTTTCACTTCCATGCTCACTTCCCTGTTTCTTATCACTGCTTTCAAGGAACGAGCAACCTTTCTTCCCTGCTGTACCCTTTCAAGCACTTCACCCTCCAAACCTCCATCCTTACTCATCACACTACCCAAATACTTAAACGTACTCACATTTTCCAATTCCTCACCATCTAACCTCGCTGTACATTTACTGACTTCACCTCTCTCAAAGACCATCATTTTACTCTTCCCTACATTCACCTTTAGGTTCCGTTTCTTACACACTCTCTCAAACTCATCCACCAAGCCTTGCAGTTCCCCTTCATCTTCACTCAACAACATAGTATCATCTGCAAACAACAGTACAGGGAGTTTCCAAACACTATCCTCTCTCACCAGGGCCACTCCAACATCCACTACCCTACCTTGTACCTCTTTTATTACCCCATCCATGTACAGATTGAACAACCATGGAGACATGACACATCCCTGTTTCAAACCAACTTTCAAAGAGAAAAATTCACTTAGTTCACCATCCACACGTACTGCAGCCTTCGCACCATCGTACATACTCTTCACAGCATTCAACAACTTCCCATCTACTCCATATATTCTTAACACTTTCCACAATCCTTGTCTCTCCACCCTGTCATATGCTTTCTCCAAATCCATGAAAGCCGCATACAACTTCTTTCCCTTCTCTAGAAACTTTTCCACTAAAGATCTAAGAATGAATATCTGATCTACACAACCTCTTCCCTTCCTAAAGCCTCCCTGTTCTTCTCCAACTAATTTCTCTGTTCTTTCTCTAACTCTGTCTATAAGTATCCTACCATACACTTTTCCTATTATACTAAGAAAACAAATGCCCCTATGATTACCACACACTTCTTTTTCCCCTTTTCCTTTGTACAAGGGAATAATTATACCTGACTTCCAATCCTCCGGGACTCTACCTTCCTCCCAGGCCAATCTGCACATCTTCCACATCCATTCTACAACTCTCTCTCCCCCATGCTTGAGCATTTCACCACACACTCCATCAATTCCTGGGGCTTTCCCCGATTTTACTTTCTTCATTGTTTCCACAACTTCTATCCTACTGATTTCTTCCTGTCTTCTCACCTCCCTCCTTCTCCCAGCCATTCCCCAGCCAATTATACTCGCATTACTTCCATCCTCTACGTTCAACAATTCCTTGAAGTGTTCTCTCTATCTGCTCACTTTTTCTCCCTTCTCCACTAGTAATCTACCATTTTTATCTTTCACTCCCCTGCTAACTTCACTTCCACCCTGTCTTACTCTTTTCACTTCTCTCCAGAACATTTTCTTACAGTCCCTCCACTTTACACTCAAATTCCTTCCAAATTCCTCATCCACTCTCTTCTTACTCTCTCTTACTAATCTTTTCACCTCTCTCTTCCTTTCCACATATAACTCTCTCTTCCGCCTCTCAACTTCTTCCACGCCCCTATTTCTCATCCATTCATTTTATGCTTTCTTCTTTTGTGCCACAGCCTGTTTCACCTCTTCAGTTCACCACGCTGTTCCTTGCACCCCCCTCCGCCTTCTCTTCCTTCCACACACCACATCACATGATGCACATATTTCTTCTGTAAATATCTTACACACACCTTCCACGTCTCCCATCTGCTCCCATTCATATTTGCCCAATCGTTCCTCCACTTCTCTCTTATACTCTGCCTTTTTCTCATCCTCTTGTAACCTTTCCACTCTCCTTTCAACTACTCCTTCCTCTCGTCTTTCCCTTCTTCTATTCCTCCATCTCACTTGCATCCTAATTCTGGCCACCACCAAGTAATGGTCAGAAAGTCCACTCCCCCAACCTCTATACACTCTTGCATCCTTTACACATCTTCACATCCTTTCATCCACACACACATAATCAATCATTGCCTTCCTTTCATTCAGTTCACCACCCACCCTTCTCATCACTCGCCATGTATACCTGTGGATCATTTTATGCCTGAAGAGGGTATTGGCTATCACCAACCCCCTCCCAGCACAAATGTCCACTAACGCACTCCCATTCTCATCTATCTCGGCAGGCACACCCCACTCACCAACTATTCCATCCACCTTCACATTACCAACTTTACCATTCATATCACCAATCAAAAACACTCTCTCATTCCTTCCAAACTTTTCCATGCACACTTCCACATTTGTCCAGAACTCTTCTCTCACTCTTCTAGCACGATCTGGCGTTGGCGCATACACACACACAATTGCCCACATTTGTATTCCAACTTTCAACTTTACCCACACAATCCTTGACCCAACTGATCCATACTGTCTTATGCTCTTCTTCCATCTTTTACTCACAACTATACACACTCCTTCCTTTGCCCTCTCATTCTCATCTACTCCTGCACATATACCCCATCCATACTCCCATTCTCTCACACTTTCTCCTCTCCATTTTGTTTCAGTTATTCCACATACATCCACTTTCGCATCCTCAAGCACCTGGACAATCTCTCTCTCTTTCACCTCATCATTCGCTCCTCTTACATTCCATGTACTCATTACCAAGTCCTTTGTCCGGTCCTGGGTCGTCATCGTTTGGTCAGTCCTTGTCCGAGGCTTCTTGTTTGTTTTTTATAGTTAGTTGTTTTCCGGGGAGGGGCACTAACCCTCCGCCAACCCTTTTATTCGCCTTTTACGACAAGCAGGGATACTGGGGGAGTATTCTTGAAAACCCCCCTACCCCCAGGGGTAGGCCTTTTCCAAATCAACAAAAACAAAATAAAGATCCCTTCTCCTACCAATATATTTTTCCTGAAGCTGTCGAACAATGAATATGGCATCAGTGGTCCCCCCACCTGGCATGAACCCGAACTGCATCTCATCAATATTCACTCTTTCTCTAATCATACCTTCTAAAACTCTCTCCATTACCTTCATTATCTGATCTAAAAGCTTTATACCTCTATAATTTCCTCTTTCCAGGGCATCACCCTTCCCTTTGTACACATTTACAATTACACTCTTCAGCCAATTATCTGGGACAACACACTCATAAATAATCCTATTTATCAGGTCAGTGACTAAACTCACCCCTATATCGCCTGAGGCCTTCAACATTTCGGCAGTCAACCCAGACACACCTGCTGCCTTCCCCACCCTCATCCTGCCTATTGCCTCACTCACAGTAGCAGTATCAATCAAAGGCCAAGGGCCAGACACTGGATCTGCTGGCTCCAAACCTTCCCTGTCCCAGTCAAACTCCTCATTCAACAACCGGTTATAATGCTCTCTCCATGCATCTTTAATATCCTCACTGTTCACTACTACCCGTCCTTCATCATTCTTCACACACTGCTCACCTATGATATCCCGATTATCCCTCTTCACCTGACCTGCCGCCCTAAATATATTTTTCCTTTCCCCATGATTTAGGTTATCAAGTAATTGTCTCTGTGACTCAGACTTTGCCCTGTATACCTCTCTTCTAGCCCTACGCTTGGCAGCCAAATATTCCTCTTTGCTACCACACTTCTTCCATTCCCGGAAAAGCCTTCTTTTCTCCTTAATTGCAGCTTCTACACCCTCATCCTATCACCAAGTTACTTTATGTCTTGGTGGTCCTCTTGTCCAGCCGCATGTTACATCAGTAACTCTCAAGAAATTGTTCTTGAGGGCTCTGTACTGTTCATTAACGCCTCTGTCTACAGCTCCCTGTTTAGCCACCACTCTCCTCAACTTGCTATAGAAGGCATCCCTTACTACTTGGTTTTTCAGCTTCCATATTTTCCTCCTAGGTACATAAGTCCTCTTTTTCATCACTTGTTCTTTAAGCACCATATCACAAATCAGTAGTCTGTGCTGCTGCACACACTCCTCACTTCCTATAACTTCAACATCCCTCACTAACCTCCTATCGGCCTTCCTAACCAGAAAATAATCTATCTGACTCCTATTTCCCCCAGACTCATACGTAATTAACCTACTGTCTCTTTTCCTAAAATATGTGTTGCACACAATCATATCCGTTGCCTCCCCAAACTCGAGTATCCTTTCCCCTTCTGCATTCCTTAGACCATACGCACATCCCCCATGCACTCCTTCATAACCTTGTGCTGCTTCACCTACATGACCATTTAAGTCCCCTCCCAAAATCTCATCATCCCGCATACCACCCACTACACGTATTAAATCATCCCAAAATCTATCTTTCTCTGATTCATCCAATGCTGCCTGTGGAGCATATGCCGATATAATCGCAGCTATCTTTCTTCCCAACAGAATTTTCACTACCAATATCCTATCGCTTACTCTCAAAACATTCATAACATATTCCACCCATTTCTCCGCAACCATCACACCAACACCTCCATATCCGTCTGTCCCCCCCTGCCAAAACAACTTATAGCAACAGTCCTTCCCAACAATCTTTCTGGCTGATCCACCCCTGTACCGGACTTCCTGCAAACGTGCCACATCCACCCACCTCCTACTGAATGCCTCAACGACTTCCCCTGCTCTTCCCCTCAAACTTCCCACATTCCATGAACCCACCCTCATCCCCATGGGTGATTTACTGTCCTCAGGCTTGCTTTGAAACTTATTTTGTTTTGTCATCTTCAGTGTTAATAAAGGGGGACAGACACAGCACAGGTCCCACTCACTGCACAGTCCCAGGTCCAGGCAATGGATCTGGGACCCCTAGCCCACCAGCTTACCAGTGGCTGTGGTAGTGGCCTCGGGGCACCCCGCCAGGACAGCTGCAGGGACACCCTCCAAGCGCGTCTTGGCACTGCAACTATCCCGCCATTATACACCCACTGATAGGGCAGCCTCCTGGGGCGCTACTCCCAGGTTCGGGCCCCTCTCTATTGGGCAGAAGCGGCAGCCTGGGAACCGCAATGCCCTGTACCCTCTAGCACAGGCCTGAGCCCCATCTCGCCCTGGACCCATGATCTATGCTGGCGGAACCCATGCCACGCCTCCCCCCAGAAGTCCGCCACTAGGTAGCGGGGGCAAAGTTTTCTGGCCGCATGCCCTTGCTGGCGCCAACCCCTGTAACGTAGTGCGATACGTTGTGTGAAATGTAAAGTGCATGTGGTGTAGTGCATTGATAGTTACAGGAAATGTTTGGGAGAGTATGCTGGTCTACTCTCCATGTTACTGTCACACTGAAAAGGTCAGCAAAGGGGGATGGTTAGATAGCTAGTGAAACAGGAGCTCCAGCTCTCCCTATCACCAGCATTCCCATTCCCCTCGGGAGTACTACCCTGTTCGGCCCGTGCTACGGCCTCCTCCTACATCCATTCTACTACTATCTCTCCCCCATGCTTCAGCATTTCACCACACACTCCATCAATTTCTGGGGCTTTTCCCGATTTAACTTTCTTCATTGCTTCCACAACTTCTATCCTACTGATTTCTTCCTGTCTTCTCACCTCCCTCCTTCTCCCAGCCATTCCCCAGCCACTTATACTCGCATTACTTCCATCCTCTATGTTCAACAATTCCTTAATGTGTTCTCTCCATCTGCTCACTTTTTCTCCCTTCTCCACTAGTAATCTACCATTTTTATCTTTCACTCCCCTGCTAACTTCACTTCCACCCTGTCTTACTCTTTTCACCTCTTTCCAGAACATTTTCTTACATTCCTTCCACGTTACACATAAATTCCTTCCAAACTTCTCATCCACTCTCTTCTTACTCTCTTTTACTAATCTTTTCACCTCTCTCTTTCTTTCTACATATAACTCTCTCTTCCGCCTCTCAACTTCTTCCACGCCCCTATTTCTCATCCATTCATTGTATGCTTTCTTCTTTTGTGCCACAGCCTGTTTCACCTCTTCAATCCACCACGCTGTTCCTTGCACCCCCCTCCGTCTTCTTTTCCTTCCACACACCACATCACATGCTGCACATATTTCTTCTGTAAATATCCTACACACACCTTCCACGTCTCCCATCTACTCCAGTTCATATTTGCCCAATCGTTCCTCCACTTCTCTCTTATACTCTGCCTTTTTCTCGTCCTCTTGTAACCTTTCCACTCTCCTTGCAACTACTCCTTCCTCTCGTCTTTCCCTTCTTGTATTCCTCCATCTTACTTGAATTCTAATTCTGGCCACCACCAAGTAGTAGTCAGAAAGACCACTCCCCCAACCTCTATAAACTCTTGCATCCATTACATATCTTCGCATCCTTTCATCCACACACACATAATCAATCATTGCCTTCCTTTCATTCAGTTCACCACCCACCCTTCTCATCACTCGCCATGTATACCTGTGGATCATTTTATGCCTGAAGAGAGTATTGGCTATCACCAACCCCCTCCCAGCACAAATGTCCACTAAAGCACTGCCATTCTCATCTATCTCGGCAGGCACACCCCACTCACCAACTGTTCCAACCACCTTCACATTCCCAACTTTACAATACATATCACCGATCAAAAACACTCTCTCATTCCTTCCAAACTTTTCCATGCACACTTCTACATTTGTCCAGAACTCTTCTCTCACTCTTCTAGCACGATCTTGCGTTGGCGCATACACACACACACAATCGCCCACATTTGTATTCCAACTTTCAACTTGACCCACACAATCCTTGACCCAACTGATCCATACCGTCTTATGCTCCTCTTCCATCTTTTACTCACAACTATACATACTCCTTCCTTTGCCCTCTAATTCTCACCTACTCCTGCACATATACCCCATCCATACTCCCATTCTCTCACAGTTTCTCCTCTCCATTTTGTTTCAGTTATTCCACATACCAACTTTCGCACCCTCAAGCACATGGACAATCTCTCTCTCTTTCACCTCATCATTCGCTCCCCTTACATTCCACGTTCCGATAACCATGTCCTTTGTCCGGTCCTTGGTCGTCATCGTTTGATCAGTCCTTGTCCGAGGGATTCACTCAGGGATAAACAATTATTTCGCCGGCTATAGGTACTCTGTACACAGTGATTACATTTCTGTAACCATGAGGAGGATGGACTGGCTGATTGTAGTTTCAAGAATTTTTAAGAGCTATAGTATATCGTTATACATTCCACACACAAAGAATAATATACGCCTTAAAAGAACCATGGATTATACGTTTATACAATTATGAAATTAAACACACACACACACATACACACACACACACACACACACAGAACCTTTCACTGAAATACTTCGCCGTGCAACTCAAAACCCCCTGCTTTGCCGCCACAGTACCTCTTACCGCTACTCTCCCCTCCCCCACTTACCTCCCCCCCCCCCGAAACCAGCATGAGGCGAATGAATTCCCCCTGGACGCGATAAAATATGAACAAACTTTAAACCACCACAAAACCCGTCCAAGCACGATATAAGTTTCTTGTGAACTTAGTTTTTCAGTACTGGAGATCGCTGCAAGAATTGGACAAGTTTTGTATATGTTGATGTGAGTCTTGACATTTAATTTTCGTGTCACCTTTTTCCTTCTGAGACAAAAACTCACCATTTCCAGTTCGATAAAACATTCGCACGGTCGCATCACCTCGAAAACTCTCGAAAGTCCTCGTGAAATCCAATAACGGGTTGGAGAAGGGAGAGTGGATGGTGGTGGTGCTGGTGTGAGGAAGTAAGTTACGTCCGGAAATGTTGTTGTAGTTGTTGACGGTGGTGGTGGTGATAGTGTTGGGAGCGATAATGATGTTCATGTCTGAGGTGATGAAAAAGTATATAAGTTGATGACAAATACGACCTGTAGAGTGTAGAAAGAATAACTTGGGGGATGACACTGATGCTAAAAGTGTGTTGGCAATGATAGTTATGATGATGGTAGTCGAGATAATGATGGACATGCGAGTGGTTGTGGTGATGGCGGAAGAGACATTGATGAGGAAGCGGTGGGATAGAAGTTATGGCGGTGTTAATGGGTGGTGGTTGTGTTGATGTATGAGATGGTCAGGATGGTAGTGAAGATCGACTCTGCGTGCGCTGTTTTGATGATTATGGGAGTGATAGCTGCCTTTGTTTATATACGAGTATAATGTAGTAATGTTAGTGGAAAGAATGTAGGTGAATGGCGTAATGGTAGCCTAGTAATAATGGGTCATCATTCGCTTGTTCAGATGAATGAATAAATATGTGCAAAAACCAGCGTCCGAGTCAGTAACATAATGTCAGCATAACTATACATGTACACAAACATATAACAGAGAAAGTACAAAACCATGAGAGCACCTGTAATCAAGGGCCTGAAAGGGCACTTGCTTATATATTGATAGACCAGTATAGACGTCAAGTTAACCGGCGAACCCACAATGGTAGAAGCAACGAGTAATGGTAGAAGCAATGATTATATATTCATTTTGTTTTGGACATCCAGGGCGATTTTAACTGCCACAAGAAGAACTATCTGCCTCAAGATATTTTCATAGTTGATACTGGTGATCCAACAAGATGTGAGACTAACGGGCATATTAATAAACCGAAGACCAGACAAGGAAAACCAGTCTTCATTTATCCTTATAAACTACATGACTGAATGCATTGTAACTTATATCCATAAAAGTTTCAAAACTTACCATCAAAAGTTATAGGATTCTCTACTACTTCGCGCCCTCATATTTAATAATGCACTCTAAATATTAGCAACAATTACTAGATTGTTATTTTCCCGCTTGAATTCAAGTTTCTTGGAAGTAAACGATGTGGTGGTGATCGTCAAAAAAAAAAAAAAAAAAAAAAAAAAACTGAAAAACTGTATTTGTACTAAACTGGAAAGTGTCAATATAGAATAAGGTATATTTTGCTAGGCCGTTTGCTGATAAAGTTATGTTGCAATGGTTGACAGTTGTGTGCAAATGACAGCTGATATTAGTTTTATAATGATATATACAATCACTCTCATTTTCAGGGGTCAAAGAAATTAATATTGTTGTTTAGACGACATTTTTTTTTTGTCTCAGATAACAGCCCATAATATCGGAAATGAGCAAACTTATATTGAAAAGAATCACAATATATATCGTTTCGGAACCCACGCAACAGACTTAGTGATCGCGGTGATCGTGATGACGCTGTCTTCAACAAGCTAGTATATATATATATATATATATATATATATATATATATATATATATATATATATATATATATATACAGAAAAAGAAAGAAAGATATATATATATATATATATATATATATATATATACAGAAAAAGAAAGAAAGATATATATATATATATATATATATATATATATATATATATATATATATATATCTATATCTATATCTATCTATCTATATATATAAATATATATATATATATATATATATATATATATATATATATATATATATATATATATATATATTTATCTATATCTATATATATATCTATATCTATATATATATCTATATCTATATCTATATCTATATCTATATATATATATATATATATATATATATATATATATATATATATATATAGATAGATAGATAGATATAGATATATATATATATATATATATATATATATATATATATATATAGATATATATATAGAGATAGATATATATATATATATATATATATATATATATATATATATATATATATATATATATATATATATATATATATATATATATATATATATATATATATATATATATATATATTGCTACGTACACGTCCCACACTGCCACAGGCTCCAGCATCAGTAGATTAGTATAGGAATGATGTTACCCAGTGAATTGTTCTTGTTAGGGGTCAGTCTTTCTGTGTACAATGGCAGATCCTTACACAAGATCAACTCAGGTCTAATAACACAGGCGGTGTATGTAAAGACAAGCTTCTCAAGTTCGCTGTCTTTATTTTCCAAATAATTGCACTGTCAACTTCACAACTTCAGAGTTACATTGACTTCACAAGGCCACAAGTACTGCTAAAACTGACTGAAACTGCTCTGTTCTCTCCCCCCACCTATTTGTAATATTGCATGATACTCAAATGATCTACCACATATTCATAGCAGCAACAGTTCCCAAATCGGAGACATCGAAAATATTCAAAAGTTTTCTTACATTATGTAGCACTCTAAATTTAGAGAAATTAAAAAGAGAATCAGAATGAATGCACAACTTTACAACGTACCTCCACTCACAGCAGCAGGTTATCTAGCAACTCTGACACATAACGGATAAATCCGAGAATCATAAGGAATGCTACAGCACTACCTAACTAGATAATCTCGATTCTCAACACCATTCCCTCCCTAGTCCTTTTGTCGTCCTGCCAAAACTACATAAGACTTACAAACATAATCCTTAATCACTAACAAAACATCCAATTATACACAAGATAATCCTTCAATTTATCAGGTCTTCTATGTCGCTTCTGACAATGTCTCTGCTTCTCCACTCAGTCCACTCTTTCTGGAATGACTCGGTCCGTTCCCTGGCTCATTTCTTCCCTAGCAAAACTGTCACCATCCTCTAGTGCTTCAGCTTCTTCATCCTCCCCGACATCATCTGCTACGGGTGTGCACGATTCCTCAGAGATATCCTAGCTGTACTGTCCTGGCCCATGGTACTGTCACAGGCAATTTACGTGAATACCTTTGGGTGAAACTTCCTGCCTCCTCGAATCCAGTGCATAACGTCTGACAGGCAGTCCATCACAGCGTAGGGCCCATCCCAAGCTCTGCATCTTCGGTGACTGTCCCAACTTCTGCTGAGGTTTGTGCAACCAAACTCTGTCAACAACCTTGAAGCTCACTTCATTTGCCTTGGCATCATATTTGCATTTCATCACTTCACATGAAAACTTCAGAGCCTCTCGAACATGATTATTTGCCTCAGCCAGTCTCGCCTTAAGATGCTTTGCATAGCTGGAGGTGTCCATAGGCAGCTCATCATCCGGTGGTCTTCCCATTAACAGATCAACTAGCATTCGTAATTTATGGGCCAACATCAATTTTGCAGGGTTGTAGCTGGTAGACTCGTGGAATGCAGACCGATATGCCATCAGCAACACAAGTAATATCTGGTCCCATTCCCTCTGTCCTTCTACACAGTTCTTGACCAGTTCTTGTCCCAGGGTTCAGTTGAATTTCTCCACCATCCCATCCGATTGTGGTCTCAATGGGGTCGTTCTGGTCTTCTTGATTCCCAGTGACTTGTAGCACTCATGGTACATAGCAGCCTCGAAGTTTCTACCCTTGTCTGAGAGTAGCTCTTGTGGCATCTAAAAAAGAACTGGTCAACCAACACCTGAGCAACAGTTCTGGCTCCCAGATCAGGGATGGCATAGGCTTCTGGCTACTTCGTGAAGTAGTCCATGGCGACACACATATGTACTGGTTTCCTCTTTCAGTGAGTGGCAGAGGTCCAGCAATGTCCACCATGACTCTTTCCATCAGTACACCCATTTGGTACAGCTGGAGAGGGGCACAACCACGTTCATGAGTCCCAGCTTAGTTAAACATACATCACAGGGCCGACATCACTCTTCAACATCCTGATGCATGCCAGTCCTGTAGAACCTTGGACGCTGTCAAATTAGTGTTTTCTTCACTCCCGGGTGCTCTTTAGTGATCTGGTTATGAGACTTTTCTAAGACCTCAGGCCTCAGTTTCTTAGGAACCACCAGATGTCAGTACTTGCTGATGCCATCGGGTGTCTCCCACTGACGCTCCGATAGTCAGCTGTTCAAATGAAGAAGATCCCACTGATTCTAGTAGCTCTTAGTTGCAGGGCTGAATCTCGAAACCTCTTCCCAAGATGGTCGCACTGTACTCTGCTGCAGCCACTCTAGCACTGGTTGTAAATCTGTATCCTCCATCTGTGTCCTCTTCAGGTCTTCTTCAGCTGACACTGGCCTTGTCTCTGCAGTACAGATCCATTTCTTGCTACGGTCTTCTTTCCCACGACACTGCTTGCAAACTGAGTCACAAGGCCGACAACTCAGGCTGTCAACATTGCCAGGCTGGTGTTGCACCTCATAGGTGTGCTGGTCCAGCTTCCAGAGCCAGCAAGACAGTTGTCCTTCTGGACTGTTTAATGTCTTCAGCCATTTCAGTACTGCATGGTCTGTCCTGATGATGAAGTAGGACCCATACAACATGAATGAAAAAAGTCAAGGCTCTTTATCATTGCCAAGTGCTCCTTATGGGTCTCACAGTAGTTCCGGTCTGGTGGGCTGAGCTTTTTGCTGTAACATGCCACGAAATACTTTTTGTCATCTTTCCTCTGCAACAGGACTCCAACAATGCCATGGTCACTAGCGTCACTGTCCAGGATGTATGGCTGACTCTGATCTACGTACGGCAACACCAGAGAGCTTGCCAATGATTGCTTGAGTTCATCGAAGGCTGCCTGAGTCACTGCAGTCCGCATAAACTATTGCATCTTTCCTACGACTTGTGCAGAGATGCAGCTAGTGTTGCAAAGACCTCGAAAAAATACCAGTAGTATATACGCAAACCCAGGAAACCCCATACTTCATTCACACAAGTTGGAACCGGCCAGTTTTTTACAGCTGCCACCTTTTCCAGATCAGTATGAATACCGCCTTCACCTACAATGTGTCCCAGGAACTTCATTTCCTTCTGGAACAAGTAGCACTCTTTGTGGTTCAGCTTGTGGTGCGCAGCTTGGATCCTGTTGGAAACCCCCGGCAGCTTCTCCAATTCCTGGTCAAAAGTTTGCCCAATCACAAATACATCATCAAGATAGATGACAGCTGTCTGTAAGTGCAGGCCTTCTAGTATTTGATCCATGAGATGCCCAAAAGTAGCAGGGGCATTGCACAGGCCAAATGGCATCACTTTGAACTTACATAAACCACACCCATATGAAAATGCTCTTTTCTCCTTGTTCTTATTGGCGACCTTGACCTGATGGTATCCTGCTTTCATGTCTATGGTGGAAAACCACTTGGCACCTGACAGAGCATCTAAGGTGTCATCAGTTCTTGGCAAGAAGTGTGCATCCTTCACTGTCACCTCATTAAGGGCTCGATAGTCCACACAGGACTTTACTGTGCCATCCTTTCTTCCTTACCAGAACAATTGCTGATGCCCAAGGACTGCTGGACTTGTCTATCACAACCGGACTTTGAAGATTCTTCATCACCTTCTCCACTTCTTGTCTCTGAGCTGCCACCATCCTCAGAGCTGGCTGTTTAATTGGGCAGTGACCCCCGGATCGGTGCATCTCAGGTCAAGGTCTCTGGTGGAAAAGACATCAGGAAGCTTCACTAGCAGTTTCCTCAACCACCAGACACTGGCAGCTCCTTGAAAACAGGTCTTGTTCTAAGTGGGCTGGCAGATTCCCATCTTCTCTGACGATATTCCTTTTACAGGCCTTCCACTGATACTAATCAAGGTCCAGTGCCTGGCATAGTCCCACAATTTCTCCCTCGGTGATCTATGTCTCACAGGAGAAAATGGCCACCACAACTGGCACTTCACCTGCACCTTTTTCCACTAAACTCCTCCCCACCGTCACTCCAGCCTTCGTCTTGCACCATCCATCAGTCTCCACTACCCCTAGACAGCTGTCAAAAGAGCCACTCACCTTACACTGGAGCAGTAGTTATGAGCTTGGAGGTATCACTATAGTGCACAGCATCCTCTTCTCACCACCAGAACTGGTTTTCTCGCTATCGTGACAGGAACTGACTTTCCTCGGACCTTGAGCTTCATGGAGCAGAAGTCCAGCTCACATCACATGGACTTCAGAAAGTCCAGACCAAAAAGGTAAAGATCCTCCATGTTGGTCACGTAGACTGGAAGTGAGGCCTCTTGCCCTGCCACCTCAATCCGGATATCCATGGATCCCCTCAGCTCTGCGTGGTGCCCAGTTATTCCACACAATTGTTCTGATGACTCAGGCAGATACCAATGACGTAACACATCAGGTCTCACAAAAGTCTGCTCTGAGGCTGAATCATCACCAGGGAATATTTCTTGCCGTCCATTCTTCCGTCTACATGCACACTGTCACTCACAGTTCTCTTGCATTTTCTCAGTGGTAGGGCTACTTGGGAAAAATTGGCTGGTTGCCAATAATTTACCTGCTTCTTTCTTGTCTCCTACAGCTTGCTTCTTATCGCCCTTCTCCTTTGGACAATCATAACTGAAGTGTTCCACCTCACCATATGTCCAACACCCTTTTGTTGCAACTGTACGTCCTGGCTTCCCACAGAACCAGCAACCTCCTCCGATCTTCTCCTATTCTCTCTTCCACTCGTAGCAGTCCTCTTTCCTATGTCCTGGTTTTCCACAATACCCGCAGCTTCCATCGAATTTCTCTGCCTCACACACCTGCCCCGTTCTTGCCTTGAACCCTACACTATGACCTACCAGCATGCCAGATGTACTGGACCTGACATAGGACTCTAAGTCCAGAACACTGGCAAGTGCTTCTTGCATGCTTCAAGGTTGTGCCTGTTTCACTTGCACTTTCAATTCTGCACAGTCAAAAGCATCAATGAACTGGTCCCTCAGAAGTATAGCCAACAGGTTAGGTGCTGCTCCAGGATACACCTTGTATGCCATACTCTCTAGGTTATTGGCAAGCAGCTGAAGGACCCCCATAATAGTTAATGCAATTCACAAGTTTGGGGCCATTAAAACTGAGACATCATAATTAAGTCCAGGACTCAAAACTCCTACATTCTTATTATTTAACTCTATAATGCTACCTTTAGATGCGTGGGATTCGTCAAGATTCACCATACACTGTCTATTTTTTTTCATGTTCCCTTTACACTAACCTTAGGCTCAGCAGCACAAGATTTCTCTACAACCTCAATTCTCTCCCTAATTATCTTTAACTGGACATTTACGTGCTGTCTGCACTCTTATCACGATATTGCTTACCTCACTCCTCTGCTGCTGTGGCTCAGCATTTACTTCCTCCTTCAACTGTTGCTGTTCTTCCTTCATTTCCCCCATGAAAGCGTCTGTCTGTCCCTACATCCTCAGTTGTAACTCCCCTTGCTTCTGTAATGCCTCTTAAAGCCGTTCATATTGCTCTTTCTGTTCTTCACTTTGTTTTTCTAGTTGTTCACTTTGTGCTTCTAGTTGTTCTCAGAGTTATGTCCTTCAGTTTGTGCTTGTACTTGTTCTCTGAGCTCTATCTGGCCTTTACTTTGTGCTTGTAGTTGTTCACTGAGTTCTTTCTTGAACTTTCTTCTGTTCTACACTTTGTACTTAAAGTGCCTGTCAAATTTTGCTCATAGTTGTTCACTTTGGCCTTGTAGAAACTGCATGATTGCAGCCAGAGAAGCCTCCTCCTAGTTTGCCTTGACTCACTGCATCACTTTTCGAGCCCCACTCCTGACACCACTGTTATGTCCAAGTCCCACACTGTCACAGGCTCCAACAGCAATAGGTCAGCAAGGGAAGGACATTGCCCAGTGAACTGTTCTTCTTAGGGTCAGCCTTTCGTTGAACTACAGTATATCCTTACACAAGATCAACTCAGGTGTAATAATACAGGGAGTGTATGTAAATTCAAGCTTCTCTTGTTCGCTGTCTTTATTTTCCAAATAATTACACTGTCAGCTTCACAACTGCAGAGTTGCACTAAGTTCACAAGGTCACACGGACAACTTAAACTGACTGAAACTGCTCTGTTCGCCCCCCATTCTTTTATAACATTGCATAATACTCGAATGATCTACCACATACTCGAAGCACCAACAGTCTCCAAATTGGAGACGTCTAATATATTCCTGTTTTCTTACATTACGTAGCACTCTAAATTCTTAAGTATAAAAACTGATATTAAATTACATAATTTAACAATCAGTCACCTCAATAAAACATTACAGAGAAAATAAAGAGAATAAGAATGAATGCATAACTTTAAAAACTAGCTCCCCTCACACCAGCAAGCTATCTGGCAATTCTGACACACAATGGAAAAATTACAGAATCGTTGGGAAACACTCAATCTCTACCTTTATTTTTTTCAATAACAGAAAAGACGAGGGAATAACATATGAATGAAAAATATTCTATATGCCATATTACAGGTGTTCTTCATTCATAAAAAATCTAAAAATTGGACTTGAACAGCTGTAGGTTGAAGTTTAGGGGGAAACAACTCTGGGGAAGTTAGTTTCAAAGAGATGCAGTTTGGGGAATAAAAGATTTCTGATCCGCGGAAGTTCTGCAATATGGCAGTGTGATATTCTAGTCATGAGTGGTACCAGATGCATGAAGATGTGGCACAATAGATTCAACTTTGTCTAAGTATTAGTCATAAAAGTATCTATATGCATGGGAGTCAACGTTCCTTCTTACCTGTAGAGAAGATAGTTTATTTGGAATTGCAGGGTTATTAATAATTCTGACGGTTTTGTTCTGAATTTTGCCTAGATACTTTAGTGCAACCTCCGCACATCCATTGCACAAGAGTGAGCAATATTGAGAGCGCACATTACTCCTATAAACTGTAGCCAACTGCTCTTCAGTGAAGAAGCTACGAACTCTGTACAATAATCCAAGATTCTTCGAGGTGGTTTTAGCAAGTGATCTGATATGAAAGGTTCAGCTTACGTCACTGTTAAGTGAAACACAGAGAATTTCAATACTTTTGGAGATAGGAATATTTGTGCCATTGAAGGTAATCTACCAGTCTGGCAATATCTGTCTATTAGCAAGCTGTATATATATGGTTTTACTAGCATTAAATAAGACAGGTTATTTTGTCTACACTGAGTGATCCTAGATGAGTCTTGATTTATGGAGATGGCTGTACTGAGTTGAGAGTTAGAGATATTATACTTTATTAGTGGGTGTTTAAGTGTGAATGAACTAGGAAGTGTTGAGCCATCGAACTTGAAAATCTTTCTTCTCATCAATACACACACACGGGAGACACCAAGGAGTGCAGATGTGGGCCGACAGCGCTCCATACCGAGCCAGCACGGCCAGTGGCATTACCTAAATTAGTACCTTTGTATGAGTCAAGCTCTGTATCAGGTTAGACTAAATGATTTCTTATTATTAAAAAAATAAGAAAACGTTTAAACAAGACTTGTTCAAACAGAAAAGAGAATCGAGTATCGAAAGAATGCGCTCAGTCAGCTGATGTTTGTTTAGACTACAACTGCCCCAGGGAATGTAAGTACTCTGTGCTTTTAGTATTGCAAAATGGCCATATACTTTAGTAAAGCAAACTTGGAAAAGAAAAGGGATAAAGGTAGAAAGCAAGATGATGATTTCTACCAAGAACTGGTTGAAATGGAGACTCACAATAGACTGGTTGAACGTGTACACAAACTGGAAATGACCTATTAAAATGAGATTGATGAAATAAAGAAACAGATGCACTTGCAAAAGGAAGAAATAGAAAAACTTGGAAGGGAGGTCAACAAGAAAGACACAACCATCAGTGAACTAACAGTGGAAGTGAGTACACTTAGGAGGAAAATGAGTGAAATGGCAAGTACAGTAGTCAACCACGAGTGTAATATGGAAGAGTTCAAAAATGATACAGAGACAATTAGGCAAGTAAGCAGTCTGATAGACCAGTCAGTGATATTGAGGAGAAGATAACACAGGTGAATGAAGCTGTTCAAAGCTACAAAAATGATGTGGAAACCACGTATGCTGAAATGGTGAAAGTAAAGAAAGACTTAGAAACAAGGGTGGAAGAAAAAAGCATTAAAAAGGAAGTGAAAAGAATAATCCAAAACAATCCAAAGTTAGTCAGAGATTCAGTAGATATTAACAAATCTATAGTAATCACTGGTATAGAAAAGGAAGAAGTAAAAAAACAAGATCTCAAGAGACAAAAAGGAGATGGCAAATGTAATGAGTTTATTGAAAGAAGTATCAGAGGAAATCTGTAGTAAAGACATAGAGGAACACAAAAGGTTAGAGAAATACGAGAAAAGCAAGTCAAGACCTCTAAAGGTGACTTTCCAGAGCGTAAACAGTGTGAAGGAGATACTAAAAAATGCAAAGAATCTTATGGAAAAAGAGGAGTTCAAAAATGTATGGATAAAAAGATGCCTAACACAAGAGGAACTGGAATTACTGAAAGAGAAGGGGGAGGAAGCAAAAACAAAAAATGAGGGAAGATCAGAGGAGGAGAAGAATACATTTTTGTACAAAGTAATAGGATTGCAGGTACGAAAGTGGTACATAAACAGGAGGGAATGAAAAGGAGGAAGGTAGTAGAACCATGTCATGACAAGTATATAAACAAGATGATAAAGTTCTATCTATCTATCTATTGCCAGACGCCTCAATCCCGTTTGGGGTGGCCACAAACAAATCGCCTCCAAGTCGCCCTGTCCCCCGCCATTTCACTGCCCTGCTCCCAACTCACACCCCCCTCTCTCATATACCTCTCCACCCCATTCCTCCATCTCATCCTCGGCCTCCCCCTCCCTCTTCCCCCCTCCACCTCACTCACATACACTCTCTTCGTCAGTCTTTCACCCTCCATCCTCTCCACATGGCCAAACCACCTCAGTGTGTTCCTCATAACGCTTCCTATCACATCCACATCAACACCACAACGTTCCTTTATATCCTCATTCGTCAGCCTATCTCTCCATGTGACTCCACAGGCTCCTCTTAAATAACTCATTTCCACTGCTCTCACTCTTGACTTGTGTCCTTCCAACAACGTCCAAGCTTCACTTCCGTACGTTACAGTTGGTATCACAATACTGTCATGCAGTAACTTTTTCACTTACATGCTCACTTCCCTGTGTCTTATCACTGCTTTCAAAGAACCAACAACCTTTCTTCCCTGCTGTACCCTTTCAAGCACTTCACCCTCCAAACCTCCATCCTTACTCATCACACTACCCATGTACTTAAACGTACTCATATTTTCCAATTCCTCACCATCCAATCTCGCTGTACATTCACTGACTTCACCTCTCTCAAAGACCATCACTTTACTCTTCCCTACATTCACCTTTAGATTCCGTTTCTTACACACTCTCCCAAACTCATCCACCAAGCCTTGCAGCTCCCTTCGTCTTCACTCAATAACACAGTATCATCTGCAAACAACAGTATAGGGAGTTTCCAAACACTATCATCTCTCACCAGGGCCACTCCAACATCCACTACCCTACCTTGTACCTCTTTTATTACCCCATCCATGTACAGATTGAACAACCATGGAGACATGACACATCCCTGTTTCAACCCAACTTTCAAAGAGAAAAATTCACTTAGTTCACCATCCACACGCACTGCAGCCTTTGCACCATCGTACATACTCTTCACAGCATTCAACAACTTCCCATCCACTCCATATATTCTTAACACTTTCCACAATCCTTGTATATCCACCCTGTCATATGCTTTCTCCAAATCCATGAAAGCCGCATACAACTTCTTTCCCTTCTCTAGAAACTTTTCCACTAAAGATCTAAGAATGAATATCTGATCTACGAGTACACAACCTCTTCCCTTCCTAAAGCCTCCCTGTTCTTCTCCAACTAATTTCTCTGTTCTTTCTCTAACTCTGTCAATAAGTATCCTACCATACACTTTTCCTGATAAAGTTGATGTACTCAAATGTGGATGGAATGGTATCTAAATTATTAGAGATGAATGATTATGTCAAAGAAAATGAACCACATATAATATGCCTGAATGAAACAAAATTAACACCAAGGATATCAAATGACATACTAAATTTAGAGGAATATAATATATGGAGAAGATATAGAAACTTAAAAAAAGGAGGAGGAATTATAATATTAACTAAGAAAAATCTAAAAGTCAATGAAATAAAACTAGATATACCCTCACAAGTAGAGCTGATTGCAGTAGAGATCAACACATCTGAAGGGAAAGTTACTGTAGCCAATATGTACAGCTCCGGACAGATGAAACGGCTACACCCCATCCACCAGCGACTTGGTTTGGGTCTCAGTGGTTCTGGTAACAGTTGCAGGTGGAGGGAGGGGGGATGTGGGAGGGTGAGGAGGGGAGAAATGTGGGCGGAGTTATATAGGGGGTAGTGTGGGAGGGTGAAGAAGCAGCACAGTCTGGCTGGTGGGAGGGGGAGACGAATGGTTGGGTAACGGAGACGAGAGTCTACTCGTACTGGAGGGTAAGACAGGTGAGTGTAATTAGATGAAAAGAAATTACAAAAAATGAATTATTATAATATCTGCTGCATATATTGCATTTTATCTACTAAATAAAAACACTGTCTATTATTCACCACCGTATTTGGGTATCCTACTCATTATTATTATCCTTTGGATATTAGGCAATAAATAAAGATATTGGACGGTCTTTCGGACCAGAACCAATTTCTTCATAACTTTTTTCTTCAGCTATTTCCGTATTCCTATTATCCCTCGTGCTTGAAGTCCCCCTTTTTATCACTTTCTTCTACGTCCTACATTTTTTTTTAGGCATAAGGCAGTTAAACTTTCTCTTTAAATAACCATATTTGTCAACAAATATTCCTTTCATTAATCTATTTAATTACCTGTTTTCTTTCAATATGCATTTGTCTAATAATGGGTGTTATACCTTAATTGGCGCCGCTATTTGACGTTGTGAATAAATTTGGTCTAAATTTACGCATATATTGCAGTCTCTCTCAAGTAGGCTGGCAACCTCACACATCCTCCCCCCTGCTTTCTCCTTCTCTCGCTACCCGTTCCCTCCTTTCCTTTTGTAGTACTGTTTATCTATTCTTTCTCATATTTTTAACCTCATTCCTTCTTACAAACTTTTAGTGCCATAGGAATTTCTCCCTTATCACCTACAGTCCTACTACATGAAAGTGGAAAAAACTGCCATCGGGAAAAGAATAACTGGAAATTTATGGCGAAGGTTACGATATTAGTTATTTAGAATGAAAGTGTTGGCAGATACGCATTCTTGACGTGATTATCGCAGCCACAGCATTTCGCCTTCATAAAACAGAAGAACTATAAGTTTCATGCATTACCTCCTTACGTCCAGCATTACTGTGCAGAACGCCATGTATAACAAATGAAGGACCACAAGGACAGTACTGGTAGTCATCGTGATTCTCATGAATCTCTCTATAGGCTAT
Organism: Coenobita brevimanus; assembly: GCF_032717465.1. NCBI lineage: Eukaryota > Metazoa > Arthropoda > Malacostraca > Decapoda > Coenobitidae > Coenobita > Coenobita brevimanus. The sequence goes on from NC_137031.1 coordinate 11,429,303, forward strand.
TGAAAACAGTGCTTTATGCTCAACTTCTGAATTATGTTCTCATCATGGCAATGATAGGCAAAGATAATAAAAACAATATATACAACCAAATTATCATTTATTATACAACAAAGCTCAAACTACCTCCGTGCTGCAGTCTCAAGGGTGTAACCAGCTCACACAATCACATGTAACCTGAAGAAATTAAATACATGATCCTATATATATATATATATATATATATATATATATATATATATATATATATATATATATATATATATTAATAACCATGAACAACACTGTTTGATCTAAAATTTATTGTGTTGGGTAAAGCAGAGGACACTAACTAGCATGGCAACCTACCACACGGAAACCACCATGTTGCACTACACGCCACAGAAACCGATGCACAGACCATGATATCAGCGAAAAGACTATGAGAAGAGTATTGCACGAAGCAGGGTTGCATCACAGGACCCTAGCAAACGTTATGTTGACAAGCCAGAGGATTTTTGGAAGTGTCACTGAAGGCGCAACTGCTGGAGAAGGAATAATACTCGGTGAGTATTATTTCTGAGGTTTTCGCTTGTATAAACTAAACTATTCAGTCATACATGACCATAAAAATATATTAATAATTACTGCAGGGGGACAACCAGTTTCGTTACAACGTCAGTCCATGCAGAGGAAATTACTTTGGGCATATAGGGTTACTCTGTTAAATTTCATAAGTGAAGAGCCTTTATGAATAAATATATATATATATATATATATATATATATATATATATATATATATATATATATATATATATATATATAATATTGTGTGCGTGTTATTTGCACAGCTAACAACATATATATTTCATAGAATAACAAGAGCAATGAGAGCAATGAGACTTAACACTTACTACCTCTCAGTATCCTGTCCATCCACCACCCTTTTCGATAACAGCCTGAAGACGTCTTTGTATATTACCTGTGTGACATTTCACATGGTCAGGTTTACCCCGGAAGACTTCCCATACTCGCCGGGTGTGGTCCAGTAGCTCCTGGGGTGTGCGTTCCTGTTCAGGCTCCCACGAAGTTACCATTGATCCCCAGATATTTTCTATGGGGTTGCAGTCCACACCCTTACTGGGCCAGGGCAGAAGCTGGAAGCGAGGGTGCTCCTGGAACCACTCCTGGACCACGCGTGCCTGGTGAACGGGGCATCTGTCCTGGACAAAATATACTGGACCAGTAGGAAAGGGATGGTTGCTGGCAGAAAATGAGGGCAGAAAGAAGTTATTAAGTATATCAATATACTTCTCGGAATTGAACCGACCCTCTATGTGGTGCATGTCACCCATCCCATGCCAGCTTACCCACCCCCAAATATTTACGTTCACGTGTCCACTCCTGGCCACATGAAATACGTTTTCCTGGTTGTATCTGTTGAAAGAAGGAGACTAGCATTAATAATCTTCAAGGTATAATTGCATATTTGTTTTATGCTAACAAGAGGTTCTTAACAATATTGGGAAATGTTAATGACAAACCATGAATGCCTGTCTTACTTCAGTGCAACTGAGGAATAGCCTACACTAAAGAACAAGCATGTGAAATGCGTGGTTGCCTTATAGAAGTTCATTTATAGGGTTACTAACTGAACAATGGTAGGATAAATATTTATTACGTAGGGGGAGCCTAAATTGATGGTATCTATATGTATGAGTAATAGATCATTAAATAACCTGTTCGCTAGGGATAAGATTCGGTAGGTTGTCTTTGTCAGTCTGTGTGCCATAGTTCAGGTTGGTATGGTAGCAGTGACACATACTAAGTGAATATCCATTTTGAATGTAAGCACGTAGAGTTATTACATTTACCACTTTTAGGATTCCCAAGGGATAAATCAACGTCTGTCTAGTGTGGGTATTATTTAAAGTTGTTGACTTCATGCCAGCGTGATCTTTCCATCCCATTAGTATTTAAATTTTTTTTTTGTTTTAGGGAAAATGTTTTACAGTCACAAATTCAAACACTGCGTAACCCTATATACCCAAAGTAATTTACTCTGCATGGACTCTTATTAGTAACTATTCTATTGATGTCGATGACGTTGTAACTAAACTGGTTGTCCCCCTGCAGTAATTATTTATATATTCTTATGGTCATGTATGACTGAATAGTTTAGTTTATAGAAGCAAAAGCCTCAGAAATTATACTCACCGAGTATTATTCCTCCTCCAGCAGTGGCGCCTTCCGTGACACGAAGAGGAGAAGTTTTTCCCATCTGTCCATATCACTCTCTTCCCAAAATCCTCTGGCTTGTCAACATATTGTTGGGCAAACCGTAGCCTTCCCTCGCGATGTTGGTCAGTCAGAAATTCCTTGTTTGCTGGGGTCCTATGATGCAACCCCGCTTCGTGCAGCACTCGTCTTACAGTCCTCTCGCTGACATCAAGATGCAGCAATTCCCTTATGGCTACCGCATTTGTCTGTGGATCGGCTTCTGCGGTTTGCACAATATCTTGCCTCTGAGCAGGAGTAGTGCACTGTGATGGCCTTCCCCGTGGTAGGTTGCCATACCAGTCAGTGTTCTCTGCTCTGGCAAACAAATTTAAATTTAGAGTTCATAGTGTTGATCATGGTTATTGATAAAAAATGCCATGAAAAAAGAAAACTTTGGGTAATTTCTTATATGTAACACAGAAAACACAAATTCTTTCCACATTGGAACCTCATCATACAGAAACCTGTTCAAATATATTTCAATGAAAAATACTATTCATACTTGAGGCGTGTAGAGCAGAAGGAGCTTACTGGCCAGAATCCCAAATTTGAGATCCCGTTTACTTAGTCCTGTTTGAGTTACCCTCTTTGAAAAACTAGGCGACATTCGACCTTCTTCCCCTACACAAGAAAGCTCAAAGTCACGTAGATTATGGCAGGCCTTAAACTACGTCAATATATATATATATATATATATATATATATATATATATATATATATATATTTATATATATATATATATATTAGTATTTCACGGCGAATTAGGCACCTTATATGAGGGTGCAACCCCCGGTTTTACATCAGAGTTTCTACTTTCTGCTACGTGATCAGGAACACAGTTGGCTCGGAAAATTGTCCACCTACTCCACCGACCCGGGTATCAGTCTCAGATACCAGATAACCACCTCGTTGCCACCAGTTACATATTTATGATATGACAGTGACAGTTTCATCTGATTTTTCTGTGTAGTTTTCTTCATCTAATTTGTCTTAATAACCGCTCTACTTACTCCTACTCAATTTTTGATGGCTAAACTAGGGAACGAGGCTTTTGGGAGGAGTAGTCTGGCATTAGATTTTACATGACTCATTCAACACAGTCGCACCTGACTTAATGTAGACCTGCAGTCCTTACCCTAACATTATCCGGGATGCGTGTTTTCTAGCTTAGTTGTCTACACATTAAAACTTTCATCCCTAAATAGTTACAATATATACTATTTTATTTCGTCAGGCCTATGTGATTGTGGCATTATTTGTGAATATGACACTATCGCATTGGCAGTTCGTGATTACCGAACATATGTTGATTACGTTTTACTTATTGAGATGAACAATAAAGTTATGCCTTCGTTAATGTAATTTTATTACTCAACGACACAAAGATTAATAAAAATATATTTATGAAGGCATAAATTTTAAATATTTATCTTAACAAGCCAAGGGTAAAGGACCACATTTGTTCCGCCAATCACGAGCGTGCAATGCGATGTTACCATATTTAAACTTGCGTTGGCCAGACGGAAGGAAATAGAGTAAATGTATTATATAGTAAGGTCAGGAAGAACATGATGTGGTGTTATTTCATAAACCTTATGTGTCTTTAACTCCTAAACTGACGGTTATGTTATTTATTATTAGAGGAACTATATCTACACTCACCTTCTTATCCACCTTTGGACAGTGTTGGTGGAAATTCCCAGGGTGTTAGCGATGGCTCGGATGGACTGCCCGGCTTCACGCATCCCTACAATGGGCCCTCTTAAACCAATCCTCCTTTCTCTTGCCTCTCTCCGTCTTGCCTCTCTACATCTTGCCTCCATTCTGAATCGGTGTGACTGATGCCCCGGGGTGGCCAATACCTCTAAAACGTCTGTTCATGGCAGGAAACCTAACGACTTCGCATAGTGTCACGTGGCACAAGTTTGTCCTCTAACTACTATTTTATTTGTTTCTACAGGTAAACAAAAAATCATTATTTTTTTCTAATGTTTCTAAAGAATAACCAGACAAGACAATTAATTCACATGTCAGTATGCCACTGTCTCAGTTGACGGAGAGGATCTACCTGATTCGGTTAGAATCATTCATCTCAGTATATACTGACAAAACATGGAACTGGTGGTCTGCCCTGAGTAACGGTGTTTATTGCAGTCCATAGAAAATACAAGTGAACCACAGTCGTTTCTCGTTGATGTATAAATATCCATGTGTTTGTGGTGTATTAGTCATTATGGCGTTATTCTCACCCCGGTACTCCATGTCTGAGTTTCAGGAAGTCGGTGAAGAGGTGGCCAGTTACGAGGATACTATCTGTTTGATAAATTTGAGCTCTATGCATCCTCCATACTATGCCACGAACCGGATCCCTCATAAGAAACACCAAGGTCACCTGCTTCCTGGTATACAGTCTAGAGTATTCATCGAGCTTCAATTTACGAAGAAGAAACACTTCTGATACAGTCTGTGGTATAAATTAGTTCGCTTTACAAATACCCTTCCGTCACAGCGAGATTTACTATATCAGGACAGATTATCATTACTATATCATACTTATCACGTAATATAGACGATAAGGATATCTCTCTACCCATTTATCAATTTATATCAGTTATATCATCTACCGAAATGTTCCGAGACGCAATAACGGCGACATGCAGATCTATAAAAATTATTGTCAATAAACGGGGTCTCGAATTATTACTGTCCATTAGAATTTACTTCAGGTAGAGAAAATTTTCCTTTTATCTCGTTCCCTTGCGACAATTATCACCGTCGTCATCCCTGTTATTCCCTTAAGCGCTACGACATGGCATCATCCATATATATATATATATGATCAGGTATTTAATTTTTTTCAGGTAGCACGAAGGCAGTTTGAGCTTTGTTGTATAATAAATGATAATTTGGTTGTACATATTGTTTTTATTATCTTTGCCTATCATTGCCATGATGAGAACATAATTCAGAAGTTGAGCATAAAGCACTGTTTTCAATAGCCTATGGAGAGATTCATGAGAATCACGATGACTACCAGTACTGTCCTTGTGGTCCTTCATGTGTTATACATGGCGTTCTGCACAGTAATGCTGGACGTAAGGAGGTAATGCATGAAACTTATAGTCCTTCTGTTTTATGAAGGCGAAATGCTGTGGCTGCGATAATCACGTCAAGAATGCGTATCTGCCAACACTTTCATTCTAAATAACTAATATCGTAACCTTCGCCATAAATTTCCAGTTATTCTTTTCCCGATGGCAGTTTTTTCCACTTTCATGTAGTAGGACTGTAGGTGATAAGGGAGAAATTCCTATGGCACTAAAAGTTTGTAAGAAGGAATGAGGTTAAAAATATGAGAAAGAATAGATAAACAGTACTACAAAAGGAAAGGAGGGAACGGGTAGCGAGAGAAGGAGAAAGCAGGGGGGAGGATGTGTGAGGTTGCCAGCCTACTTGAGAGAGACTGCAATATATGCGTAAATTTAGACCAAATTTATTCTCAACGTCAAATAGCGGAGCCAATTAAGGTATAACACCCATTAGTAGACAAATGCATATTGAAAGAAAACAGGTAATTAAATAGATTAATGAAAGGAATATTTGTTGACAAATATGGTTATTTAAAGAGAAAGTTTAACTGCCTTATGCCTAAAAAAAAATGTAGGGCGTAGGAGAAAGTGATAAAAAGGGGGACTTCAAGCACGAGGGATAATAGGAATACGGAAATAGCTGAAGAAAAAAGTTATGAAAAAATTGGTTCGGGTCCGAAAGACCGTCCAATATCTTTATTTATTGCCTAATATCCAAAGGATAATAATAATGAGTAGGATACCCAAATACGGTGGTGAATAATAGACAGTGTTTTTATTTAGTAGATAAAATGCAATATATGCAGCAGATATTATAATAATTCATTTTTTGTAATTTCTTTTCATCTAATCACACTCACCTGTCTTACCCTCCAGCAGACTCTCGTCTCCGCTACCCAACCATTCGTCTCTCCCTCCCACCAGCCAGACTGTGCTGCTTCTTCACCCTCCCACACTACCCCCTATATAACTCCGCCCACATTTTTCCCCTCCTCACCCTCCCACATCCCCCCTCCCTCCACCTGCAACTGTTACCAGAACCACTGAGACCCAAACCAAGTCGCTGGTGGATGGGGTGTAGCCGTTTCATCTGTCCGGAGCTGTACATGCCACCCAGATCAAACACATGCGAAAGAGACGAATATGAGGACCTGGCAGAGAGTACAATTCAGAGTTTAAGAGCATTACTACATAAAATGGAAGAGAAATCGGAAAGAATTATACTAACTGGAGATTTTAATACAAATATAAATTGGAATACTCTAGATATAATTAGCCAAGAAAGCTGTTGGGACCAAAATCTCCTGGATCTTGTGCAAGAGTTTTTCCTAACGCAACATGTGAGGGAAACCACCAGAAAAAGAGGACTCGTTGTACCTTCAATGCTAGATCTCATATTTACTAGGCAAGAAAATGATACTGACAGTTTAATATATCACCCTCCAATCGGCAAAAGCGATCATGCAGTACTAAATTGCAACTTCAGGATAGCATATGACATAGTTAACAGCAATGAAAGTTACAAAAAGAGTCTAAACTAAAAAAAGGGAAATTATCATGACCTAAAGAATTATTTCTTAGAAGATGATTGGGAAACTGAGCTTAGAGGACAAGATTTAAATGCTGTATATAAAAAATTCTGTGAATTTTATGAAATAGGGGTCCAGAAGTACATCCCACAGCACAAAGAAGCAGATAAGAAAATACAGAAATGGTTCAATACAGAATGTAAAAAATAAAAAAAAAGAAGAGATTTGTTGTGGAATAGATACAGAAGACACAATAGTGAAAGTGTATATAACAATTACAAACAGGCAAGAAACGATTATACAAGAATAAGGAGGGTAGCCCAAAAACAGTTTGAGGAGGATATCATAAATAAAAGTAGTGATCAACCGAAGCTATTTTACAGCTACATCAGAAGCAAAACCAAAGTAAAAGATATAATACAATCCATTACGGACGATTGAATCACCTATACACAAGAGAAAGATATTTGTGAAGCACTAAATAAGAATTTCCAATCAGTTTTTACAGAAGTAAAAAAATTTGAGAGGGACTGTGTGGAACATGCATGCCCACACATACTACCAGATATACAAATATCAGAAAAAGTAATACAGGAGGAGTTAAGTAAATTAGGCAGAGGAAAAGGAAATGGTCCTGATGAAATTTCACGTTGGGTGCTAAGAGAATGTGCAAAGGAGTTAAGTAAACCATTATTTTTAATTTTCAAGAAATCCTTGAGTCAAGGTAAACTACCTATTTGGAAGAAAGCAAATATTGTCCCCTTATTCAAGAAAGGGAATAGACAAAATCCACTCAGCTACCGACCAGTATCACTGACCAGTGTTGTAAGCAAGGAATTAGAAAAGCTTATAAGAAAAGCTTTGGTAAATCTTCTAGAAGAACACAATATGATAACAGAAAGACAGTTTGGTTTCAGAAAAGGAAAATCATGTGTTACTAATCTGTTGAGCTACTATGACAGAGTAACGGACACAATACAGGAAAGAGAAGGATGGGTGGACAGTATCTATTTAGATTTCAAGAAAGCATTTGACACAGTACCATACCAAAGACTTTTATGGAAACTGTACCATCAAGGAGGAATTCGAGGCAAACTGTTTTGTTGGATGCAGGATTTTCTCATAAAAAGAGAAATGAGAACAGTACTAAGAGGAAACTACTCATCATGGAAAGAAGTGACTAGTTGAGTACCACAGGGTCAGTGCTGGCACCAATCATGTTTTTAGTGTATATCAATGATATAGACAGTAACACTGGAAATGAAAGCTATCTAAATATGTTTGCAGATGATGCAAAAATACAAAGGAGAATTACTAACACAGACTCTTGTAAAGAGCTACAAGAAGAATTAAGTAAACTTCATGAATGGAGTAATACATGGCAAATGGAATTCAATGTGGACAAATGTCATGTAATCAAGTCTGGTAAAAGTGGAAAAAGACCTGATTGGGATACGTTAGGAAACAAAACCCTACACACATCAGAAAGAGAGGAGGACCTAGGTGTGTGATTATCAATAACAGACTATCTCCGGCTGACCACATCAGTGAGAAGGTACGGAACATGTATACACTGCTTGCAAATATGAGAATAGCATTCACATACATAAATGAAGACATGCTAAGAAGGATAATAACATCATTCATCAGGCCAACCTTGGAGTATGCATCAGTAGTCTGGAGTCCTCATCTCAAAAAGCACATAGACAAGATTGAAAAAGTTCAAAGGGCTGCTACAAGATGGATACCAAGCTTAAGGCCCTCAGGCAGTACTTCTTTGATTTTCCCTGGAATGATTATTGCTTCCATGGCCGTGAGCCATCTGAGTGTGCCTTGCGCATTACGGAGGTTATTCTCTCGGGCATGGAAGCATACATTCCTTTCTCATATCCTTTGACTAATGCAAGAAAGCCTTGGTTTAATCACGTTTGTTCTAATGCTGTCCGCAACAAGGAGAGGGCCTACAAAAGGTACCGGAGCCAACCCACCCCTGAATCACATCATCTTTACGTTTCTGCCCGGAATCGTGCTAAGTCTGTTCTTCGCTCTGCTAAGAATAATTTCATCCGTACTAAATGCTCTCAACTGTCCAACTCGAATTCTTCCCGCTCCTTCTGGCACCTTGCCAAAAACCTTTCTAACAACTTTACCTCATCATCCTTCCCTCCTCTTTTCTGCTCTGATGGTACTGTAGCTATTTCTTCTAGTGATAATGGAGATTTCTTCGCACAGACTTTCTCCTCCAATTCCACCTTAGACGATTCCGGTGCTGTTCCTCCATCACTTCTCCCCTCTGACTTCCTCAAGGCTGACATTAAAATGTCGTCAGCTGATGTATTTTCTGCCATCACTGGCCTCAGTACTAACAAGGCATATGGGCCTGATGGGGTCCCTCCTGTTGTTCTCAAGAACTGTGCTTCTGTGCTTACACCCTGCCTAGGCAAACTCTTTCACTTTTGTCTGTCAACTTGTACCTTTCCTTCTTGCTGGAAGTTTGCTCTCATTCAGCCAGTCCCAAAGAAAGGTGACCACTCCCAACCCTCCAACTATCGTCCAATTGCTTTAACGTCCTGTATTTCAAAAGTTTTCGAGTCTATTCTCAATAGAAAAATTTTAAGGCATCTTTACTATCACAACCTTCTTTCTGATCGTCAGTATGGGTTCCATCAGGGACGCTCCACTGGCGATCTTCTCACCTACCTTTCAGACTCCTGGTCATCCTCCTTTCGGGACTTTGGCGAAAGCTTTGCCATTGCACTTGACATCTCAAAGGCTTTCGATCGAGTCTGGCATAAATCTTTAATTTCCAAACTGCCCTCCTACGGTTTCTATCCTTCTATCTGTGCCTTCATTGCTAGCTTCCTTTCTGGTCGTTCTATAGCCGTTGTTGTAGACGGCCATCGTTCTTCTCCTAGATCTATCAACAGTTGTGTTCCTCAGGGCTCTGTCCTATCACCAACTCTCTTTTATTCATCAATGACCTTCTACGCTGTACATATAACCGTATCCACTCATACGCTGATGACTCCACCCTTCACGTTTCCATTCGGTTCCCGCAACGCCCATCTCAACAGTTACTTCAACAAACAATGGATGAGGCTATGGCACACCTAATGTCTGACTTGGCTCGTATCTCTGATTGGGGTAAAAATAATCTTGTTGTTTTTAATGCATCTAAGACTCAGTTCTTACACCAATCAACCCGACAAAATCTTCCACAGGTATACCCATTAATGTTTAATAATATTCAGCTTAATCCTGCATCATCCTTGAACATGCTTTGGGTTTCATTTACTCGGGACTTAGCTTGGAAAGATCATATTACATCTATTGTAAAATCGCTTCCAAGAGATTGGGTGTGCTAAGCGACTACGCTCTTTCTTTACCCCTGCACAATTGTTGACTCTATACAGGGGTTTTATCTGCTGTGTGGAGTACAACTCTCATGTGTGGGGAGGCTCCCCACATACAGCTCTTCTCAATAGGGTGGAGTCAAAGGCTTTTCGTCTCATTAACTCTCCTCCTCTTACTGACTCCCTTCAACCTCTGTCTCTTCGCTGCACTGTTGCACTTTATCTCTTTTCTATCGCTACTTTAATGGTCACTGCTCCTCTGAACTGTCTGCTTGCATTCCTCCACCTCTACGACGGGCGCGTAGCACCCGTCTGGCAGCAAACTCTCATCCCTTTTCTGTCCAACTCTCTAATGCAAGAGTTAACCGTTACTCCCATCTTTCATTTATGCAACATGTCAACTCTGGAACTGTCTCCCTCTGTCTGTATTTCCTGCTGCCTACGATCTCTAGGCTTTCAAACGCAGTGTGTCCAGGCATCTCAAAATGATCGGATCTTGAATTTGGCTCTCTATTGTATTTTGTTTTTCTCTTGGAGGGAACTGTTATTGCGGGTTCATGGCCTTTGGTTCCTTCTTCCTCGCATAAAAAAAAAAAAAGCTACGAAGAAAGACTAAATAAACTGAATCTACCAACACTACAGGAGAGAAGAAAAAGAGGTGACATGATAATGCTATATAAATGCATATCAGGGAAGGAGAAAATAGACATAAATGATTTCTTAACATATGGAGAAGTATCAGCAATAAAACTGCATAAGAAGAGGGGTGATAAAGACGTAAGGAAATTCAGTTTCCCAAACAGAGCAATTGATCATTGGAATGCATTACCGAATGAAATAGTGTGTGCCAAAACAATTCACAAATTTAAGGATATGTACGATAAATATGGTTTAAGACATGGGACAGTACGAGCTTGACTCATTCCTGTAAAGATACAATCAGGTAAGAACAATTAGGTAAGAACACACACACACACACACACACACATATATATATATATATATATATATATATATATATATATATATATATATATAGATATATATATATATATATTTATAATTATATATACATTTATTTATTTATTTATTTATGCGAGAAAGAAGGAAGCAAAGGCATTCAGCCCGCAAACAATTCCTTCCAAGAAAAAAAAAAAAAAACAATACAAGAGTGAGCCAAATTCAAGATCTGTTCATTTCGAGATGCCTGGACACACTGAATTTGGAAGACTGGAGATCATAGGAAGTAGGAAATCTAGACAGAGGGAGACAGTTCCAGAGCTGACCTGTTGCATAAATGAATGATTGGGAGTAGCGGATAACTCATGCATTAGAGAGTTGGACAGAAAAGGGATGAGAGTTTGTTGCTAGACGGTTGCTATACGCCCGTCGTAGAGGTGGAGGGATGCAAGCAGACAGTTCAGAGAAGCGGTGACCATGGAAGTAGCGATACGAAAGAGATAAAAAGGCAACAGTGCGGCGAAGTGACTGGTTGCAGGGAGCCAGTAAGAGAAGTAGAGTTAATGCGACGAAAAGCCTTTGACTCCACCCTATTGAGAAGAGCTGTATGTGGCAAGCCTCCCCACACATGAGAGTTGTACTCTACACAGGTGCGAATGAAACCCATGTATAAAGTCAACAAGTGTGCCGGGGTAAAGAAGGTTCGGAGTTGGCTTAGCACACCTAACCTCTTGGGATCTGATATTACAAGAGATATAATATGCTTTTTCGAAGATAAATCCTGAGCGAATGAAAACCCAAGCATGTTCAAGGATGATGCAGGCTTGAGCTGGATATTATTAAATATTAGTGGGTACTCCTGTGGAAGATTCTGTCGGGTTAACAGGTGGAAAAACTGTCTCTGATGCATTAAAAACAAGATTATTTTTAACCTAGTCAGATATACGAACCAAGTCAGACATTAGGTGTACCATAACCTCATCCCTTGTTTGTTGAAGTAACTGCTGGGATGGATGTTGCGGGAACCAAATGGAAAGGTGAAGGGTGGAATCATCAGTGTACGAATCGATAGGGTTATATGTATAGCTCAGAAGATGAATAATAGGAAGAGTTGGTGATAGGACAGAGCCCTTAGGAACACCACTGTTGACAGATCTAGGAGAAGAATGATGGCCGTCTACAACAGTGGCTATAGAACAAACAGAAAGGAAGCTGTAGATGACGGCACACATAGAAGGATAGAAACAGTAAGAGGGCGGTTTGGAAATAAATGATTTATGCCAGACTCGCTCGAAAGCCTTTGAGATGTCAAGTGCAATAGCAAAGCTTTCGCCAAGGTCCCGAAAGGAGGACGATCGCCAGTGGAGCATCCCTGACGGAACTTATGTATACTGACGATCAGAAAGGAGGTTGTGAAAGGAAAGATGCTTTTAAATTTTTCTATGAAGAATAGACTCGAAAACTTTTGAGACACAGGATGTTAAAGCAATTGGACGATAGCTAGTGGATTAGAAATGGTCACTCTTCTTTGGGACTATATATATATATATATATATATATATATATATATATATATATATATATATATATATATATATATATATATATATATATGATCCTCTGTGGTACAGTGGTAAAGTGTGTGTTTTCGTACACTGAAGAACGAGGGTTCGCACCCCGCCAGGGTAATAAATTTTGGAAGCGTTGGCGGACACAAGGGGTGCTGTGGTTGAACAATTGTCACATAATGTAAAGCAGCGTATCTTAACCTTTTCCGACCTCAGCACCCCCCTGTAATAAGGTCTTAGTCCAGCACCCCTTTACAGTACATCTGGTTACTGGGACTACAGTTGCCACACTACTGCAGGGTTAAAGTAAAGTGAAGTATTACCTAACAGTTTATTTTATACATTCTCAAAAAAAAAAAATCAAGGATGCTAATTCTAAGCAAAACCAATAAGAAAAAAAAATAATGTAACATTATCTAGTACCCTCTAAAATTGATTTCATCACCCCTGGGGGTGCTAGCACCCGAGGTTAAGAAACGCTGCTGTAAAGTAAGTTTGCACCCATTCGGCTTGCACGGGCTGATTACACTAGGTTCACAGACTACACACACATCCAGAGCCACTCCAACACACACAGTTACACTTACAAGCACTTCTCACCCTACATAGTCTCTACCAGACAGCCTAAGCCACTTGGCTGTATCATCCCCACTTCGGTCGGGATAGGCCGGTCCTGCAGTGGACACTCAAACAGCTGATGAGATGAGAGATTATATATATATATATATATATATATATATATATATATATATATATATATATATATATATATATGGTGACATGTGGAGGTGTAGGAGGACTACTGGGCCTTGGGATAGGCCACTGCCCTCAAGAAATAGCCCCTGAGCCTTTGCCCAGAGTCGGACACATAAAATATATATATATATATGAGCCAATGGCATGTCCAGAAAGTTGGTGTGTCCGGATACTGGGAAATTGCCTCCTGGACAGGTACTTATGGACCCTAACCCAGCCTAACTCAGAAAACCACCTACATAACTCCCTAATGGACATGCATAGCACCTCTTTAAGACCCTATTCACACAAATAAGGGGCAGAAAGCATGAAATAAATGAAAAGGAACCAGAGAATGAGGAATTAGATGGAAGTATGAAAAATATTTAGCAGGGAACAGGGTACTTACAACTCGTCCGTGGCCGTTACGAAGATTGACCCACCTCCTCTAAGGCTCTGGAAGTGGTGAAATTGCTCTTGAATCACGTACAGTAATCCTGTGTTGTGCTGCGCTTAATCCTTTGCACTGTAAATTATAATTGTTTAACACTGCACATTCTGTTCTTACTTGCGCCATGCCAGTTGCAACTGCCAGTTTGCACTCTGCACCTAATCCTTTGCACTCTGAATTCTAATTTCATAGCACTGCACAACACTGTAAATTTCCATGTTGTCAGTACTGGCAAGGTATTGCAGTTTATTTACTGTTTCTTCACAAAAACGAGCACGTGTGGCACTTATGCGGCGAGTATCTCGCCAGGAAGGTAGTTAGGCGATAATTGGGGAGAGGAGAAAGCAGGGGGCCTCTGAACTACCCGTGAAAACACAGCTGGTTGGTGCCGTGCACCAAGTTCAAAATATGGGTGAAAAAAATGTCAGATTTTTTTCTTTCTTATGTTTTTTGGCCATTTTTGGGTTCCGAATGCCTAGGCCCAAAATGTCCGGACATCGTACTTTATATATATATATATATATATATATATATAAACTGATACCACCGGTGTGTATATATATATATATATATATATATATATATATATATATATATATATATATATAAACTGATACCACCGGTGTATATATATATATATATATATATATATATATATATATATATATATATATATATATATATATAAACTGATACTCACCGGTGTATATATATATATATATATACCGAAACCACCGGTGGCTCAGTCAAGTAGTTCGTGGAGAAGGTTGAGGAAGGCCTTTTGTTCAGCAGTGGACTTGTAATGGCTGCTGCTGTTGCTGCTGATATATATATATATATATATATATATATATATATATATATATATATATATATATATATATATATATATATATTGTTACGGAACAGAGAAAGATAATGTACACTTTAAGTGAGAATACTAATAATCACTACTGTCCCGTAAAGTTCCAGGTTCAAAACAAAAGAGTTAGGTAAAATTACAAGTTAAAGTTTAATGCTCAAACTAACAACAAAACATTCAGGACTCATAAGGATAATGTAATGGCAAATAAACAGGTTAAATATATGGTTAACTGCAATAGCCTCTATTAACACGAAATTAGCAAGAGTAAATTTATTTAAGTCAGCCCTGATAAAATGAAAATACACCTGGTAATGCTCAGTTAATGCAAGATAAATTATTTCAGATACAAACTATTAACAAAAATGACTGACATAAAACCCAACATTAATCACAAAGACCTCACTAGGCCTAAGAACTAACCCTATGCTACACAGCACAAGAAAAAAATGCAACAGTTATACTCAAATTACACACAGCTGCTAGATGATTGGAGATTTCTTGAGCAATCACAATAATAATATCTGTACAGGGGAGGACAGAGATGTGAACAAAATGAGGAGCAGATCTAAGTGGCAATGATGCAGAGACTGAGCTCATTATATAGGGGCCGGCAGAGCTTGATACAACTTGTAAGAAGGACACGCAAATGAAGCTATGGGGACAAAGAGTTGACAATCCTGGTCTGAACTCCAGAAATGACGACTTACTCTACTATAACGGTAGAAGGGGGGAACTGAGGCAGAACACGCTCGTGATCAAACATGCAGCATACTGTGCGTTAAAATTACACAAAGGATGATGAAATCATAGGCTATGTAACACCTCCCCACAAAGAAAAAGAAATTTACAAAGGAAATTTCTTATTACTCTAAAACAATCTGTCTAAAGTCTAGATAAGCAATCTGCAATAACATTTTCTTTCCCCTTGACATGTTGTATGTCTAATGAATACTCCTGAAGAAGTAGACTCCATCTTGTCAATCTCTGATTTTTATCTTTAAACTTACTAAGGAATTTCAGTGGGTTGTGATCGGTATAAATGACTATGGGGTTAAAACCAGAACACAAATAAAATGAAAACTGCTGTAAACCCAAAATCAAGGCCAAAAGCTCTTTCTCAATAGTGGAGTAGTTCTTTTGAGGTGGAGTGAACTTCTTACTGTAATAAGATACAGGATGTTCAATACCCTGATTATCCTCTTGCAGCAAAACAGCCCCAGCTCCTGTATCACTTGCATCAACAGCCATCTTAAAAGGCTTGGCAAAATTTGGAGTAGCGAGCACTGGCTGACTTAAAAGAATAGCTTTAAGTTTGTTGAAAGAGGATTCACAGTTATCGGTCCAGACAAATTCAACTCCCTTTTTCAGTAGGTCTGTAAGTGGTGATACAAGAATAGAAAAGTTAAGAACAAATCTCCTGTAATAACCTACCATTCCCAAAAATCTTTGTAGCTCTTTCCTACTTTTAGGTCTGGGAAGATCACTTATAACCTGAACCTTAGCTCCTGGTGGTGCAACATGTCCATCACCAATTACATACCCAAGGTACTGAACTTTAGCTTGACCAAACTCACACTTTGATAAATTAGCTACAAGATTAGCATGAACTAAACGGTCAAGAAATTTACTGACATGGCATAGGTGATCTTTCCAGTTGTCACTGAAGATTAATACATCATCAATATAAACAACACACCCTGCCAAACCCTCTGTTACAACATTCATGAGCTTCTGAAATGTGGCTGGTGCATTCTTCATACCATACGGCATTACAGAACATGCAAAAGCCTTTCCTAGTGTTACAAAACATGAGATCTCCCTAGCACGTTCAGTCATAGGTACTTGCCAGTATCCCTTTAACAAATCAAACTTACTTATGTACCTAGCCTTTCCGATCTTGTCTATGCAATCTTCCACACGAGGGAGAGGGTAAGTGTCTGTTTTAGTTATCTGATTAACACGTCTGTAGTCGATGCAAAGCCTCTGTGACCCACCTGGCTTAGGGACTAGAGTGACAGGAGAACTCCACTCGCTCTGACAGGGCTCAATCATCTTGTGGTCCAACAGGTAGCCAAGCTCCTTCTGGATAAGAGGAACTTTCACTGGGTTCACACGGTAAGGAGGCAGTTTAATTGGCTTTGCGTCTCCAACCTCGACATCATGCATCAACACAGTAGTTCTTCCTGGAGTGGCACGGAACACTTGCGGGTACTCCTGCAGTAATGCCGAAAACTCCTGCCTTTCCTCGGGAGGTAGATGAGAAAGCTTAGTCTGGAGATCATTCATGATATCAGGATTCTTCCCCAAACTATCACTCAGGTTCATACTGCATGGGAGAGCTTCACTTGCAGACTCGGGTGGAACAGCTACAGTGCAGACTGGGTTATTTTCGTCCCGCCTGTGATACAACTTTAGCATGTTGATGTGACATAGTTGCTTGTTCTTTCTACGATCTGGTGTGGCGATGACATAGTTGACATCACTGAGTTTCTTCTCCACGAAATAAGGGCCACTAAACTTGGCTTGAAGAGGTTGCCCATGAACTGGTAGCAGAATCAAAACCTGATCTCCTGGCTGAAAGTGGCGTAACCTGGACTTCTTATCATACCAAGTCTTCATCTTCTCCTGAGCAGCTCCTAAATTCTCTCTCGCCAGCTGTAAAGCAGTGGACAGCCGTTCTTTGAACTTCATCACATACTCCAGCAGGTTGACGTCATCTTCCTCCGACAGCCAGCATTCCTTGAGTAGCTTAAGGGGTCCTCTTACTTCATGGCCAAACAGTAGTTCAAAAGGTGAGAAGCCCAGTGATTCATTTGGAGATTCTCTTGCAGCAAACACAACGAATGGAAGACCTTTATCCCAGTCTTTCTGATGTTCCAAACAGTATTTCTTGAGCATCGATTTGAGTGTTTGATGATATCTCTCCAACGCTCCTTGGGTCTGGGGATGGTAAGCTGAAGACGTGATCTGGGTGATGCCCAACTCTTTCAGAGACTGCTTGAAAACGTTTGACATGAAATTACTTCCCCGGTCTGACTGTACCTCCTTGGGCAGACCAAACTTTGTGAAGAACCCTAGCATTTCCTTAACCACGTTCTTTGCTGAGATGTTTCTAAGTGGAATGGCTTCAGGATAACGAGTAGCCATATCAATCATGGTCAACACATAAGAAAATCCTGAAGAAGTCTTAGGAAGAGGGCCCACAATATCCACCAACACACGGGTGAAAGGCGCCTCAAAAGGAGGAATGGGAACTAGAGGTGCAACCTTTTCGGTCTGATTACACTTCCCCACAACTTGACAGGTGTGACAAGACTTATAATACCAGGAAACATCCCTGAAGATACCTGGCCAGTAGAAGTGTTTCAATATGCGTGCCACAGTCTTCCTCACTCCAAGGTGTCCTGCCAAACTGGAATCATGAGCCACTCTAATGATATCCTGCCTACAAACACGAGGGATGACAACTTGATGTACAACCTCCCATTCACAGTCGGCTGATGCTGTTGGGGGTCTCCACTTCCTCATAAGTACTCCTGACTTTACATAATAACAAGTAGAAGCACCGGCTGACTCTTCTTCACTGTAAGCAGAGTTAGCTAGACCTTTCAACTCAGGGTCAGCAACCTGCAACTCAACCAACTCTTGACGAGACAAATTATCAACACTACGGGGTACTGCCTCATCTGGTGAGTGGTCCAAATTAGCAAGAAAAGTGTCAGCTAGGATAACATCATCATCATCATCCTCTAAATCACCAGTAACTTTAGACTTAGCCCTAGTGACAGCACATGCAGGGAACACATCAGGGACATCACAATCCTGGGCCGCAGCCACTGGCTCACTAGACAACTGAGGAGCTGGACACACTTGACTTCCACCAATATCATTTCCAAGTAAGAAAGTTACACCTGACATTGGGAGTGTCTCAACCAACCCAACCATAACAGAACCATTAACAAAACCAGACTCTAAATTCACTCTGCACAGAGGGACAGAGAAGTAATTATTCCCTACACCTTGTAAGATTACAGTTTCATCAGAGGAATTAACATTAGAGCCTAGAACACTGTTCAGCATAAGGGATTGGCAAGCACCTGTATCACGATATATTTGAACTGATTTCCTGTCATTACTGTCCAGAGGACTGACAAAACCATCAGACAGGAAATTAGCACATGAACTCTTGAGAGTGTCACCCACGTTACTGCTCAAAAGAGGAGCTCTATCATGAGAATTTAAGTTACCCCTCAAAGCAGGTTCAGTTAACTCAGTTAAAGAATTCTGGGAACTCTCAAGAGTGGACACTAGACCAATTGACTGAATATTTAAAGACTCCTTTTTGTTCACATCACGCTGTCTCCTGAAACATCTCTCCGTAGTATGACCAAGCTTACTACAATAAGTACATTTACTTTTCTGAAATCTAGAGGTGAAGCTGGTATTTACTTCCTGAGAAACATCATCTTTATTTTCTTTCCTGTTACCTGTACTCTGAGTAGAGGCAACGTACTTACTCTCAGCTTTCCCTTTTTCTCTAGAATATCTCTTGTGAGTGAGAACATATTCATCAGCTAAAACTGCAGCATCAGACAAATTATCTATTCTTTTCTCATCAAGATATAGGCTTACATCTTTACTAATACACCTTTTGAAGTCCTCCAGCAAAATCATCTGCTTAAATTTGTCAAAATCAGAATCCACATTCTTAGAATTTAACCACTGCTCTAAAAAATCTTCTTTGATTTTTGCATACTCAACATGGGATTGCTTATCTTGCTTGTAAGTTGTCCTAAATTTTACTCTATAAGCCTCAGGAACAAGCTCATAGGCCTTAAGAATCAAGCTCTTAACTACATCATAATTATCAGACTGATCCTGAGGCAAAGATGCATAAGTTACTTGAGCTTTACCGGTGAGAACAGTTTGAAGGAGTACTGGCCAATACTCCTTAGGCCAATTAAAACCTGTAGCTACCCTCTCAAACAACTGAAAATACTTTGTTAAATCAGATTCATTAAAAGGAGGGACAAGTTTAACATTTTTAGCCACATCAAAATCATCAGAGCTAGATGATCCAGTTCCACCTTGTTTCATGCGATACTCATGGTCTGCCTGAATCCTAGCAATTTCAACTTGTGCCTCAGCCTCCTTAGCTTTTGCCTGAAATTCAGCCTCCTTAGCCTGTGCTTGAAATTCAGCTTCCTTCACACGAGCCTCCTGCAGGGCTAGCTGTAACTTAGCTAATTCAATCTGCGTTTGCTCATTTGGAGGAGTTACATTAAACAAACTTTCATTAATCATGTCAACAATTTGATCTTTAGAATGATGAGAGCGAAGAGCAATTCCCAATTGTTGAGCAACAAGCTTAAGTTCATTCTTTGTTCTGTTTTCTACATCACACACTGTTTGCACATTTGACAAAAAATCTTTGGCTACATCAAGCGTAGTAATAGTAGACATCATGAATAAGTAACAGTCACAAAATATCAAGCAATATCCTTATGATAATATCCTGAATATCCTGATGAGAGGTCGCCAAATTTATGTTACGGAACAGAGAAAGATAATGTACACTTTAAGTGAGAATACTAATAATCACTACTGTCCCGTAAAGTTCCAGGTTCAAAACAAAAGAGTTAGGTAAAATTACAAGTTAAAGTTTAATGCTCAAACTAACAACAAAACATTCAGGACTCATAAGGATAATGTAATGGCAAATAAACAGGTTAAATATATGGTTAACTGCAATAGCCTCTATTAACACGAAATTAGCAAGAGTAAATTTATCTATGTCAGCCCTGATAAAATGAAAATACACCTGGTAATGCTCAGTTAATGCAAGATAAATTATTACAGATACAAACTATTATCAAAAATGATTGACATAAAACCCAACATTAATCACAAAGACCTCACTAGGCCTAAGAACTAACCCTATGCTACACAGCACAAGAAAAAATACAACAGTTATACTCAAATTACACACAGCTGCTAGATGTTTGGAGATTTCTTGAGCACTCACAATAATAATATCTGTACAGGGGAGGACAGAGATGTGAACAAAATGAGGAGCAGATCTAAGTGGCAATGATGCAGAGACTGAGCTCATTATATAGAGGCCGGCAGAGCTTGATACAACTTGTAAGAAGGACGCGCAAATGAAGCCATGGGGACAAAGAGTTGACAATCCTGGTCTGAACTCCAGAAATGACGACTTACTCTACTATAACGGTAGAAGGGGGGAACTGAGGCAGAACACGCTCGTGATCAAACATGCAGCATACTGTGCGTTAAAATTACACAAAGGATGATGAAATCATAGGCTATGTAACAATATATATATATATATATATATATATATATATAGATAAATATATATATAGATATATATATATATATATATATATATATATTTATCTCTCTATCTATATATATATATATATATATAGAGAGAGAGAGAGAGAGAGAGAGAGAGAGAGAGAGAGAGTCCAGATCCCTCTTGTACAGTCTACCCTCCTCACCTCACAGCCTAACCTATACCTTTACTTGCCCCTTGTAGTCATCCTTTTCCTCTCCTAACCCTCTCACCCTTCACGACTTCTCCCTCTTCCACCCGGCGCTCTTTTCACACTCCCCTCCTTCATCCTGCCTCTCCATTGTCCTCTGAGAACCCCGTCTTGGTAATCACACAGGATAGCTACGGCATTGTGGAGGGGTAGGGTGGGCAGAGTGAGGGAATAGTTACTGCTTCATTGTGTCTATCTAAGCAAGCATTTAGTTTATTCCTTTAAAGACATACGTATAATCATCAGAATTTTGTTCCTTAAAGTTTCATAAATTCTTTTCATGCTAAACTTTGGGATAATTTGGCTTTTTTTGGCCGATGGCTTCCTTTGGTAATTTGTTTTATTATGATCTCTCCTTGTCCCTGTGAACATGCTTCCCCCTCCCCTCTCCTTTTTGTGTTCTTTACAACTTCTTTTGCTCTCTCTCTGAGAGACTAGTGACGCAGTTTCAGGGTTTCCTGCCCCCTACTTCAAAGTGGCTTTTCGTTTACTATTATACTAAAGTTTTAATTAATTTGCTTTTTGCCACTGTCTACTTCAAAGTTCGGCCTCGGCTACTTATTCTGACCTAACGAACTAAACTCTCTCTCTCTCTCTCTCTCTCTCTCTCTCTCTCTCTCGGAACGCATTAAGGTTTGACTGTTTCCTTAGATGGATGTCTCCTACCTATCTTGTCACCACTCTGTGGTCACTTTCTACGTACATTTATTCTGCTTAATGCAGTCATGTTTTTCTGTGTACCATCACGTGTTGTTTAAGTGAGAATCATATCTATTTCACTTTTTGTGTCACAGTTTGGTTGCTTCCACGACCAATTCTCACTTCCTTTGTAAAGAATGTATTATCATAATGTGACTTTTTCAGCGAATTCGGCCATCATTTTGAATATATCATTACGCCATTGCAGAAGAAACTTCTGCAGTGGTTCTTCCTTCACAAACATAACTTATTTCCTGACCCACATCCCCCCCTGATCTTGCTCACTCTTCTATTCTTGTCTTACCCAGGTCGCCAAGCGTACATCCGCCTTGCTTACCACTGCCGCGCCACTCTCCCGCACTGTGGCTTCGCAATTATTCATTCTGACATCTCGCCCTTCCTTTACCCACCTCAACCTTTCTTCTTGGTCTTACTCATCTGTTTGTTCCTCGCTCTTTCGCCGTCTTTATTTATTTCCTGATTCCATGTCGAGTCCTCCAACTCATCCATTGTGTTGAAAATCCCACGCCACCCCAGCCCGACCTGCTCTGCCTCCACCATCCTGCCCTTCCATATAAATAAAAATATAAATAATTTGGTTTTACGCCAGGTATCCCCGAAGGGCTAAGGCATTGCCCCTGGGTAGAGGACTTTTGGACTGGAGCGTGTAGCATTTTATGACCGGATGCCCTTCCTGATGTCTAGCAATGACCCTTGGATGGATTCGATCCTCCGACCCTTCGGTCAGAGCGGAGCGCTCTAACCCACTGAGCTTCCATGCTTCATCAAAATTTCATATAATTAAAAAAGGATTTTAATTAATATTTTCACTCAAAGTATTAATGTTATGCTCTGCACCAGTAGTCAGTGCCATATGTTTCAGGTGTACTGTACATGATGTACTGTATACAGTGAATAATTTTTCTTTGATTACAATGTTAAGGTGCATTTTTTTTTAAATACAGAACGGAGGAATGAAAAAAAAATGAATAAAAAAAATTATCCATACACCAGATTACAGGTGTCCTCTGTTCATAAAATATCTGTAACAGTTAGACTTGAACAGCTGTGGGTTGAAATTTGGAGAGAAACATTTCTGGGGAAGCGAGTTCCAGAGGGATGCAGTTCAGGGAATGAAAGAATTCTGATAGGCAGAAGTTCTGCAGTATCGCTGAGTGACATTCCAGTCATGAGTGCTACCAGATGCCCGTGTAGCACGAGGGAAGGCATGGAGACGTGGCACCATGGACGCAACTTCGTCTGAGCATTTGCCAAAAAAATATCTGTAAAATAACGCAAGGGAGGCAACATTCCCTCTTTCTTGTAGGGGAGGTAGTTTATTTGTAATGTCAGGGTTGTTAATATTTCTAACAGCATTGTTCTGAATTCTGTTTAGTTGTTTTAATGCAACCTCTCCACATCCATTCCACAGGGGTGAGCAATATTCAAGCTGAGAGCGCACATGACTCTTATAAATTATAGCTAACTGCTCGTCAGTGAAGAAGTTACGGATTCTGTACAATAATCCAAGTTTTTTTTTAGGCGGTTTTAGCAAGTGGTCTAACATGAGAGGTCCTGCTGATGGCATTGTTAAGTAAGACGCTGAGAATTTCAATACTTTTGGAGTTGGGAATATTAGTAGCACTGAAGGTAATGTACGAATCTGGCAATATCTGTCTATTAGTAAATTGTATATATTTGTTTTACTAGCATTAAATGAGACAAGGTTGTTTTGTCCCCATTCACTGATCGTAGATAGGTCTTGATTTATGGAGATGGCTGTACTGAGTTGAGAGGTAGAGATATTAGACTTTGTAAATGGGTGTCTGAATGTGAATGAACTATGTAGTGTTGAGTCATCTGCATATGAGAGGATGGGACCGTGGGTGACAGATAAGAGATCATTAGTATGAACCAGGAATAGGGTTTGCGCCAGAACTGGTACCAGCGTCATGCCGGCATTAATTGAGTGAAAATTGGAAAACACATAATCTACTTTTACTCTTATTTTCCTGTCCCTAAGATATGAAGAAATCAAAGGAACAAAAGACGTTGTTAATCCATAGCAAGTGAGTTTGGACAACAGGGAACGGTGCCATACTCTGTCGAAAGCTTTAGAAATATCAAGGGCTACTGCATGAGTTTCTCCATGTAGGTCAACTGATTGATGGATGGTATGAGTTAGGAGATTGAGTATGTCAATGGTGGATCTTTCGTGGCGAAAACCATATTGTCTATCACTAATTAGGTTGTTGGGTTCAAGATGTTTAAGAATGTGCTTATTAATTAAAGTTTCAAATACCTTACCAAGAGAAGATGTGACAGCTATTAGTCTGTAATCAGAGGGGTCAGAGGAACTTTCTTTCTTCGGAATGGGGTGAACATTGGGTTCTTTCCATGAATTTGGGAATGAAGAAGTATGTATGCATAGTCTGAATAATGTAGGTAGAACAGAGGCAAGTTCAGGGGAACACTTTTTCAAAACAATTGGCGGAATTCCATCCGGGCCTGGAGCTTCGTTGGTTGGTAAATTGTCTAGGATGGATTTAACATATCTTGTCTGTATTTTAAGTGGGGCAATTTCGAGAGAGTCAAGTTCTAGTACTGGGACATTCTGGCTGGCATCATCAATGGTAGAATTTCTGGCAAATATACTGGCAAAAATATCCGCTTTCCCACGCGGGTCATTTGTAATGTTGCCATCTGAAGATTTTAGTGGAGGAATGGAAGATGACTTGTTAAAGTTATTATTGAAAGAATTAAGAGTTGACCAGAATATTCTATTGTCATTAGGGTTGTTAAGTAGTTTTGATGCTTGCTTTTGAAGAAAGTTTGATTTAGCTAGATTTATTACAGCTTTTGCATGATTTCTAGCAATTTTAAATTGAGAGAGTAATTCAGATGTTTTTTATTTTAAGTAAGAGTTATATGCTAATGACTTTTGGGCTGTTGCTCTGGCACAGTTGGCATCAAACCAATTTGGAGAGTTCGATCTTTTAGTGAACTGTTGACTTGGTATGAATACATCCATACCAGCTAGTATTAAGTCGCAAATGTGGGACTGGGTAGAATTGGGATCACTAGAGAAGAAGGACTGCCATGGAATGTCAGCAAGATAATTTCTAAATCCATCCCAGTATGCCCTATCAAAGTTACATCGGGTCACCCTGACAGGTTCAGAACGGGGAGGTGTGGAGAGGTGATATTTGTGGTCAGGGGATCCAAGAGGTTACAGTACCTTTATCCTGTATTGATCTGGATTATTTGTCAAGAATAAATCCAAGAGATGGGCATTATAGTCAAGATTATCAGGTATTCTGGTTGGTTGGTTTACCAGCTGGGTGAGATTAAACGATTCTGCAAAAAGCTTGCACTCTAGACCAGTGTCGTCAGTCCTGGCAGAATGCAATGACCATTCAACATTGTGTATGTTAAAATCACCCAAAATGGTAATTTCGGTGCTAAGGGCAAGATTAAAGTTACTCAACTGTGTGGATATGGAATCAAATACAGTGGGTTCCGAAGAAGCACTGGGGGAGCGATAAACTACACAAATATGTTTGGTAATATTTTGACAATTTAGTTTATATAATGAGTAATCAAAATTGGATGAAGTGAAGTTTAAAATAGTGTCAACTGCATATTGGGATTTGATATAACAACAGGTGCCGCCCTTGTTTCGGAAGTTTGTGAGGAGATGGTAACCAGAAGAACAAAATGGGAATATATCAGTAGAGGGTGAGATTTGTGGTTCTGTGAGGAAAAGTGCCAGAGGGGATATGGATTGAAGGAAAAAATGAACTGAGTTTAAATTTGTACTAAGGCCACGGATGTTGGTGAAGAATAAGGCCGCACATTCACTTCTCAGCTGGCAAGCATCATTGAAAATTGCAAGAGGCCAGCACAGGCGCTTGATGGCGACCGGGAGGGCCCTGTCTGCCAGCCCTACCCTGCCGATGGTGGCAATCCGAGTTACCACCTCATTTGATAGTAACATTGCAGCGGCCATTGCTAAAGAGAGTGAATAAAAGGTGTGATATGTTATGCATGTGGAGTGTGGTGTAGACAGTTGAAGGTAGAGGTATGTGAGCATGCTGGCCTACTCTCTATGTAAATGAATGCATTGATAATGTTCAGCAAAGGGAGATGGTCAGGATCAAGTCCTGAGGGCTGGTGAAATGGGAGCTCCAGCTCTCCCTATCACCAGCTTCCCATCCACCTCGGGAGTACTGCTCTGTTCGACTGATGCTACAGTCTACTCCTCACGAATTGTTAAACTCTGACCATTATCAGTTAGAATGACTTCTGGTGTTGTGAAAGGGCAAATTATGGAGTTAACAAAGGCATGTGCCACTGCATTAGTAGATATGGGCTAAGATAATGAATCTAGAGAAATGATCGACTACCACTAATAGATAGACGAGGCCAGATTCTGTACGAGGCAGCTTCAGAAGATCAAGAGAGACAGTTTGTCAAGGCCTTGATGGTACTGGGTACTGCAATATAGGAGCAGGTTGACAGGTTGTCCCCATATGATGGGCACACGATAAACATGCATCGCAGTGTGCTTCTATATCCTTTCGCATAGTGGGCCAATAGTATGAAAGACTTACTTGCTGTAAGCTTCTGTCTTTACCAGGGTGTGATGCACGAGGGGTTTTGTGGATTAAATGAAGAGCAGCAGGAAACAAGTCTGTTGGAATGACTAGTTGCTTAACTTCATGATGAGGTATGTTGTTACCTTTGAGTACTGGGTGTTTATAGAGCAATTCATTGTTGAGGAAGAGATCAGATACAGGGACTGGTAACCTGGGCTAGCAAGAAACATCGCTGGACTCTATGAAGTATATGACCTGTGACCATATAGGATCCACATGCTGGAACCCATGGAGTATGTCATAATTGAATGCTTAGTTTACATCACAACCAGTTGAGACCATGGCCACATGCCGAGAGAAGGCATCAGCTATGACATTGGACTTCTCAGGAACTTATGCAAATGTTGGATTATGGTCAGTGACTACCCAATGTGCAAGTCGACTGGTAGGGTTACATCCCCGAAATAGGTCACATAGGGGAAGATGGTGTGTTTGGATGTGAACAGGGTAATCGTGGATGATGTCACGGAAATGTTTTAGAGAGCAGACCATGGCTAGAGCTTCCCAATGAGTTACACTGTAATTCTTTTCTGCGGAGGTTAACACACAGTTGGCATAAGCGATGACACGTTTCTTTCCTTTGGAGTCATTTTGCATGAGAACGGCACCTAGACCCACTCCGGAAGCATCAGTACAGCGAAGAAACTATCTATCTATCTGTATACCTAGGCTGCTTCCCCCAAGGAAAGGGAGGTAGCCGAGACAGGACGACACACTCCCCATTTACTCATCCATTCAAACACATTCATTCGCATCTTAGCCCCAAAGGGGAGAAGGAACAGATGCTCACTGCATCACACCACACAAGGGTCAACTGCGCAGTGCAAACAGTGACATCCGCAGCAGGATCCGACAGCAGACCTGGCTTACCCCTGCCACATCATAATAGACCCATCCCCTTACCCGCACTCGACCTGACTAGCTGATCAGACCAAATGAGGGAGAATATCCCCTCAGGGCTGCGTCATCATTATTCATTCACAATTTCTCTCCATTTACTTCTGTCATGCACAGCCACTCTTTCTTGCTCAACAGACATCCCTCTCGCATCCAGCACTCTCTTCACACTGTCCATCCATCCTATTCGTGGTCTCCCTCTCAGCTTTACACCTCTCACATCAGATCTAGTTATTTTTTTCACCAATCACTCATTATCCATTCTCTCCATATGCCCAAACCATCGCAACACCCTCTGCTCAACTCTACCAGCCATCTTCCGAACAACTCCAGTTCTCCTTCGCACTTCATCATTTCGCACTTGATCCATACGTGTCACTCCACACATACTCCTCAGACACCTCATCTCCATTACATTCAAACTTTTCCTCTCTGCTACATCCATATTCCATGTTTCAGCCCCATGTAATGCAGTCGGTACCACAACACCCTCATACAGCCTTCTCTTTACATCCATTCTAAGTGAACGACATTTAAACACTTTTTTCATTCCTCCCAGCACCTTTCCTACTTCATTCATTCTAAACTTCACTTCTGCATCTATTCTTCCATCCACAGCAACATATGACCCTAAATATTTAAAACACTCTACCTCCTCAAGCAACTCACCACTGAAAACTATATTCATCCCCCTGCCATCTACCATCCTCATACACTTCATCACTTTACTCATATTCTCATTCTTTTCAATTTCCTCCTTTCACACACCCTTCCAAACTCCTCTACCAACTGTCTCAATCTCTCCTCTGAATTAGCCACCAGTGCAGTATCATCTGCAAACAGCACCTGCTTCAGATTCCACTCTCCACCATCAACATTCACCAGACTCAGACCTCCACCTAAAACTCTTGCATTCACCTCCCTTACAACACCATCCATAGAAATATTAAACAACCAAGGCGACATCACACATCCCTGTCGCAGCCCCACTCTCACGGGAAATCAGTCACTCACAGCATTACCCACTCTTACACATGCTCTACTATTAACATAAAAACTTTTCACCCCTTTTAGTAACCTACCATTAAGTCCATACAATCTTAAAACAGTCCACAAAGCCTCTCTGTCAATTCTATCGTACGCTTTCTCTAAATCCATAAATGCCCAAACACATCCTTGCCTTTCGCTAAATACTTTTCACACACTTGTCTCACAGCAAACACCTTATCCACGCATCCCCTCCCTCTCCTAAAGCCACACTGCTCATCACCAATCACTCCCTCTGTACCCTCTCCAACTCTCATAATAATTAACACTGTACCATACACCTTACCTACAACACTCTACAGACTTATACCCCTAAAGCTAGTACATTCATACTTATCACCCTTGCCTTTATACAATGGGACCACACAAGCACTTGCCCAGTCAGTTGGCACCATACCTTTCACAAAGCACACATTCAACAATCTTACTAACCAGTCAACAATAGTCACTCCACCACCCTTCAGGCATTCCACAGCACACCCATCCATACCTGCAGCTATCCCTGTTTTCATCTCCTTTACTGCCTTCTCCGCTTCCTCCTTCGTGATCAAAGAATCATTCAACTCTCCCAACACATTTATTCCTTGCACCCTTCCATCCGCCACAATCTCAGCCACCCTTTCCTCCTCTACATTTAACAATCTTTCAAAGTACTCTGCCCATCTCTTCCTTACTGCATCCATCTCAATTAACATCCTTCCATCCTCTGCTTTTACTCACTCTTCCTTCCCAGACTCTCCCATTCGCACCCTTTTCACCTCCTTCCAGAACATTTTCTTATTCTGTTGAAAATTCTCAGTCAGTCGCCTACCCCACCTTTCATCTGCTGCCACTTTAGCATCAAGCACAGCCTTTCCCGCCCAATTCCTCTTTTCCTTATACCTCTCATATGACACCTCATCCTTCCTCTGCAGCCATGCACGTTTCTTCTCAGCCACAGCCATACTTACTTCCTCACACCACCATTCACTTCCCTTTCTTACACCACCACCCACACGTCTCACACCACACACCTCTTCTGCGTGCCCCACAACAGCACTCTTAAACAACCGCCATTCCCCCTCCACACTGCCATTTTCCAAATCTTTTACTGCGTTCCACTCATCTTTCAATTTCTCCTGATACTCTATCATTTTCTCTGTTTTATCCAACTCACTCACTTTCAAAACCTCCCTGCCACACCTAACCCTCCTAGCTTTCACCCATCTCTTACCTACTCTTAACTTTCCCTTCACCAGGTAGTGGTCAGACATACCTCCACCCTCCCCTCTCAGAACCCTCACATCCAACAATCTTCCTATTACATTCCCAGGCACAACCACATAGTCCATCAATGGCGAGGGGGACACAATCTGACCGCACTATGGAGTGGTACTACTACTCTGCGGCCAGGTTGTGTTAGGAAGAATACTGCCACCGTATTCCCTATGTGTCGTAAAAGGCGACTAAAAGGGGCGGGGAGAGGGGACTAGGGACCCCCTCCTCTGTTTTTTAGTTCCTAAAAAGAGACAGGCCGGAAAAGAAACGGTTTGAATAATCAGGGAATGCCAAAACCAGGGTTTGTGCTAGGGCATTTTTCAGGGTTGTAAATGTGGTCACTACTTCATCAGCCCACACAAAAGGTGCGTCCTTCTTTAACAGTTTTGTTAACGGAGCACCTATTTGGGTGTATCCTTTGATAAAACGATAATATTAGCCACTAAGACCGAGGAAAACGCGTACTGCATTGGTGTTGGTTGAAGTAGGGAAGTTTGTTACGGCTCTGACCTTGTCATCTGATGTATGTATTCTGTGAGCGTCGACAACATGTCCTAGGAATTGTAGTTTCCTATATAAAAAGTGGAACTTTCACAGTTTGATTTTAAGTCCAGCTTGTTTGAGTCTAGTGAACACCTCGGCCAATTTTTCTAAGTGTTCCTCTACAGAGTGACTAGCGATTATGGCATGATTTAGATAAGCAAAGACTGAGTGACCTATCATGCCAGCAAAAACTGTATGAATTAGCAGCCTGAATGCCAATGGTGCATTTCTCCAGCCAAATGGGAGTCTACAGAATTGGAAATGCCCGGATGGGGTGCTGAAGGCGGTGATTGGATGAAATGATTCCTTCATTTCTACTTGCCAGTAGCCACTCAAATGATCTAGGGAGGAGAAAACACAATTGTTTTCGCCTAAGGATTCCAGCAAATTAGTGAGTACAGGAACTGGAAATCTGTCCGGGACAGTCAGCGCATTCACGCATCTGTAATTTACCACTGGTCATAACTCACCACCTTTCTTTGGAATGAGAAATAGTGGACTGTTCCATAGACTGTCAGAGTGTTCAGTAACCTCGTTTTCCAACATCTCCTGAATAAGACGGTCAGCATTTTGGCACTGGCTGTGTGGTAAATGGTAGGCAGGTATATATACTGGCTGAACTCCAGGCTGTAATGTAATGTGGTACTGAATTAAGCTTGTTTTGCCCAGGTTCTCACCGGGTAGGGCTACGACTTCACGATAGTCTCGTAAGAGGTTAAGCAAATGACTTCTGTATTCTGGGTAATCACTCTGTTTCACATGAGATTCAAGATCAGATTGAATGTCAGTTTTCTGAGTGACTGAGCACATATCTGCAACAGAGAGTGAGAAGTCTTGGCACACACAGATGGCCTCTGGCTATACCAAGAAATCACCAATCTGTGTCCCCATACGCAGCTTAAGTGGGGCATTGGTAGTGTTGGCTAAGCAAAAGTAGCATAGGCTATCCTCCAGCACCGTACACAATGCCGACTCATAAGCTAAGCCATTCACACAACATGTCTCATGTAGGGTTAGTACATCAACTCCTGCTTTCGCACCCACAACGTGAACAGAGACTTTGGTGAATATTATGTGGTAACAAAATTGTGCACTGATTTGTTACTGCACCCCTTGTCTCTCCGTTTTGTAAAACATCATTCACACTATGTGAGGTAGTTAAATGAGATGTGTCTGAGTCGGTAAATGTTCCACTGTTAGAGGGGTTGACATGATCCACAGCTGAAAGCTCAGAGGATGTATCCAACGGTAAATGCTCAGAGGGTGTAGTACTAGATGTTAGTGAGTTTGGCTGCTATAGTAGCAGTGTGTCTACCTCTTCACTCATGGGTAATGGTGGAATCATGTGAGAAAAATAACTGAGTTTATCTGGGAGAGTACCAGACGGATATTCCATACTAGATATAGGGAATCCATTGGTATCTATGCTATGACAAGCCGGTAATAGGGCAATTGCCTGTTGAGCCATTGCCAGAAAGCCAATGAGAGTATCCACTGGATATTTAAGGTCATTGATTACGTGAAATTCAGCATCAAAGGGTTTTAAGGCTTTATCAAGTTGTACTTCTAAAGAGACTCTTCCCTTGACCTGAACTGTTTCCCTGACCCTTTTAACTGTTTCCCTAATGTTGTTTAGAGAGGTATCAGAGATCAAGTTTACCATAGATCCAGTGTCCATGAAGAAAGAACTTTGCACCCTTTTGCTCCATCCTAGAATGACTAGGCCTAAAGAAGTTATGGATACCACCTGGCGAATGGGGAGTTGATCTACTGTTACCTTACTTTCTGGCACGGGCAAATCTTTCGCTGCTGTTACATTTTTCTGATTCAAGCGCTCCTTTTCCACCGACTGATAGCTCTTAAGGTAACGACACTCGTCAATGGAGTGAGTTGTACTATTCCACTCAATGCCGGCGTGCTGCTGGTATCAGTTCTGGCGCCAACCCTATTCCTGGTTCATATTAATGATCTCTTATCTGTCACCCACAATCCCATTCACTCATATGCAGATGACTCAACACTACATAGTTCATTCACACTCAGACACCCATTTACAATGTCTAATATCTCTACCTCTCAACTCAGTACAGCCACCTCCATAAATCAAGATCTATCTACGATCAGTGAATGGGGACAAAACAAACTTGTCTCTTTTAATGCTAGCAAAACTAAATATATACAGTTTACTAATAGACAGATATCGCCAGATTCGTACATTACCTTCAGTGCTACTAATATTCCCATCTCCAAAAGTATTGAAATTCTTGGCATCTCACTTAACAATGCCCTCAGCTGGACCTATCATGTCAGATCACTTGCTAAATCCGCCTCAAAGAAACTTGGATTATTGTACAGAGTCTGTAACTTCTTCACTGATGAGCAGTTAGCTATAATTTATAAGAGTCATGTGGACTCTCAGCTTGAATATTGCTCACCCTTGTGGAATGGTTGTGGAGAGGTTGCATTAAGACAACTAGTCAAAATTCAGAACAAAGCTGTTAGAATCATTAACAACCCTGCCATCACAAATAAACTACCTCCCCTGCAAGTAAGAAGGAATGTTGCCTCCCTTGCATTATTTTACAGATATATTTTTGGCAAATGCTCATACGAAGTTGCGTCCATGGTGCCACCTCTCCATGCCTTCCCCTGTGCTACACAGGCATCTGGTAGCGCTCATGACTGGAATGTCACTCAGCCATATTGCAGAACTTCTGCCTATCAGAATTCTTTCATTCCCCTAACTGCGTCTCCTTGGAACTCGCTTCCCTAGAGTTGTTTCCCTCCAAATTTCAACCCACAGCTGTTCAAGTCTGTTATAGATATTTTATGAACAGAGGACACCAGTAATCTGGTGAATGGATTATTTTTTTTTATTTATTTGTTTTTCCTTCCTCCATACTGTTATTTAAAAAAAAAAAATTACATGTAAGACGACGGGATCGCGAAGGTGTGCGCTGCCGTTCCCGTGAGTGAAATTGTCTTTGTTTGCGTGCACAACTAGACTCTCGATGACCTACGTTACCACAGTGCCAGCACACAATTGAGGATTGTTTGCATCGTCACACATTAGATTTGTCACGACCGCTAGATGGTGATCGATACTGTGAGTAAGAACGAATTAGGTCTGCCTTTTGTAGTTGGCCACGAACATGAGTAATCCGATGAAGTAGTGGTGGTGTGCAGTACTCTCACAGTACTGCCCGTGGAGTGAGAGGCTGAGGTATGATTACTGGCCTGGCAAGTGACGTTTGATCCCGATCTTTCCACTATGGCCTTTGAGATGTTAATTATTTTGTCACCGGGAATAAAGCCAATCTGTAGGGCTATTTCCCTCTGGTGATCTGTGAGCCACTTGATAAATCTTAGGTAACCCCACAAATATCCAAAATTGTTTAGTGTAACCATAAGCTGGCCATTTACTTCAGTTGCCTATTGAGTACCCCGGAACAATTGGCGCATCTCAGAACTCATCGCCTTCATCATAGCAGCTGCTTCAATTACCCTTGCATGTTGGGGAGATATTCTCATATCCTCTTCCATCTGTTTAAAGAGATTTGTCAAAGCAGTGAGAGGTGCTGCATTGGAATGTTGACAACAAAGCTGAATTAATTGTTGGTGGCATGCATCAAATGTCTGACATTCTTCGAAGTGCCCTGCACGAATCGCGGCTCCTATTAGTGACCTGCCTTGGTGTAGTCGACCCATTAGATAAGAAACTTTTGGGGGTTCAGTTGTGATTTGCCGATTATGAATGTCTGTTTCGACCTCTCTGAGGAAGTCATAGATGGAGACTGTACTGTCATCTCCTGTAAATTTGGGTCAGTTAGCATCATCCAAATATATGGACTATGGAGGTGGGGGGTCATGATTCGACATCGTAGGAAGAGGGTGAGGCCGCGAAAGTGAGGAAGTAGGCACAGTGGTAAAATGAGATGGTGCGTGAAAAGGAACTGTTGGAGCGGTAGTGGTGTGTATCGGGGTTAGTGGTGGTGTATGTGTAGTAGAAGGTACGGATATAGGCTGTGGAGAAGGCTGCGTGACTTCAAGAGAATCGGTTGGGGAAGATGATAGAGTATCTGGTGTCGATAAATCTGGATTAAGGGCAGCAGTAGTAGGGTTGGTATAGCTGGTAGTACTGTAGGTGTGGTATGAGTAGTAAGAGTAGTCGTAGTAGTAGTTAGAGAACGTACGGTATTCTTGTTGTAAGATCTGCCACTACGAAGATACGTTAAACTATCATCACACACACGATCATCAGTTTCACTATCAGATTCAGTTGGAGAGAGATCTACCCTTTAAAAAAAAGACATTAATAAAATAGGAAGCAAGTAAATAAATAAATGAATGAATAAATGATTGAAGGAATAAATAAATGAAACTATTTATAGTATACGAAGAAATGATTTATATACAATGAATATGAGTGGAAATGGATTCGTTATTTACAGCTGAGTATGAATGTAATTGGGAGAAAATGGGATGAAGTAGAAGTGAGTGAACAAGAAATTCTGAGTGAATGAAAAATGAGGGACGAAGAATGCAAATAATGAACAGGAGTAAATGAATAAAATAATCACAATCTATAGAGACAGCTCACCATCTCTGTAGGAAGGAATTGATTAATTTGATGAGATAAGAAAATGCATGAAGATCTATCTATCTATCTATTGCCAGACGCCTCAATCCCGTTTGGGGTGGCCACAAACAAATCGCCTCCAAGTCGCCCTGTCCCCCGCCATTTCACTGCCCTGCTCCCAACTCACACCCCCTCTCTCATATACCTCTCCACCCCATCCCTCCATCTCATCCTCGGCCTCCCCCTCCCTCTTCCCCCCTCCACCTCACTCACATACACTCTCTTCGTCAGTCTTTCACCCTCCATCCTCTCCACATGGCCAAACCACCTCAGTGTGTTCCTCATAATACTTCCTATCACATCCACATCCACACCACAACGCTCCTTTATATCCTCATTCGTCAGCCTGTCTCTCCACGTGACTCCACAGGCTCCTCTTAAATAACTCATTTCCACTGCTCTCACTCTTGACTTGTGTCCTTCCAACAATGTCCAAGCTTCACTTCCGTACGTTAGAGTTGGTATCACAATACTGTCATGTAGTAACTTTTTCACTTCCATGCTCACTTCCCTGTTTCTTATCACTGCTTTCAAAGAACCAGCAACCTTTCTTCCCTGCTGTACCCTTTCAAGCACTTCACCCTCCAAACCTCCATCCTTACTCATCACACTACCCAAATACTTAAACGTACTCACATTTTCCAATTCCTCACCATCCAACCTCACTGTACATTCACTAACTTCACCTCTCTCAAAGACCATCACTTTACTCTTCCCTACATTCACCTTTAGGTTCCGTTTCTTACACACTCTCTCAAACTCATCCACCAAGCCTTGCAGCTCCCCTTCGTCTTCACTCTACAACACAGTATCATCTGCAAACAACAGTACAGAGAGTTTCCAAACACTATCCCCTCTCACCAGGGCCACTCCAACATCCACTACCCTACCTTGTACCTCTTTTATTACCCCATCCATGTACAGATTGAACAACCATGGAGACATGACACATCCCTGTTTCAAACCAACTTTCAAAGAGAAAAATTCACTTAGTTCATCATCCATACGCACTGCAGCCTTCGCACCATCGTACATACTCTTCACAGCATTCAACAACTTCCCATCTACTCCATATATTCTTAACACTTTCCACAATCCTTGTCTATCCACCCTGTCATATGCTTTCTCCAAATCCATGAAAGCCGCATACAATTTCTTTCCCTTCTCTAGAAACTTTTCCACTAAAGATCTAAGAATGAATATCTGATCTACACAACCTCTTCCCTTCCTAAAGCCTCCCTGTTCTTCTCCAACTAATTTCTCTGTTCTTTCTCTAACTCTGTCTATAAGTATCCTACCATACACTTTTCCTATTATACTAAGAAGACAAATGCCCCTATGATTACCACACACTTCTTTTTCCCCTTTTCCTTTACAAGGGAATAATTATACCTGACTTCCAATCCTCCGGGACTCTATCTTCCTCCCAGGCCAATCTGCACATCTTCCACATCCATTCTACTATTATCTCTCCCCCGTGCTTCAGCATTTCACCACACACTCCATCAATTCCTGGGGCTTTCCCCGTTTTAACTTTCTTCATTGCTTCCACAACTTCTATCCTACTGATTTCTTCCTGTCTTCTCACCTCCCTCCTTCTCCCAGCCATTCCCCAGCCACTTATACTCGCATTACTTCCACCCTCTACGTTCAACAATTCCTTAAAGTGTTCTCTCCATCTGCTCACTTTTTCTCCCTTCTCCACTAGTAATCTACCATTTTTATCTTTCACTCCCCTGCTAACTTCACTTCCACCCCGTGTTACTCTTTTCACTTCTCTCCAGAACATTTTCTTACAGTCCCTCCACTTTACACTCAAATTCCTTCCAAATTCCTCATCCACTCTCTTCATACTCTCTCTTACTAATCTTTTCACCCCTCTCTTTCTTTCCACATATAACTCTCTCTTCCGCCTCTCAACTTCTTCCACGCCCCTATTTCTCATCCATTCATTGTATGCTTTCTTCTTTTGTGCCACAGCCTGTTTCACCTCTTCAGTCCACCACGCTGTTCCTTGCACCCCCCTCCGTCTTCTCTTCCTTCCACACACCACATCACATGCTGCACATATTTCTTC
Organism: Coenobita brevimanus; assembly: GCF_032717465.1. Classification (NCBI taxonomy): domain Eukaryota; kingdom Metazoa; phylum Arthropoda; class Malacostraca; order Decapoda; family Coenobitidae; genus Coenobita; species Coenobita brevimanus. The sequence goes on from NC_137031.1 coordinate 11,466,498, forward strand.
TGTAAATATCTTACACACACCTTCCACGTCTCCCATCTGCTCCCATTCATATTTGCCCAATCGTTCCTCCACTTCTCTCTTATACTCTGCCTTTTTCTCATCCTCTTGTAACCTTTCCACTCTCCTTGCAACTACTCCTTCCTCTCGTCTTTCCCTTCTTCTATTCCTCCATCTTACTTGCATCCTAATTCTGGCCACCACCAAGTAGTGGTCAGAAAGTCCACTCCCCCAACCTCTATACACTCTTGCATCCTTTACACAGCTTCGCATCCTGTCATCCACACACACATAATCAATCATTGCCTTCCTTTCATTCAGTTCACCACCCACCCTTCTCATCACTCGCCATGTATACCTGTGGATCATTTTATGCCTGAAGAGGGTATTGGCTATCACCAACCCCCTCCCAGCACAAATGTCCACTAACGCACTCCCATTCTCATCTATCTCAGCAGGCTCACCCCACTCACCAACTATTCCATCCACCTTCACATTACCAACTTTACCATTCATATCACCAATCAAAAACACTCTCTCATTCCTTCCAAACTTTTCCATGCACACTTCCACATTTGTCCAGAACTCTTCTCTCACTCTTCTAGCACGATCTTGCGTTGGCGCATACACACACACAATCGCCCACATTTGTATTCCAACTTTCAACTTTACCCACACAATCCTTGACCCAACTGATCCATACTGTCTTATGCTCTTCTTCCATCTTTTACTCACAACTATACATACTCCTTCCTTTGCCCTCTCATTCTCACCTACTTCTGCACATATACCCCATCCATACTCCCATTCTCTCACACTTTCTCCTCTCCATTTTGTTTCAGTTATTCCACATACATCCACTTTCGCACCCTCAAGCACCTGGACAATCTCTCTCTCTTTCACCTCATCATTCGCTCCTCTTACATTCCATGTACTCATTACCAAGTGCTTTGTCCGGTCCTGGGTCTTCATCATGGTAAGATGTGTTCGATGCGAGAGCTGGACGTAAAGTGAGGAGCTCTCCAACATCTGTCTCTTCCCCCCGACGGAATTGACTGGGTAGAGCAAATCGTGACGTAACTAGGCGGCAGCCGGGCTCTGGACGAAACGAGAAGCTGATAGGAGCGTGAGGGTGTGACGTAACTGTCTGTGAGTGGCCACGCTCTCTACGTGACGTCAGGGCTGTCTGGTAGGGGAGAACAATGACACAACGGCGTTAGGCGGCGGTTGGGGGGCTACTTCCTGGAGTGAATATTTGGTTGGGGTTTGTGAAGGCTAAAACTAACCCCGTACAACATGGCAATATAACAGGTCACACAGGACTGGCAGTTGAGGAAGGTAGTGAGGGCAGTGGTAGAGGTTCACTGTGGCTGTGGTGGTAGGTGGGGTGTTGGTGTGGGGTTGAGTCCCAAAACCACACCAAAAATGCAAGGATGTTCCCATAACCCCGGAAGAACCACATCAAGACTGCAAAAAGGGCTAGAGGCTGGAGCAGAGATAGGCTGTGTCGTCGTGGAAGAAACAGCAGCGTGGGATTTTGGGCAATAGATTAGGAATTGCCCACAGAAGACGTGAAATTACGTTTATCCCACTCGATATCCACCAAATGTTAAACCTCCTAGACGTCAGTTGTAGGTGAATTCAAGGTCAGGGAGTGGTTTTCTGATAATGTATTAGGCACAGCTGTTTAACTTCCACCCTCACTCATCCCCATGCTGTTGCCAACTGGCTAGAGAGCCAGCGCGCTCCTATGAACTGAGAGTATTAGCAAAATTTGAATCAGGCCAGACCTTAGTAAGGGATTCAGGTTATGGCACCCTACTTAGAACACACTTACAATACACTTACATGCTATACTTACATACTACATATTACAAATGGTTACACAAGTTGTACTAGGTCATCAAGGATAGAAAAGATGTAGGCTCGTTTACCAGGTGCATCAGTGAAAGGATAGGAGAACCAAAGGTGGTGGTAAACATTGAAATCTCCTAGAATGGAGATTTCAGAGAAAGGAGAAAATGGATAGGCTGTGTTCCATCGTAGATGTAAGGTAGTTGAAGAACTTTTCATAGTCATTAGAATTAGAGGATAAGTAAACAGCACAGATATATTTAGTCAGAGAATGTGAGAAAAGCCGAAGCCAGAGAGTAGAGAATTCAGAAGAATCAAGTTCAGGCACACAGGAGCAAGCTAAGTCATTGTGTACATATACACAACAGCCACCTTTGGCTTTGAAATAAGTATAGAGATAGTAGGAGGATATAGAAAAGGGTTTGCTATCAGTTGCCTCAGACAGCTGGGTTTCAGTTAAGAAGAGAAGGTGAGGTTTACAGGATAGGTGGTGCTCAACAGGGAGAAAGTTTGAGGAAAGGCTGCAAATGTTGCAGAAATAAAGAGGAAGTGAGGCAGACAGTGGTTTCAGGCAGCTCGTTGACCCGTCACCGAAAGACGGGCAGGATGAGGGGGCATTTATATCCCCTCCCCCCCCGAAACTCCGAGGTTTGGTTATTAGACGCCATTAAAAAAAAAAAAAGGAAAAGAAAAGGAAGTGTAGTGTGTAATGTGCATGTAGTCTGGTGTTGACAGAGAAACTTGTATCAGAGCGCATATTGGCCTACTCCCTGTATTACTGAAACACTGAAAAAGTACAGCAAAGGGGGAGAGTCAGGAACTAGTCTCGAGGGCTGATGAAACGGGAGCTCCAGCTCTCCCTGTCATCAGCTTTCCATCCACATTGGGAGTACTACCCTTCTCGACTGGTGCTACAGTTTACTCCCTGGAGTAGAATGTCATGTCCTTTAACCCGTCACGTCCCGAGGTTTTCCGCACCTCCGACATCCCCCAGTCCCGAGGTATTTTCGATTTTTTTTTTTTTGGCTAAAACCTTCGCTTTTGGTGAGAAACATCGAAAATTCATAGAGAAATCGCTCACCTGAGGTTTAAAGTGCCCAATCCAGGTAGGAGTTCCTCCTTACCTGAGTGGGTTTTCTAACATGCTGGCACCAAAGAAAACGAGTTCTATGGGAGGGTAACTATTTTATCCATTCATAAACGGTATTTATTTATTTACTTGGTACGAATGTATATATAGTATGACAGTATATTGGTTTTCAAGCAGTAATAAAGGCATTATAAGCATTGTTTCACTCACTAACTAATCACCATACCTGACCTATTTTTGCCACACTACCTGATCATTATTTCTGGCTGTTTCTTCTTCTAATGCTATGTAAACATTGTCCTCCACATTGTCATCGATTGGGGAATCACTCTGGCCCTGAATAACTTTACTAGCCAGGTCACTGGTAACAGGTCCTTTGCCAAGACAATGGCGTGAGGGGGGGAGGGGGGAGGTTATGCAGTGTAAGGCATTGTCCCTGCTTGGTATCTTGTACAGGAATAGAGGAAGGTGTCCCGTGTATACATACGAAAAATCACGTGCGAAAATTGAAAATTGTGCAAATTAGGTACCTTGCAATTGCACGACGTACTGGTACGTCGCCGGGACTGGCAAATGCAAATCATGGTGACGTACCCATACGTCGTCAGGACGGGGCGGGTTAATGAAGTTGATTTCTCTCTGCATTTGGCCTCTTCCAGGTCCATTTTCTCCCCATTCTTTTGTGAAAGAAAGTGTTCATTACCCTCATGTTGTACATTTCAACAAAAATTTAACATTTCACCTCTCATTCCTTTCTCGCGGTTGGAATATTCCCATACATGCTTCTCCATTTTTCGGTCTACTAACATTTGTATTTGCAGTCTTGCATGAGTACAGTTATATGCTCTTCTCTTCTTCCATAATCATGGAGATGCCGTCATAGAATGTTTCTATTTCCTCACCTGTGCTTTGAGAAGTCGAGGGTTACCCCATCCTTTCACCCTATACCCTGGAGAGAGGGAAGCGGGGGATGGGACCAGCTGTACCCCACTTTCAATCCTCAACTCGCCCGTCTTCATCCACCACTTGTCAGGTAGTGCTTAGCTACAAAATTTTTCATGTCCTGTAAAATATCGCTAAACCATTATCACACACGCTGTCAACGGCCAAGATTTAGATGTTATTTAACAAGAAAATTATTATTTAATTGTAGTCTTAAACTGAGGACAACATTCACAAACAGTGTTATCCACATTATCGTGCCCAGCATGACTCTGGGCTGTAGTGCTTGTTCTCTCCCCCTTCTCCATCCCCCCCCCTCCTCTCTCTCTCTCTCTCTCCAGCATGACTCTGGGCTGTAGTGCTTGTTCTCTCCCCCTTCTCTGTCCTCTCTCTCTCTCTCTCTCTCTCTCTCTCTCTCTCTCTCTCTCTCTCTCTCTCTCCATCCACACGAAGACCACAAGAAATTTCTGGGGCTATCTCCTATTTCTAGGCAGTAAATCAGATGAAGAATACAGATTTTGTGCTCCTGATGCCATACGCAATGCTTGTTGGATGATGAAACGAAAATATGCTTTGAAAATAATGCATTTTAAAGATCAGTTTAAGATCACTGCTCGTCAATTAAAAGGCTTGCTGAAAGGTGGACTATTTGTTTCGTTGATATATGCTAGGCTTTGGTGTGAAGTTTCCGTCTCACAAAAGGCCTCTTTTAATTATTTGAAGTTGATAAACAAGCATCAGTCATACCCTGAGGCCAGTATTAGAGAGATTGCCTTGAATGCAATCAAGCGACATCTTCCATATTTTCTGAACACCCAGCACCAATAGTTTTGTTTGACAACTCTGTAAACAATGAACCAAAGGCTGGAATGGTTGCAAGAGTAAAGAGACCACCAAAACCAGACTATACACATCGCATCCCAGCCACAAAATGTGGAAACCTCCCAGCACGGCACAAAATAATACAATAAATACAGTTTGGCTCAAAATTGGAAACAAGGATATAATAGCATAAAATAGGAAAAAAATAATAAAATTCATACAAAAGTATTGTAAATGGTGTATAGCAGAATAATTATCTGGTCATTCACGTTGTGCGTTGTGGAGTTTGGTCAAAAGATGAACTGGAATACACGCTACATGCTTCACGTTGGAATGGATGGACCCACAGTCAGTGACTTTAGAGAAGAAACTCATTGTTAATCTGGAAGATAGTTGCAGTACAAAACTTCTGCAGCTTCAATCCTGTTTAATTCATCATGTTCATAATGTATTCAGAAAATTGCTCACAAAGTGGACGTGGACATTGGCCAGTTTGCCTGTGACATTCATTCAAACTTTAAATTGTCTAGTACCAGACGGGAAGATTACATATCCTTGGAAGAAGTCACTCAGTGTCCGGCTTGGTATTTGCAACGCCATGCGGCCTCAAGGTGGTTAGCTCTGAAGCCAGTCGTACATCGAATCTTGAAGCAGTGGAAGATTCCACAGAAATACTTTCTTCGTTTCTTCCCAAACCAAAGAACTTTAGGAGGGAGACTGAATCAACTGCAAGGTACAAACGAATTTCAGGAATACTGGAAGCAGACCATTCCCCAGCTTACCTCGCATTTTTTGCCTTCTTTGTCCAGGATTTCGAGAGCTTCGTTTTGATATTTCAGAATGGGGAGCCCATGATACGTTTATTTTATGATTCCATGGGCCAACTACTGAGTCAGCCTTTGACAAAATCTGTCTCAGAGAAAGTCCTCATGCTCTTCCCAGGGTCACCTCAACAAAAGTTGAAATCAGTAGCCACTCTGGCTTCCCTAGATTGTGCCAAACCTGAAAATCACAAGAGCCTAAAAATTATAGACACTGAGACACATGTCAAGGCTATTTTAATTCAGCAGGGCAGCAGTGAGTAAAGACAACACAGCTTGAGTGAGAATTGTTTGAAGTGTTACACATGTGCTGTATCTTACCTACAGAAAAATCTCCCATTTGATGTGCCTGTTCTGAAGGAAGCCTATGTTCTACATTCAGAAAAGAGACTTGACCCAACCTCACTGGCAAGCATCTCTGAACTAACATTCAGCATTAAGAAAGTTCTCAGTATCCCAGAGCCAGAGAATATTTTGCCAACCATGTTCCAGACAGATCCATCCACAATACCAGAAGACCTGTGTGATGTGGTGAGAAAGCAGTGGAACTTTTATCAGACAGAACACATTCCACAGGAAAAGCACATTAAAACTGTCATTCCCCAAACTCTACTAGGATACAAGACTCTTCCTGGAAGCATGTGTTTGAAAAGATTGGTCTTGTCTTGGACTACATGAAGAGAGTCCATCTGAACACCAAACAAGGAGGATTGATCAGAACTGTGCTTCTGTGCTTACACCCTGCCTATGCAACTCTTTCGCCTTTGTCTTTAAACTTGTACCTTTCCTTCTTGCTGGAAGTTTGCTTTCATTCAGCCAGTCCCAAAGAAGGGTGACGATTCCCAACCCTCTAACTATCGTCCAATTGCTTTAACATCCTGTATCTCAAAAGTTTTTGAGTCAATTCTTAATAGAAAATTTTTTAAACATCTTTCCTATCACAACCTTCTTTCTGATCATCAGTATGGGTTCCGTCAGGTACTCTCCACTGTCGATCTTCTCACCTACCTTTCAGACTCCTGGTCATCCTCCTTTCGGGACTTTGGCGAAAGCTTTGCCATTGCACTTGACATCTCAAAGGCTTTCGATCGAGTCTGGCATAAATCTTTAATTTCCAATCCGTCCTCTTACGGTTTCTATTCTTCTATCTGTGCCTTCATCTCTAGCTTCCTTTCTGGTCGTTCTATAGCCGCTGATGTAGACGGCCATCGTTCTTCTCCTAGATCAATTAACAGTGTTCCTCAGGGCTCTGTCCCATCACCAACTCTCTTTCTTTTATTCATCAATGACCTTCTAAGCTGTACATCTAACCCTATCTACTCATATGCTGATGACTCCACCCTTCACCTTTCCATTCGGTTCCCGCAACGTCCATCTCAGCAGTTACTTCAGCAAACAAGGGATGAGGCTATGGCACACCCAATATCTGACTTGGCTCGTATCTTTGACTGGGGTAGATATAATCTGGTTGTTTTTAATGCATCAAAGACTCAGTTTTTACACCTATCAACTCGACAAAAACTTCCACAGGTATACCCACTAATATTTAATAATAACCAGATTAATCCTGCATCATCCTTGAATATGCTTGGGGTTTCATTTACTCGGGACTTACCTTGGAAAGATCATATTACATCTCTTGTAAAATCTGCTTCCAAGAGATTAGGTGTGCTAAGCCGACTCCTTTCTTTCTTTACCCTTGCACAATTGTTGACTCTATACAGGGGTTTTATCCACTCCTGTGTGGAGTACAACTATCATGTGTGGGGAGTCTCCCCACATACAGCTCTTCTCAATAGGGTGGAGTCTTAGGCTTCTCGTCTCATTAACTCTCCTCCTCTTACTGACTCCCTTCAATCTCTGTCTCTTCACCGCACTGTTGTATCTTTATCTCTTTTCTATCGTTACTTCAATGGTCACTGCTCCTCTGAACTGTCTACATGCATTCCTCCACCTCTATGACGGACGCGTAGCACCCGTCTAGCAGCAAACTCTCATCCCTTTTCTGTCCAACTCTCTAATGCAAGAGTTAACCGTTACTCCCAGTCCTTCATTTATGCACCAGGTCAACTCTGGAACTGTCTACCTTTGTCTGTATTTCTTGCTTCCTATGATCTCCAGTCTTTCAAATTCAGTGTGTCCAGGCATCTCAAAATGATCGAATCTTGAATTTGGCGCTCTCTTGTATTTTGTTTTTTACTTAGAAGGAACAATTTTGTGGGCTCCTGGCCTTTGGTCCCTTCTTCCACACACACAAAAAAAACTGTGCTGCCATTGGTAAGATGAAAGATGAGCAGAGAAGAAAGAAATTTTCGCAACTGCTTGCGATTGCGATGTGTGTGTTGACCTGAAAGTGCGTTTTCCGTTGACAGGTCTGTTCTTACAGTACATGGTCTGAGCCTTGTAGAAGAATCGCTCATTGCCTTGTGAATTGTGAAAGATCACCTTGTTAATGCTGGTGGTGTAATGGGCATCCCAGTCACTTCAGATCTCTTGAAAGCTGTGAGACGTTCCTACCAGAAATACCAAGCTGACCTTGAGGGCAAGAGAAAGGCAAGGGGATGAGCAAAAAGGAAAAGAGCAATAAGAGAAAGAGGCAACAGAAAGCAAAAGGAAGTCAGAGGAGATTAACAAAATAGAAGAAATAGAAAAAGAGATCAGTTGAAACGATCTGCATTCACAGTGGCTAATGCAGCAAATTCTGAGGGTGATGAGAGACTTCAAAATGTTCTTCGTCAACGTGTGATGTCCAGGACTGGACTGCAGAATGGTCAGGCACAAACTGACATGGGGCTGGGGAGAAATCGTTCTCTGGAGAAGGAATCTATGAGCTTGAGGAACGGAAAATTGACATTGTTAAAAAACAGAAGAAACAATGATTATTCAGAGTTGGGAATATAATAGTGTTCCAGATGTACTATTTGATGTTGCATCTTTAATGCAGTAGACACAAAATGTTGTGCTATTAGTTTCATAGTAAACTAAGGGGGTCACACACACCGCAACTCAGCCAGGAGACAGGGCGTGTGTGCTGGGCATTCCCCAGGCCCTGTCTTCCCCCTTACCTTACTCAAGACAACCACCACCAACCGGGCTACAGCAAGGCCCGGTCTCCTTGAATGAGGAGAGAATCAACAACAACAACTAAGGGGGTTTGCATTGAATATATGCTTATTGTAAGATTAGGTACAGTTCACTCTGAAAGACATCTCAGCTTATTTGAGTTCAGTTATTGTTGCAAAGCCAGTATAAAATACTGATGTTTCAGTTTACACCAAAATAAACCGATACATTTCGTTTTTAGCTATGTTTTATGACTTACCACTTGATGATTCATGGTTAACTCATAAGAGAGCATTAGAAAACTATAGTTAGGAGCATAAAAAAGCGTGGTAAATTTTAATTGCCAGTGTCATAAAATAATAATAAAATCTGACTAAATAAGAACATAAAATCATAAACTGAATGTCTAAAAAGTGGCTGGGAGGCATGAATTTGACACTAGCACACATTCCATGCAGCTAACGAACTCTTTAACCTGGTAACTGCAGAGCATGAAGAGTCAGAATATCTAGGTAAAGTTCCTGCTACCTGGCTAGCAGATGATACTTATAATGCCATCCAGATGAAAATCTATGGAGTAAAAGTGGTGAATGATGGCGCAGAAAGAGGCATTAGTCTCGTTGAGAGTTATAACAGTACACTGACAAAAAATGAAGACCAAAAGCAGTTTCTGTTACAAAGTCAGAATTCATCGGCAAAAGTACCCATCTTCTAATAAATCTCCAGTTTTGTCACAGTAAAGTACTTACACCTGTCACTGAATTCAGCTTACCTATACCTTTTAAATTGTATAATTAGTAAAAGATGTGTATGAGTATACCTAGTAAGCAAGTAAATATACAGAATGCTGTACCATCATTACAGAACACCTACAGTAGGTGTAATGAACTCACAATCATTTACAGCCTACATTTTTGTTTTATACAGAGTTGAAAGTTGTTAATAATTTTTAATAATGATTTCACATTTACACATTTTTGTGTTAAGCAACGTTAAACGTTGTTAATAAAACACTTACACCTGTGGTTTAAACAGTTTTAGAAGTTATTCGAGTTTTATTCACTTTCCTTAGAGTATTCCCCCAAAGCCTTCATTTTGTGCAACCTAAAAATATTGTCCAACTCTGAAGAAATTTTTATCGGGTACATGTCTTGTCAGTAGGAGCAGGAGCAGCCTTGTGAAAGAGCATATATATATATATATATATATATATATATATATATATATATATATATATATATATATATATATATATATTGGACGGCCCACTGATGGGTGAGCATGGGGGGGGGGAGGGTGTTCTGATTGGCGTGTTGCGCTGACTACCACAAGAAATGAGTAGTGTGTTGTTGAAAGTGAATTTATTACAGTGGCTGGAAAACAGTGCAAAAATATATATATTTTTTTTCTTTTACATTTGGATGGTGACCACAGCCGTTGAGGTTTGAGGACTGAGGGTTAATATTAAAGATCAGTCTTACTCTTCACAATACTTGTACCGCTACAAATAGTTGGATGTCATGGTAGGTGGTGGCAGCATCACCACAACCATCATCAAAAGGACCAGCAACATGATCATCAGCATTAGTAATGACGAGCATTGGGGTAAGATACCAGTATTATAAAAGATTAAAAATTACAGAGGATAACAATTTCCTATTGAGATTAAAGACTCTAAGAGTATACCATATCATTCCCACTCCCTCCATTTTCTTTGTCTCTTTTCATTCCTCCCACCTTTCATATCGGGTCTTACATTACTCCCTCTTTCCGTTCGCTTCAACTACCACGTCCCTAGAGAAGCGAATTACCTTTGTGAAGATGACATCAAACAGTCAGTGATTATATCTAGCAACATTATGATCATAGGGGAAGTAATATGATTTGTTGTATATTTGCCAGGCTATCAGAGGGGGTAACAAAATCTGTCAGCTTTGTTTTAGCAAGGCAAGAAAGTAAAGGTAAAATATGTTTTGACAATATAAATAAGCATGAGGCTGATTAAGCTAGATGAGGTTTGGTTGGACTCAAATTAATTCAGGACAGAGTACACAAAACTAAGATTAGATTTATTTGATTCAGTTGATGCAAGCTAATATTGCACCCATTGGTCAAAGTTAATTTATTTTTAGTTTGAATAAGAGTCAAATGAACTTTAGGACAGTTTAGAATTATGTTGGAAATTTAGGGGACGGGACCCTGGAAATCGATTTTTTTTTTTATTAAGAACGAGTTAATATCGGAAAAGTTAAAACACAGTGAACAAAATCTGTTTTCCCTTAACCCTTAATTACTGTGAGTTACTATTATTTTTGTCGGTACTATCATACTACTTTAATTCAATAAAGGAGGGGACTTCTTATACTTAAGGTGTTGAGGATAGCTATAGTTAACACACCAATTTCTTAGTCTTCTCCAACTCAGTATAAACTTCTGGTACTGGACAGAGTAAAATATATCAGATATCTGACTATCTACCTATCTATTTTTCTATAGCCAGGTGCAATAATTCATTTCTTTTATGGGGAGAGGCCCTAAATCTCCA
>NC_137031.1:11482631-11535871 GCF_032717465.1 Coenobita brevimanus
TCACCCTGTTCATGTGGCTCACCATAGGGTTTTCCGCCCATTTCATGGTGCCACTATGCCCCGTAGATGTGTGGGAAAAGATAGCTGTTTGATTTTCTGTACTCGCTTCTTGCATCAATTATAATAATTTCCCTCTACTGCGGCAGTTGTATTTGCACATGTCATAACGATTACGGGTAATTGCACTTCGAGATGTAAACGCTGTGGCTGTTTCATGCAGTATGTAATTACTTGTACTAAAATTGTGACTGATTTGTACTAATTAGGGGCAGCGTGAAAATATTACTAATGTTATACACAACTTACATTTTTTGTACCTCACATCACAAATATGCTGATTCTCACATATTCACCATTATTTTCTGAGTAACGAGGGAAAAAATTTAGTTGCAGCCAAGATCATTTTCTTTCTTGCCCGTGCACTCTTTTTTTTTTTTTTTTTTTTTCATGTAGCAGGTAGGGTTACTTAAGGTATTTCCAATCATTGTTTCACAAATAACCATAAACAGCAACACTTATTGCAATGCACTTGTAAAACTTAATATAAAACACTTATTTCATAACACTTACTACATATAACTTATATCTTACATTTCATTTATGTGTTTTTAAAAATGCATTTGTGCATACCTGTATACTCTTTCCTATTTCCCATACATCTCTCAGTCACTGAGCCCTTTCCCTGGCGGTGAGGGCAGTACTTTCGCAGGGTTCGATGATGCAATTGGCCCCATACATGGGGGACCAGAATCGGACGAGGAGTATGAGGAAGACATCGTTCTACACTCTACCAGTGCCGTACACTGACTGAGCCGTGCATCAGTGGGGTACCTCGGGTACCTACTGTATGGTTGTCCTAGGAAATGGTCCCGGGTTCAAAGGGTGGTGGAAAGATGCTTGCAGCTATACAAGTCAACCGGCGTTGCTCCACTCCCAAAATCGTGATGGCTGTGTACGTCAACTGGTGCATAGGGGTTAATCCAAATACCCCAAAGAGTGTCATCAGAATAAGTGAAGAAATTCTTGTAGAAGTCGAGGAATACAATTGCTTGGGGCGAATACAAAAACTAATGAAAGACCATGATAGCAAAATAAAAAGACACATTATAAGTGGAGGGAATGCTTTCAGTAAACACTGAGACATCATGAAAAGTGGCTTGCCAATATGTACGAAACGAAATGTATTTAACGAATGTATAATCCCGGCTAGGACGTACGGTTTTGAGACCTAATAACATAAGATCAATGAAAAATCAACTAATCCGTTCACAAAGAGCAATGAAACGTTCAGTGTTTGGAATATCTTTAAGAGACAAGCAAGGATCATCTTGAGTAAGAAAGCAGGGCAAAATCAAAGACATTATAGAAGATATGAAAGAAATGAAATGGAGTTGGGCAGGTCAGGTAGCAAGAGTAAGGGATAACTTATACAGTAGAGCATGAGGCTGACTGTCAGGACTCCAAAAGATAGTAAGCTTAGAAGAGAAAGGCCAGACTGGAGGTGGAGAGATGAGGTAGAGAGGTTTGCATGCAAAACGTGGCAGAGATTGGCTCGGTTGAATAAAAAAATATAAATTTATACACATATATATATATATATATATATATATATATATATATATATATATATATATATATATATATATATCATCAATAGTCATTGCAATCCCTCTGCAGAACAAAACCATCCCCCATTGCTACCAGGCTTGTCCCTGGATGACGGACAGGGAAAGGTCTTGCAGATGTACGAGGTACCATCTTAGATGGCGTGGACCATGATTCCCCATAAACAAATACAAGGCTACACCGAATATACTGAGTAAGGTGGCACAAAAAATTACATTTCACCAGAAACTATGGGACAGGGAGGTGAGATTATTTAGCACAACCCCTCCTGGGGGTAGGGTTTTTTTTCAAGAATACTCCCCCAGTATCACTGCTTGTCGTAAAAGGCGACTAAAAGGGTTGGCGGAGGGTTAGTGCCCCACCCCGGAAAACAACTAATTAAAAAAACAAACAATAAGCCTCGGACAAGGACTGACCAAACGATGACGACCAAGGACCGAACAAAGGACATGGTAATTGGAACTTGGAATGTAAGGGGAGCGAATGATGAGATGAAAGAGAGAGAGATTGTCCAGGTGCTTGAGGGTGCGAAAGTGGATGTATGTGGAATAACTGAAACAAAATGGAGAGGAGAAAGTGTGAGAGAATGGGAGTATGGATGGGGTATATGTGCAGGAGTAGGTGAGAATGAGAGGGCAAAGGAAGGAGTATGTACAGTTGTGAGTAAAAGATGGAAGAAGAGCATAAGACAGTATGGATCAGTTGGGTCAAGGATTGTGTGGGTAAAGTTGAAAGTTGGAATACAAATGTGGGCGATTGTGTGTGTGTATGCACCAACGCAAGATCGTGCTAGAAGAGAGAGAGAAGAGTTCTGGATAAATGTAGAAGTGTGCATGAAAAAGTTCGGAAGGAATGAGAGAGTGTTTTTGATTGGTGATATGAATGGTAAAGTTGGGAATGTGAAGGTGGATGGAATAGTTGGTGAGTGGGGTGTGCCTGCTGAGATAGATGAGAATGGGAGTGCGTTAGTGGACATTTGTGCTGGGAGGGGGTTGGTGATAGCCAATACCCTCTTCAGGCATAAAATGATCCACAGGTATACATGGCGAGTGATGAGAAGGGTGGGTGGTGAACTGAATGACAGGAAGGCAATGATTGATTATCTGTGTGTGGATGAAAGGATGCGAAGATGTGTAAAGGATGCAAGAGCTTATAGAGGTTGGGGGAGTGGACTTTCTGACCACTACTTGGTGGTGGCCAGGATTAGAATGCAAGTAAGATGGAGGAATAGAAGAAGGGAAAGACGAGAGGAAGGAGTAGTTGCAAGGAGAGTGGAAAGGTTACAAGAGGATGAGAAAAAGGCAGAGTATAAGAGAGAAGTAAAGGAACGATTGGGCAAATATGAATTGGAGCAGATGGGAGACGTGGAAGGTGTGTGTAGGATATTTACAGAAGAAATATGTGCAGCATGTGATGTGGTGTGTGGAAGGAAGAGAAGACGGAGGGGGATGCAAGGAACAACGTGGTGGACTGAAGAGGTGAAACAGGCTGTGGCACAAAAGAAGAAAGCATACAATGAATGGATAAGAAATAGGGGCGTGGAAGAAGTTGAGAGGCGGAAGAGAGAGTTATATGTAGAAAGAAAGAGAGAGGTGAAAAGATTAGTAGAGAGAGTAAGAAGAGAGTGGATGAGGAATTTGGAAGGAATTTGAGTGTAAAGTGGAGGGACTGTAAGAAAATGTTCTGGAGAGAGGTGAAAAGAGTAAGACAGGGTGGAAGTGAAGTTAGCAGGGGAGTGAAAGATAAAAATGGTAGATTACTAGTGGAGCAGGGAGAAAAAGTGAGCAGATGGAGAGAACACTTTAAGGAACTGTTGAACGTAGAGGATGGAAGTAATGCGAGTATTAGTGGCTGGGGAATGGCTGGGAAAAGGAGGGAGGTGAGAAGACAGGAAGAAATCAGTAGGATAGAAGTTGTGGAAGCAATGAAGAAAGTTAAAACGGGGAAAGCCCCAGGAATTGATGGAGTGTGTGGTGAAATGCTGAAGTATGGGGGAGAGATAGTAGTAGAATGGATGTGGAAGATGTGCAGATTGGCCTGGGAGGAAGGTAGAGTCCCGGTGGATTGGAAGTCAGGTATAATTATTCCCTTGTACAAAGGAAAAGGGGAAAAAGAAGTGTGTGGTAATCATAGGGGCATTTGTCTTCTTAGTATAATAGGAAAAGTGTATGGTAGGATACTTATAGACAGAGTTAGAGGAATTAGTTGGAGAAGAACAGGGAGGCTTTAGGAAGGGAAGAGGTTGTGTAGATCAGATATTCATTCTTAGATCTTTAGTGGAAAAGTTTCTAGAGAAGGGAAAGAAATTGTATGCGGCTTTCATGGATTTGGAGAAAGCATATGACAGGGTGGATAGACAGGGATTGTGGAAGGTGTTAAGAATACATGGAGTAGATGGGAAGTTGTTGAATGCTGTGAAGAGTATGTGCGATGGTGCGAAGGCTGCAGTGCGTGTGGATGGTGAACTAAGTGATTTTTTCTCTTTGAAAGTTGGGTTGAAACAGGGATGTGTCATGTCTCCATGGTTATTCAATCTGTACATGGATGGGCTAATAAAAGAGGTACAAGGTAGGGTAGTGGATGTTGGAGTGGCCCTGGTGAGAGAGGATAGTGTTTGGAAACTCCCTGTAC
Organism: Coenobita brevimanus; assembly: GCF_032717465.1. NCBI lineage: Eukaryota > Metazoa > Arthropoda > Malacostraca > Decapoda > Coenobitidae > Coenobita > Coenobita brevimanus. The sequence continues at coordinate 11,486,889 of NC_137031.1, forward strand.
TGTTGTTTGCAGATGATACTGTGTTGTTGAGTGAAGACGAAGGGGAGCTGCACGGCTTGGTGGATGAGTTTGAGAGGGTGTGTAAGAAACGGAATCTAAAGGTGAATGTAGGGAAGAGTAAAGTGATGGTCTTTGAGAGAGGTGAAGTTAGTGAATGTACAGCGAGGTTGGATGGTGAGGAATTGGAAAATGTGAGTACGTTTAAGTACTTGGGTAGTGTGATGAGTAAGGATGGAGGTTTGGAGGGTGAAGTGCTTGAAAGGGTACAGCAGGGAAGAAGGGTTGCTGGTTCTTTGAAAGCAGTGATGAGAAACAGGGAAGTGAGGATGGAAGTGAAAAAGTTACTACATGACACTATTGTGATATCAACTCTAACGTATGGAAGTGAAGCTTGGACGTTGTTGGAAGGACACAAGTCAAGAGTGAGAGCAGTGGAAATGATTTATTTAAGAGGAGCCTGTGGAGTCACGTGGAGAGACAGGCTGACGAATGAGGATATAAAGGAGCGTTGTGGTGTTGATGTGGATGTGATAGGAAACGTTATGAGGAACACACTGAGGTGGTTTGGCCATGTGGAGAGGATGGAGGGTGAAAGACTGACGAAGAGAGTGTATGTGAGTGAGGTGGAGGGGGGAAGAGTGAGGGGGAGGCCGAGGATGAGATGGAGGGATGGGGTGGAGATGTATATGAGAGAGGGGTGTGTGAGTTGGGAGCGGGGTAGTGAAAGGGCGGGGGACAGGGCGACTTGGAGGCGATTTGTTTGTGGCCACCCCAAATGGGATTGAGGCGTCTGGCAATAGATAGATAGATAGAAAGATAGATATATGTATATTATATATATATATATATATATATATATATATATATATATATATATATATATATATATATATATATATATATATATATATATATATATATATATATATATAAGTGGTAGGTGGTGGCAACCATCATCCACTCACTTGACATAGTGCTGCCTACTTGTTCCTTAGGCTTTACCAATCTTTTTCTGTGCCTGCCCTCCTCTCTTCCTATGTCTCCCATCTTTCCTGTCACTTCTTATTCCTTTTCTTTCCTTTACAGGTGGCTTTACATTGAGTGACAAGCCAAATGGTTTCCTGTAAGCCAAGAAACCATTTACAACGCTAGGTGGTAAACATAACCAAACCATACGTGCTCCCTACGTGTCAACAAGTGGGTTGGTGGAGGGTTAGTGCCCCTCACTGTAAAACAAATAACTCAAAGTCAAATGGCCACCCTTTACGGGATTATGGCGTCTGACAATATATATATATATATATATATATATATATATATATATATATATATATATATATATATATATCCATCTATCTATCTATCTATATATATATATATATATGTATATATGTATACAGTAATCCCCTTAGTATCTGGAAGCCCACTTTCCGGACACCCCACTTACCGGATATTTTGGTCACGGGATTCAATATTCCCAAAATTGGCCAAAAAGTGCAAAAAATTCGGGAAAAAAATCCGACTTTTTCCCCCCATAATTTGAACCTGGTGTGCACGGCGCGGACCAGCTGTGTTTTGGTGCGTAGTTCCACTGCCATCCACTTGAACGCCCCTGCATCCTCCCCACTTACTGCCTGTCTTTTGTTGTGAGTGCACGGTCGTCATCATGGCCGCCCATGTGCTCGCTTTTGTGGTGGTGCCCTACCTTCTGCAGGCTATGCTGCTACTCTCCTGCCTCTTGTTAGTGTGTGTGATGATGGCCCCACCGGCTGAGATGAGGAAGAGAGTGGTTTTGACTCTGGAGAAGAAGAGGGAGATACTGGACAAGGTGGACACGGGATGGTCAACCTCACGCATCCTCTGTGAATTCAACCTGGCCCAATCTACTTTGTTTGATATCAAGAGACCCCGTGACAAACTCATGGAGTACCCGGCTGACTTCTCGTCGAAGAACAAACGCAATGTGTAGAGGACATGATGTTTACTCCCCGGTATGCTGAAGTCGACTGCTCCACATTGATTTGGTATCGATAGCAATGTGCTGCTGGTGTGCTAGTGCGTGGCACAGAGCTGAAGGCTGCCGCTGAGAAGTTTGCAAGACTTCACGATGCCCCAGACTTCAAGGTATCCCAGGGTTGGCTCTTCGCGTTCAAGTTACAACATGGCCTTACCAAACGTAAGTCTGATGGCGAAGCTTTGGACGCAAGCGATGATGGAGTAGATGAGTTTTGGCACAAGGTGAAGGGCTTGTTCAAAAGGGAGGGCCTCACTCTCGGTCAAGTCTACAACGCTGACGAAACTGGTTTATTCTATCGCTCTTTGCCAACGAACACTCTAGCCAAGGAGATGGAGAAGCATGTACCTGGCCGCAAGCTCTCCAAGCAATGGATATCTGCTTTGTGTTGTGCCAATGCTAACGGCATGCACCGGCTTAAGCCCGTTATTGTTGGCCATGCAAAGCAGCCTTGGTTTCTTCGTGGGGTGATGGATGTCCTTCCTGTCGTTTGGTACCATTCTTTGAAGGCATGGTTCACTGCCCAAATCTTCAAAGACTAGTGCCACCAGTCATCCATTACCAGATGAACACACTGGGAATCCCGCGCAACCAGGTAAAGGCCCTCCTTCTCCTCGATAATGCACCTGCCCACCTGTGCGACAAGGACTTGGTGGCTGAGAATGGGCACATTAGGTGCATGTTTATGCCACCTAATATGGCTGCTCTCATCCAACCAATGGACCAAGGAGTGATCATGGCAATGAAGAGGCTGTACCGAAGGAAGTTCCTGGACGAGGTGATGGTTGTTGTCAAGGACGAGGACGAGCGCAGGGAGGGACGGGACACGTGAGGCCAGCTGACTTTGGAAAACCTTCACTGCTACAACATCAAGTCTGCTATCAACAACTGGGCCATCTACGTGCGCATGGCGACGATGTTGATGTGGACGAAGTGCGTGAGTGGTTGGATGACGACAAGGGTGATCCTGGGTATCAGACCATGTCTGATATTGAGATCGCATCTTCAGTTGCAGGTGTCAGTACCTAGCTTGAAATTTCCATTGAAGACAGTGACGATGATGCGGACAACTCTCAGCGTGACACTACTCCGGCCATCCCCAAGCTGAGCACACTCTGGGAACACGTAGAGTTCGTTCTTGACTACCTGGAACACCCGGACTGTGATAGGGAGATGGGGCCCTTGGGACCTGTGGAGGAAGTGCGTGCTTTCAGGCAGCACATCATTAATCGCCATAATCATCATTCCTTGCATCAATCAACCAGTTACAGCTTTTTCAGACACATGACCCCCGCTGTGCCTAGCCCTTGCTCCACACCATTGCTTCCCCAAGACAGACCCTCATCCTCCGAGCCACAGGCCAGCACATCAGCCACGGTGGAGTCACCACTGGATGTGAGTCTGTGCCTCTCTTCAGAGTCATCTGCAGTGGGTAGTCCATCACCACGTCTCAGCGACACACCTCTTGGCCACCTGCATCAGCTACTCTCAGACTCTGACAGTGAATAAACAGCAAGACCTCGCCACTAAACCACACGGGAATTTACAGTGTTGTGCAGTGAAAAACAAACAAACAATGGTAGTGTTAAGAAATTAGAATTCTGAGTGCAAAGACTTAAGTGCAGAGTGCAACACTGATTTTATTGACTTTCAATGGAGCACAAATTAGACTAGAGTGTGTAGTGTTAAGAAACTGGATTTATGAGTGCAAAGACTTAAGTGCAGAGTGCAACACTTATTTCAGTAAGATGCAATGGAGCGCAAGTAAGACTAGAGTGCGCCGTGTTAAGAGAATGGAATTGTGAGTGCAAATGACTAAGTTCAGTGCAAGACTTGATGTACAGTGTACTGCAGGTGCTTCAGGTACTCCTTTTTACTGTCAGAGTCTGAGAGGAGGTGGGTTATTCATCGAGATGGCCAGGGACTTGTTGTAAGTACCCAGAATGTTTCATATTGTACTGTATTTTCCATACTTACCTCTAAAACCTCATTTCATTTTTTAATGTTCCTTCTTGGTGTGAATAGGGTCTTAGGTGCTATGCATGTGCAGTGGGGAGGTGTTTTTCTGAGTTCAGCTAGGTTAGGGTCCATAAGTACCAGTCCAGGAGCCAGGGACTTGTAAGTTGCCAGAATGTTTAATATTGTATAAACTCACCTCTAAAACCGCATTCTCTGGTTCTTTTGCATTTATTTCAGTCTTTTATGTCCCTTATTGGTGTGAATTGGGTCTTAAAAAGGTGCCATGCATGTCCAGTAGGGAGTTGTATAGGTGTTTTTCTGAGTCAGGGTAGGTTAGGGTCCATAAGGTCAGGTCCAGGAGGCTGGGGTCCACTTTCCGGACGGGACCATTTTCCGGACATGCTTTTAGCTCTGTTGCATTGGATAGTAGAGGGATTACTGTATATGTATATATATTAGGGTGGTCCTTATTACTAAGGAGGGAGGGAATTAACTCTGGAATATTTCATTTGCTGGAAGTGTATGTTGTCAGGTTAGGTGCAAACTCCTGGACACCAAATTTTAGCCGAATTGGATGATATATATTGGTGCTGCATGTTACCCAAAGTTTGAGCCTAATAAAGAAAATTATTGTTGTGATAATAATCTTTTTTGCTATTTGAAAAAAGTGTTTGCTGTAGGCCTACTTCAATGAAGGCTGTATTCTAGTAATACCCGTATTTTTTTCTTTTTTCAAGGATTTACCTTTTGAGTGATTATTAAGGACTTATTTACTATGACTGATGTGAAATTGTCAACGCCAGTGATGAAAAGCAGGAGCAAAACCAAGCCGTGGCTTGTTGGCCAAACAAGTGAGAAACTACTTGGAAATAAGTTATCTCCTTGTGGAGCAGTGTTAGCGCAACTTTTCTACGTGATGCAGAGACGAACATGAGGGATTCAGAATGTGTTCTGTCTGAGGAAGTAGAGGGACTCTGAGAGAGAGCTTGCATTCCTGCATCTGAGCCATGGAATCGTATCCCCAAAATCTAATCACTCTCTCTAGTGAATGGAGAAAGTTGGAAAAGAGTAAAAGCTGGAATACAGAAAGAGAGGGGAAGAAGAGAAAGAACTTTGAAGAGCAGATGAAGATCTCTTTGGCACTACACACACGAATGTCTTCGACCTCATAAAAAATTGTGAGGATAAGGAGTTTCTTGTGGCTCAGAGGGAGAATGGGAAGCGAGGCTCTATGCGGGGTATTGATGTCAAACTCATCCGGAAGGAACGAAGACAGAGAGTGAGACAACAGATTGAACAGGAGAGGAGAGAGAATGAGGAATGTCCTCGAGCGTTAAGAGAGAAAAAAGTGGAGCTGGAGGAAAGCCCAACTAGTGATGAAGACGAAACAGGTGACGGTTATACAGATATAGCAAGTCTTTCCTTTTTGGCTGCAGCTTCTCTTCTGAAGTGCCAACGAGCATGAAAAACAGTTGTCACTTCTCCAGTTGCTCCTGCTTTAGGTCGGACCAAAACTTCAGACCTTGCTGCAGTCCATCTGCTTTTCGCGACCATTTCTGCCTGTGGACAAGATCCAGCAATGTAATGTCACTGAACGCCTTCCAGTACTCGTTTCAGGTGAGGGAGTTTCAAAGCTTTTGAATGTACGCAGTTTGGAATCAGGGGCAGGAGAGGCCATGGCCAATGTCATCAGTGAAACCTTGAATGACTGGGGTATGTCTGAACGTGTGGTAGGAATGGCATTCGACACCACTGCCAGCAATACCGGATTGTGGGCAGGGGCGTGCACCCTTATTCAACAACAGTTGCACGAGGATCTCCTCCATCTGGATTGTCGGCATCATATTTCTGAGATTCTTGTTCAAAAGACCTTCACCATTTGCCTTGGGCCGTCCTCTGGTCCCAACACTCACATATTCAAGCAGTTCAAAGCCAAGTGGAATACTATTGACACAACACGCTTTCAGACCCTGAATGACAATGAGGAGATGCCGATGACTGACAATGAGCAATGTGATGAGTTCATAGCATTTTGTACTATATGAAACATTTGCAAGAAAGCCAACCTCGAGATGATTATCGAGAACTGCTAGAACTGTCCATTGTTGTCTTGGGTGGTGTACCGCTCTGTGGGACACGGTTTCAGCACCCTGGTGCTTGCCACCATGTCAGATGGATGGCTAAAGTTATATACAGCATCAAAGTCTATCTCTTCCATCATCAGACAAGCATCACACTGAAACAAGGCCGAGGATTGAAGCGGTTTGTTGCGATCATCTTGAAGCAATACCTGAAATCATGGCTTATGGCAACAAAAGCAGCTCTAGCTCCAGCAAACGATCTGAGGTTTTTCCAGGAATTGTCACTTTATCATGATAAGGACATCTCACAAGTCTGCTGGAAAGCATTTGGTCGTCACTTCTGGTATTTGTCAGAGTAATTAGTTGGATTGGTCTTTTTCGATCCAACTGTTGACCCTAAAGAGAAGCGAAAAATGGTGATGGCTCTTAACAAAGAAGGAAGCAAAGATCAATTAAAGAGTGCAACAGCTGAACTTGAGGCGACAGCACTGAATCAGAAAACAGTTTGAAGTTCTGTGACCAGTAACACCCAGAAGATCTTCACACTGCTTACCCTTTCACATTCATTCCTAGAATTCGATCCATCCACATGGGAAAGTCTTGAGAATTACAAGGAAGCTGAGCTCATCGTCCAGGGGCTACAGATGACAAATGACTTTGCTGAAAGAGGGGTGAAAGAGGAGTAGCGCTAAATCAAGAGTTTAATCCAGTGCTTACCAAGAACGAAGATCAACGGCAGTTTATTCTCCAGGTCGTTGAGCAACTAAGGCAAGTGTATCCAGATGCGAAGAAGGCTAGAGCTGGCATCAATTACTAGCCAGAAAACTAGGCAACAATGATTGGCAGTTGGGTTCCCGTGATACCGTCCCCAGTGACATTACACCATAATATTATAACTGAACATGATGCGGCACCAGTTGAAATGATCTACTAATCATGAAGATTTCCATGCACCATTTTTTAATCAAGAGGAACGAAGTCCCGCAGCAGCAGGAGCAAATTTTTCAAGCTGATAATGAAGGGCCATTATATATATATAAATATATATATATATATATATATATATATATATATACACAGAGAGAGAGAGAGAGAGAGAGAGAGAGAGAGAGAGAGAGAGAAATTAGAGTTAGCCAAGGAGAATCAAGATGATTTTCCAGTTCATGTTTATTGCAGATGACTAGTTTCATCAGACTTTAAAAGAAATAATAAAAACGGGTATTGCAGTTTGTATCAAATGTAAAAAGATTTACACAGGAGTATCAAAAATACAAGAGGAATATGTTATCAATGAGAGCCTCTAGCAAAACTTTCTTCTTGTATTTTTAATATTCTATCTATCTATCTATCTATCTTGCCAGACGCCTCAATCCCGTTTCGGGTGGCCACAAACAAATCGCCTCCAAGTCGCCCTGTCCCCCCGTCCATTTCACTGCACTGCTCCCAACTCACACCCTCCTCTCTCGTATACCTCTCCACCCCATCCCACCATCTCATCCTCGGCCTCCCCTTCCCTCTTCCCCCCTCAATCTCACTCACATACACTCTCTTCATCAGTCTTTCACCCTCCATCCTCTCCACATGGCCAAGCCACCTCAGTGTGTTCCTCATAACGTTTCCTATCACATCCACATCCACACCACAACGCTCCTTTATATCCTCATTCGTCAGCCTGTCTCTCCATGTGACTCCACAGGCTCCTCTTAAATAACTAATTTCCACTGCTCTCACTCTTGACTTGTGTCCTTCCAACAACGTCCAAGCTTCACTTCCATACGTTAGAGTTGGTATCACAATACTGTCATGTAGTAACTTTTTCACTTCCATGCTCACTTCCCTGTTTCTTGTCACTGCTTTCAAAGAATCAGCAACATTTCTTCCCTGCTGTACCCTTTCAAGCACTTCACCCTCCAAACCTCCATCCTTACTCATCACACTACCCAAGTACTTAAACGTACTCACATTTTCCAATTCCTCACCATCCAACCTCGCTGTACATTCACTGACTTCACCTCTCTCAAAGACCATCACTTTACTCTTCCCTACATTCACCTTTAGATTCCGTTTCTTACACACTCTCCCAGACTCATCCACCAAGCCTTGCAGCTCCCCTTCAACTTCACTCAACACAGTATCATCTGCAAACAACAGTACAGGGAGTTTCCAAACACTATCCTCTCTCACCAGGGCCACTCCAACCTCTTTTATTACCCCATCCATGTACAGATTGAACAACCATGGGGACATGACACATCCCTGTTTCAACCCAACTTTCAAAGAGAAAAATTCACTTAGTTCACCATCCACACGCACTGCAGCCTTCGCACCATCATACATACTCTTCACAGCATTCAACAACTTCCCATCTACTCCATATATTCTTAACACTTTCCACAATCCTTGTCTATCCACCCTGTCATATGCTTTCTCCAAATCCATGAAAGCCACATACAACTTCTTTCCCTTCTCTAGAAACTTTTCCACTAAAGATCTAAGAATGAATATCTTATCTACACAATCCCTTCCCTTCCTAAAGCCTCCCTGTTCTTCTCCAACTAATTTCTCTGTTCTTTCTCTACCTCTGTCAATAAGTATCCTACCATACACTTTTCCTATTATACTAAGAAGACAAATGCCCCTATGATTACCACACTTCTTTTTCCCCTTTTCCTTTGTACAAGGGAATAATTATACCTGACTTCCAATCCTCCGGGACTCTACCTTCCTCCCAGGCCAATCTGCACATCTTCCACATCCATTCTACTACTATCTTTCCCCTATGCTTCAGCATTTCACCACACACTCCATCAATTCCTGGGTCTTTCCCCGATTTAACTTTCTTCATTGCTTCCACAACTTCTATCCTACTGATTTCTTCCTGTCTTCTCACCTCCCTCATTCTCTCAACCATTCCCCAGCCACTTATACTCGCATTACTTCCATCTTCTATGTTCAACAATTCCTTAAAGTGTTCTCTCCATCTGCTCACTTTTTCTCCCTGCTCCACTAGTAATCTACCATTTATATCTTTCACTCCCCTGCTAACTTCACTTCCACCCTGTCTTACTCTTTTCACCTCTTTCCGGAACATTTTCTTACAGTCCCTCCACTTTACACTCAAATTCCTTCCAAATTCCTCATCCACTCTCTTCATACTCTCTCTTACTAATCTTTACACCTCTCTCTTTCTTTCTACATATAACTCTCTCTTCCGCCTCTCAACTTCTTCCACGCCCCTATTTCTCATCCATTCATTGTATGCTTTATTCTTTTGTGCCACAGCCTGTCTCACCTCTTCAGTCCACCAAGCAGTTCCTTGCATCCCCCTCCGTCTTCTCTTCCTTCCACACACCACATTACATGCTGCACATATTTCTTCTGTAAATATCCTACACACACCTTCCACGTCTCCCATCTGCTCCAATTCATATTTGCCCAATCGTTCCTCCACTTCTCTCTTATACTCTGCCTTTTTCTCATCCTCTTGTAACCTTTCCACTCTCCTTGCAACTGCTCCTTCCTCTCGTCTTTCCCTTCTTCTATTCCTTCCTCTTACTTGACTCCTAATTCTTGCCACCACCAACTAGTGGTCAGAAAGTCCACTCCCCCAACCTCTATAAGCTCTTGCATCCATTACACATCTTCGCATCCTTTCATCCACACACACATAATCAATCATTGCCTTCCTTTCATTCAGTTCACCACCCACCCTTCTCATCACTCGCCATGTATACCTGAGGATCATTTTATGCCTGAAGAGGGTATTGGCTATCACCAACCCCCTCCCATTACAAATGTCCACTAACGCACTGCCATTCTCATCTATCTCAGCAGGCACACCCCACTCACCAACTATTCCATCCACCTTCACATTCCCAACTATACCATTCATATCACAGATCAAAAATGTCATAAAAGACTTTGTAGTTCCTTTGTGGTTACTTGTAGTTGAGTTATATATATATTAGACTTGAGGGCGAGCGGTTGTTATATTGGAGTAGCTTGTAAATAGATAATCTTCTTTCCCATTTGTCATGTAGTGACAGGAGAGGTAAAGAATAGTATGGGACTATTTTTATTTGTCTTGGAAATATTAACAAGTCTCTCACTCACGAGTGAGTTGAGCAGAGTCCCTGTCTCCCTGTCTCGCTCTCTCAGTCTCTCTCTCAAGTTGCTAAGCCCTTTCTCCTTCTGACCTGCCTGTTCTAAGGCCTGTCTCCTTCTGAGCTCTCTTTCCTAAATTCTGGTGTAGCAGGGGTTGTATCACGTGTGTTCCTTGTGAGAGGAAAGTTCTAGAAGCCTGTGTGTGAGTATGTGTGTATGTGTGTGTATGGTCACTAGGCGCTGTCGTGTGCCTAATAAGCATTCCTTGAGTTAAGAGTGTGTAAGCATGTTTAGCATTGCTCGATTCTCGCAGACACAATACCTTCTCATCATCTGACTCCCTGCTTCTATCTGTCTCTCTATCTATTTATCTATCTATCTATTATGATTTGTAATTATAATATGGAGTCCTGATATCTGCTCGGTCACGCGAAAATGGCGTACCATCGACAGTTAATAGTCCTAACATATTAATACATATTATATACATATTGTAATGAACTTATAAGCTAATTAAGTGAAATACATAATATTGTAAAAGTAACATAACTGTATGAATATTGTATACATATAATATTTATAGTAAATAGTGATTATTCAGTAATATTACATTTTAAACAAGTTGTATACATATTTGAATAAATGCAATGGTTGTTGTATAACACTTTGTAAGACGTGCATGTACAACAGACGTATGCATTTAATTGTGCAATGGTAATACTGCTAGGTTATACATTACATAGAGTTATCACTTTAGTAATGTCTAATATTTCACCTAACTTGTATGATGATACTGGTAATACAGAATTGTGCTATAATTGTATGACTTATAATATTGTACTAACATTGTGGTACTACATAATTGTAACATTTTATGAATTGTTACAAAATATTGTGTTAATGCATAATTGTGTTGGCCTTATAATTGTAGTTACATTTTGTTAATGCAACTGTTACATAAGTGTCTTGGCCTTATAATTGTAGTTAAAGTTACATAAAAGTTACATCTTGTTAATGCAACTGTTAATTGGCAAAGTGTAACATAATGCAATCGTTTGTCGTTACATAATTGTTACATATCGTTTGTAGTTACATAATTGTAATAAGTGTAACATAATGCAATCGTTTGTCGTTACATAATTATAACATGGAGTTACATAATTGTTACATATCGTTTGTAGTTACATAATTGTAGCAAGTGTAACATAATGCAATCGTTTGTCGTTACATAATTGTAATAACTGCAGTCCTAACATATGCTGCGGTCGATGATAGTGATGATGTGTCATGCCACTTGCTTGTGGAGACAACAATTTGCTTTTTTGTTTGTAGTTTATGTGATATTTTGACATATGTAGTAACACTTACACTTATTTTCATTTGTTTGTTATGTGATCTTACTCTATTTCTCTCGTTTTTCTTTCTTACTTTTTCTTTCTTTCTTTCTTTTTTTTTTTGTATGTATTGATTTTCTATAGTTTGTTTTTCTTCGCTTGTGTACGCTTTTTCCATGTTGTTCATGGTTGCATAATTACTGGCTAATTTCCTTGGGATACTTTTTTAAAGTTTAGTTTATATTGCACAAGTATTACTGAAAATGATATAATATAGCCCCATATTTTGTTATTTTATATAAAAAATATATATACACTATATACAGTATTAACTCTATACACTGACTTGTTGTTCACTTGTACCTATCGTGGGTAATATGTGTGTCAGCACTGTGTGGAAATCATTGTCTTCACGATTGTGTTGAAGATGTTCACTCTTGCTAACGTCATTTGTGTTGGCCATTTTTTTTTCTCTCTAGTTTACCTTGTAACTTAATTTATATGTTTCCACTAGGTAGCTTTAATTAATAAATGTTTAATACAGTTCTTTTAATCGCTCACTGAGTAACTGTGATGGTATATTTTCTTTATTACTTTGTGGATATAATAATGTATAGCTGTATGTATGAAACACGTATTTTATGTAGGTATAAATGGTAACACTCGTTGGTAGTAAATAAATGTTATAATAAATGAATGAATATATATAGTGTAGAATATTTATTGTTGGTGATTATTTAGTGTTTGAGTTATGCAGATAACTGAAGTAAGTATGTGTATTTAAACTGTAACTATACAGCACGTTTTATATGTTTGTGCAGAAGCTTATTGTCTATCACTGTGTATTGTATAAATGAAGTAACTATGTAACTCACTAATTTTTACCGTGGTGGGAATGGTGTGACTGGTGGTGCAGGTGGTGTGTTGACTGACGTGGCGTCTTTTCAGCAAGCACGCATGATGACGTTGACTTCCCACACTGGTAGTTGATACAGATCTTAGAGGTGTGTCGATACAAAAGTCGATCTCGGAAGAAAAATACAGGTTTGATTGAAGATCTCTTGATAATTCTAGTGGTGTGTTGATGGACGATATTGCTCAGGAAATTCCATGGCCTGGTGCTTGTGGTGGTTAACAGCTGTCCCAGGCAAACCTCAGCATAGAACGTCGAATTTCCAACTTAACTGTGAAAATAAATGAGTATGAGTAGGAGCTATGTGAATAATGAGTAATGAGTAGTGGGTGAGAAGTGCCTGGTGTCAGTCACACGTTGCTTGGCATGGCAGACTCGCGTTGTGATGTCATCTCAGCACATGGTGACGTCGGCTTCCCACACTGGTAGCTGTGGTGAGTGAATGAGTAGCGATGAGTAACTTGAGTGAAGATGAGTAAGATGCGTTATAAATGTGGCTCTGGTGTTTTGCTACGTGTCTTGACCTCTGCGTCAGCGATGGAGGTAGGCGGGAGAGAGTGGTGGGGGTTTGTGTGCTTGTTGCTTTGGTCTTTCCTCTTCTTTACTTGCTTTGTTTTATATTCTTGTTGTTGCTGCTTGAAGTTACGTGAAGATTATAGAGTTGTTTTGTAGACTTGTAGGCTATTTGCACTGTAGGCTGTATTTTGTAGGAATTCACTGTAGAACTGAAGCTAACCTTGTAGAGTCTCGCCTGCTTTTGTAGAAATTTGCTTTTAATTCGGAGACGATGTCCGTAGATTCGCTCTCATTCCTTCCGAACTTTTCCATGCACACTTCTACATTTGTCCAGAACTCTTCTCTCATTCTTCTAGCACGATCTTGCGTTGACGCATACACACACACACACAATCGCCCACATTTGTATTCCAACTTTCAACTTTACCCACACAATCCTTGACCCAACTGATCCATACTGTCTTATGCTCTTATTCTATCTTTTACTCACAACTATACATACTCCTTCCTTTGCCCTCTCATTCTCACGTACTCCTGCACATATACCCCATCCATACTCCCATTCTCTCACACTCTCTCCTCTCCATTTTGTTTCAGTTATTCCACATACATCCACTTTCGCACCCTCAAGCACCTGGACAATCTCTCTCTCTTTCACCTCATCATTCGCTCCCCTTACATTCCATGTTCCGATTACCATGTCCTTTGTACGGTCCTTGGTCGTCATCGTTTGGTCAGTCCTTGTCCGAGGCTTATTGTTTGTTTTTTTAATTAGTTGTTTCCCGGGGAGGGGCACTAACCCTCCGCCAACCCTTATAGTCGCCTTTTACGACAAGCAGGGATACTGGGGGAGTATTCTTGAAACCCCCCCTACCCCCAGGGGGGGGTTTCACATTTGATATTAACTGCAATGTGTTTTTTAAAAGTTTTTAGGTCTGATGATGGGATATGCTTTCCCGAAACTAGTCACGTGTAATAAATATGAATTGGAAAATCATTTGATTATCCTTGGCTGGGTCAGTGCTATAAGAGTCCTCATGGACAGCTCAGTTGTGGAAACAAAAAGCGGTGCCAAGGCACAGCAAATCCGTCTCCAGCAGTCATTTTAGTGCTGACATATAAACACAAGAGGTTTTCTAGTCATAGATGCCACATATCAAATTTGTAGTAAATAGGATGAAAATTCATGATTTTATGCCCATCCGAAATTGTAGGCCCGAGGCTCGACGCACCTGACATTGACCCCCATACCGCTAACTAGGGTTGAGCCCCGGGATGTAATGAGACAGGTTATATGATGCAGATTTTAAAGATGCACCTCTAGGTTTTGGTTTCATGTCGATATGACGAATCTGAAACGAGTTATGGCTAGAAAACTATTTTTTTTTTTTTTTACATTTCTTTGGACCTATAGCCTGGGCCTTGGTCCATTATGGCTCAAAATTTAATCAGTTGATCAGAAGGCCATAGACCATCATCCCTGTGATTTTGGTGAAAGTTGCACCGGTAGTTTTCACGTAAAGTTGTTAACAGAGAGACAGGAAGACAGACAAACAAACAAACAGACCAACCGAGTGAAAACAATACCCGTCCATGAGCCCCTTTGGGGTGGGGACGGTAATTATATATATATATATATATATATATATATATATATATATATATATATATATATATATATATATATATATATATATATATATATATATATATATATATATATATATATATATATATATATATATATATATATATATATATATATATATATATATATATGTCAGGTGCCTTAATCCCTCAAGGGATGACCACAAACAAATTGGCTTCATGTCACCCGGTCTCCTGCCATTTCACTGCCTTGCTCGCAGCTCGCATCACCCTCCATATAATACCTCTCCATTTCATCCCTCCATCTCATCCTTGGCCTTCCCCTCACTCTTCCCTCCCTGCACCTCACTCACATACACCCTCCTCGTGAGTCTCTCGCTCTCCGTCCTCTCCACATGGCCAAACCACCTCATTATATTTCTCTTATCGCTTTCTATTACATCCACATCTACACCACAACGCTTCTTCACTCCCTCTTTTGTCTGTCTGTCTCTCCATGTTACTCCACATGCTCCTTTCAGATAACTCATTTCCACTGCTTTCAGTCTTAGACTTGTGTTCTTCCAACACAGTCCAAGCTTCACTCTCATTTGTTAGAGTTGGTATCACAGACTGTCATGCAGCTACTGTTTTACATCCATGCTCACTTCCCTGTTTCTTATCACTGCTTTCAAAGAACGAGAAACCTTTCTTCCTTCCTGAACCCTTTCAAGCACTTCACCCTCTAAACTTCCATCCTTACTCATCACGCAACCCAAGTAATTAAATGCACTCACATTTTCTATTTCCTCATGATCGCACCTCACTGTACATTCCGTGACTTCATTTCCCTCGTAGACCATTATTTTACTCTTCCATACTTTCACCTTTAGATTCGTTTTTTTACACACACTTTCAAACTCATTCACTAAGCCTTGCAGTTCCCCTTTGCCTTCATTTAATAATACAGTATCATTTGCAAGCAACAGCACAGGAAGTTTCCAAACGCTGCCCTCACTCATTAGGGATGCTCCACCATCCACTGTCCTACCTTGTATCTCTTATAAACCAATCCATATACAGATTGAACAACCATGGAGACATGACACATCCATGTTTCAATCCAACATTCAGATAGAAGAATTTACTCGATTCAGTATCCACACGCACTGCAGCCTTAGCCCCATAACACATACACTTCACGGCATTCAGCAACTTCCCATTTGCTCCATATATTCTTAATACTTTCCACAGTCCTTGTCTATCTATCGTGTCATATGCTTTCTCCAAATCTATGAAGGCCACAATCAGCTCCTTTCCCTTCTCTAGAAACTTTTCCACTGAAGACCTAAGAATGAATTATCTGATCTACGTAACCTGTTCCCATCCAAAAACCTCCCTGCTCTTCACCAACTTATTCCTTTATTTCCCTAACTCTCTCAATAATTATCCTACCATACACTTTTCCTGTTACACTATAAAGACAAATGTCCCAATGATTACCACTCACTTCTTTTCCCCTTTTCCTTTGTACAGGAGAATAACTATACCTAACTTCCAATCATCCAGGACTCTACCTTCCTCCCTGGCCAGTCTGCACATCTTTCAAATCCATTCTACTAATATCTCTTCCCCCATGCATCAGCATTTCACCGCACACCTCATCTATTCCTAGGCTTTCTCCATTTTGACTTTCTTCATTGCTTCCAAGACTTGCATCCTACTGATTTCTTCCCCTCTTGTCACATCCCTCCATCTCCCAGCCATTCCCCAGCCACTTATTTTTACTTTCATCCACTATGTTTAACAGTTCCTGAAAGTGTTCTCTCCGTCTGCTTCCTTTTTTTCCCTTCTTCACTAGCAGTCTACCATTTTTATCTTTCACTCCCCGACTGCCTTCCTTATCACCTTGTCTTACTGTCTTTACCTCTTTCCGGAACATTTTCTTACATTCCCTTTTCTCCACTTTACACTCAAATTCCTTCCAAATTCCTCAACCACTTTCTTCTTACCCTCTCTTAATAATCTTTTCAACTCTCTTCCTCACTACATATAACTCTCTCTTCCTTCTCTCAAATTCTTCCACGCCTCTGCTTCTCATCCACTTACTGTATGCCTTCTTCTTTTGTGCCACAGCTTGTCCTAATTCTTCATTCCTCAGTACTGTTCCTTGCACTCCCTTTCGTCTTCTCTTCACCCCACACACCACCTTACTCTACATGCTGCACAGATTTCTTCTGAGAATATCTTGCACACCCCTTCCACCTCCCCCATCTACTCCAAATCATATTTACTCAACCGCTCCTCCACTTCTTTCTTATGTTCTGCTTTGTTCCCATCCTGTTGCCACCTCTGTACCTTCGTTGTATGGACTACTTCTTCCTGTCATTCCCTCTTTCTATTTCTCCATTGCATTTGAGCCTTGGCTTTCGCCAACACTATGTGGTGGTCAGAAAATCCACTCCTCCAACCTCTGTATGCACTCCATCCATTATACACCTTCTCATTCTGTCATCCACGCACACACACAATAAATCATTGCCTTCCGTTCATTCAATTCACCACCCACCTTTCTCATCACTCGTCACGTATACCTGTGGATCATTCTGTGTCTAAAGAGGGTATTGGCTATCACCAATCCTCTCCCACACAAATGTTCACTAGAGCAAGGCCATTCTCATCCATTTCTGCTGGCACACCCCATTCACCAGCTACTCCATCCACCTTCACATTCCCTACTTTCCCATTCGTATCTCCAGTCAAAAACACTCTTTCATTCCTTCCAAACTTTTTTATGGACACTTCCACATTTGTCCAGAACTCTTCTTTCACTTTGCTTGCACGATCTTCCGTTGGTGCATACAGACACAAAGTCGCCCACAATTGTAGTCCTACTTTCAATCTTCGCCATACAATCCTCGAGCCAACTGATCCATACTCCCTTTTATCATCCTTCCATCTCTTGGACACAGCAATGCATACTCCTTCTTTTGCCCTCTCATTCTCACCTATTCCAGCGCATATATTCCCATCCAAACTCCCATTGTCTCCCACTCTCACCTTCATCATTTAGTCTCAGTTATTCTAAATATGCTCACTTTTTCACTCTCAAGCATCAGGACAATCTCTTTCACCTCGTCATTCACAACCCTTACATTCCGTGCCGAAGTCCTTACCACGTCCTTTGTTCGGTCTTTAGTCGTCACCTGTTGGTCAGTCCTGGTCTGAGGCTTCTTGTTTGTATTTTTTGTTACAATTGTTTTCCGTTTTCCGCCAAGCCACTCGCTGTCACGTAGGGAACACGTCTTTGTTGGTTATAACTTACAAGGTTACAATCCAGCGTTGTAAATTATTTCCTGGTTTACAGAAAATCATTTGGTTTGCCACTCAGTGCGAAGCTACCCTACATCAGAGTACCGCTACACTAAGTTGGTGGATGATGGGCGCCCCCACCTACCACACCATATATATATATATATATATATATATATATATATATATATATATATATATATATATATATATATATATATATATATATATATATATATATACTGTATATACAGAGAGAGAGAGAGAGAGAGAGAGAGAGAGAGAGAGTTGGTAAAAAGTAAGCACAGAAGTCAGAGAAAGTAAATGAAGTAAAAATAAAGGAACAGTCAGTGAGTACATGATAAATGTAGAAGAGCAGGAAGTAAGTCCATATATTATACCTGCCACGCCGGAACTGCAAGGGAGGTATACTGCGCCTTTATATAACAATGGCCATATCATAACTATGAGGGAGGAAGCCACCAGCACGTGCTAGCGATAACAAATGCCATCCGTACGTTACCCGAACGGAACTGTAAGGCGACCCTAGATTATCCCTCGGCAAATTTCGCCACGATCATTGCAGAAAAATCAGATTGGACGGCGTATGAGGGATGGGGTTATTGGACTACGTAGCGGATCAAGAAAAGAGTAGGTAGTATATAAGCCTAGGTAGGGTGTCCTGGAAAGATGTGTGCGAGTGAGGAAATTGTAACGTGGGGTTGCCAAAGAACGAGGTAATGAGATTTGATTGGTGCAGAGTGACTAAACCAGATGCAGGCGCCCTTGTTAAGTTATACGATTTTGCATGGAGGCCCTTTTGTTGATATCACTCATCACAAGAAGCATGATGAGCCTGATTTTTTTTTTTTTTTTTTTTTTACAGAAGAAAAATTAAGTGATAAAAATCCATACACCAGATTACACGTGTCCCTTATTCATTAAAAAAAAATAACAGTGGGAAGTGAACTACATTTAGGTTGAAGTTGGGGGGGAAACTATTTTGGGGAAGCGAGTTCCAAAGAGATGAAGTTTGGGGAATACCAGAATTCTGATAGGCAGAAGTTTTGCAATATTGCAGTGTGACAGTCCAGTCTTGAGTGCTACCAGATGCCCGTGTAGCACGGAGGAAAGCGTGGAGTGGTAGCACAATGGATGCAACTTCGTCTGAGCATTTGCCATAAAAGTATCTAAAGTAATGCAAGGTAGGCAATTTTCCTTCTTACTTGTAGGGGAGGTAGCTGATTTGCAATTGATGGGTTATTAATAACTCTTACAGCTTTGTTCAGGATTTTGTTCAGTTGTTTTAGTGCAACCTCTCCACATCCACTCCACAAGGGTGAGTAATATCTAAACCATGAGCGCACATGACTCTTGAAAATTATAGCTAAATGCTTGTTAGTCGAGAAGTTAAGGATTCCATACAATAATCCATGTTTCTTGGAAGCAGTATTAGCAAGTGATCTAACATGAGGGGTCGAACTGAGGGTGTTGTTCAGTGAAACATCAAGAGTTTCAGTACTTTTAATGACAGGAATATTAATAGCACTGACGGTAATATTGGAATCAGGCAATCTCTGTTAATTAATAAATTGTATATATTTGGTTTTCCTAGCATTAAATGAGACAATGTTACTTTGTCCACATTTAGTGATCTTAGATAAATATTGATGTATGGAGATTGTTGTACTGAGTTCCGAGTTAGAGATATTAAAATTTATGAATGTTTTTTTAAGAGCGAATAAACTGTGAAGTGTTGAGTCATCAGCATATGAGTGTACGGAATTATGGGTGATAGATAATAGATCATTAATATGATATACGAACAGCGTTGAGCCAAGACTAAGCCTTGTGGCACACCCGCGTTAATCGATCGGAAATTGGAATATACACCATCTACTTGTACTCCTATCTTTCTGTTGCTGAAATATGAAGAAATCAATGGAACAAAAGATGATAGACCATAACAAAGGAGTTAGATAATCAGGAACGGTGCTATACTCTGTCAGACGCTCTAGAAATATCAAGAGCTATTACATGGGTTTCTAAATGTTGGTCAGTTGACTAAGAGATGTTATGAATTAAGAGACTGAGTACATCATCAGTGGATCTTTCGTGGCGAAAACCGAACTGTCTGTCACCAGTCAAGCTCTTGGATTCAAGACGTTTAACAATGAGCTTATTAATTACAATTTCAAATATTTTGCCAAAAGAAGATGTGATAGCAATTGGCTTGTAATCAGAGGGGTCAGAGGAACTTCCTTTCTCCGAAACTGGGTGGATATTGGCTTCTTTCCAAGAAGTAGGGAATGAAAAAGCATTATGTATAGTCTGAAGAAATATGTAACTAGAACAGGAGCAAATGCTGAGGAACATTTTTTGAAAATGACTGGAAGAATTCGATACTGACCTGGAGTTTTGTTGGTTGGGAAATTGTCTAAGATAGATTTTACATACCTAGTCTGTATCTTAAGTGGCACTGTTTTGGGAGAATCAAGTTCTAGTCCAGGGACATTCTGACTGACTTCTTCTAAGGTAGAATTTCTTGCAAATGTATTGGCAAGTATGTACACTTTTCTACGCGGGCCATTTATAGTGATTTCATCTGAAGATTTTAGTGGGGGAATAGGTGATGATTTGTTGACCTTATTTATTGAAAGAACTGACAGTTGACCAGAACAATCAATTGTCATTAGGATTACTTATCAGTTGGGATGCTTCGTTGTGAAGAAAGTTTGATTTAGCGGTATTTATGACTACTTTTACATAAGCAACTTATGACTAAGGGATTATTATTTTTTTTTAAGTAAACGTTATATACTACGGACTTCTGGGTCGTTACTCTGTCACAATTCCTGTCAAACCATTTGTAGGATTCCAGTCTTCTAGTCAGTTATTGACTGGCCATGAATAATTCCATACCAGCTTGTATTAAGTGATTAATATGGGACTGGGTAGAACTGATGTCAGTGGAGTAGAGTGACTGCCATGGAATATCAGAGAGATAATTTGGAAATCCATCCCAGTTTGCCCTATCAAAGTGCCATCTGGTCACCCTGACTGGTTCAGAACGTGGAGGTTTGGGGCAACTGACTAATGAGGCTTTGATGAGATTGTGGTCGAAGGATCCAAGTGGCGACAATATCTCTATCATAAATTGATTTTTTTTCTTTTCTTTTTTTATCAGGAATAGGTCCAAGAGATAGACGCTGTGGTGTGGAATACATGGTATTCTGGTTGGTTGTTTTACCAAATGCTTAAGATTAAACGATTCTACAAAAAGCTCGCAATCTTGACCAGTAGCATAAATTCTGGCAGAATGCAATGTCCATTCTACATTACGGACTTTAAAATCACCCAAAACGGTAGTTTCAGTGGAAAGAGTGAGGTTAAGGTTGGTCAACTATGTGAATATGGAGTCAAATTCACTAGGTTCTGAAGCAGCATTGGGGAAACGATAAACTATACAGATACATTTATTAATATTTAGGTAATTCATTTTGTGTACCTGTTATGCTCTTCGAAACATTTGACATCATTGATTGATTTTAGATAGGGAAATCTGGGGGACACTTAACCCGGCCAAAAACCCCGGTTGTATGGTTGCCACCGAGAGTAGTACTGTATCTGGTTTCCTGGGTACAGGAAATCATTTGGCTTATCACTCAGTGTAGAGACCATAAGGCATCCCTACAATAAGTGATTGGATGATGGGCACCCCCATCTATCTGGCGTATCAGACAGAGTCAGGATTTCGGGGGCTTGAATGGTGAGTGAATGGAATTGTGGCCAATTGGACTGGGCAAATTCGGGCTGTCTGGACACTGCTACTCCTTACCTTGCCCTAGGGTGGGAAAGGAGGTCCGAATGATGATGCAGAGCTGTGCGGTATTTAAATACGTTTCTATTTAAATACGTATTTAAATACATTTGTTTATTTAGAACTGTATTTATACATTGGTTTTCATGTATTTTAATATAATATTTAGACACTTTATAGAGTTTTTAAGTACAATACGTTTAAATCCTCAAAATATCAAAATGTAAATACTTTTTTACCGGTTAATTTGGCCATAAACCCGTCCAACAGTAGGTTGGGCGGGTTTTTGGTCTGTTTTTGTTTTGTTCTAAAAAGGGAAATATATAATCGGAAATTTTCTTTTATATTGTAAATCATAAATTACTGAATTCATATGTTAATATTTGTATGTATTTAAAATGTATTTACAAATGTATTTAAATACAATTGATGTATTTAGTATTTAGTATTTAAATAAATTCATAAAATGTATTTAGTACTTGGTACTTAAATGCATTTCTCCTATGTATTTAGTGTATAGTATTAAAATACATTCATTGCTTTTAGTGCCCAGCTCTGTGATGATGATATTATGTATATGCATAATCAAAGTTAGCTGAAGCACTTGTTGGAGATATGTAAGAAGGCATGGATGAGTGAAACTGCGGCAATAGGAAGGAAGAATGTTGTGACTGTACAGTACCCCTGAACTAAAATGAAGGTGAGCGAAGTGAGTGCAACAATTATCGTGGCATTAGTCTATTGACTGTTGTAGGGAAGGTATATGGAAGAATCATTATGGGGAAAGAGAGATATCAGCAGGCCCTCTGAGTGACGAACAGGGTGACTTTAGGAGTGGCAGAGGATGTGTGGATCAAATATATACAGTGAAACAGTGGAGAAGTCTTGTGTGAAGGACTATAAGGAGTTTATGGTATTTATGGATCTGGAAAATACGACAAAGTAGACAGAAAAGGACTGTGGAAGGTTTTGCTTATGTACGGTGTGGATAGTAAGCTACTAGGTGCCGTCAAGAGTTTTTATGATTGTAGCGAGGCATGTTGAAGGGCAAATGGGCATCTGAGTGAAAGCTTCACGATCAGTGTGGGCGTGAGACAGGGTTGTGTGATGTCCCCGTAGTTATTCAATAGATATTTGGACAGAGAAATGAGAGAAGTAAAAATACGAGTAATGGAGAGAGTGATGGAGTTGGTAATGAATGGTGTTTGATGGAATATCTCAAATTTGATGTATGTTGATAATAAAGTACTTCTTGCAAACATCGAACAAGAGCTTTGTAGAGTAGTGCAGAGTTTTGTAGATGTCTGTGGGCCTCGTGCCTTGAGAGTAAATGTAGAAAAGTGTAAAGTGATGGTTATTGAGAGTGAAGGTGACTCGCAGTGTGATGTTATAGTGAATGGAGAGAGACTGGAAATTTGTGGAGGAGTTGAAATACCTAGGTATAGTGATAGAAAAAAGAGGAAAATGTGCAAAGGAAGCGAAAAGTAGAGTGACACAAGGAAGGAAAGTAGTCGACGTTATGAAGGCCTTGATAATAAACAGAGGCTTAAGTGCTGCAGCAGCGCGAGGCTTACATGAAGGAGTAGTAGTGCCAATTTTAACATACGGGTATGAGACTACGGTGTGGCATGAAAATGAAAAGTCAAGAGTAAGAACAGTGGGCGTGGGACTGTTGAGAAATGTATGTGTATTACAGAGAATGGACAGGATACGGAATAAAGTGATTCGTGAAAGATGAGGAGTGAGGAAAGTCTTTGGACACCAGAATCGAAGAGAGTGTACTGAGATGGTATGGTCATGTGGAGAGATTGGATGACAATAAAGTGGTGAAAAAGGTATGTCAGAGCAAATATGAGGGAGAGGGGAGGCGAGTTATGACAAGAAGATGGAGTGATATGATGGATGAGTGTTTGAGGAAATGGGGTATGCAAGTCGGTGAGGCGAAGAGATTGACAAGAGATCTAGCTGGCTAGATGAATTTTGTGGGGAGAAGCGCATGAACAGGGATTTGGCACCTCTGTTTAACGTGACAACGTTCGGATTGACTCTACCGGATAGGTGTATGTGAAGCTACAGTACGTGGTGAAACCTTTTGGCCTATCAGAGGAGCCAGGATTCCTTGGGCTTCAATGATAAGTGAATGGAAGCATGGCCCATTGAACTGGGCAAACTCTGGCTTTCTAGACGCTGCTATTCCTCACCCTGCCCTAGGATGGGAAAGGAGTCCGGATGATGTTGATGATGAGGATGAGGATGAGCTAAAGTGACGCTCAAAATAGTGTCAACTGCATATTCAGCTCTGATATTACAACAGGAGCCACCCTTGTTACGGAAGTTTGTGAGGTGATGGTAACCAGGATGACTAAATGGTTATACGAGCAGAGGCAGAGATTAAATGGTTATACGAGAGGTCGGCAGAGACAGAGATTTGGGTTTCTGTGAGGAATAGGACTAGATAAATGGATGTATATCCACGAGAAGGGTGAAAAAAAAAGAGATGAAAATTAATTATGGTGAAGCAGTAGCTTTGTGAGGTGAGAGTGTTGATTAATGTGATGCATCCACGGATGGAAGACGACAGTGAAAGCAACACGCGAAAGAAGGATAACATAGTATATAAGAGGGGTGTTGTCACACAAGAGTGAGATGATTGAAAGACAGTACTCCACGAATGAAATGGAGAGACAAGGTGAAGTATGTGAAAGAGGGTAGTGTGTTTAGGAGCATGTGAGTAAGTAATAGTTGCTAGGAAAGGCTGGCCAAGAGGAAACTGGAAGGTCCAGGAATAGTATATGAAATGGAGGTGTGATTCTTGAAATAAGGGTATGGCAAGAGGTTGTGAATAATTCTGGCTAAACGCAGTACAACGTAAACTGACGTTGATCATATTGTCTCAAAGTGGGAGAGTATCAAAGCCTACCAGAAAATTAGTCACTGAGATTAAAATACGA
Organism: Coenobita brevimanus; assembly: GCF_032717465.1. Lineage (NCBI taxonomy): Eukaryota > Metazoa > Arthropoda > Malacostraca > Decapoda > Coenobitidae > Coenobita > Coenobita brevimanus. Next base: position 11,511,480 of record NC_137031.1, read on the forward strand.
TGTTATATCACGAATACGAAACATAAGTCTACCTGGCCAAGTAGTGCAGATACTGATATTAGTAGCATTAACATGGTGTTAATCAACGAATGTTAATGAATGGCAACATGCCGATATTGTTGGAAAACCTACGCTATCATAAGTGTGGTATGGAGGAGGTGTGGTATTAGCAGAATATGACGTAATTATCCAGATTAAAGACTTAATATTGTTATATGATGGATCTGTGGTAAGCTAAGTTATCTTAAGTCTAGCATCTTTACACACCTTGTGTACAAATGCATATTGCGAATACGTTTGTTGATTTTTTTTTTGTCGATGTGGCTTAACAGTTTTCCTACTATCATCAGGCTGACCAAGTTGACTGGAGGAGGTTGGTGGAGACAGGGCAGGCTGGTGGAGCTAACACAGACTGGTGGAGGCAATGGAGGCTGGCTAATGAAGGCAGAGTAGGCTGGCTGGTGAAGGCAGGGCATGCTGGCTGGTGAAAGCAGGGCATGCTGGTTGGTGAAGGCGGGTCATGCTGGTTGGTGACGGCGGGGCAGGATGCTGGTGATGGCAGAGTAGGCTGGCTGGTGAAGGCGGGGCAGGCTGGCTGGTGAAGGCGGGGCAAGCTGACTGGTGAAGATGAGGTCGGCTGGTTGGTGTGGGTAGTGAAATAGCAGAGCTGGGCGATGGTCCAGGGAAACAGGAACTTTGCAAACAGTCCAGAAGCATCAGGGAGTAACAGTAGGATGATGGATCGTGAGAGAGGATAAGACTGAAAGCAGAGTATTTTGGACTGCGACGGATTCTGATAGGACAGCTTAAAAAATATATATGTATAGTAAGAGAGGAAGGGCCAGCAAAGGTAAACAGGGCAGACGTAAAAGAGACAAAGTATGTGAGCTTACAAGAGAAAAGCGAAAAATATGGAGATAGGGTAGTGAGTCAGGAAGACAGACAGGCACACAGGGAAAGGGTGAGATGGGGAAGGAAAGGAGTGAAGGAGAGGTAGGAGGCAAGAGATGAGGCACGGTAGGAAGACAAGAGGTGAGGCACGGTAGGGAGGCTTGAAGTGAGGCAGGGTAGGAAGGCAAGGGGTGAAAGAGTAGGCAGGTAAGAGGTAAATGAGGAAGGGTAGGAAAGCAAGAGTTAAGGCAAGGTAGAAGATAAGGTCAAGGTCAAGGAACGAGATAGGGCAGCAAGGCAAGACGTGAGGCTGGGTATAAGGCATGGGTGAGACTGGGTAGGAAAGAAAGGGGTGAGGCAGGGTAGAAGGCAAGAGGTGAGGAAGGGTAGAAGTCAAGGGGTGAGGCAGGGTTGAAGGCAAGAGATTGAGACAAGTCAGGAAGGCAAGGAGAAAGGAGTAAACGAGTTTGCATTAGCGTAACAGGCAAGAGGTAGCTCTCTCTCTCTCTCTCTCTCTCTCTCTCTCTCTCTCTCTCTCTCTGTCCTGATGCATGCTTGCACGCCTCATCTCGTCACCTTCTCATCCGTCTCCTTACCTTCCACCTTCACAGCCATCACACCGGCGGTAACTTGCTTTTTCATTCCTACCACATATTCTTCCCCTCCCTTCTCTCCATTCCTCCAGCTTCCTTCGTTTGCCTCCTTCCTCCTCGTTATCTTCCCTCCCGTCCGCACTACTAATACTCCCCTTCTTTGACTCTTTCCCTCTTGATATTATCTCTCCTCTCTCTTCTTTCGTTCCTCCCACTATTGTCACCAAAATCTCGTTCCTCTTTCCCCTCTTGCTATTTCCTCCTATACATTTCATCCATCATCCGTCCCTTCCTCTCTTTCCTTCCTCCAACTATTTCCCTTCCTCCAATCTTCGCTTCCCTTCTTTTTCTCTACTTCAGCAAATTATAAACGTGTCCGACTTATCACCAGGCAGGAAGACTGTTTGACGCACCAGTGTGTGTGTGTGTGTGTGTGTGTGTGTGTGTGTGAGGTAAAGTAAACGTTTAATGCCTTGAAGGGTGTCTTTTCCCCCATCAAATGAAGCTCTTAATACCTGTACCTTCAGATTTCCAATATGCTTCCATGCTTGGAGTTCTTGCCTCGACAAAGAGCTTTCACACGCAGTTATACCACCCAACTATAGATCTGGTGTTTATTTCTCTTTCCCTCTAACTGAACAATTCTCTCTCTCTCTCTCTCTCTCTCTCTCTAAGTGATTGTATCCAATTGTGGTTTTCCGTACGAAAGAGTACTAAGCATGAACTACCAACGTTCCATGTTAACTTGTGCAGATGCAATACAACAACAACAACAACAACAACTACTACTACTACTACTACTACTACTACTACTAATAATAATAATAATAATAAATATAATAACTTAAATTCCGAAACTGCAGAAACAATATTCAAAGAACTCCACATTTCAGATGATAATGCCGCATTCCAGACTAGGATGACAGAAAATTAAAAAATCCACACTTGTACATCATATATGCTGTATAGTCGTTGAAATGTACACAGTACTAAGAGTAGTCATGGTAAATGGTGCATTATTAACAATACATCATAAACTGAATGTACAGTGATAAGTGTCATGATTATTGTTCTAAACAAGATCTACATAATTATGTGAGAATCTACGTCAAAAAATCGTCAACAAGCGTCAAAAAAGATTGATCTGTCATAAGTGCTGTCATGAAATCTTAAAAAGTAAACACTCTTAGGATTCTGAAAATACTTTTGATATCATTGTAGACCAAATATTAAGTGACTTTCAGTATTGCTTTAAATTTTTGCAGATTTTGACCTGTAACCATGAAATCAAGGTCAAGGTCATTCATACTATGAAAATCATGTTCACTCGTGACCCACTATATTTCTGTCGAGCTTGGTCAAAATCGGCCAAACACTTCCCGATTTAGCAGTTTCGGGCATGAGGCGGCCATTTTTATTTTCCTCAATATGTCAAAAAGTAGTTGTTGGATCTTAATGTCAATTCCAGTATGACGCCTACATAATGGAACATTAGCAAAGCAATCGATTCAGTAGTTTTGGCTGCACAGGAAAGCATAAATTGAAAAACTACCATACTGGGTGCTATTGCAAGGAACAAATTATTGTGCCAAAAAGATTCCTGCAGCCAAGACACATCATTCCTGATAATATCAAGTCTCTCTCTCTCTCGAACGGCCTTGGAATGCCAGCCTTCTAGATCTCCCCTCCCCCCCAAAAAAAAAACTACAATTAAAAAAAAATCAACAGAATGTGGAATATTTAATAATAACAATAAAAATAGTAGTAGTAGTAGTAGTAGTAGTAGAAATAATAATAATAATAATAATAATAATAATAATAATAATAATAATAAAAAAACCTTATTATCATTATTATTATTATTATTATTATTATTATTATTATTATTAATTATTTTTATTATTATTATTATTATTATTATTACTAATTATTATTATTATTATTATTATTATTATTACTAATTATTATTATTATTATTATTATTATTATTATTATTATTATTGTCTTTCTACCTACGGCTGACTTTACACTCCCTCTTCTGTCTTTCTTTCCTTCATTCTTTCCACTTCCTTCAGCCTGTGGGTGACTCTACTGTACACTGAGTGACAAGCTAAATGGTTCCCTGTGCAGCAGGAGACCATTTACTACGCTGGGTGGTAACCATATAACCAAATTTTGGCGCCTGGTGGTTTAGTGGGTAATTATTGCTCTCCAATCGGATTGAGCCGGTGAAGGTTTATATCCAAGGGGTGGTTGGGGTTGATTGCTCATGTAATGCCACTCAGGGATGAGTGAGGCTGGTCACTCTCATCTTAAATGTCGGGACCAACTGCCTAGCCCAGGGCTCCTACGCTCCTCATGGGGCAATGTAGGATTGGGTGATGGATGGATGGATTATTATTATTTTTACTAAAATTGCGATTATTTTTTTATCATCATCATTATTAACAACTCCACATTCTGTGGAGTTCATATTGATATTGTAGATATTATTTTTTTTTTGGGGGGGGGGAGGGGGCGGGAGATCTAGATGGCTGGCAATCCGAGACCGTTCGAGATAGGCACTTGAAATATTCAGGAGTGATGGATCTTGGTTGCAGGGTTAAGTGTCCCCCAGACTCCCCTATCCAAAATCACTTAATCATGGCAGTTGTTTCAGAGAGCCTCGGAGTACCCAATACCTGCCCAGGGCCCCAACCAAATGAGCAGACTCGTGTGGCCATGTGGAATGTGAGAGGTGTGAATGAGGAGAGCAAGAGGGTGGAAGTGGTGAATGTGTTCAAGAGTGCGAGATATGCTGTGATGGCATTGTGTGAAACGAAGATGGAAGGGTGCAAAGTGGAGGAGTGGGAGGGTGTGAAATGTGTAAGATCGGGAATGAATGGGAGAGGAAGATGTAAGGAAGGAATTGTTTTGTTGATGAATGAAGTGTGGCAGAGTGGAATGAGAGACTACAAGTGTGTTAGCTCGAGAGGTATGTATGTCAAGTTCAAGTTTGAGAAGTTGAAAGTGGCAGTGATTGTAGCATATGCACCAAGTGAGGACAGGAGTGAGAGAGGGAAAGACAGGTTTTGGGATGAGCTGGGTGAAGTAGTGGGGGAAATGCCCAGGAGCTATAAAGTGATTGTGATGGGGGATATGAATGGAAGAGTAGGCACTGGTCCTGAGGATGACCTAATGGGTTGCAATGGAGTACCAGGAGAAAATGATAATGGGAAGAGACTAAAGGATATGTGTCAGGAGAGGAGGATGTGCATTTATAACTCGTATTTCAAACACAGAGAGGCACATAAATACACATGGTACAGAGGAAACGGGGATCGTGTTGAAAGAAGCCTGATTGATTACGTGCTCGTAGAGAGGTCGATGATGGGAATGGTTGCTGATATGAGGGCTGTGAGAGGATGATGTGGAGGTCCATCAGATCATATGATTGTGATATACAAGATCAAGCTGAAAGGAGAGAGGTGGATCAGGAGAGAAAGAAGCAGTCAGGGAGAAAGACTGAAAGTTGAGAAGCTGAGGATCAAGGAAATGGCAGTTGAATACAAGACCAAAGTAGAGGACGAGTTAGAATTACTGAATTGGAATGAAATGGATCTGGACAGACTGTGGAATGCATATAGGGATTGCTTAGTTAGGAATGCTAAAGCGGTATGTGGTGTGGCAAGAGCAACAACAAAGAAGAAAGGTACGGGATGATGGGATGAGATAGAGAGAGCGGTGGAGGAAAAGAGGAAGAAGTGGCTAAAGTAGTTACAGGATAGGGTTTCAGTTGAAATAAGAACTGAATATGTTGAGAGCAAGAAGCATGTAAAGAGACTAGTGGAGAGGAAAAAGAAGGAGGTAAATGAGGATGTAGGAAGAAAAATGAATGTGAACTACTCTGAAAATAGAAAGTTATTCTGGAAAGAGGTGCGGAAATGTAGAAGTGAAAGTGGTAAGAAATGAGATGGTGTGAAGGATGCAGGTGGTAGATTATTAACCCATGGAGATGAAGTAAGGACCAGATGGAAGTGATATTTTGAAAGCCTGATGAATGGGGATGGAGAGAGCAGAGCAACTGTAAACATGTTTGGTTTTGGGGGTGTGCAGAGAAGGAATGCAGTGCCAGGAGACGTGACACTCACACAGGTGAAGAGTGCTGTGAAGCGGCTGAAAAATGGGAAAGCAGCGGGGTTGATGAGGTGTATGCAGAGAGGCTTAAATGGTGTTAGTTACTATCACTGTAGGGGGTCTTAATTATTAACTAACATAAAGCGAAACAACTCACCATTATAATATACGGTATGTGAATATGGTGTTTTGATCAGGACTCAGTATAAATACTCTAGGCCTGATAAATATGCTGAGTACTTAGCTGTGGTGTTGACGGTATTGATAGCAGAGAGATGGCTAATCGTTGTAGAGAGTTTGAGGCACATATGTTTACTATTTAGTGGCAGGTTGAGAACTGAACTCTCTTCTAGCAGGGAGAGAACTGTCAGTTTCGAGCAGCTTCGTGCATGAAGTAAATTAAATGAAACCCAACAATACAGAACAACTATACAACCAAATACGTTGCTTTCTCCATGACCAGATTTATCTCTAGCGATAAATAATATCTTACCCAATTTATGCAGTACAGGAAATTATTTACAAAAAATGTGCTGTCATGGGCGGGAATATTTAAATCCGAAATCCACGACATACACCCCCGCCCAAAATATATACAATATTTACAACTGTCCCGTCCCAATCAGGGTACGCCATAGTTGGGAGGAACCTAAGGCGGTCCGACGTGATGTCCTCAACGGGGCATCACATCGGTCATTTATGTGTGTAGGGAGTTGTTGGGTAGCACTGGTTTGGCTGTCATCTTCTTTCCTTTCTATATCAATTTCTAATGGATACAGCTTAACCACTGGTCTAGTTGTCAAACCTGCACTTGTCCTTAGCTGTACTACCCTACATTCTTGATCGGGACCATGTAACAATTTGGTGACCCGACCTAGTCGCCACAGAAGTCGAGGCCCATCGTCGTGTATCAGCATGGCATCCCCAACTTGAGGCGCTGCCTTCCCTTTCTTGTATGTCATTTGATGGTGTAGCTCCCCGAGAGATATTAGGTAGTCAGTGGTCCATCTCCTCCACAGATCTCGTGAAATCTTTGTCACATATAGGATGTCAGTTTATTCCCGAATTAGTCCGCCAGATGATGTCCCTGAGATCATCATCCCTGACTTCCTGTTTTGGGAACTGTCTAAGACGCCTCCTATTAATAAGTTATGAAGGAGTGATAGGGAGTGGTTCTTCAAGGTCACCGTATGTATATCCAAGTGGACGGTCATTGACTGTGGCCTCAAGTTCCAATAATATGGTATCCAGCTCTTCACGGGTTACTAAAGCTCTACCCAATACCTTTCTCAGACCAGCCTTTAGGATACCTATCACTCTTTCCCAGATGGCACTGAACCATGGCGCCCTTGCCGGTGTGAACCGCCACTCACAATTTACCTTTACCAATTCATTCTGTAACCTTGGATCATTTTTCAACTCCCTCAACACACTGGCTCCACTTATAAATATAGTGGCATTATCACTAATTATGAGTTAAGGGAAGCCTCTCCTGCTACTGAACCGACAGAAGGCATGAATGAAGGACTCACAGGAGAGGTTTGACACCATCCCAATGTGTATGGCCCTAGTAACTGCACAGGTAAACAAGACTACATATAATTTTCCTACGGTACCCTTTTCTTTAATGGGTAGAGCACCTGTGTAGTCTACTTCTGTTACTTGAAATGAGTTCACTTCCTGAACCTTAAAGTAGGGTAATAGCGGAGCCTGTACAGCGCTATATGGGGCGCCTTATAACCTTTTACAAGCTATACATTTCCTTAAAACCTTCTTTACAACATGTCTGATCCTAGGAATCCAAAATCTTCGTCTTATGTAACTTACAACATAACTTACTCCACTATGGCTACACACCTTGTGGCAGTACTTGGAAAGGAGAGCCGCTAACCTATGTTTACTAGGTATTTGGATAGGATACTTAGCCTCCTCCTTTAAGTCCGACAACTGTAACCTACCCTTACAAAGCAACAGCCCACCTTCCATATAGAGGCCTAACTGCTTCACAACATTACTTGGTGTGCCCTTTCCAGTGGATAAATAATGGTAATCCTCAGGGTACTCTTCCAATTGAGCTAACTTAATCATTACTGATTCTGCTGCTGTCCTTATTTCCGGCACTGTCAAATAAGCCAGCATTGCATGATGTGTTCTTTGTCTCCTATCTTTCAGTGTCTTGATAAATCTCAATACCCATGCCATCACATGCCTTTCTTCACATAAGAACCATATTGGTCCCAATTCAATATGGCAGGAAGGGTTACCGATACTGGCAATGACAGGGTCTCTTCGAGGAGACAACCCGTGGTGACGTCCCCAACTTCCTCAAATGGACCATTTTCCAGCCACATTTTTTTGGTGAGGTAGCCATGTGGGCCCTCCCCACCACAAAGAAGAACTTATTAAGGACGCATGTGACTTCCCTCTGGAAACCATATCACTGGGGTTGTCCTTTGTAGACGCATAACGAAATTCGGCATCAGGGACTAATGCCTTTATTTCGTCATTTCTGTTCTGAACATATACAGGCAACAATTTTTTACTAGACAACGAGTATAGGGTTATCTGGCTATCCGTCCACAGGTATGTGTTCTCTATGCTTAACTCGTCCGCATAGGCCTCATAAATATACTTGGCGAGACGAGCTGCTAGCATGAGAGCAGTCAGTTCTAATTTTGGTATAGTGAGAGGTTTAATGGGTGCTACTTTGGCCTTTGCCATAGCTAATCTACTACTTCCCTCACTAACTAAGTAGGCTGTTACACCATAAGCAGTAGTGCTTGCATCACTAAATAGATGCAGCGAGACCTTTTTACTATCAGTGACTTGGCGGCGAAATACAATACCCGGTACTGGTTCTGTTCATCATATCCTCATATATCCCCTGCCATTCAGCCTCCTTATCTTCCGGTATGGGAACATCCCACCCACATTCAATACGCCATAGATCTTGCTCAAATTTTCTTGCACGGATGGTCACCGGCAATAATACTCCCAGAGGGTCAAACACACCTGCAGTTATGCTCAACACCTCAAGCTTCGTCAATACTGTGGGTCTACTTTCGTGTCACTTCACCTGTAACATATCCATATCAGTTAGCCAATGAATGCCAAGTACTTTTACCTTGCTCTGAACTTCAGAAGCCAAACCCTTTAGGTGGAGTATCTTCCGGAATTTCACACTGTTTATTACCCACTCTCTTAAGGACAAATTGGCACTTGAAAATACTCTCAGGGCATCCCAGCACAATTGTTATAAATCATCCTCATCTTCCTTGGTTCCTTGCAAATTGCCAATATACAACCCTTTCCTTAATTTATCAATCAAGGCTTTATCCTCCCGAACCATTGATAAATGTTTTTGTATGGTGGCATTCAAGAGGAATTGGGAACAAGTGGCTCCAAACAATACTGCCTTGAACCTATATATCATGTAAGGGCTATTTAGATTTAAAGGTTCAACAGGCCAAAGAAATCTAGTCACATCCCTATCCTTTTCAGATAACCCCACCATAAGAAATGCCTTCTCGATGTCACTCACCCAGGCAAAACGATGACACCGAAAGAGCAACAATACCTGTATGAGGTCATTAACCAAAGATGGGCCTGCGTGTAAGCAGTCTTTCAGACTATATGCCCTCTCATGCTCTCTAGCTGAACAATCAAACACTACTCTAATTGGTGTTGTTAACCTGCCCCATCCTGATGTTTTCTGGGCAGTGGTACGCCCCAGTCCCGACATTTTTGGACTTTTTTTGTTTTGGCTCAAACATTCGCTTTTGGTGAGAAATATCGAAAATTCATAGAGAAATCGCTCACCTGAGGTTTAAAATACTCGATCTAGGTACGAGTACCTCCTTACCTGACTGGGTTTTCTAACAGGCTGGCACCAAAGAAAACGAGTTCTATGGGAGGGTAACTATTTTATCCACTCATAAACGGTATTTATTTATTTACTTGGTACGAATTTATATGTAGTACAAGAGTATATTGGTTTTCAAACAGTAATATAGGCATTATAAGCATTGTTTCACTCACTAACTCATCACCATTCATGACCTTTTTTCCCACATTACCTGATCATCATTTCTGACTGTTTCATCCTCTAATGCTATGTAAACTTTGTCCTCCACATTGTCATCGATTGGGGAATCACTCTGGCCCTGAATGTCTTTATTGGCCATGTCACTGGTAACAGGTGAATTGCTGAGACAATGGCGTGCAGGGGGGAAAGAGGTTATGCGGTGTAAGGCATTGTCCCTGCTTGGCATCTTGTAGAGGAATAGAGGAAGGTGTCCCGTGTATACGTGCCAAAAATCACTCGAAATCACTCGTGAAAATTGAAAATTGTGCAAATTAGGGACCTTGCAATGTTGCCGCGTTAATTCACGTCTCCGGGATATGAGTGCACATCATGTGAGGAAGTGAATTCACGTCTCCAGGATGCGGCGGGTTAAGCTATCTTTAGTGACACCTTGATGACCTAGATAGTGTACAGGATGTCCTACCAGACTCTTGTCCTCCACCTTTTCTATGAATGCTCTTTCTAATTGATCCTGGATGACTTTATTATACTGTTTGCAATAGTTGGGATCCTTTATGAATTTACGCTGCAAACCTCTTAATCTGCCCAAGGCTAACTTAAAATTATCAGGCAACTTATCAACGCTTTCTTTCCACGGTAATTCCACAACATATTGTCCCTGTTCTTTGGAATATTGCACCATTTCATTGAAGTTACCTAATACCTTCTCTCCATTCTTATCAGTCTCACTGGGACTAATAGCTATGTGATCTAAGTTCCATAGAGCTGTCAGATCCTTGATTTCTGGGGTGGTATTCCTGCCATCAATATTTGCTAACTCCATTATCGGATCTACTGCCAGTTTCAGAACAGTTACCAGCTCTACTTGAGTACCTTCTTCTTCTGACCGATAAGTGCCACTCAGTGTATATCCATAAATTGTGGGTAACAGAATTATGCCTCCTTCCCTCATATAGCCAGCGTGTACGAAGTGATAATAAAAGTCCACCCCAATCAGCAATTCGACCATATCCCCACTAGTGACACTTGGATCTGCTAACTTGTAGCCCCGAGCCTTCAGATCCCGCACATTATGTTGCAGCCCCTTCCCTGGCTTGTAGTTAGGTAGTTCGTCTACAACCACCGCCGTCAACTTGCGCACCTTTCTATGATGGCGGTAAAACAACTCCACTACCTCATACTCATCATACCCATAGAGCCAGTAAATCCTTGCAGTTGTAAACGTTCCTTCCTCATCTTTTTAACTTTCAAGTTCGCTAAACTTGATATCAGAACAAAGGTACCTTGTGAACATTGATCTAATAGAGCCCTAACCTTGCTCTGCTGGCCCGTTTGAGTAACCAATGGGATGTGAATCGTTGGCAACAACAATGCATTACGACTCAAAGCCACAGCTATTGTCACTGTTGGTTCTTGGGTTACTGTTTGTTTATGGGGTTCAGAACGAAAAGTCGGACACAAATAGTTGTAGTGTTTCTGCTGGCAGTAACGACATGGCCTTACTTTGGGATTTGTACAACCCTGACTATCATGATCTGCCGACAAACATCCGACACACAGCTTCAATTGCTTTGCTCTCTTTAATTTTGCCTTCCTTGTTTTATATTTTGTACACTTAGCCCAAAAATGTCCTGGTTTAAAACACAATTTACATCCATTCCTCTGCATAGGTTCAGCGTGTTTCACTTGCTTCACTGCATATGGAGAGAGACTGGAATTGGTGAGAGAGTTCAAATACCTGGGTACAGTGATAGAAAAGAGAGGAAAATGTGCAAAAGAAATTGAATGTAGAGTGACACAAGGAAGAAAAGTAGATGGTGCAATGAAGGCCTTGATAAGAAACAGAGGCTTGAGTGTTGCAGCTGCATGAGGCTTACATGAAGAAGTGTTAGTGCCAACTTTAACATATGGATGAGACTATGGTGTGGCATGAAAATGAGAAGTCAAGAGTAAGAGCAGTGGAGATGGGACTGCTGAGGAATGCATGTGGAGTACAGAGGGTGGATAGGATACGAAATAATGTGATGCGTGAAAGATGCGGAGTGAGGAAGTCGGTGGACACCAGAATTGAAGAGAGCGTACTGAGATGGTATGGTAATGTGGAGAGAATGGATAACAATAGAGTGATGAAGAAGGTTTATCTGAGCGAATTCGAAGGAAGGAGGATGCGAGGTAGGCCAAGGAGAAGGTGGAGAGATATGATGGATGAATGTGTGAGGAAGAGAGGTTTGGAAGTCGATGAGGCTAGGGAAATGACAGGAGATCGAGCTGGCTGGATGAATTTTGTGAGGAGATATGCATGATTAGGGATTTTTGGCACACCTTTTTAACGTGGCAGCGTCTGGATTGACTCTGTCGGATACGATATGTGAAGCTACAGAACGTGGTGAATGTTTTTGGCATATCCGATAGAGCCAGGATTCCGGGGTCTTGAATGATGAGTGAATGGAAACGTGGTCCATTGAATTGGGCAATTTTGGGCTGTCTTGACATTGCTACTCCTCACCCTGCCCTTGGGTGGGAAAGGAGGTCCAGATGATGATGATGATGATTTTTTTTTCATAGCACTAGTGCCTTCTATATCATTAAGAACCATTTCTTAAATGTTTCCCCTTCTTTGCAGCAAAAACTGATGAATCGATTGCTTTGCAAATGTTCCAGCATGTAGTCAGCATATTCTAGTGCACCTGAGTATTGATACTGAGGTCTACCAAATAGTTTTTGAGATATTGAGGAAAAGCAAAATGGCCGCCAAATGCCTGAAAGTGCGAAATCTGAAAGTATTTGGTCGATCATGGCGGAAATACAGTGAGTCACGAGTGAAAATGATGTGCCTAGTATGAATGACCTTGATCTCAAGGTTACAGGTCAAAATCTGTAAAAAAAAAAATTGAATCATACCAAAAGTCCGTTAATATTAGGTCTACAATGATAAAAGTATTTTCATCTGCAATGTTGAGTTATTTTAAAATTGTTATTTTTTTAAAGCAAGGAAGAAGGAACCAAAGCCCAGGGGCCTGCAAATTTCTCCCCTCCAAGGAAAAAAAAAAAAAAAACAAGATTACAGAGAGCCAAATTCAAGATCCATTCATTCCGAGATGCCTGGATACACTGTGTCTGAAAGACTGGATATCACAGACAGTAGGGAAAAACAGTCAGAAGGAGACACCTCCAGAGCTGACCTGTTGCATACATAAAGGACTGGGAATAGCGGTTAACTCTTGCCTCAGAGAGTTGGACAGAAAAGGGCGGAGCAAGGATGCAAGCAGACAGTTCAGAGGATCAGTGGCCATTGAAGTAGTGATGTAAAAAAGAGATAAAGATGCAACAGTGCAGCGAAGAGACAGAGGTTGAAGAAAGCCAGTAAGAGGAGGAGAGTCAATGAGACGAAAAGCCTTTGACTCCACCCTGTTGAGAAGAGCTGTGTGTGAGGAGCCTCCCCACACATAAGAGTTGCACTTTAAACAGGGGCGAATGAAACCTGTGTATCAAGAAAAATAACTGTGCAGGGGTAAAGATTGTCCGGAGTCTGCTTAGCACACCTAATCTCTTGAAAGCAGATTTTACAAGAAGTAATATGTTCTTTCCAGGATAAATTCCCAAAGAAAGAAACCCCAAGTATGTACAAAGATGATGCAGGATTGAGCTGGATATTCTTGAAGAGTAGAGGGAATTCCTGTGAAAGATTTTGTCGGGTTGATAATTGTTAGATCTGAGTTTTTGATGCATTAAAAACAAGAAGGTTATTTTTTCCCCAAAAATAGATATGAGCCAAGTCAGAAATTAGGTGTGTCATAGCCTCATCCCTTGTTTGTTGAAGCAACTGCTGAGATGGACACTGCAGGAAGCGATTGGGAAGGTGAAGGATGGAGTCATCAGCGTATGAGTGGATAGAGTTAGATGTACAGCTTAGGTCATTGATGAATACAATGAAGAAAGTTGGTGATAGGACAGAGTCCTGAGGAACACCACTATGGATAGTTATAGAAGAACGGTGACAGTCTACAGTAGCAGCTATAGGATATATATATATATATATATATATATATATATATATATATATATATATATATATATATAACCGGGGTTTCTGGCAGGGTTAAGTGTCCTCCAGACTCCCCTATCCAAAATCACTTAATCATGGCAGTCGTTTCAGAGAGCCTTGAAGGGCCCAATACCTGCCCAGGGCCCCAACCAAATGGGCAGACTCGCATGGCCATGTGGAATGTGAGAGGTGTGAATGAGGAGAGCAAGAGAGTGGAAGTGGTGAATGTGTTCAAGAATGCAAGATATGCTGTGATGGCAATGTGTGAAAAGAAGATGAAAGGGTGCGAAATGGAGGAGTGGGAGGGTGTGAAATGTGTAAGATCGAGAATGAATGGGAGAGGAAGATGTAAGGAAGAAGTTGCTTTGTTGATGAATGAGGTGTGGCAGAGGGGAATGCGAGACTACAAATGTGTCAGCTCGAGGTGCATGTATGTCAAGTTCAAATTTGAGATAGAGAAAGTGTCAGTGATTGTAGCATATGCACCGTGTGAGGACAGGAGTGAGAGAGAGAGAAAGGTTTTGGGATGAGCTGGGTGAAGTTGTGGGAGAGAAATGCCCAGGAGCTATGAAGTGATTGTGATGGTGAATATGAACGGAAGAGTAGGCACTAGTCCTGAGGATGACATAATGGGTTGTTATGGAGTACCAGGAGAAAATGATAATGGGAATCATCTAAAGGATATGTGTCAGGAGAGGAGGCTGTGCATTTGTAATTCTTATTTCAAACACAAAAATGCACATAAACATACGTGGCATAGAGAAACGGGGATCGTATGGAACGAAACCTGACTGATTAGGTGCTCGTAGAGAGGTCGATGATGGGAGTGGTTCCTGATACGAGGGTTGTGAAAGGACGATGTGGAGGTCTGTTAGATCATATAATTGTGGTCGGTAAAATCAAGCTGAGAGGAGTGAGGTGGATCAAGAGAGAGAGGAGCAGTCAGGGAGAAAGACTGAAAGTTGAGAAGCTGATGATCAAAGAAATGGCAGATGATTACAGGACCAAAGTAGAGGACGAGTTAGGGTCAGTGAACTGGAATGAATTGGATCTGGGCAGCCTGTGGAATGCATATAGGGATTGCTTAGTTAGGAATGCTAAAGTGGTGTGTGGTGTGGCAAGAGTGTCAACAAAAAAGAAGGGTACGGTATGGTGAGATGAGGAGGTTGAGAGAGCAGTGGAGGAAAAGAGAAGTGGCTAAAGTGGTTACAGGATAGAGGTTCAGCTGATATAAAAACTGATTACATCGAGAGCAAGAAGCATGTAAAGAGACTAGTGAAAAGGAAAAAGAAGATGGTAAATGATGATCTAGGAAGAAAAATGAATGTGAACTACTCTGAAAATAGGAAGTTATTCTGAAAAGAGGTGTGGAAATGTAGAAGTGAAAGCAGAAAGAAAAGTGATGGTGTGAAGGATGCAGGTGGTAGGTTACTAACCCATGGAGATGAAGTAAGGACCAGATGGAATGAATATTTTCAGAGCCTGATGGATGGGAATAGAGAGAGCAGAGCGGCTGTAAACATGACTGATTTTGGGGGTGTGCAGAGAAGGAATGCAATGTCAGGAGACGCGACACTCACACAGGTGAAGAGCGCTGTGAAACGGCTGAAAAATGGGAAAGTAGCTGGGGTTGATGAGGTGTATGCAGAGATGCTTAAGTGTAGTGGAGAGAGTGGAATGAAGTGCTTGCTGGAGATATGTAAGAAGGCATGGATGAGTGAAACTGTGCCTGCAGAGTGGAAAAAGGCTGTGATTGTACCCCTGTAGAAAAATAAAAGTGAGCGAAGTGAGTGCAAGAATTATCGTGGCATATGTTTACTGAGTGTGGTAGGGAAGGTATATGGACGAAATATTATAGACAAATAAGAGATACATCAGAATTCCTAATGAGTGATGAACAGGGTGGCTTTCGGACTGGCAGAGGATGTGTGGATCAAGTATTTGCAGTGAGAGTTATAGCAAAGAAGGCTTGTGAGAAGGACCATAAGGTGTTTATGGCATTCATGGATCTGGAAAAAGCATACGACAAAGTAGACAGAGAGGGATTGTGGAAAGTTTTGCGCATGTATGGTGTTGATGGTAAGCTGTTAGGTGCTGTCAAGAGTTTTTGTGATGGTAGCGAAGCATGTGTAAGGGTTAATGGGCATCTGAGTGAATGGTTCAAGATCGGTGTGGGTGTGAGACAAGGTTGTGTGATGTCCCCATGCCTGTTCAATATATATATGGATGGGGCGATGAGAGAAATAAAAACACGAGTACTGGGGAGAGGGATGGCATTGGTAATGAATGGTGATAGATGGAATATCACAAATTTGTTGTATGCTGATGATGCGGTGCTGCTTGCAAGTAACGGACAAGAACTTGATAGGCTAGTGCAGAGTTTTGCTGATGTGTGTGAGCATCGTGCCTTGAGAGTAAATGTAGAGAAGAGTAAACTGATGGTTAATGAGAGACAAGGTGACTCCCAGTGTGATGTGACAGTGAATGGAGAGAGACTGATATGGTGAGAGAGTTCAAATACTTGGGTACAGTGATAGAAAAGAGGAAAATGTGCAAAAGAAGTTGAAAGTAGAGTGACACAAGGAAGAAAAGTGGCTGGTGCAATAAAGGCCTTGATAAGAAACAGAGGTTTGAGTGTTGCAGCTGCACGAGGCTTACATGAGGGAGTGTTATTGCCAACTCTAACATATGGGTGTAAAACTATTGTGTGGCATGAAAATGAAAAGTCAAGAGTAAGAGCAGTGGAGATGGGACTGCTGAGGAATGTGTATGGAGTAGAGAGGGTGGATAGGATACGAAATAATATGATTCGTGAAAGGTGTGGAGTGAGGAAGTTGGTGGACACCAGAATCGAAGAGAGTGTACTGAGATGGTATGGTCATGTGGAATGAATGGATAACAATAGAGTGGTGAAAAAGGTATACCTGAGAGAATCTGAAGGAGGGAGGAGGCGAGGCAGGCCAAGGAGAAGGCGGAAAGATATGATGGATGAGTGTGTGAGGAAGAGAGGTTTGGAACTCGGTGAGGCTAGGGAACTGACAAGAGATCGAGCTGGCTAGATGAATGTTGTGAGGAGAAGTGCATGATCAGGGATTTTGGCACTCCTTCTGAGCATGGCAGTGTCTGGATTGACTCAGTCGGATACGTTTGTATGTAGTTGCAGAATGTGGTGAATGTTTTTTTGGCGTATCCGTTGGAGCCAGGATTCCAGGGGCTTGAATGATGAGTGAATGGAAGTGTGGCCTGTTTGGATTGGGCAAGTTTGTGCTGTCTGGACGTGCTACTCCTCACCCTGCCCTTGGGTGGGAAAGGAGGTCCGGATGATGATGATGATGATGATATATATATATATATATATATATATATATATATATATATATATATATATATATATATATATGTGTGTGTGTGTGTGTGTGTGTGTGTGTGTGTGTGTGTGTGTGTGTGTGAAGATCTAGAAGGCTGGCTTTCCTAAGACCGCTCAGTGATATTCTGAACCTTGGAAATTTTAAGGACTGATGTATCCTGGTTGCAGGATTTTTTTTTGGCACATTATTTTTACCTGACTCTAGTGTACTCTATGGTATTTTTCTCCAATTTCTACTCTCTTGCCAGCAGAAGCTAAAGAATAGATTGCATTACAAATGTTCTAATATGTAGTTATGGGAGTATAAGTGGCTGGGGAATAGCTGGGAGAAGGAAGGAGGTGAGAAGACAGGAAGAAATTAACAGGACGGAAGGTGAGGAAGCAATGAAGAATGACAAAATGGGGAAAGCCCCAGGAATTGATGGAGTGCGTGGTGAAATGATGAAGCATAGGGGAGAGGTAGTAGTAGAATGGATGTGGAAAATGTGCAGATTTGCCTGGGAGGAAGGTAACATCCCGGAGGATTCGAAATTAGGTATAAGTATTCCCCTGTACAAAGCAAAACGGGAAAAAAGAAATGTGTAGTAGTCATAGAGGCATTTGTCTTCTTAGTGTAATAGGAAAAGTATATGGTAGGATACATATTGACAGAGTTAGGGAAATAACAGAGGAATTAGTTGGAGAGAAACAGGGAGGTTTCAGGAAGGGAAGAAGTTGTGTAGATCAGATATTTATTCATAGGTCTTTAGCGGAAAAGTTACTAGAGAAGGAAAAAGAAGTTGTATGCGGCCTTCATGGATTTGGAGAAAGCATATGACAGGGTGGACAGACAAGGATTTTGGAAAGTATTCAGAATATATGGAGTAAATGGGAAATTATTGAATGCTGCGAAGAGTATGTCTGAGGGTGCTAAGGCTGCAGTGCGTGTGGACAGTGAACTGAGTGATTTTTTCTATTGGAAGGTTGGACTGAAACAGAGATGTGTCATATCTCCATGGTTGTTCAGTCTGTATATGGATGGGGTTACAAAAAAGATACAAGGTTGGGCAGTGGATGATGGAGCGGCCCTAATGAGAGAGGGCAATGTGTTAAAACTCCCTGTACTGTTGTTTGCAGATGATATTGTGTTGTTAAGTGAAGACGAAGGGGAGCTGCAAGACTTGGTGAATGAGTTTGGGACAGTGTATAAGAAACGGAATCTAAAGGTGAATTTAGGGAAGAGTATAGTTATACCCTTCAACAGAAATGAATTCATGAATGTACGGTGAGGTTGGATGAGGAGGAAATGGAATATGTAAGTGCGTTTAAGTACTTGGGCAATGTGATGAGTAAGGATGGAAGTTTAGAGGGTGAAGTGCATGAAAGGAAGAAAGGTTGCTGGCTCTTTGAGAGCAGTGATAAGAAACAGGGACTTGAGCAAGGAAGTGAAAAAGTTACTGCATGACACTATAGTGATCCCAACTCAAACGTATGGAAGTGAAGCTTGGATCTTGTTGCAAGAATACAGGTCAAGACTGAGAGCAGCGGAACTGAGTTATTTGAGAGGAGCATTTGGAGTTACATGAGGAGACAGACTGACAAATGAAGAGCGTTGTGGTGTGGATGTAGATGTGATAGGATGCATTAAAAGAAACACATCGAGGTGGTTTTGGCCATGTGGAGGGGATGGAGACCGAGAGACTGACAAGGAGAGAGTATGTGAGTGAGGTGGAGGGGGGGAGAGGGAGGAGGAGGCCAAGAATGAGATGGACGGATGGAGTGGAGAGGTATAGGAGAGGGGAGGGTGTGACCTTGGAGCAGGGCAGTGAACTGGCTGATGACAGGGTGACACAGAGGCGATTGTTTGTGGCCGCCCCTTACGGGATTAAGGTGTCTGGCAATAGGCAGATGTAATCATCATTATTTACTAGTGCACCTGGGTATTGATACTGAGATCCAACAAGTAATTTTTGAGATCCTGTAAAAAATCAAAATGGCGGCATCTTGTCTGAAAGTGCTAAATTGGAAAGTATCTCCCTGATTTTGACCAAACTCGAAGTAAATGTAGTGGGTCACGAGTGAACATGATTTGCATAGGTCACAAGTGTCGATTTCTTTTTTGTCATTCTAATATGGAATGTGGTATTGACATATGCAATGTGGAGATCTTTGAATATTGTTTCAGCAATTTCAGAATTTTAGTTATTATTATAATAATAATAATAATAATAATAATAATAATAATAATAATTATTATTATTATTATAATAATAATAATAATAATAATAATAATAATTATTATTATTATTATTATTATTATTATATGGATGAAGAGTTTGGGAGAAATCTGAGTGTGAAATGGAGGGAGGGTAAGAAATTGTTTTGGAAGGAGGTAAAGAAAGTAAGGCAGTGTGAAAGGGGAAATAGTAGGGGAGTGAAAGATAGGAATAATAAATTGTTGGTGGAGAAGAGAGAGAAATTGAGGAGATGGAAGGAGCACTTTGAGGATTTGTTGAATGTAGAGAGTTAGAGCAGTGCGAGTATAAGTGGTTGGGGAATGGCTGGGAGAAGAAGAGATGAGAGGAGGGAGGAAGAGATCAGTAGGGCGGAAGTAGTGAAAGCAATGAAGATCAAGTTGTGAAAGGCCCCAGGAACTGATGGAGTGTGTGGTGAAATGCTGAGTAATGGGGAAGAGATTGTTGTGGAGTGGATATGGAAGTTGTGTAGATTGGCCTGGGACGAGGGAAGGGTTCCAGAGGACTGGAAATCAGGCATCATTGTTCCTTTATACAAAGGAAAAGGGGAGAGAGAAGTATGTGGTAACCATAGGGGTATTTGCCTTCTTAGTGTGACTGGTAAATTATATGGTAGAATATTCATTGACAGGGTTAGGCATGTGACAGAGGAGCTAGTTGGAGAAGAACAAGGGAGATTTAGGAAGGGAAATGGGTGTGTAGATCAGATATTTGTTCTAAGATGTTTAGTGGAGAAGTATATAGAAAAGGGAAGGAAAGTGTATGCTGCCTTCATGGACTTGGAGAAAGCTTGTAACAAAATAGATAGCCAAGGTATGTGGAAGGTATGAAGAATATATGGAGTGGATTGGAAATTGTTGAATGCTGTGAAGAGTATGTACGAAGGAGCTAGGTCTACGGTGTGAGTGGATGGTGAGCTGAGTGAGTTGTTTGATCTCAATGTGGGACTGAAATAGGGTTGTGTGATGTCTCCATGGCTGTTTAATATATACATGGATGGGGTTGTAAAGGAGGTGCAAGGTAGGGCAGTGGATGTGGGGGTGGCCTCTAATGAATGAGGGTGAGATTTGGGAAGATTCCGGTGTGGCTGTTTGCTTGATGATACAGTATTGCTTGAGTGAAGATGAATGGGAGTTGCAAGGTTTGGTGAAATGAATTCTGGGGACAGTGTGTAGGAGGAGGAAGCTGAAAGTTAATGTAAACAAAAGTAAAGTTATGGTGTTTGAGAGAAATGAAGTCACAGAATGTACAGTGAGGTTGGATGGTGAGGATATGGAGAATGTGAGTGCATTCTAGTACTTGGGTAGTGTGGTGAGTAAGGATGGAACTTTGGGGGATGAAGTGCGTGAAAGGGTACAGCAGGGAAGGAAAGTTGTTGGTTCACTGAAAGCAGTGATGAGAAACTGGGAGGTGAGTATGGAAGTTAAGAAGTCACTGCATGATAGTATTGTGATTCCTACCCTGACGAATGGAAGCGAGGCGTGGATCTTGCAAGAGGGGAACAAGTCAAGAGTGAGAGCAGTGGAAATGAGTTACCTGAGAGGAGCATGTGGAGTGACATGGAAGAACAGGTTGACGAATGAAGAAGTGAAGGAACGGTGTGGGGTGGATGTGGATGTGGTTGAGAAGATTAGGAGAAATACACTGAGGTGATTTGGACATGTGGAGAGAATGGAGAATGAAAGACTGACTAAGAGAGTATATGTAGCAGAGGTGGAGGGAGGGAGAGGGAGGGGTAGACCGAGGATGAGGTGGAGGGATCGAGTTGAGAGGTATATGAGGGAGGGGGGATGAGTTGGGGGAAGGGTAAACAAATGGTGGGTGACAGAGCGACTTAGAGGTGTTTTGTCTGTGGCCACCCTTTGCGAGATTAGGGCGTCGGGCAATAGATAGATAGACAGATAGATTATTATTATTATTATTATTATTATTGATATTTTTATTACTATTAATATTCTTAATAATATTATTACCCATGTGGAGAGGATGGAGGGTGAAAGACTGACGAAGAGAGTGTATATGAGTAAGGTGGAGGGTGGAAGAGGGAGGGGGAGACCGAGGATGAGATGGAGGGATGGGGTGGAGAGGTATATGAGAGAGGGGGGTGTGAGTTGGGAGCAGGGCAGTGAAATGGCGGGGGACAGGGCGACTTGGAGGCGATTTGTTTGTGGCCACCCCAAACGGGATTGAGGCGTCTGGCAATAGATAGATAGATAGATTATTACCCATATTCTTATTCCAATTCCTGTTGTTGTTGTTGTTGTTGTTGCTGTTATTATTATTATTATTATTATTATTATTGTTATTATTATTATTGTTGTTATTATTATTATTATTATTATTATTATTATCATAATCATCATCATCATCATCATCATCCAGACCTCCTTTCCCACCCAAGGGCAGGGTGAGGAGTATCAGTGTCCAGACAGCAAAAACTTGCCCAATCCAATTAGGCCACACTTCCATTCACTCATCATTCAAGCCCCCAGAATCCTGGCTCCACCAGATACGCCAAAAACATTCACCACATTCTGCAGCTTCACACAAACGTATCCGATTGAGTCAATCCGGACGCTGCCATGCTCACAAGGGGTGCCAAAATCCCTGACCATGCACTTCTCCTCGCAACATTCATCCAGCCAGCTCGATCTCTTGTCAGTTTCTTAGCCTCACTGACTTCCAAACCTCTCTTCCTCAAACGCTCATCCACCATATCTCTCCATCTTCTCCTTGGCCAACCTCGCCTCCTCCCTCCTTCAAATTCGCTCAGGTATACTTTTTTCACCACTCTATTGTTATCCATTGTTTCCGCATGACCATACCATCTCAATACACTCTCTTCGATTCTGGTGTCCACCGACTTCCTCACTCCATACCTTTCACGAATCATATTATTTCGTATCCTATCCACCCTCTCTACTCCACATACATTCCTCAACAGCCCCATCTCCACTGCTCTTACTCTTGACTTTTCATTTTCATGCCACACCATAGTCTCACACCCATATGTTAGAGTTGGCACTAACACTCCCTCATGTAAGCCTCTTGCAGCTGCAACACTCAAGCCTGTTTCTTATCAAGGCCTTCAATGCACCAGCTACTTTTCTTCCTTGTGTCACTCTATTTTCAATTTCTTTTGCACATTTTCCTTTCTTTTCTATCACTGTACCCAAGTATTTGAACTCTCTCACCAATTGCAGTCTCTCTCCATTCACTGTAACATCGCAGTAGGAGGTACCTTCTCTCTCAATTACCATCACTTTACTCTTTTCTACATTTACTCTCAAGGCATGACGCTCACACACATCGGCAAAATTCTGCACTAGCCTACCAAGTTCTTGTCCGGTACTTGTAAGCAATACTGCATCATCAGCATACAACTAATTTGAGATATTCCATCCATCATCATTCATTTCCAACACCATCCCTCTCTCCATTACTCGTGTTTTTACTTCCCTTATCACCTCATCCATATATATATACTAAACAGCTATGGGGACATCACACAACCTTGTCGCACACCCATACCGATCGTTAACCATTCACTCAGATGCCCATTAACCCT
Organism: Coenobita brevimanus; assembly: GCF_032717465.1. Classification (NCBI taxonomy): domain Eukaryota; kingdom Metazoa; phylum Arthropoda; class Malacostraca; order Decapoda; family Coenobitidae; genus Coenobita; species Coenobita brevimanus. The sequence continues at coordinate 11,534,339 of NC_137031.1, forward strand.
TACACATACTTCGCTACCATCATAAAAACTCTTGACAGCACCTAGCAACTTACCATCAACACCATACATGCGCAAAACTTCCAAAATCCCTCTCTGTCTAATCTGTCGTATGATTTTCCAGATCCATGGATGCCATAAACACCTTATGGTCCTTCTCACAAGCCTTCTTTGCTATAACTCTCGCTGCAAATACTTGATCCACACATCCTCTGCCACTCCTAAAGCCACCCTGTTCATCACTCACTAGGACTTCTGATGTATCTCTTATTTGTCTTTAATATTTCGTCCATATACCTTCCCTACCACACTCAGTAAACATATGCCACGATAATTCTTACACTCATTCGCTCACCTTTATTTTTTGGACAGGGGTACAATCACAGCCTTTTTCCATTCTGCAGGCACAGTTTCACTTATCCATGCCTTCTTACATATCTCCAACAAGCACTTCATTCCACTCTCTCCACTACACTTAAGCATCTCTGCATACACCTCATCAACCCCAGCTGCTTTCCCATTTTTCAGCCGCTTCACAGCGCTCTTCACCTGTGCGAGTGTCACGACTCCTGGCACTGCATTCCTTCTCTGCACACCCCCAAAACCAATCATGTTTACAGCCGCTCTGCTTTCTATTCCCATTCATCAGGCTTTGAAAATAATCATTCCATCTGGTCCTTACTTCATCTCCATGGGTTAGTAACCTACCACCTGCATCCTTCACACCATCACATTTCTATCCTCTTTCACTTCTACATTTCCGTACTTCTTTCCAGAATAGCTTCCTATTTTCAGAGTAGTTCACATTCATTTTTCTTTCCAGATCATCATTTACCATCTTCTTTTTCCTCTTCACTAGTCTCTTTACATGCTTCTTGCTCTCTATATACTCAGTTCTTATTTCAACTGAACCCCTATCTTGTGACCACTTTAGCCAATTCTTCCTCTTTTCCTCCACCGCTCTCTTAACCTCCTCATCCTACCTTGCCGTACCCTTCTTTTTTGTTGATACTCTTGCCACACCACACACCTTTTTTGCATACCAAACTAAGCAATCTCTATATGCATTCCACAGGCTGTCCAGATCCAATTCATTCCAGTTCACTGATTCTAACTCGTCCTCTACATTGGTCCTGTACTCAACTGCCACTTCTTTGATCCACAGCTTCTCAACTTTCAGCAGTATTTCTCCCTGACTGCTCCTCTTGCTCTTGATCCACCTCATTCCACATTATTATTATTATTATTATTGATATTTTTATTAATAGTATTAATATTCTTAATAATATTATTACTCATATTCTTATTCCTATTCCTATAAATGTTTTCGTTGTTGTTGTTGTTGTTGTTGTTGTTGTTATTATTATTATTAATATTATTATTATTAACATTATTATTATTATTATTACTATTATTATTATTATTATTGTAATTATTTATTATTATTATTATCATTATTATTATTGTATTTATTATTATTGTTATAATTATTATTATTATTATTATTATTATTACAAAATTATTATCTTTTATGGC